>NC_091766.1:77302939-77927939 GCF_029378745.1 Bos indicus
TTCTCCAGGGGATCTTCTGGACCCATGCATTGACCTGGGTTTCCTGCATTGCAGATGGATTCTTTACTGACTGAGCTACCAGGAAATCCTTTTTATGCTCTCAGTTCAGTTCAGTTCAGTGGCTCAGTCGTGTCCGACTCTTTGCGACCCCATGAATCGCAGCACGCCAGGCCTCCCTGTCCATCACCAACTCCCGGAGTTCACTCAGACTCACGTCCATCGAGTCAGTGATGCCATGCAGCCATCTCATCCTCTGTCATCCCCTTCTCCTCCTGCCCCCAATCCCTCCCACAATCAGGGTCTTTTCCAATGAGTCAGCTCTTGGCATCAGGTAGCCAAAGTATTGGCGTTTCAGCTTTAGCATCAGTCCTTCCAATGAACACCCAGGGCTCATCTGCTTAGGATGGACTGGTTGGACCTCCTTGAAGTCCAAGGGAATCTCAAGAGTCTTCTCCAACACCACGGTTCAAAAGCATCAGTTCTTTGGCGCTCGACTTTCTTCACAGTCCAACTCTAACATCCATAACTGACCACTGGAAAAACCATAGCCTTGACTAGACGGACCTTTGTTGGCAAAGTAATATCTCTGCTTTTTAATATGCTATCTAGATCGGTCATAACTTTCCTTCCAAGAAGTAAGCATCTTTTAATTTCATGACTGCAATCACCATCTGTAGTGATTTTGGAGCCCCCGAAAAATAAAGTCTGACACTGTTTCCCCATCTATTTGCCATGAAGTGATGGGACCAGATGCCATGATCTTCGTTTTCTGAATGTTGAGCTTTAAGCCAACTTTTTCACTCTCTTTCACTTTCATCAAGAGGCTTTTTAGTTCCTTTTCACTTTCTGCCATAAGGGTGGTGTCATCTGCATATCTGAGGTTATTGATATTTCTCCCAGCAATCTTGATTCCAGCTTGTGCTTCTTCCAGCCCAGCGTTTCTCATGATGTACTCTGTATATAAGTTAAATAAGCAGGGTGACAATATACAGCCTTGACGTACTCCTTTTCCTATTTGGATCCAGTCTGTTGTTCCATGTCCAGTTCTAACTGTTGCTTCCTGACCAGCATATAGGTTTCTCAACCTCTACTGGGCAGCAAAAACTTCTTGAAAGATACCCTTATGGTTTCGACACTTTCAGTTTTTGTATTTTCAAAGCATACTTCAGTCTGTTTTCATCCTGTCACACCTTCAAAAATTACCATGACAGGATCATCAATAGCTTCTATGTTGCCAAATGGTTGATGCTTTTTAAGTTTTTTAGTTTTTAATTTGGAAATGATTTCAAAATTTATTAAAGTTCTAACAGTAACAATAGTGCTAAGCATACCATGTACCCATGTTCACTTATTGCCAACTTTTTATTCCACTTGCTTTCTCTCTTTGTCACACACACATACACACACAGAAACCCTCTAATTTTTTCTCTGAAACATTAGAGAGTGGTTCACATGTATCATTGATGGCCCTTTAATCCTAAATATGTCATTGCATAGTTCCTAAATGTAAGAATATATTATTTTATTACTATACCACAGTTATTATCTTCATACATTTATATGCTACCATAAATTTATCTAATCTACTGTTCATATTCCACATTTGTCTGTTGATTCATAATGTCTTTATATCTCCCCACCCCTCGCTGCTACTGCCCAAGTACAGGATCTAGCCTAGAGTTAGTTATTCCATGTCATTGTCATATCTCTTTAGCCTACTTATTGGAATAATTTCCACAGGTTTTTATCTTTTATGGCATTGATATTTCATAAAAATAAAATATATCCCACTGCAGATTATTTTGGCTAATGAAAAAATAACCTTCCCTCTTTTTGACTGAAATAGCATTGCTTTCATCTTTCAGCAGCACATCTGGAGGAATGCAGTGTCCATCTGTCTTGCATTGGTAATTTTTAATTTCACTCACATATCCAATGTCTTCAGATTTCTCCATTTTATGATTACTGTTATTATTTTTTTTTCCTCCAAAAAACTAGTAAACAGTCTGTGAAGAGAAACATTAATGAAAATTTTCTGTTCCCTTTCAAAATTTCCCCCTAGACTTACCATCCATGATAATTTTGCCTGATGAAAGCTTTACCAGGATTGTTGCAAAATGATTGTTTTCCAACTCCAGCCTTCCTTCCACATTTACCAGCTGTCATTCAGCATTTTACTATAAGCAAAATCTCTTCCTATTTATGCATTTATTTATTTATTATGGGCCCAGGATTTCTTATACATTTTTGGTTTACAGTCCACGCCTGTACTTCATCATTTTTGACTAACATTACCTATGTTTGGCCTTTGGAAATCCCTTCAGTCTGGTATTTGTATTCTTGTGACAGGCCCTTACAATTTTTTGAGTGCTTTCTTGTTTTCTGGCATAGCATGGTATTCCAGGCTCATTATGTACCTACCCTGAACTATCTATGAGCTCAACCATTCCTCAGAATGAATTCTGGTTCCCTTCAGTGGGGACTGAATGTAGTGATCAAGATTTGGGCACAAAATGTGCTCATTGCTACTGAGGTGTCTGTGCTTCTATAGACCTTTCAGCCATCCGAACTAGGAAATATATGTACACACACACACACACACACACACACACACACAGAGTATACATGGAGAAGGAGATGGCAACCCACTCCACTATTCTTGACTGGGAAATCTCATGGACAGACGAGCCTGGTGGGCTATGGTCCATGGGGTCACAAAGAGTCAGACACAACTTAGCGAGTAAACAACAACAACGCACATATATACATACATATGCATACAGATATAAACAATTATACTTATACACATGCATAAATACATATTCATTGCATGTAAACATTAATTTGCATGTATACATATTTTAAAAATTATATATTCATAGCAATACTTTTAATTCTAATGCATTAAAAGCATTGTGCACATTCTAATGCACAGTGTTCTTTCTTCCTTACACTATTCCTCTTTTTTTCCCCATTCTTCCTTTAGTGAGAATCCTGACTCTCTACAACATTGAACACATTTACTCTTCTGCTCAGTAGTATAATACATCTAAAATAGTGGATATAATTTAAGATTCTAAAACAGTTTTATAATTTTTATGTGCAAACTGCTATAACAAGCAAAACTACTAAAATAAAGTTTAAGCTTCCACTTGGACTTCCCAGTACAGAGGGTATATAGACAAATACTGTACTCATGAATTATTATTTGGATTAAGCTACATTTTCCTTCCTTCCCTTCCTTGCTTCTCTCCTTCTAGTCTATATGATTGTCATATTTTGTCATAAAATTAGATTCTTTTTTTTAGTTTTCTTTCAGTTTTAGAATATCTCATTCTTCCCATTCTTGTGGGAATTAAGCAAAAAAAAATTTTTTTTAATGTAAATGTAAAATGTATACTTCCAAGAAACACTACAGAATAATTTTAATCACAGAAATATCATTCCTCTTCTATCTCTCTCACCACATTTCTTACCTTTTGGAGAGAGCCATCTATGTGGTCTTTTTTATTCTTTCTTTGCTGTATTCGCTAATGAAAAGTAAATCTATGTATATGTTTTTCTCACACAAAAGGTAGCATACTATGTGTTTTTGCAGTTCTTTGAATTATCTCCTGGAGAGTACTCAATGCAATTTCTTTTTCATTCATTCACAGTTCTAGCTTCAGGGTACCACATTATAAGTACTATATGTACTATATATATTATATGTACTATAATTTCTTAAACCAATCTCCTATGCTTAAAAATTTAACTACTTTCAATATTTTGTGATTATAAAATGTATAATAAATAACTCTTATTTATGAATACTTATATTTATAGAGGTGAATCTTCAGGATAAATTCCTAGAAGTGACATTAAAATATTGAAGTATAGGTAGATATGATATTTTGCTAGATATTGACAAATTTTTGTCTATAGAAGCTATGTCATTTATATTCCTGTCATCAATGTATGAAAAAGCCTACTTCCCCACAGCACTGCCAACAGAAGTTATTGTCAGGTGGTGAATTTTGTCAAACTGATCTGAGGAAAAGGTGATAACCCATTGTCATTTAGATTTGCATTTATCTTATTCTAAGTTACATTTCTTTTTTTGAATAGCATAAACATGTATGTTCCTTTCCAATATATGGCTTTTGGTCCTATCAGCCTCAAATTTTTAAATTGTTAATATTAACCCTTCATTTATGATAGGTGCTACAATTGTATTCATTGTCTTTGAAGAGTGCTTATGGTTTTATTATTACCAACTTTCCTCTTAATTAATATAGTAAACTTTATCATTTTCTTTTGTTTCACATGGATTCTTAGGTATAGTTAGAAGGTCTGACTGTGCAACAAATGAATTTATTTGTATCTCTCTAATCCTTGTGTAAGTTTCCTTATACATTTAGAATGCTAATATGTCAAGAACTAATCCTTACGTGTGTTGTGACAATCAGTTCAGTTCAGATGCTCAGTCATGTCCGACTCTTTGTAACCCCAGGGACTGGAGCATACCAGGCTTCCTTCTCCATTAACAACTCCCAGAAATTACTCAAAATCACGTCCACTGAGGTGGTGATGCCATCCTCATCTCATCCCCTTCTCTGCCTGCCTTCACCCTTCTCAGCATCAGGGTCTTTTCCAATGAGTCAGTTCTTCACATCAGGTGGCAAAATATTGCAATTTCAACTTCAGCATCAGTCTTTGCAAAGAATATTCAGGACTGCTTTCCTTTAAGATGGACTGGTTGGATCTCCATGCAGTCCAAGGGACTCTCAAGAGTCTTCTCCAACACCACAGTTTAAAAGCATCAATTCTTCGGCGCTCAGCTTTCTTTATAGTCCAACTCTCACATCCATACATGACTACTGGAAAAACCATAACTTTGACTAGACAGACCTTTGTCAGCAAAGTAATGTCTGTGCTTTTTAATATGCTATCTAGGTTGATCATAGCTTTTCTTCCAAGGAGCAAGAGTCTTTTAATTTCATGGCTGCAGTCACCATCTGCAGTGATTTTGGAGCCCAAGAAAATAAAATTTCTCACTGTTTCCATTGTTGCCCCATCTATTTGCCATGAAGTGATGGGACCAGATGCCATGATCTTTGTTTTCTGAATGTTGAGTTTTAAGCCAACTTTTAACTCTCCTTTTTCACTTTTATCAAGAGGCTATTAGTTCCTCTTTGCTTCTACCTTAAGGGTAGTGTCATCTATGCATCTGAGGTTATTGATATCTCTCCCTGCAATCTTGATTCCAGCTTGTGTTTTATCCAGCCTGGCATTTCACATGATGTACTCTGCATATAAATTAAATAAGAAGATGATAATATATAGCCTTGGCATACTCCTTTTCCAATTTGGAACCACTCTATTGTTCCATATCCAGTTCTAACTGCTGCTTCTTGACCTGCATGCAGATTTCTCAGAAGGCAGCTCAGGTGGTCTGGTATTCCCATCTCTTTAAGAATTTTCCACAGTTTTCTGTGATCCTCACAATAAAAGGCATTGGCATGATCAATAAAGCAGAAGTAGATATTTCTTTGGAACTCTCTTGCTTTTTCTATGATCCAATGGATGTTAGTAATTTGATCTCTGATTCCTCTGCCTTTTCTAAATACAACTTTAACATCTGGAAGTTCACAGTTCATGTACTGTTGAAGCCTGGTTGGAGAATCTTGAGCATTACTTTCCTAGCATGTGAGATGAGTGCAATTGTGCAGTAGTCTGAGCATTCTTTGGCATTGCCTTTCTTTCGGATTGGAATGAAAACTGACCTTTTCCAGTCCTGTGGCCACTGCTGAGTTTTCCAAATTTGCTGGCATAATGAGTGCAGCACTTTCACAGCATCATCGTTTACAATTTGAAATAGCTCAGCTAGAATTCCATCACCTCCACTAGCTTTGTTCATAGTGATGCTTCCTAAGGCCCACTTGACCTCACATGCCATGATGCCTGGCTCTAGTCCAGTGATCACACCATCGTGGTTATCTGGTTCATGAAGATCTTATTTTGTATAATTTTCGGTATATTTTTACCACCTCTGTTTAATATCTTCTGCTTCTGTTAGGTCCATACCATTTCTGTCCTTTATCGAGCCCATCTTTGCATGAAATGTTCCCTTGGTATCTCTAATTTTCTTGAAGAGACCTCCAGTCTTTTCCATTCTATTGTTTTCTTCTATTTCCTTGCACTAATCGCTGAAGAAGGCTTTCCTATCTCTCCTTGTTCTCTGGAACTCTGCATTCAAATGGGAATATGTTTCCTTTTCTCCTTTCCCTTTAGATTATCTTCTTTTCTCAGCTATTTGTAAGACCTTCTCAGATCTTCTCTTGCATTTTTTAATTTCTTTTTCTTGGGGATGGTTGATCACTGCCTCCTGTACAATGTCATGAACCTCTGTCCATAGTTCTTCAGGTACTCTATCAGATCTAATCCCTTGAATCTATTTGCCACTTACACTGTATAATCAAAGGCATTTGATTTAGGTCATACCTGTATGGTTTAGTGGTTTCGCTGCTTTCTTCAATATAAGTCTGAATTTGGCAATAAGGAGTTCATGATCTGAGCCATAGTCAGCTCCCAGTCTTGTTTTTGCTGACTGTGTAGAGCTTCTCCATATTTGGCTGCAAAGAATATAATCAGTCTGATTTTGGTATTGACCATCTGGTGATGTCAATATGTAAAGTCGTCTCTTGTGTTGTTGGAAGTGGGTGTTTTCTATGACCAGTGTGTTCTCTTGGCAAAACTCTGTTAGCCTTTGCTCTGCTTCATTTTGTACTCCAAGGCCAAATTTGCCTGTTACTCCAGGTTTTTCTTGACTTCCTACTTTTGCATTCCAGTCCCCTGTAATGAAAATACATCTTTTGGGGGTATTAGTTCTAGAAGGTCTTGTAGGTCTTCATAGAACTGTTCAACTTCAGCTTCTTCAGCGTTACTGGTTGGGGCATAGACAATGGGGTGCGACAATGGTCCAACCATATATTTTACCAAATGACTGTTCAATTGTTTTTTTTTTTTTTTTCTAATTTTATTTTATTTTTAAACTTTACATAATTGTATTAGTTTTGCCAAATATCAAAATGATTTCAGCACTATTAGTGGAAAAGTTACACTCTTGCCTTTCTTTCTGTGTGTTTTGAAAATACGATGTCAATTTGACTCTCCAAGGAAAGTAATTGTGCATAAATATTTTAGCCTTGAGTCCCTGAGGATTTTTCTTTATGTTTAAAATCTAGCAGTTTTACCTAGGATATGTTGAAACATATTGATCATTTTGGTTGAATTTTCCTTGTACTCAGTGGATTTTTTAAATGTGTAGATTAAGATCTTCCCTAATTTCTAGAAATTCTTGATTTGTAACTTTAAATATTAGTTCATTTTAGTATTTTTAAATCTTCTTCCTTAGAGACACCAGTGCATGAAGTCTGACATTCTTTACATGTTATTCACTTTAATCAATTTTTCTTCATCCCTTTTTCCTTATTTTTTTAACAAAATCTCATTATTATTCTTTTGTTTTTTATGGGTTTTTTGGTATGTTTTTTACTTAATTCTATTCTTTCTTGTGCATCTTCTAATTTCATCTTTATTTCTGATGAGATTTTATCTTTTTCTTTCATTTGTGTCATTAGTTCAAGCAACACTAATTTTAATTCTTCTCATTTTATTTATTTATTTATTTTCTCTTTTAGATTTTTCTGTTTCTGAAACAAAGTGCTTTTATATTTTAAAAAAATGTTCATTTGACTGTATTTATTTCAAGTTAAGGTGCTGTATTTCAGATTTTTCCATACAATTGTTATTCTGAGAAAATGTCTTTTCATCTTCTATTTGCATGGCTAGCATTTATAATTTCCTGTGTATATGGTCTACTTTTAAAAAATTTTTATTTCGTGTATTTAGTACCTAGTTCAAGAATGTCTTTGATGTTCAGGTTTTTTACATTTATTGTCTTGCTTCCTTTTTCTGATAGTGATTTAACTATGCTTCCTATGACCTCAGTTCTGCTAGTTTTCAGTCTTTTCAGTCATAGTCTTGGCCCATCTGTTTGCCATGAAGTGATGGGACCAGATGCCATGATCTTCGTTTTTTGAATGTTGAGTTTTAAGCCAGCTTGTTTCACTCTCCTCTTTCACTTTCATCAAGAGGCTCTTTAGTTCCTCTTCACTTTCTGCCATAAGGGTGGTGTCATCTGCATATCTGAGGTTATTGATATTTCTCCTGGCAATCTTGATTCCAGCTTGTGCTTCTTCCAGCCAAGCGTTTCTCATGATGTACTCTGCATATAAGTTAAATAAGCGGGGTGACAATATGCAGCCTTGATATCCTCCTTTCCCAATTTGGAACCAGTCCATTGTTCCATGTCCAGTTCTAACTGTTGCTTCCTGAGGTATCCGGCAGCAACAATAACTCCCTCCTTCCAGGTGTAAGTCCTTCATTTGATGTGTAGAACAGTACAGTCTTGATTTTCCTTTTAAACTCGCCATTATTTCTTTAATTTCCTTTGCTTGTTTTTCCTCTTATCCCAGACCTCTCTTACTTTATACTTACCACCTAGACCTCCCCTCTGAAATTCTAGCATTCTATATTAGGTTTTTACTTAAAATTTGTGCTTGTATTTCTTTTTTTTTTAACTTTTTATTTTGTATTGGGTTATAGCTGATTAACAATGTTAGATAGTTTCAGATGAACAGTGTGTACTTTTGTTCCTAATACACATCTCAAAATTATCATGTTCTAAATTGATCTCCTAATCTATCTTCTTCTAAAGCTGTATACACACACCCACATACTCATATCCCTTAAGACAATCTCCAGTGATGACAATTGCATTATTTTTATTGTTAAGACTCAAAATGGTGGGGTTTTTTTAATCTTCTTTTAAACCACCCAACCTATTCATTAAGAGTGCTAAAGTTCTTAATTAAAAAATATTTCCAAATTGATCATTTTCTATCACCTCTAGTATAACCATCCTGGTGAGATTTCCCATCCGAACCAGTTACATAACCTCTTCAATGCTTCTTTCCTTCAAGTAGCTAGAGTAATTATCTTTAAATTTCACATTTATATCATCATTACCTTGCTAAAAATTATCCAATGACTCTCCATTTACATCAGAATATAGACATAATTCATTATAATAGACTACAAAGTTGTCCTTGATAATGTCTTTGCTCTGACATCAACTTTGCCTGATATTATAGTCACACCTATTTATTTGTTTGCCTTTAAATGAGTATATATTGTATCTTTTCATCTTTTCATTTATTATATCACTATATGTAAACTGAGTTTCTTATACAGATAATATATATGGTATGTATAATTTTTAATCCATGCTGGTAATATCTGTCTTTTGACAGAGGCATTTGAAGCATTTGCATTTATGACTATTAATATGTTTTGATTTCATTCTGCCATCCTGTTATTTGCTTTCTATTCATTTCCTCTGCTTTTTGTTCTTTTGTTTTCCCTTTCTTACTTTATTATAAGTATTTCAAAATCATAATATGTCATTCTAGCCTGTATGTTACATTTCATTGTTTTAATGTTTGTTTATTTGACTGCATCGGGTCTTAGTTGCAGCAGATGAGATCTTTCATTGTGGGGCATCGACTCTCTAGATGTGGCACACAGTGGCTTAGTTGCTCTGAAGCATGTAGGATCTTAATTCCCCTACCAGGGATTGAACCCATGTCCCTTGCACTGCAAGGCAGATTCTTAACCACTGGAACACCAGGGAAGTCCCCTCTATATTGTGTTTTAAATTAAAATATGTGTACATGTTTCTTTTTGTTGTTTTAGGGATTATAGTGTACATACACAAATTTTCTCTATTTTAAATAAATACTTTAGCACTCCAAGTGAAATGTAGAAATTTTACTACCTATATGGTAGTGTTATTATTGCCCTCCTTCATCTCTCCTGATGGCTTGATGGTAAAGAATCTAGTGCAATGCAGGAGACCTGAGTTCAATCCCTTGGATAGGGAAGAACTACCCACTCCAGTATGCTTTCCTGGAGAATTCTGTGTGCAGAACTCCATGATGAGCTTCATTGGATCATATAGAATCAGACATGACTGGTCGACTGACTGAACCTTTCACTTTTCACTTTATCTTAGAGTTGCTTTATATATCGTATCTACATATATTGACAGTCACATCAAAAAGTGTTACAACTTTGCTTTTAATTGTGAGATAGTTTTTTTTTTTTTTTTAATTGAGAAGAATAGTTTAGTCTATTCAGTTCAGTTCAGTCACACAGTTGTGTTTGACTCTTTGTGACCCCATGGACTGCAGCACACCAGGCTTCCCAGTCCATCACCAATTCCTGGAGCTTGCTGAAACTCATGTCCATTGAGTCAGTGATGTCATCCAAACATCTCATCCTCTGTCATCCCCTTTTCCTCCTGACTTCAATCTTTCCCAGCATCAGGGTCTCTTACAATGAGTCACTTCTTCACTTCAGTTACCAAAGTATTGGAGCTTCAACTTCAGCATCAGTCTTTCCAATGAATTTTCAGAACTGATTTCCCTTAAGATTGACATGTTGGATCTCCTTGAAGTCCAAGGGACTCTCAAGAGTCTTCTCCAACACCACAGTTCAAAAACATCACTTCTTCAGCATTCAGCTTTCCTTATGGTCCAACTCTCACATCCATACATGACTACATGAAAAACCATAGGTTTGACTAAACAGACCTTTTGCAGCAAAGTAATGTCTCTGCTTTTTAATATGTTGTCTAGGTTGGTCATAGCTTTTCTTCCAAGGAGCAAGCATCTTTTAATTTCATGGCTGAAGTCACCATCTGCAATGATTTTGGAGCCCAAGAAAATAAAGTCTCTTACTGTTTCCACTGTTTCCCCATCTATTTGCCATGAAGTGATGGGACCAAATGCTATGATCTTTGTATTTTGAATGTTGAGTTTTAAGCCAACTTTTTCACTCTCCTCTTTCACTTTCATCAAGAGTCTCTTCAAGTTCTTCACTTTCTGCCATAAGGGTGGTGTCATCTACATATCTGAGGTTATTGATATTTGTCCTGGCAAACTTGATTCCAGCTTGTGCTTCATCCAGCCTGGCATTTCAGATGATGTACTCTGCATATAAGTTAAATAAGCTGGGTGACAATATACAGCCTTGATGTACTCCCTTCCCAATTTGGAACCAGTCAATTATTTCATGTCCAGTTCTAACTGTTGCTTCTTGACCTGCATACAGATTTCTCAAGAGGCACGTCAGGTGGTCCTGTATTCCCATCTCTTGAAGAATTTTCCACAGTTTGTTGTAATCCACACAGTCAAAGGCTTTGGTGTAGTCAATAAAGCAGAAATGGATGTTTTTCTGGAACTCTCTTGCTTTTTTGATGATCCAACGGATTTTGGCAATTTGATCTCTGATTCCTCTGCCTTTTCTAAATCCAGCTTGAACTTCTGGAAGTTTTTGGTTCACATACTGTTGAAGCCTCACTTTCAGAAGTTTGAGCATTACTTTGCTAGTGTGTGAGATGAGTGCAATTGTGTGGTAGTTTGAGCATTCTTTGGCATTGCCTTTCTTTGGGATTGGAATACAAACTCACAATTTCCAATCCCGTGGCCACGCTGAATTTTCCAAATTTGCTGGCATGTTGAGTTCAGCATTTTCACAGCATCATCTTTTAGGATTTGAAGTAGCTCAGCTGAAATTCCATCACCTCCACTAGCTTTGTTTTTAGTGATGCTTCCTAAAGACAGCTTGACTTTGCATTCCAGGATGTCTGGCTCTAGGTGAGTGATCGTACCACATGGTTATCTAGATCATTAAGATCCTTTCTGTATAGATTAGTCTATTATAATATATTTATTCAGATATTGATTATCTCTGTTGTTCTTGATTAACTTTGTTCAGCATTTCCTTCTAAAATTATTTCTCTTCTGTCTGAAAAAAAATTTTAGCAGTGCTTTTAAAACAGGTTTACTGGCTATGAATGCTCTTAATTTTTCTTCATTGAGGATGTCTTTATTTCACTTTCCTTCCTTTAATATGTCATCACTGGATATAGCATTTGGGGATGAAATACTTTTCTCCCATCACTTTAAAGCTGCTGTGACTCTTTCTTCAGAATTTCTTAGTTTCTGATGAGAAATCTACAGCTTTTTTTAAAATTCTTGTTTCTTACTGTGAAATTCACATTTTTTCCCTAATTTTGTTGTTATCGTTTACTTTAGTTTTTGGCAGCTTTCTTTTGATGTAGCTGGGTATAAATTTTAAGTTTATCCTATTTGGCATTTACTGAGCTTCATGAATCTGTTTGAGGGGGTTGTTGTCGTTATTGGACTTCCTTAGTGGCTATTATTTGCTAAATATGTGTCCCATATACTACATTCCTCTCCATCTCAGATTCCAATTGCACAAATATTGAACCTTTTATTATTATCCTATAAATGACCAAGACTGCTCCCTCCCCAACATTCTTCCCTTTTTTTCTTGAGAGTACTTAGTTTCTGTTGGTCTATCTTCAAGTTTAGTGACTTCTCTATTATGATGTCAAACCCACTCAGCCCATTTTTGTTATTGAACTTTTCAGTTCTAAAATATTCATTTAGTTCTTACTTATATCTTTGACTCCTTTCTTGAGAAGTTTTATTTTTCTATTGGTTTCAGCAGTTGTCCCAGTTACTTACTCAGCATAGTTTAAGTCTTTGTGACATCTGTATTATCTCAGCTATGGCATCATTTTTTTTTAATGTGAATTTATATTGTTCTGATTTTTAATACACTGAATAATGTTGAATTATATCCTGAACATTATGAATATTGTGTCATAAGAGCCTGGGTTTTGTTTAAATTGTGCAGAATACTTATATTTTTGGTAAGTCATGCCACAAGTTCCATACTGCTTTCCCTGGGCTATAATTCCAGTATCAGGACATTTTTCAAAGTCTTTGTCATGACTGTCAGATTTATCTTGTGTGTGCATCATTCAGTGGTCAGTTGGTGCTTGGGGATGGTCTATCTGTTAGTGTGGCTCTCACAGCCTTTTCTTTGCTAAATAATGCAGATCCTTCCATGTGCTCCTTAGGTGTAAACTCAGAATTTCACAAGCAACTTTTTGAGGTTTTTTATTAAGCATCTCCCTCTCTGTAATCTCTCCATTACTTTCCAGTTGCCTGGGTCTCCTCTTTTCTATCCTCTCTTGAGAAATCTGGGGCTAGTTATCTCTCTCTGCCATATACTTATGAAACTATACCCACGTATATAGCTAACCAATGGGAAGATAGAGAGAGAAATAATGGAACAGGGATTGGGCCCACTCTTTTGGAGCCATAGTTCTATCAGAGAGGAAGATTCCTTACCTTCAGATGCTTGACTCTCCCAAGCTCCCAGGCTTCCCTGTGGCTCAGCAGATAAAGAATCTGCCTGTGATGTAGGAAACATGGATTCAATCCTTGGATTGAGAAGATCCCTTGGAGGAGAAAATGGCATCCCATTCCAGTGTTCTTGCCTGAAAAATCCCATGGACAGAGAAGCTTGGCGGGCTTCAGTCCAAAGATCTGCCAAGAGTTGGACACAACTGAGCAGTAAGTGAATGAGCAAGCAAGCTTCTACTGCTGCTGGATAATGCTACCACTGTGAGAGTGAACAGAATCTGGGGCAAAAAAAAAAAAAAAAAATCAGAGAAAAGAAACAGAAAATGTAGGGGGACTTTTTCCTTCCCTATGATAAGTATTAATAAATGTTAATTTTCTCACTCCTTTAATCAGAACTACAGAACTTTCTCTTTTTGCTCCCTAGTACATGGTTCTGAAACATTATATTTAGGCAAGGAGATACTGAAGGGAAAAATTCTAACCCTACCACTAGTTCAGGGGTTTTGAATTCTGGCCTCCTACTCCAAATTTACCTGTTGCTTTTTACTTTTCAGAGACCCCAAATATTTCATCCATGCATTTTATCCAAGTTTCATAACAGAACAGAAACAGGGTGTAGTGCATGCATTCTAACTTATTCAAAGTTAAACCAGAGGACTTTTAAGGTAATTAATTAATCTTATTCTTATTCTAGCCAGAGAGCCATCTATTTTCTCCTTTAAAGTCACTATTTCCATTTTAATCTTACAGGCATTGCTATTGTGATTTCACACTCAAAGATACCACATTTCTTTAATTTGGATGCTCCACTAATTTCTGTATGTAACAACAACCATATTTAGCAAAACATATTTTCCTAAATCCTTGCTTACTACACTGTTGCAATCGTTAATTTATCTATTCTGATAGTTTACAAACCCCTTAGGTTCACACACTTTATATTTTGTACCTATATTTCCAAAGTTAAAGTTGAATGACGTGCATGTGTTAGTGTAGGAAATATGCATTGGATTGATGAATGAATGTGTGGATGGATGGATGCGTGGATGGTGAGTGAGTGGGGTGATAATAAAGAGTAGAATGTTTTTGTCTTTTCTCACTCAAGAGTACTTGTGTCATGTAAATAGAGGCATTTTATCCCCTTCTTTGATCCCACAAGGATATGGTATTTGAAGGAAAGAATCTATTCTAAAGGTATTCTAGTATCTTTAAAGGGTTTTCTAAGTAATGTACACTGGAAACGTTAATAGTTTGTTTCCCTAGGTCATTTACTACCTGGAAAATTACTGTGCACTGCACAGAATGAAGCACTGTATGGTAGAGGCCAATATCTGTTCAGCAACTCACAGGTGGAATAAGTTAGGCACTTCACTGAAAATTCAGTGGATCACTAGGAAACAATTCAGGGCATCAGAGCAGAGTGGGCTTGTGGAGGAATTTCCACTAATCTCTTACTTCTTCTAGGCAGCCTTGGAGCATGCCACGTTTTTTACTGAAATTTTGAAGTTTGGGGAAAGGATAAAATGTAACAAAATAGGCGTTTATCTTTAAATCCCTCCTACTCATAGCACATCTCTGAGAAATAGCAGCCATTCTACTGTTCGATATGAGAAATGGTTGGGAGTACAGGGATTTAGAGAACAATTTATTGTGTTGAAACTCCCAATTATAAGTCACTCAGAAAGTCTCTTAGGACCTTGCTAGACTTATTGAGTCATGCAAAATCTGATTTGTGCCCTGAAGGAGATTTGGAATCAGAGAGAGTAGGTTCCTGTTTACTAAGTAAATACCTCTGAAGAGTTAATTAAGGAACTAAAGTTCAATTCTCCTATTTGTGAAACAGTAATAGTAATTCTGTCAACTTTGTAAGACTGATGTGAGGATCACATGGCAACACACAATATTGTAAAGTTTAAAAAAAAAAAAAAAAAAGTACCTGGGGAAATTAAAAAAAAATAAAAAATAAAGTGCTGTGTTAGTTCTCTGTGGCAGTGGTGACAAATTACCACAAATTTTGTGGCTTAAAACAACATATAATCTCTTACGTTTCCATAGAACAGAAGTCTGATATGGATCTTACTGTGTAAAATCAAAGTTTTGGTGGGGTGCTTTCCTTTCTGGAGGACCAAGGGGAGAATTTATATTCTCATTTTCTCCAGCTTCTAGGGACTACCTAGTTTTCTTGGCTTATAGCCTCTTCCTCCATATTAAAATCCAGCACTGTAAGATTATGTCCTTCTCATGCTGACATCTCTAGTTCCAACTTTTTATTCTTTCTTCCACTTTTAAGGATTCCTGAGATTACCTTGTAACCACCTAGATAATCCTAGCTACTTTAAGGTGATTTGATTAGCACTCTTAATTCCATCTGCAAACAACATTCTCCTTTGTTATGTAAAGTAACTTAGCGCCATGTTCTGGGGGGTAGGATATGTACATCTTTGAGGGACTATGATTCTGCCTGCCACAAATACTAATTATTATTGACAGATTCTTCAGTTTCTCTTTTTAATATTCTATGAAGAGGATAATATTATCAGTTTCAGAGTGTATTTGTGATGGTTAAATGAGCTAGTAGAAATAAAGCATAAAGCACAGCTTTTAGTAAATAGCAGCTTTTACTTAGTACTTGGGGTCTAGTTGGTTTGTTTTTTCTTTAACCAGTAAAATAAAAAAATAAAGCATTAGTACATTTTACATTATTATGAAAATTAGAAACATAGTATATAGAGTTCCTAACAATTGTTGCTTGTATAAAATCAAGCTACTTAATATCTCTAAATCTTACATTCTTCATCTTTAAATTGGAGTCCAAAATTTTATATACATCAGAGGATTCTCAAAAAAATTAAATTAGAAAATATTCATTAAGCATTTAGCACTGTGCCTGATACTTGGTAAGTTATTAATAGTAAGCTAGTCACTACGTTTTTTAATAATATAAATTATTATTATCACTACATGTTCCATGATCCATAACTCTTTCTAAAATAACTCCATCTTGAAAGAGTTCTCTCTCTCTTTTTTTTTTTTTTGAATAATCAATGCACTATGAGAAAACTGGGAAATTGTTCTGCATGGACAGATGGATTCAGTCTCTTTAAGCCAAAGCAGATCATTCCCTGCCTGCAGAGTCCCTCCCTTTTCCAGAGACTTACTGAGGTTTAGTGAAAAGCAAAGATAAATGGGCATTCTTGGGTTGACCATCAGCCAAGAGTAGAGGACAGATTCTTGCCAAATCCACATGTACTAGATGCGCAGCCGGAGTGTGC
Source organism: Bos indicus (assembly GCF_029378745.1). Taxonomy (NCBI): domain Eukaryota; kingdom Metazoa; phylum Chordata; class Mammalia; order Artiodactyla; family Bovidae; genus Bos; species Bos indicus. Next base: position 77,319,558 of record NC_091766.1, read on the forward strand.
AAACCACAGGAGTTCTAACAATCTGCATAAGGTCCTGAGGAGCAACTGGCTACTTGGAGACTCCTGAGTCCATTCTTACTGAATAAATTCCATTGCTGGACTGAGGTTATTACTTGAGGTACTCTTATTTGGGGCATTTTCCTTAGCAGTGAGGATAGCTTTGTCCATGTGTCCATAAATTACCTATTATAACTCAAGTCTAAGCTTTCTAGGACGTGATGGAATCTGACCCTTCTCTCTTTCTTTAGCTTTCCATGTTGGCTGACATTTTGTATTTAAGAGCCATACAATATTTTTTGTTTGCTTTATTAAGTATATGTCACTTTCTTGGCCTCTTTATTTTTATACTTTCTGTTCCATCTACAAAGCATGGCCTTAGCCTTCTTATTTACCTAGAAAACTTATTTTTACTGTAAAAATCTGTCTCAGAGACTGCCTTCCTCTTTGCATCTCTCACCCAAACTTTCAATGTATATTTTCTAAGTGACTTCCAAATCTTGTATTATCTTTTCATTTTACTTATAACATTGTATTATAATTTTTTGCTTTATCATTTGTTTTACCAACTACCTAATGATCTACTTGAGGCAGAAAGTGTGTCTTTTTTATCTCTGTATCCCAAATAGCCACAAAGGGCCCAGAAAATTGGCGAAAGTTCAGCAAATTTTTGAGAAAGGGAGCAATGGACAAAGTAATAGTTGATTTCCAAGAAGCAAAACTTACTCAAACTAGCTTAAGCAAATTTTAAAAAGAATATGAAAAGGATCTATTAGTGCTTCATGACATTGAGAATTGGGAAGTGGAGCCATACCTAGTTGAGCTGTTGTCATGGCTGTTTCAGTCTCTCACCACTGGAAACTTTTCCATCTCTTTTCTTTGTCACTTTGGCCACATCTTTCTCTCTTTCTTGAGTGGTTTCTCTGCATCTCAAGTTAAAAGAGGGAAATGGATATATACTTCAAGCTGACACTTTTGATTAAATGCCTTCTCCATTCAGTCATTTTATAAAGAACAACTAGGCTTCTTGAATCCTCACCAGGGTTTTGCCAGAGAATGTGATTGGCCTTCTTAGGTCAAATGACATTTATAAGCAAATTAACAATGGTCAGGAATCGAGAGCTTCGAGGTAGAATTACTTCTGAGGTGACATGGCAGGGCTATAATAGTCCTGGACGAGGTGAGGAGGGTGTGCTGGACGTGGCAACAACTGTCTGTCACATCTAGATAGGAGAAGTAATTGAATTCTTAACTTCTTCAAGTAAATAATCTCACTTGAGAGAAAAGCCTAGGTTATATGAGGAGACTGATCACCTTGGGAAAAACAGCTCCCAGATGTTAAAGTCATCGGGAAAAACCACACTTACCTCTCAGTTCTACCAGACTGAGACTACTTCTGCCTACCGACCAGAAGCTTTAGAGACTTTGTTGATATCTTTTACACACAGAGCCACTCTTAGGGGATGTTGTGTATTTATTAAACACCACCGGCACTCATTATGGATGTGTTAAAAATTCAGATCCTTAGAGAACACAGTAGATCGAAGTATTGACTACTGTTTCACCTTCCCCATCTGTCCAAACATCAATAACAACAGTGTATGGGGGTCTGGAAGCACTGGGCTAATGTACCTTCCTTCGATCATAATTCCAGAGTTCGCCTTAATTAAGATTGATTTTTGCCCCTATGTTGTACATCTCTTAACTAACAGAAAAGTCGCAAGGGCACAGTTTAAGAATTAAGATTGGAGGATGGAGGAGGAGAGAATGGAATCAGGTCTTGGCTTGTGGAGTCTAAAAACTGCATGGCAGGCATACTTAAAATAAATCCTCAAGCAGATTTCTGAGGCGTTGAAGGAGTCACATAAGGGCACTGGAGAAATGAATTGCTCTTCTGACTCGCTTTCCTTCATGTGCGCTGCCTGGGTGCATTCTTGTTTATGGGAGGAAGGAAAAGTACTTACTTAAGATTAAGCATGTGAAGGCCGCAGCAGGCCAGAGTTGTCAGCTTTTTTCTTAGACATTTTCAGAAACATCACTATCATCAGCAGAATTGTATTGAGTGCTCACAATACTGCAGGCTTGTTCAAAGAACTTGTGCTCAACAAAGGAAAGTGCAGCCTCTGCCCTCAAGCAAATTACAATCTAGAGCAGAAAGCAGACTTGACATTAAGAAAAGGGGAAGTAAAAGCATACAATACATGAATCAAAACACTACACAAAGGGATTTTGATTACTTGTGAGTGCACCTTCCTCCAGCTCCTGAAGGAGAGAGGCTTCTTTGGGAAAATAACTGTAAGGAAGTTGTTTTTTTTTGTTTTTTTTTTTTTTTAAGAAGAGTCTAAAAATTAGACCAGTGAATTGGGAAAAAGAAGGATATTCTAAGTCTTGTAAATATTTTAAGCTAGAATTTTTAGATTTCTGTTTATTAAAGTGTATCATGAGAATAAAGGTTCACAGAACTCTATGGTGTGTGTGTGTGTGTCTGTGGGTACTTTATATAGAACACTTGCTTTTTTGATTCTAAGAAAGAGAGATTCCAACTATTTTCTTTTTTCGGTAGTGATACCATCTCACACAAAGTGAATGTAACAGATTTCAAATGGTAATTTTTATAAATATTTTAATAAGCACTGTAATAATTGCACTTTTCTTGATTCTTTCCATCGTTTGCCTTAAATCAGCTCTGGAAAACATATTGTACATCTGTGTGACTGAAACTTTGGACAGGTATGTGCAACATCTGGAGAATGTTAATAGGGATCATTTGGAGTTGAGATTAGAAAATCTTCATAGTGATTAATAATAGAAAAGTAAGTTACTGAAGGACTCAGTGTCACAGACTCCATTTACTAATGAATCCAGGCAAATACTTCGTCAGGGTTGCTCCACAGTCGTCTGATATCTTGTCTCTACCCTCTCTAATTAGCTTCTCTATTTTCTTCTGAGAAGACAACAGTTCTCAAGGAACTGTTAGGGTTAAGGTTAGGTTTCTTTTCAAGGAAAGAAAGAAAAGTGAATGACAGAAGAGCAAGAGAAAGGCAAATGTGATGTGTATCAAAATAAGCATGGATGTTGTGTGTGTGTGTGTGTGTGTGTGTACATTTATGAAATCTAACATAGGTATATCCATTTACTATGGCACATTTTCAAATAAGATAGTCTGTCTGTAAAATAAAGCATGCTTGGGCCCCTGCTAGGTAGAAAGCACTGAGATTAGCAAGGGGAGGATTATACGAATGTCACATCGCTGTTGAGCAGTAGGTGAAAGCCTATATCTCATTCTTATTACATGTTTCTTTGGGTAAGTATAGGGTCATTGCTCAAAAACCCAAGCTAGTAATAGCCCTTCATCTGGATAGATATACCATCTGGAGCACAATGTCCCCAAGATTTCTTCCTTGGCACTGACCAAAGAAGGTTAAAGCTTCTTGAGAGTTATACATTGGCTTTTGAATTAGTCTGCAAGTAAAAATTACTTTCTCTCTAAATTCATTGAATGGAAATAGCCGTGTGAACTCTTTCCTCCCTCACTTTGTCCAGCTTTACAATGACATGTAAAATTACCTGCTATAGGATCTTAAACTAAAAGGGCTAATTTGAGGATAACACAGAGGAATTCATAGTGAACATTCAAGATGTATAGTCTAGTCCAGGTTTTCTCAATGGGTGATGGCTGAACCATTAACATCAGTGTCACATGGCTACTTGTTTGAAATTCAAAATCTTAGACTGGCCCTATCGCCGGGAGAAATATCAATAACCTCAGATATGCAGATGACACCACCCTTATGGCAGAAAGTGAAGAGGAACTCAAAAGCCTCTTGATGAAAGTGAAAGTGGAGAGTGAAAAAGTTGGCTTAAAGCTCAACATTCAGAAAACGAAGATCATGGCATCTGGTCCCATCACTTCATGGCAAATAGATAGGGAAACAGTGGAAACAGTGTCAGGCTTTATTTTTCTGGGCTCCAAAATCACTGCAGATGGTGACTGAAGCCATGAAATTAGAAGACGCTTACTCCTTGGAAGGAAAGTTATGACCAACCTAGATAGCATATTCAAAAGCAGAGACATTACTTTGCCAGCAAAGGTTCGTCTAGTCAAGGCTACGGTTTTTCCTGTGGTCATGTATGGATGTGAGAGTTGGACTGTGAAGAAGGCTGAGCGCCAAAGAATTGATGCTTTTGAATTGTGGTGTTGGAGAAGACTCTTGAGAGTCCCTTGGACTGCAAGGAGATCCAACCAGTCCATTCTGAAAGAGATCAGCCCTGGGATTTCTTTGGAAGGAATGATGCTGAAGCTGAAACTCCAGTACTTTGGCCACTTCATGCGAAGAGTTGACTCACTGGAAAAGACTCTGATGCTGGGAGGGATTGGGGGCAAGAGGAGAAGGGGACGACAGAGGATGAGCTGGCTGGATGGCATCACCGACTCAATGGACGTGAGTCTCAGTGAACTCTGGGAGTTGATGATGGACAGGGAGGCCTGGCATGCTGCGATTAATGGAGTCGCAAAGAGTCGGACACGACTGAGCGACTGATCTGATCCTGGAGGTGGGGCTTAGCAATCTGTTTTAACAAGTTCTCCAGTGTTTTAAATGCTTTCTTATTCTTGTTCAGTGATGCAGTCATGTCCAACTCTTTGCAACCCTAACTGACTGCAGCATGCCAGGCTTCCCTGTCTTTCTCCTGGAGTTTGCTCAAACTCATTTCCATTGAGCCATCCAACCATCACATCGTCTGTCACCCCCTTCTCCTGCTCTCAATCTTTTCTAGCATCAGGATCTTACCAATGAGTCGGCTCTTCCCATCAGTTGGCTGAAGTATTGAAACTTTATCATCAGTCCTTCCAATGAATATTCAGGGTTGATTTTCTTTAGGATTGACTGATTTGCTCTTCTTGCTGTCCAAGGCACTCTTAAGAGTCTTCTGCAGCACCATAGTTCAAAAGCATCAGTTCTTCAGCCTTCAGCCTTCTTTATGGTCTGACTCTCATATCTGTACATGACTATTGGAAAAAATCATAACTTTGACTATATGGACCTTTGTCGGCAAAGTGACGTCTCTGCTTTTTAATACTCTAAGTTTGCAATAGGTTTTCTTCCAAGGGGCAAGTATCTTTTAATTTCATGGCTGCAGTCACCATCTGCAGTGATTTTGGATCCCAAGAAAATAAAGTCTGTCACTGTTTCCATTTTTTCCCCCATTTATTTGCCATGAAGTAATGGGACCAGATGCCATGATGTTAGTTTTCTGAATTCTGAGTTTCAAGGCAACTTTTTCACTCTGCTCTTTCATCTTCATCAAGAGGCTCTTTATGAAGGCTGTTTGTTTTCTGCCATAAGGATGGTGTCATCTGCATATCTGAGGTTATTGATATTTCTCCTGGCAATCTTTATTCCAGTTTGTGCTTCATCCAGCCCAGCATTCTACATGATGTACTCTGCATGTAAGTTAAATAAGCAGGGTGACAACAAATAGCCTTGATGTACTCTTTTCCCAATTTTGAACCAGTCTCTTGTTCCATGTCTGGTTCCAACTGTTGCTTCTTGACCTGCATACAGGTTTCTCAGGAGGCAGGTAAGATGGTCTGATATTTCAATCCCTTTAAGAATTTTCCACAGTTTGGTGTGATCCACACAATCAAAGGCTTTAGCATAATCAGTGAAGCAGAAGTAGATGTTCTTCTGGAACTCCTTGGCTTTTTCTATATTGCTTGGATGTTAGCAATTTGACCTTTGGTTCCTATGCCTTTTCTAGATCCAGCTTGTACATCTGGAAGTTTTCAGATCATACACTGCTGAAGCCTGACTTGAAGGATTTTGAGCATTACCTTGCTATCATGTGAAAAGAGTGCAATTATGTTGTAGTTTGAACATTCTTTGAAATTGGCCTTCTTCGGGATGGAATTAATCTTGACCTTTTTCAGGTCTGTGACCACTGCTGAGTTTTCCAAATGTATTGGCATACTGAGTGCAGCACTTTCACAGCACCGTCTTTCAGGATTTGAAATAGCTCAACTGGAATTCCATCACCTCCACTAGCTTTGTTCGTTATAATGCTTCCTAAGGCTTACTCGGCTTCACACTCCAGGATGTTCAGATCTAGGTGAGTGACCACATCATCGGGGTTATCTGGGTCATTGAGATCTTTTGCTATACAGTTTTCCTGTGTATTCTTGCCATCTTAATCTCTTCTGCTTCTTTTAGGTCCTTATTGTTCCTGTCCTTTATCAAGACCATCCTTGTATGAAATGTTCCCCTGGTATCTCCGACATTCTTGAAGAGATCTCTGGTCTTTCCCATTCTATTGTTTTCCTATATTTTTTTGTATTGTTCATAAGAAGGCCTTCTTATGTCTCCTTGCTAGTCTCTGGACCTCTGTGTTGCAGTTGGGTATATCTTTCCCTTTCCCCCATGCCTTTTTCTTTTCTTCTTTTCTCAGCTATTTTTAAACACTCCTCAGGCAACCACTTCGCCTTCTTGCATTTTTTTTCCTCTTTGGGATGGTTTTAGTCACTGTCTCCTGTACAGTGTTCTTCAGACACTCTGTCTATTGGTCTAATCCCTTGAATCTATTTGTCATGTCCACTGTATAATCATAAAACATTTGATTAAAGTCATACCTGAATGGCCTAGTGATTTTCCATACTTGCTACAATCCAAGTCTGAATTTAGCAATAAGGAGTTCATGATCTGAGCCACAGTCAGCTCCCGGTCTTGTTTTTGCTGACTATATAGAGCTTCTCCATCTTTGGCTGCAAAGAATATAATCCTGATTTTGGTGTTGACCATCTGTTGATGTCCACGTGCAGAGTAGTTTCTTGTTTTGTTGGATGAGGGTGTTTGCTGTGACCAGTGTGTTATGTTGGCAAATTTCTGTTAGCCTTTGCCTGGCTTCATTTTGTAGAATCTGAAAAATCTTGTTTTAGTCTGTGGGTGCTATAGAGGTATAAAAAGCTATACACCTATAAGTAGAACTTTAACCTTAAACTACTCCTTTTGAGTGTATCTATGATAATTTGTTAGCTTGATCTAACAACAATAATAGTAATAGTTCATTCTGGAGAAGGAAATGACAACCCATTCCAGTATTCTTACCTGGGAATCCCATGGATCGAGGCATCTGATGGGCTACAGTCCACAGGGTCACAAAGAAGTCAGACATGACTGAGAGATTAAACAATAGCTGACTTCCCTGGTGGCTCAGCTGGTAAAGAATCTGCCCGCAATGCGGGAGACCTGGGTTCAATTCCTGGGTTGGGAAGATCCCTGGAGAAGGGAATGGCTACTCACTCCAGTAGTCTGACCTGGAGAATTCCATGGACTATATAGTCCATGGGGTTGCAAAGAGTCGGACATGACTGAGTGACTCTCACTTTCACTTTCATTATGTTCTAGATACTATACTCATTGTGAGACATGGTACAATTCTCAAAATAATGATACAACATAGATCTTCTTGTTAGTTCCACTTTGCTTAATAGCCCACCTAAGAATCAAGAGGATAGATCAGTGAATTTATGAGTATAAAAACCTAAGAATGATAGTTTTAGAGTAGGACTCTTAATTGACTCTACCCGGTCACTTTATTTCCCTAAGACTTAACTCAGCATGAATTGTCTTTCTTCATTGTTGTTTATTTACTTGTTTTGTTTTTATTTTCTTGAAATTTCTGTATATGCAGGAGTGGGGCACCTTTCCTTATAAAGGCAAAAGTCATTGGTCCTGTTCTCCAAGGATTTTTCCATTTTTCTTTCCTTATTCCCTATAATTTGCATGTTGTATGGAATTCATTATTACATCCTTCTGCTACTGTGAGCCTCTATTCCTACTGCTGCCATGGCTAACCTCTCTGGTTGCACTCTGTGAAAACTATCTGCCCCAGTTAAATCTTGGATCACTAAGAGCACACAGTGAGAGTGTCTGATCGTGCCTCTCCTAGAAAGCCTGTCCTTAGGGACATCAAGGATGCTTCTGGAGAAATAGAACTACCTCGATATTTAGCAGTTAAAATGGATTATCTCTGCTCTAGTTCCTCTTCACTTTCAAACCCTCTCTCGGTATTTTGCTACGACTATACGTCCATGGTGTGAAGTTCCCGCGTTCATCCTCCTAGAAGCAGAAAGCTGAATGTGTCAGTTCCTATTGCTACTGTAACAAAGCACCATAAATGGAGAAGTTTAAAACAATGTGAATGTTATTATTTTACAGTTCTGGAAGTCAGAAATCTGACAGAGGTATCACTGGGCTAAAATCAAGGTGTCAGCAGGGCTTTACTCCTATCTCGAGGATGTAGGGGAAAATCTGTTTCTTGCTCTTTCCAGCTTCTAGAAGCTACCTGCATGCCTTGGCTCATCATTCTCTTCTATTTCCAAAGCCAGCAATAGATGATTTCTCAAATATCATCAGCTGGACACTAAGTTTTCTGTGTCTCTCTTCCCTTATGACTGCATTGGATGGAACACAACCCAGGATAATCTCCTAATTTTAAAGCCAGCTAATTAGCAACCTTAGTTTCATCTGCAACCTTAATCTCCTTGGACATATAATGTAACGTAGTTGCAGATTCTGGAGATTAGGATTTGGCCATTTTGGGGAAGCTGTTATTCTGCCTACCATCCTGACCAACTCAGAACTTTAATTTTTTTTTTTTTCCTTTTACTGACAGCAATGTCTGACTTACAAAAGCAGAAACTATATGAGTATGGAATTGCAAGTTAGATGAACTTTCTTATTGATCTCAGTCAGCCCACTTCTATAATCAACATGTCTCCATGTTTCCAGACATCTCCAAATATCCTTTGGTCTTCTCTTTACCATTCTGGGTAACTCTTTTGGCTCCAATACTGACATCCCAATCTCATTCCACTCCACTTATTCCAGATGTCTGTATTATCAGCATCTTCTGCTTAATATCTGGGGCATATTTCTTTTTGCCCAATATCAGCTGTTAGTGGGTCTCTTAATCTCTCTGTGATGTGGGCCTTTTGCTAATTTGCTGTGTGATTCCTTCTTTCTTTTCCAACCCGAGCAGCTTCCCAAGAATAAAGTGCAGGCTATGCCTCTTCAGCTTCTTTCAGTTTCTAGTGCAGTTTTGTTCATATTTGCCTAATAGTTTTCTCAAACTCATGTCAGTTATAAAGATTTGCTTAAAAAAGAAGTTCTTCAGAGTACTTTATAATTAGCTGAATAATACATAATTCCTGGTCAATTACCTCTGTTCTCATTATTTTCCCAAACCTTTCTAAGTGAAGCCTTTTAATGGAAGACACACTTGATTTAAAAAATTAATTTCTCAGTATGGCACAAATTGCCAGGATTCAAGCACTTGCTACATTGCGCCTAACCCTGTGCTAAAGACTTTATATATCTTTCTGCATCATCACTGGAAATTTCTGAATTAAACAGTATTCCTACCACTGATAATTTTTAATCAGATAAATTGAGTCACAGAGAGTTCAGGTAACTTGCCCAGCAAGCAAGGGGCAGACTGGCTTGATCTCAGCTCTCATTCACAAACCCCACAATCTTTAGGATGAAGCTATAGGTGCTGGCCCTCTGAGTAACTCACTTCAGTTGCTCAACCAGCTGCGTCAGGAACCATGTCAAATAAAACCTATTAGAATACAAACTGCCTTTCCAATTCAATTCAAGGACTACTCGTTGAATGCATGCTACATGCCAGGTGTCATTTACCTGTGATTCTGCAGGGTTTGTGCCAACTCAGCCTTAGAGCATTATACACTTTCTGCAGAAGAGGCTGTGTCTCAAATATAGAAACTGTTAATGTCAAGGACATTCTTAAAATTGCTATCAATGCAAAAGTATTCTGAATATGCTATATGGATGTTGATAAAAAGAAAAAAATAAACTTGATTTGAATAAAAGAAAATCAGCAGCAGTTGTTTTGTCAGTTCTTCTCGGAAAGCGGTTGCACTTAATGTAGAGCAAAATGTCCCAGGGATGTTTGCATAGAGACTAAATCAATGCAGGAGAAGCTACTCGGATTCTCAGTAACACAAGCCCAAGATGTACGAAAAGGGTAGAGGGGCAAAGGGGAAGGCAGTGATGCTGACAATTATCTTGAATGATGGTTAATTTCTTGTCTGTCCCTCCAGTGTATATGTACACGTGTCACTATGTCTGGAGATCTATCTGTTTCTCAGAGACAGCACTGGTCTATTCTCAGGAGAGCATTATACATTAACTGTATCCTTTGATTTCTGGCCACACTTCTTTAGAAAGAGAGCAAAAGGCAGGTGGTATATACAAACTAGTGAGGGCTCCTCTGAACCAAGCATAGTACTGTTGTTACAAACCTGGGAGGGCAGGTAGGGTTGTTTATCTAATTGTGACCCAGGACATACCTTTCTGTTTAGGTTTTAAGGGATCTTGGGGGGCGGGGGGAATCAGATTCCGAAGACTGAGTGCATTTGTCTGTGTGCACTTTTAGGAAGATTTCAAGAATTAGTTTTCACTTGTGAGTTCTATTAATTCCATCCTCTGCCTCGTCTCTCTTCATACCTAACAGCATCCTTCAGAAGCTATAAAAATCTCTAGAGGTCCTTGAAGTAATGAGAAAGCTGATGGTTTTTTTTTCCATCTCCAATAATTATACTTTGATTTCTCCATAACAGTCTTTAGTTTACTGCCGGTCTTCAAGACAACTTTTTGCAGCTTTTACCTCTGCCTGATGCAGTCTGTCCCCTTGCCTGCAGATTCGTCCTCTGCGGGCCAAGACGCCTTTACAATTCCCCTCTAGGTGAATTTTCCCACTAGGTGGAGCTGTAACAATTTAGCTCACAGATCACAGTGTGTGACAGATTAAATTCACTGACCACTGCTCAGTACTCTGGGGAAACATCTTGCTGTGGCCCAGAATCGCAAATCAAGTGCAGAGTCAGAAAACAGAACAACAAATCCCATAACAGGAACACAATTGGAGATAACAAATTCCATGGGACAAATGCACGTTGATTCCACAAGCGAGCCCTGTATTAGGCCTCCTGAATCGCTTGCCTAATTCCTCTTTGGTTCCTGGTAGTGGGAAAAAAAAGAAAATAACAACTCTGAGCCCAGAGTCAGGAAGCCTGAGTTCTGGACCCGACTCAGCCACTCACCAGCTGCAGGCTTCCTCTTTCTGAGGCTCTGTGCTCTTTCTGTAAAATGAAGGGATTAGAGCAGATGATTTTGAAGGTCTCTTCCAAGTGTAACTCTGGATCTCACTCTAAAAATCAAATTGTAACATTTGTAAAATACAAAAACAAGGGAAGATGTGAATTTAAATGTCTGCTGTTCAAGTCTTCCTTCTGAGTTAAAATCCATCTCTTTCTATTTCTATATCCATATACTGCTGTGAAATAAATATTTGAATGATTTTTTTCTCACTTTTAATTTTAAAATTAGGACAAAGAAGGAGATTACCAAATCTAAATGTGAGATGCTGATTGTGTAAATGTAAAGACAAAAGGTTAGCCTTCTTGGAAGGAATTCACTCACCATCCTCCAAGTAAGCCTGCCCAGCAAATGTAGTTTGTTAAGTGTCTACACCTTTATTTATATAGGTCTTTACCTGTCAATATCCTTTTCTATTGTGGTGAATTAATGCCACAAGATTTCAGCTCTGAAGCAGAGGTTGCTCCTCACTGGGGAAGGTGAATATTCCCTCTTTAGAGCGCATTTGGAATTTATATTTAATGCTTGTGGCTCAGTTTTATATCCTGAAACAGAAGTTTTTCTACTTTTAAAATACCAGTTTTTTTTTTTTTTGGAGTGGGGGGTGGGGGAGCGGGGGGAGGAGTGGAGGATTTCTCTAAAACTAAAATGAAAACTTTTTTTTTTTTTTTTTGTCAAAAGGTATTAGAAACTGACGCTTTCTTCTGCTCCTGTCTAAAATTTTCTGTTCCTTTCCTCAGCCCAGGGCAGTGAACACTGGTCATTTTAATCTATTCTTTGTAAAACATTAATTGGATACATAGAAGCACAGAAAACCTAATAGGTATTTTTTTTTTCTTATGATGGAAAGGGCATAGAGATCATTCAGTTAAACCCTTTTTATTGCACCAATGAGGAATTGAAGACCCAGAGGTTAAGTGGCTTACCCAAAGTTTTTCAGAGAATGAGTGAAAACATTATTTTAGAATGAAACTCAGACTGAATAGGAGGAGGACTAAATCCATTCTTTATTTTCTCTACCAAAATAATTCCATATTTTGACCCAAGCATAGTTACCTCTGTAAGATGGGATTGACTTTTCCATGGTTGGTGTGTCAAATTAAATTAATGCTGAGCAATTTGCAGGATGTGTCTGGTAGTATCATAAATAGACTGTAACACCAAGCACGGAGTAGAAGGACAGAGCCTTCTGAAATGTCTTCTGTGGCAGCTAGTCCAGTGAAGTGACCCACCAGAAGTGCTGTGCATCAAGTAAATTGACATAGACTCTCCATGAACTCTCTTTAGCCATCCTTTTCTGAGCCCTCTTCTCTACTAGGCCTTAACCTTGCTCCCTTCTCCACTCCCCAGCCCCCAGGGCTATTTTCACCCTGCCTAACCCAGTTGTAGCAAGAATCCTGTTAAGTCACTTTAGCAATAATTTGCCACTATTGATATGTGATCACCTTTTAAATCAGTTTAGCTAAAATCTTCACCCTTGGTGTCTCCTTTTAGTACTTTTCCATCTATGTACCCCCTTCCCTCTGTTCTCTGGCTATAAATTCCAAGATTTCTTTCCTGGATTCAAAGTTGAGCCCAATTGCAAAAACCCTACTGTACAAATCTTGAATAAAGTTTTCCTTATCAATATAGCAAGAGTCAGAATACTTGATTTAAACAAAATATAATGCAATACTAGTACATGTTATTCTTTCTAGGGGATTCATCAGGCATGCAGTCCATTTAGTCCCTGAGAAGTTCTACAGTAGAGACCACTGTTTACCCCTGTTTAACCTGTTGTTGCTAAACCAGTGGGCCTTTTTCTCTTGAAGGGTTATATAGTTATATCCATGTGATTTAATTCCCATGTGATTCATTCTGTGATCAGAAGCAACCCTCATGCCTCCTGATATTGTCAGTAGTCTTTTGTTTTCCAAGTCGGCATCCTTCTGAATGAATCAATGGAGAACACAGACAGGAAGATGGAAGGACTTGCTGCCACACTTGTGAGGCAGTCCCCTGCCCCTGACTGCTTATGTATTAATACTTAAGCATGCCACATGACAGAAAATAAACTTGTAACCATGGGTTCATGTATGTAAACTGAAGAGAGAAATTTTAACTATAGTACTTCATATATTTATGGTTAAGTTTTGCTCCTTTCTAACATACATATGTTTATTTTAATGTAAAATTGTTTCCTCTCAATATCTGGAGAAAATGTACAATGTATAGAATACACCATGTTGATCCAGTGATGTCCTGTATTCCCTGGCATGTGTTAGTTGCTCTGTCGTGTCTGACTCTTTGCAACCCCCTGGATTGTAGCCCACCAGGCTCCTGCATCCATGGGATTCTCCAGGCAAGAATCCTGGAGCAGGTTGCCATGCCCTTCCTGGCATACAGACCCACATAGCTTTGAGGAAATGCAGAGAAAGCAGAGGCAAGAAAACAGATGTGGTTAGAAATCTGGGATATGGCTTCCCACTCTGCTTCATTTCAGTTGTGTGACCTTGGTCTGTGTAATCATCTGCCTTATCTGAGGCCCCACAGCTTCAGCCAAATGGGGAGAATCAGAGCTGCTCTGCCTGCCACACAATGTCTTTATGACCTCAAAGGTGGTAGCATATGGGGAAATTGTATAGAATGCTCCACAAACAGAAGACTTTGTGATTATTGTGTAGGATAGATGGCAAACATGGGGTCTCATTCTTTTCCAAATTTGCTTTCAGGAGGACACTTTGCCTTGTGATATTTGGGCAGAATGATTATTAGTAGAGCATTGGGGTTAGAAAAACTGCTTCTTTGTAATTGAATCAAATAAAACAGTGGGGACAGGGGACTGTATATCAGACCTGATGGACTAAATTGCAGGAGCTGTTTTGAGTTGTATAAAAAGCAATACGTAGACATCTGGTGATATTGTTATCTCATTTTGTGAATAAAAAATTTACATCACATTGAAAGCTTCACTAGGACAGAAATGTCCTCCAGATGTATTTTCAAAAAAGGCCTTAAAGATTGCATTAAAAATGATAGGATTAAATGGCTTCTTTCCATTGAAGTTGCTAATGCTCTCACTGGTGCTCTTTCTAAGCTCTCTGAGGAACAAAAACACTCCCTATTGATTCACAAGAAAGTAAAACTTGTTATGTAACACCTTGTATGGGTGGGAATGGGAATGGGTGGGTTATCAGATTGTCTTAACAAAATCTCATATATATGTCAAAGGACAATAGCATGTGAAGGGAGAGTGCTAACATGGAAGTCAGGATATTGGAGTATTTAATTCAATCAACTCATTTTTATTCGGCACTTTCTCTTTACTTGGATACTCTTTAGATTAATAATTGGCAACACAGAATATAGAGGCTCTGGCTTTATGGAGTTTCTATCAAATAGTAAGGGTAGGGAAGCCATGATTAATCAAGGTGAAGTCCAAGGACAGAAGGATATGATTGCTTAAATGGATCAAGTAGTGGAGGAAGAACACTTTGAACAGAATTACTTTGGATTTATCCTGAAGTGTGACACCACACAACTAGATTCTGGGCAGAAAGCAAAAGTCATTTCTGGCTATGAAATTTCCCACATTTTAAAATAATTCCAGAGCATGGTGGGGAAAGACCCTAGAAAGACCACTGAAGAAAGAAATCAAGTCTAGACTCAGTTTTGCTCCCAGTGAGGTTGTAATCAATCCTAAGTCCCTAAACTTTAGTACTTTCATCACATTTGAACTAGATGTTTTCTAAGTTCTTATCCATATCATATATTCCATTATTTGATGATCCTGGGACTACTATCATTATTCCTGATATTTCACTCAAATTAAATGTTCAGATTTTTCTCCACTAGAATTCATTTTGAAAAATGACTGACAAAATGTATTGATTGACAAGATGGACTATAATATTTGTCTTTTTGGAACAATAAATGTAATAACCTGCAAGTTAACAATGAGTAGTGCTGAATAGTTGCCTACAGGGCCAGGAGGTCTGCACTGACATTGCATTTCTCTGCATGGTAAACGTTTGATTTTTTTTTTTTTCTTCATCCACACGAATGACTCAGCTTGGTTGCAGAAAAATAATCCAAAACACAGTATTGTCTTAGGCTTATATAATGAATGACTTGTGTACTGCTTAATATAATTTTTGTATTGATATTCTAAACTAAATAGCCAAACACCCTTAATTAAAGCTAAGGCAGGGAGGTGTGAAGTTTGATCTATTACCATAGAAGTGGATAATATCTGTTAAAGAAAGCTAGTTAGTGTTGTGTGGAGAGGAGGTTTGGGCCTACCTGGAGATACATATTATTGACAACTAAGAAAGACAGGCTTTTAGTGTTGTGCATGAGTTTGCAATGTATAATGATTACTAGGCAGTCTACCAGCAAAGTAATCTTTAATCCATAGATCTCCAAGCATCTCAAACACATTGATTTATTAAATGTGGCCTCTGCAACAGTGATGTCTTCAAAATTAAATCACTTAACCTCTCAGTTCAATATTGTTACTGATATCTGCTGCTATATCTACATGACACTGAAACAAGAAGCCAAGGCAGTCAATTCATTACAAATAAATAAATGTCCTACTTATTAATTGCATTAGGTCAAGTTAGTTAATTGGCACTGTGTCCACCAAACAATGAACTTCCTGGATGAATTACTCCTTCTTCAGCTGACTGATTTGGTCTGATTCAGAATCTAAGAGGCTCTTGTAATTGTCTTTTCATTTGGTAAATTTTGGGACTAAGATGTGTTCTTTTCTTTTTATTATCTATGTTTTATAATAATTAGAAAAATGGTATCTTATGCATTTTGGGGTGATGATAATTAATGCTAAAAGTTGAATTTTATAATGCATTTAGTTAAAATTCTGGACCTAATTTAAGTTATCAGATGTCTAAATGATAAAAGAGATTATGTTCCTTAAACCTGCATTTTATTGTGCTATTCTATCATTTTACATTTAAATGAAGTAAGCAAAAACTTTCAAACAAACACCTGTTATGAGTTTTCAGAAAGTGCTACAATATCCCAATAGATCTAAGAAATTCTCTTTCAGGTTGTAGAGGAAATCACTACATAAAAATTAAGGAAATATCATACTTCTGATTTTTCGGGTCAGCAGTATTCTTTATATACACAATTGTTGTTTAGACACTAGATTGTGTCTGACTCTTCTGTGACCCCATCGACTGTAGCCTGCCAGACTCCTCTGTCCATAGGATTCTCCAGGCAAGAATACTGGAGTGGGTTGCCATTTCCTTCTCCAGGACATCTTCCCAACCAAGGGATCAAACCTGCATCTCCTGCTTGGCAGACAGATTCTTTACCACTGATTCTTTACATATATATACACATATATGTATATATATACACATATGTGTATATATACATAATTTCAGTTAATGTATAAAATTAACTGATATGTAATATCAGTATAATGTATAAAATTCAGTTAATGTATATACATATATGTGTAGCATATATGTAGCATACATATATATATATATATATACACAATATTTCAGTTAATGTATAAAATTTTATGGAAACAAAAAAAAATGTATGGCCACATAGCTTTGACTAGGTAGAAGGGTATCCTCTAGGAAGAATCTATTTGTAATCAAATGAAAACAAAAATCACATACTCTGGGCTTCTGACAAGTCTCTAGGAGCCCTGTGATGAATTTCTTTGCATTAACTTAATATTAATATTAGTGAGGGGCTTTGCTATTGCCACCACCAATGATTCTTATGACAGAAGCTATGAACATATGCCCATGCATCATGAGCTGACAGCATTCAAAGACTGATTTTACTAAAACTTGCTTACTAGAACTAAAAGGGATCTTAGGACGCATGCAATTATACATCTTCCTTTTAGGATCAGGAAATGGCAGTCCATAAAAGTTATGAATTGGGGCTCTGGTTATATTCTGTTAATCAATTGTTTGTTATTTAAAACCCTCACACATATGTCAATGATCAAAAGCACTTTATTGTAGTAAAAGTATAACTGTATGTAAGGATATATGATCATTTAGTAGTGATGCTGATGATCATGATGGCCTTAAGGATGATGCTAATAATGATTTGTATTTAAGATACTTTACTGTAGGTGGGCTTCCCTGGTGGCCCAGAGGGTAGAGAATCTGCCTACAATGCAGGAGACCTAGGTTCCATTCCTGGGTTTGGAAGATCTTCTGGAGAAAGAAATGGCAACCCACTCCAGTGTTCTTGCCTAAAGAATCCCAAGGACAGAGGAGCCTTGTGGGCTACAGTCTATGAGGCTGCAAAGAGCTGAACACACCTGAGTGACTAACACTTATCTTACTGTAGGTAGGTGAGAATAGTGGTTAAAAAATGCAAGTCCTAAAGTCAAACTACCTTAATTCAAACCCCAGGTTTACCATGACCTAGCTAAGCATCAGTTGTCTTACCTGTAGATGGGGACTAGACGAAGTACATACCTCATTTGGATCAGAGGTTTAAATACTATAATGCATGTGGAGTTTTGGCATTGCATTATATAGATATAGAGAACACTCAATAAATCATTAACAATTATGTTGTGCCAAATTTATCATGACTGAACAAAGTGGTCATCATTATTCTCATTTTACATTTCCTGAGTTAAGGAAACTGAGTCTCAGAGATTTTTAATTATTTGACCCAGGGGACACTGCTAGTAAATGATAGTGTGACTGTAACCCCAAATAAGAAGATGGTTATAAAGATTCTTACAGGGTTAAGAAACATAATTACCAATGCTTTGGTGAAAAGAAATTCTTTGGGGTCCTTCCAGAGAACATAGTGAGGAGTGAGTAAAAAGAATGTACAGATTAATCCAGCATTCCTGTTCTCCTAAGACTTTGGATTCTTTACATTACAAAGTCAGTCAACAATGAGTCCGTATTAGTTTCTGTAGGAAACTGTGAGAACCATGGCCTCAAGTTCTGAATCTCTGGTATATGCACAGTTATTATGGATTCAGATAAGCCCATTGCAATCTTCCTTATTTTATAATCTAGCACTCTTAGAATATACTTATATATCAATATAGAGAATGATCTATATAGAGATATAATCTCATACTTCTTAATGCTGAAACCCTCATATATAAAGAGTTATACATAATATATATGTATGTATGTGTGTGTATGTGTGTGTGTGTATATATATATATACATATATATGTGTATATATATGTATGTGTGTGTATATATATATATATATATATATCAGAGGAGGCAATGGCACCCCACTCCAGTGTTCTTGCCTGAAAAATCCCATGGATGGAGGATCCTGGAAGGCTGCAGTCCATGAGGTCGCTGAGGGTTGGACACAACTGAGCGACTTCACTTTCACTTTTCACATTCATGCATTGGAAAAGGAAATGGCAACCCACTCCAGGGTTCTTGCCTGGAGGATCCCAGGGACGGGGGAGCCTGGTGGGCTGCCGTCTATGGGGTCGCACAGAGTTGGACATGACTGAAGTGACTTAGCAACATATATATATGCTCTTTCTGTGTAGGTCTTTGAAGTCCTTTCCTTAAACTGGAAATCTGGACTCTGATTCTAGTCAAAGTCTGGAAGCAAAGTTGGGTACTAGCATTGGGCATTGAAAGAATTAACATCCTCTTAAAAATGTACTGCCTTGAATTAAAGGTATTTGAGCAAATTATGTTGTCTCTTCAGATGAGGATGCAGGAGTGCTGTAAAGGATGTCCAATGAGATTTAGAGTTTTTAATCATCTACATCTACCCACATATCCCCATTCTAATCCTCTAGGTACAACCCTTTTCAAACTGTGGCCTAGCTCTCATAGGAGACCTGGTGGATCTATGAATTAATTTATTTCCCAACCTGCAGAATCAAAAGTTGACTTCTATTTTTCAGATAGATCAACCCCATAGTTATAAAAGGAAATATTTATTTAGGAAAGTCATAAAAGCTCTATATGATTTTCTGACCATATCGGGAGCTGAAAACTGAAAGTACTGGTCTTGACATTTTCTTCTTGAATGCTCTCCAGTGCAATCAGAATTAGCCATGCTACTTTACAACCCTTGAGTGCCTCACAACCTACACTCTACTGTTGTAGGAGCTACTCAATCTGTTTCTTTTAAGGCTTCTATAGGTAATAATTTACATAGCTACTTAACACTGAATGCTATGGAGCATCACTATCTTATTTTCTGCTCTGAAATATTGTGGACACTTCCTTGAACCTTACCATTAAAGAATAACCATCCTGCATCACCATGATTAAAGTTTCTTTTCTAGAATTACTTCTGGTTACAAATATTGTATTTGAGACTGATCAGAACAAAACCATATAGCCCTCTAGGTATTCCCAGAGGAATGGATGGAGTATAGCACAGGAAATTGGGTGCTTATGGGGCAGTTGGCAAGAGTGAAGAGGTAAAGTTCAGGGAAACTGCCAGTATCTCCTATTTGCTATGAATTTTCATTTTTAATTTTATCCAGAATGCCAAGAAATTTTAGAAGTTAAAGGAATGATCACTGTATGCTATAGCCTAGAATCAGATGATTTGCTGAAGGGTTCCTGCAAATTTTCACATTTGAATCTACCCACCTGCTTATTGCTGCTGGAGTAGCAACAATATCGCTTCTGCCTGGCTTTCACCTTTCAGTCTAATTTGCATAACTTTCGTTGCTAGAAGATAAGCTAGACACCTGCTGGCAAAGCATTTTCATGTGGGTTATGTGTGGGGGTGAGTAACATATTGCATGTAGGGTTTTGTTTTTTTTTTTTTTTGGTTAGAGTTTATTTTGGGGGGAATATAATTGTTATATTTATATAATTACATTATAGTTATATAATTATATATGTTGAACATATATCTATTCCCTCTTGGATGTCCCTTCCACACCCTATTCCACCCCTCGAGGACATTACAGAGCACAGAGCTGAGCTCCCTGTGCTGTATTACAGGTTCCCATTTAGCTATCTCTTCTACACATGGTAATGTATTCATGTGAAACCTACTCAGGTAGTTTTTAACTCTTAATTCGTGACCTGACAATTCACAGAAATGCTGTCTAATTACTAGTTGTTGCTCATTGTGACTCTTCTCCAGCAATATCATATATAAGTAACTGCCTCTCTAACTGCTATAAGTGCATATAACTACTATGGTATAAAGATAATCAAGATATACAATAATGGATTGTTTAATTAAAGCCCTTTTCTCTTGTATTAATAGAGCCCTAACCTCATGCGAAGAGTTGACTCATTGGAAAAGACTCTGATGCTGGGAGGGATTGGGGGCAGGAGGAGAAGGGGATGACAGAGGATGAGATGGCTGGATGGCATCGCTGACTCGATGGACGTGAGTCTCAGTGAACTCCGGGAGTTGGTGATGGACAGGGAGGCCTGGTGTGCTGCGATTCATGGGGTCGCAAAGAGTTGGACACGACTGAGCGACTGATCTGATCTGATCTGAACTCCCCTTAGTCTAAAATTCTCTTTGTCTGAGATATAACTCTAATGTAATGGAATATTATTCTTTAACTTCTGAAGACATAGGAAGGAAAGTCTTTTAAAACTTGTTTCCCAAAGGTACAAGCATAGAATAACTGCTACTTTACACACAGTTGCATACCTGCAAGTATGTGACCCTATGGACTGGAACCCACCAGGCTCCTCTATCCATGGGATTCTCCAGGCAAGAATACTGGAGTGGGTTGCCATGCCCTCCTCAGAGGGATCTTCCTGACCCAGGGATCAAACCAGAGTTTCTTAGGTCTCCTGCATTTGCAGGCAGGTTCTTTATCTCATGGCAACCCACTCCAGTATTCTTGCCTGGAGAATCCCATGGACAGAGGAGCCTGGTGGGCTACAGTCCACGGGGTCGCAAAGAGTGGACACAACTGAGAAATGTCACTTTCACTTTCACTTTCACTGTCTTTATCTCTAGCGCCACCTGGGAAGCCCTACTTTACACTCAGGATCACATTTAATTCTTCATAAGAATATTGTGAGGTAAATACTTCAAGTACCTCTGTTTGCAGGTAGATAAATTGTGGACTACTTGAATTGAGTAGCAGAGACAAACTCACAGAGTTATTAAGCAGTACAACTGCAGAGTCTAAACTCCCAACTGCTGCATGGTATTACTTCTCAGAGTACAGATAGGATTACATCTCCAGACTCCTACCATTAAATCTTGTTTTCTCCCAGAACCTAAAAATAACTCTTTCTCCCTCCCTCCCTCTCTCACCTTCTCTATCTCTATCTTTATCTCTCTCCTGAAGCATCCTTTCCTAGTCTCATCCTTATCAATGTAAGCCCTTCCCACCTTTCTCTGGGAATTTCAATCATTTTTTTCCCTCCTTTCAACCATTTCTCACTTTTATAAAATTTTTTTGGCCATTCCTCTCCTGGCAAACCGTATGATTACAATATTATTACTTATATACTTCAAAATTGTCCTCAAACACAACTGTTTACTACATAAAATGGCAATGATAAACAAATAATTAAGAACTCTCTTCATCATTTAGGGGAAATTCTGTCTTTTTTAATTTCTTTGTACATTATAATGAAATACAACTGAGAGTTTCCAGTTAGTCATAGCTGTTCATAAGATAGGATCTAAACTTGAAAGTAACAGAACTGTTAAACTCTAATCCATAACTCAGTCTTGCCCATTAATTTAGGTTGACTTTTCTCTAACTGATATAATCAAGTCATATTTAAATCTCCCCATGGTTATGTACACAAACAGCACATGCCCAGAGACAGGCAGGCACATATTCACATACACATACATTAACAAATGGATTTCATACAGATGTAATTGGAATAGTTTTCTGTGTTTTAATCTTTCTTCTGGCATATTGCTCCACCCATACTTTTAAAAGATAACACAACTCTAATACCAGATCCTTGTAACTATGCAGTATTGATTGCATTCAGTGAATTAGCTAGAGAAAGAAAATGGTCCCAATCACTTATTGGAATTATTGCCCAAAAGCTATATATATATATATATTTTTTTTTTTTTTTCTCTAGCTACCCCTGGAAATTCTCCCCAGAGGATGTAACACAAATTAGTCAGATCCAAAGGGTTAACACAAGCAGCATCAAGCCACTCCTTTACCTGGCAAATTATATCACTCTTCAGCATATGTCACTTGCACAACTTTTCAACTCTTTCCTTCCTAAGATAATAGGCCCAGAAGCTGGATGCTGCTGCGCTTCGGCACCTGTCATTTTGACATTTCATGCTTTCTTTAGAAAAGAGAAGTTGGTAGAATGCGAGAAAAGTGGAACTTTGACAGGTTGTCAGAATATCTTGCAGCACAAACCAACCTGCCAGCCAGCCTGTTTTCTGGTATATTTCAAAGTCTCCTAGCAAACGAACTGCAGTTATTGACTGAAGAACTTCTTAAGTAGGAGGATTCTTTACTTTTTACAGATTGAAATTAAATAATTTTCACCTGAAATTGGTTTAAATTTTCGGTGGCTTGCTTACAGTTACATATCAAGTAAAATATAACTTAGACAAGTCAAAACTGATAAAGACATCTTCACTGTTTGTTTTATTTGAATTGAATAGTCTTCGATTAAGGATGGACATCTGTAAATCCAAAATAGTTCATGAAATGACCTTGGGATTGCAACCAGTGAATAGTTAGTGTCTTGCTCAAGCTAAAAGGGTCTGGCATGCAGCACAAACAAGGCTGCAGGGCAAAACAGAACAGGAACTATGCCTTTAAGAATACTACCAACAAGAGGAATAAGAATGTAGGTTAGCTGTGATAAGCTATAGGAAATGGTCATGCAGACAAATGGTCTGTGTAACATGTGTCAGTGAGGGCAAGATCTCCTATCAACTGTACTTCCGCTCTGAATGTTTCCAGTTGCATAGCTTGCTTCAGAAGGAAAAACAAATAGTACAATACAGTTGAGTCAAATTATTGATGGGAACAGTATTTTATTTCTTTTATCTGAACTGCATGCCAAGAAAAGTAAAAAAAGAAGGAAGAAAACATTATATAACTCTCCTAGGATGCCTGGTATCATCATTTAGAGATAATTCTGAATTTCCTAACATCAATTTTTTTTAAATGCCCCTCCCCTCACAAGGTAGTAACTATAAATCAGCATATAGTTCACTCTAATGTGACTTATATGCCTTTATATATGTGTACATATACATATATAAATATATATATATATTTATAAATTTATATATATTTGAAACTACTCTTAAAAAGGAAAATTGTTTGAGTTTTATTTCATTGAGACTTCATGGCATCTTGGGGATAAATGCCAACAGTTAATATTCATCTGACTTCTGCTATAAACCTTAAACCTGTGACTATTTTTTAAAATAACACACATTGCTAAAATCATTGCATTATGTGTAATACAGTCTCCATCTATATGACATAGTGAACTCCTCTAGATGCTATATTCTTCTTTTCTACCTGACACAAGATTTAAAGAATATAATAACCTGCCTCACATATACTGGTGTCTAAAGCAATCTTACTGAAACACAATTGTTACTGCCCAAATAAATCTGTTTTACATTGTGTGATTTACCCAACCCATTCAAACATTGTTTTTGTTTGTTTTTAAAGGAAAATTACTGGCAAAAGCTATCCCTAAATCTCCTTGATAACAAACAAATAACCAAACAGTTGACTCCAACACCACATTTACCAGGTAGAAATGGGGAACATAATCAATAAGAATGCCTTGAATTTGAGTGTGGCTGACCAGGCAAACCAACTCTCCATGTGAAAGACCAGTGATGACACAGGAGGTGAAATAATCAATGGTTACCTAACTAAGTTGGCAGATAGAGGATGTGTGCAAGGAAAAGCAGAAATGCCATGACAGAAAAAGGCTGCTCTCGAGGGTTCTGACAAGTTTTAAGACATGTCTATTCTTATTAAAAGCATTTCTCCTGAAGCAGTTTGAGTGGACATGCTCCTTAATACCACTAAACAACTGGTTATAACAGACTCTTCTAAGCAAATGTGACTCTATCCATAAAAATCATTATCCTTTACATTTGAAAACTGTATTTCCGAACATGTGGCTCTTCACCTGATGACAAAATATGCTGCGTTTGCCTAGGGCCTTTCAATCTTATTCATATATACTAGCCTCTTACCTGGAGGACTTTTTTTTTATTTTAATTTTGCATGCATTCTCTCTTTTGTATTAACTCAGCTTCGTTTTGTTGGTGGGCCTGCACTCTATTTTCTATCTTAGGATGATTCGCTCCGTCTCTTATATAGAGACCTTTACCCATTTTTTATGGTAAAAAATATGTATACATATATTCTGTTGCTTGTCTGTCCTTCTTTAATGAGGAGGATATACATCAAAAAATCTGAGGCTGTAATTCAGGGGCTCCAAATTCTAATCTTTTTTTTTCCTCCCACAAATATTGGAAAAATATCACTTCACTTTCTGTTGGATAGTTTTCTCATCTATAAAATTGTAGTACTATTACTGACTCACAGTTTGTTGTGAAGTTTAAATTGAATTGCATGCATGAAATATCTTAGCATGATATTGGCTAAAAGAATTGGCTAATGTGTAATAGCATGTGTAATAACAATTTAGACCTGAAAGACTTTGTTTATTCTTTGAGGTATAGCCTCAGGAAATCTTATACTTTTCTTTATTCCTCCAGTTTTGCACAAAAGCCATTAATATATATCATTGGAGCACTAGTAATTATTTATCAATTCTTTAAATATATTTATTTATTAATTCTCCCATTGAGTTGTTGTCACTTTGAAAATGTTTATTTAATAGGCAATAATAGTGAACTTTCATTAAGTACTACTTATGTGATATTAATTTCATTTTCAAATACTGCAAAAAACTGTGGAAGTCTCATAACTCTTATTTCACCAGTATGGAAACTGAGATGATAAATATGTAAGTAATGGACTTAACTATTAGTAATTGAAAGAGTCAGTGTTTAGATTCTTGTGGATTTGCCATAAGAGCCTAGACCTTTAATTACTAAGCTTTCTGCCCATTTGTTTCCCCACATTTCATCTGTCTCTAACCATCCATACGGTGTCCTACTTGCCGAAATTTTTTTGTTTTTGTAATTTAAACAATTATTAATGCAATCTTAGATATTTATTATTTGATATTTGATATATTTTGGTCATGTATCCCTAAATAGGGGCTTCCCTGATGGCTCAGTAGTAAAGAATCCACCTGCCAATGCAAGAGACGTGGGTTCACTGGGTTGAGAAGGTCCCCAGGAGAAGGACATGGCAACCCACTCCAGTATTCTTGTCTGGGAAATCACATGAACAGAGAAGCCTAGTGGGATACAGTCCATGGGGTTGCAAAAGGATCAGACACAGCTTACCGACTAAACAACAACCCTAAATAGACTGTGTAGAAGTTCAGGGAAGAGGTCATAGTTTAAATGTTTATGTAGCTTGGGGAGTATGTCAATAGCAAGGAGTGTAAGTGGTAAACACCTTCAATCTGTCATAGGTTAGTCAGAAGCACAGGTAACAAACTGGGCTTGCAATTGGCTTCTAAACTAGGAAGGGGTGTGCGTGTGTGTGTGTGTGTGTGAGTGTGTATCCATATGTGATCACAGAGGGCGGAAATTTTAACCTGTCAAATCCGATGCTGTTTCTTGGTAAACAGTGCTGGAATTAGGCTTTCTTCGATACCAGCAGGATGTCCAAGAATTGATGTAGGGAAATTGTACCCCACACCCAAGAACATCCCATAAATTCAGGTCCTAGAACACCCCAAAATGCTTAATGTATCAGCTTGCATTCTCATGTGATCCACAGTTTTTAAAAAATCACATATTCTCTCTGGCACTTTAAGAAAGCATAATCATTCTTCATGATACACCTTCCATCTGTGTCCCATCATTACACAAAGTTTACTTGTTTCAATTTCTCTATTTAATTGGGAAAAGGAGCAAGGGTGAGAGATAATCTTATGCTATTTTTGAACATGCAGTCCAAAAGAGGTTCTATGTTTGGAATAAACACAATTCTTGTACAGGTGATGTTATGGTGTCTAAAGAGAGACCCTTCCAAAATTTTGTCTCAGATAAACCGCAGTCCTCAAATCAGTATAACCTTCTCAGATTTCTTAGATTATTTTATTTGTATTATAATGATTATATTTGTCTCTCCACTCAAATCTGAATCTCTTCAGAGTTAGTTCTGTATCCACATTTTTTTTTCTTTTGTAAATCCCTTCATACAATGTTTGGCCCCATAGAAGGCACCCAATAAAATCTAGTAGAATGAATGAATTATGTATTGGCCTTAAAGACTGATTCAGGTTCTGTGTGACTCTCCATGGCTCACTGAAGAAGATAATGAGATATTTGTGGATATTGGCCTTATTTCTTTCAAATCCTGTTGCATGAAACTCTGGTTTCACTTTTTCCTTATTATCACTCCATCTCACCTCCTTCTCCCTTCATCAGCTCTGTCAATTTTCCCTAGAAGCCAGGGGCAGAAAGAACTTATTCTATCAGAATAAATATTTCTCCGAGTCTTTTTTGCTTCACACTTTAAATTCACCTTTTGAAACTCAAAAGTTAAGAATATGAATCCTCACTTCTTTGGAATGACTGTCTGGTGATGGTATCCACTTGACTAAGTTCTTAGAAAAAAATGGCTCACTAGGTAATAAGAAATAGAGTCAGGTGGAGGTAAGGAGCTGAGGGACAAGAACACACACACACACACACACACACACACACACATATATATACAGATATGAGGCTTCCACCATTTGTATGTAATCATATATTACTATATATATAGCTATTATTACTATTGAAGGGATGAAAATTTTACATAATTTTAACAAAAAAATGTATAATATACTGTTTAAAGACTTACTTATAAAAAATCTTAAACCATTAGCTCTTATGGCCAGATAAGTGACCGAGATTTCAGTGTTAATTATCCAACTGAGACCTATTAGATTCATTGCAGAGTCTGGTCATCTGCAAAAGGAAAAAAAAAAAAAAACATATAAAAGGTACAGTAGTCTGGTGACTGTGCCAGGGTTTCCTGCCTGTCATCTGTTCCCGGTGTCCTCTTCCACAGCTTGCAGTACCTTCAGCTGGGTTATCTTCAGGGCAGAGAGACCTCAGTGGTGGAACTTCCCCCAGTATCAGAACATGACTACAGACCTCCTATAGGAAAGATCAAGCTACCTTTCACCTCCAAAATGTGTTTGTTCCAGTCTGAGAGGGCTGGAGTCCCTGTGATGGGGACATCATTAAAAAGCAGAGAGGCTACAGTCAACTTTGGAGGTACTCATAGTAAAGTCAAAACAGTTTCTTTGTTAATAAAACTCATTTCTTTCTGAGGAATCCCAAAGAGCCAGAAATAACCTGGATTTAGCAACAGTAAAATATTGATAAGTGAAACCATTCACCCTACCGCATTGCAGAAAGGAAGAAATTTAGGCCAAGGACACGAGGGTGGCCCCTGCTCCTCTACAGTGCTATGTAGACTTTAATGTTCACACAGAATTTGCCTTTTAAGGCATTATCTGAAAGACGCACACATTCTAAATTGTGCAGCACTCAATTTATCTACCTTGGAAGGATGAATGGCCGAGTGAGTCCTGCTGAGATCTGAGCTTCTGAGCACAGGGATTGGAAATGTTTGAACCAGCTGCTCAACCCACTAAGCCAACTCTCCACCCTCCAACCCGGCAGCCTCTCTGCAGAAGAGTTCAGCTTCACCAGTCATTTCCCCTTCCACCCTTGTGATTTTCCAGAAACTAAACAGATGTCAAGGGAAAAAAGTAAACAGCGTACCTTCTCACAATTTTCTGTGGATCAGAGTACGATTAAAATGTTTATGCTCTCGCTAGAAGCATGACAGAGACCATGGAAGGCAGTCCAAGAATCATTTAATACTTCTGATTCAATTTCTAGCTGAAGGATGGAGGCTCGGGATGTGCATCTCCCAATGCCTAAATTCACGTCTTGTTGGTTCCTAGAAATGTACACAAATGTATCTACTCTTCTCCATCTCAACCGCCACCAGCATCAATCATGTAAGCTGTGGGTGTCTCCAGTGAATTAACATCCTAAACAGATTGTTTCACCTGTCTTTTTAAAGCATTGCAATGTGTTTTTTTTTGAAGAAAATACAAATTCCTTTGCACAACCTCCAAAGTCCTGTATGTCCTTGCCTAAGACTCTTTTTCTTACCTGTTCTTCTGTTGCTCCCTCCACTCCTTATACATGGGTACCACCCCTTTCTTCCATTCCTCAGACCCAGCCAGCTCATCCCCACTGCAGAGTCCAGGCACTGGCTCTTCATTCTGCCTGCAAAATTCCCAACCCAAGATTAAATGACTGGCTATTTCTTCTCATCAATTTCAAGCTCAAATCTCACCTTCTCCAAGGACCTTGACCTCACAATCATACCTAATATTGTCTCCTCCCCTCCCTGTTACTTTTATCACACCATCTTGTTTTTCTAGGACTATTTATACTATCTGGGATTATTTCATTTATTTTGTTAATATAGTCTAACCCACCAAAAATTAATTTTCATATAAAAAGAGGAACCCGACCTCTCTTGCTCATCATTGTATCCTTAGTGCAGAGGACAATTCCTGGAACCTTGTAAGGTTCAAATATTCATTGGAAAGAAGGCAAAAAAGGTGGAAGGAAGGATAAGAGCCAGTCTTTGCTGTATAGTAAGTTCTGCTGCATGCAAATTACAATGTATCAAGTAATTTTTCATGACAAATTGTTTAGTAAAGAAAAGTGGACATTTGTATGCATGCATGCAGAGATATGTTTTGTAAAAAGTGTAGGAAATACTGAAAGAAAATGTACATCAACATTTTAACCTCAGTCGAGTATTTTATGTTTCTGTATTATCTTAATTTTCAAGGTCGTTAAGTGTATATTACATATGTGGGAGAAAAGTTATCTTAAGTTTATATGCCTCTCGCTTTACACAGGACTCAGTTGCTAACACAGATGCTCAACTCATATTGGCTTAAGGAAAGTAAAGTTTGCATTAGATTGTGCAGCTGTTTTGCGAAAAGGCCAAAAATGCCACAGCCCTTTCCATTTGGTCTTATATCTTGTATTTCAGGAAAACTTTCTCCAAAAGAGATAGAAAACATAACTCCTAAAAGCCTCCAGACTCATACTGTCTTAAATTAAAGAAATTAAAGTCATACTGAAATTAAAATCAAAATTAAAATTAAGGTTGAGATTAAGTTTAAAATTGAGACGCAAAAGGAATATCTTCTCCACTAGCTGCAACAACAACACAAATCTGTGGAAATGGCCCTGGTGGGGGAGCCCTGGATATCCATCTCTGAACAGTTAATTGTACCTTTGCCAGGCCTGCATGCCCATTCCCAGGTGAGGTGTGGGAGCAGCAGCACATTACCAGAAAATGTATATTAAAAAAAAAAAAAAAATATATATATATATATATATATATATAGCCATCAAACCCTATTCACCAGTAAGTTAAACTACCTCTGCAAATTTTAAGTCATTTTCTATGAAGATATTCTCTGGGGTTGGTTTTGTTTTTGGACAAGGACCTGTAGCTGAATCCTAAGGTATCCACGAGTAAGAGAGTAGATACAGGAAGTTTGGAATTAGAAAAATCAGTTCTGGTTCTTGAAGTAGAGGTTTTCTGTATAATTTGGAGAGGGCCCCAAAATCCTTCCATGCATGCCCTAAGTGGGATTTTATGGGGGTCCCTGAATAAAACCCTCCTTTCTCTCTTTAGATCAACTAAAAGTAGGCATACAATTTAGAGAGGCAAAAATCAACATATCGATTTTATTATTGGTAAACTGGGAGGCTAGTAAATTTGAGGATATGGCTGATTTGTGAGGTCATTCGGCTTCGGTATTTCTCCTCTAAATCAGATACACCCACTCACCACTTCATAGGTTGCAATGGACAACCTAACCCCAGTGCTTCTCATATCATAGCCTGCCGTGAGAATGAGCTTAGATTTGCATGACTAATCTCTACCCTCGAGCTACCAAAAAGACAAGTTATTTCAAGTTTGAGTTCTATATGTTTATGGCAAAAATGAAATAAGGAAGGTTAATTTAATGAGTGAAAAGGATGGCTTAAAACTCAACATTTAAAAACCTACGATGATGGCATCCAATCCCATCAGTTCATGACAAATAGGTGGGAAAAAAGTGGAAACTGTGGCAGATTTTATTTTCTTGGTCTCCAAAATCACTGTGGACAGTGACTGCAGCCACAAAATTGAAAGACATTTGCACCTTGAAAGGAAAGCTATGACAAACCTAGACAGAGTATTAAAAAGCAGAGACATCACTTTGCCGACAAAGGTCCATCTAGTCAAAGCTATGATTTTTCCAGTAGTCATGTATATATGTGAGAACGTGAAGTCTCTCAGTCGTGTCCAACTCTTTGTGACCCCATGGACTGTAGCCTACCAGGCTCCTCTGTCCATGGGATTTTCCAGGCAATAGTACTGGAGTGGATTGCCATTTCCTTCTCCAAGGGATCTTCCCAACCCAGGGATCGAACCCGGGTCTCCCACGTTGTAGACAGACGCTTTACCATCTGAGCCACCAGGGAAGTATATATGTGAGAGGTGGACCATAAAGAAGGCCGAGCACCGAAGAACTGATGTTTTCCAATTGTGGTGCTGGAAAAAGTCTCAAGAGTCCCTTGGACGGCAAGGAGATCAAACTAGTCAATCCTAAAGCAAACCCACCCTGAATATTCATTGGAAGAACTGATGTTGAAGCTGAAGCTTCAATGCTTTGGCCACCTGATGTGAAGAGTCAACTCACTGGAAAAGACCCTGATGCTGGGAAAGATTAAAGACATGAGGAAAAGGGGGTGACAGAGGATGAGATGGTTGGATGGCATCACTGACTCGATGGGCATGAATTTGAGCAAGCACTGGGAGTTGGTGATGGACAGGGAAGCCTGGCATACGGCAGTCCATGGGTCACAAAGAGTTGGACGTGACTTAATAACAACATGACTGAACAACAACAATTTAATGACTACTACTACTATTACTAAGTCGCCTCAGTTGTGTCCGACTCTGTGCAGCCCCATAGACGGCAGCCCACAGGCTCCCTGGTCCCTGGGATTCTCCAGGCAAGAACACTGGAGTGGGGTGCCATTTCCTTCTCCAATGCAGGAAAGTGAAAAGTGAAAGTGAAGTTGCTGAGTCTTGTCCGACTCTTAGCGACCCCATGGACTGCAGCCCACCAGGCTCCTCCATCCATGGGATTTTCCAGGCAAGAGTACTGGAGTGGGGTGCCATTGCCTTCTCCAAATTTAATGACAGTTGTCCCCAAATAAAAATAGAGGCTAGGTCAGAGGCACTTGCCTTTTTAATGCTCAAGATTTTAATCACCAGACTAGATTCCCCTGTTTTTACTCTATTTCAGCTTATTTTTTTAAATAAAATTTTGATGTATATTTTTCATTACCTACTGCAGCCTTTCCAGAACATCTACTGAATTTTGAATCAGAAACTAAAAATGAATCTGTTTGAAATGTTCAAAGCCATATCCATTGGCAACCATTGTAGTTCCACATAATGAATTGAACACAGGAGCAGTGGCCCTAATAAGCTGATGAAATCATTGATTTCTTCTATGTGTAATGGTCACATTAAAAGCTGAGATTTTTCAGCAGATATAATATTAAGTAATTCAGTGCCTTATCAACTTAACAAAGAGCCTTTTAACTCTATGACCCTTAGTGGAAAATGTTTATTGAGACATGGCTATGAATAACAGTGTTTTCAAAACATGGTGGCGAAATTGTTCTATACTTCTAGTCAAATAGCATTTCTAGCTTGCTTGCATTTTCCACCTTTCTTCATAGAAGGGGTGAGAAACAATGATGCAAAAACAGTAAGTTGATCAAATGCTTTATTACTTATCCTATTTACCTGACTAGTCTAAGCTAGAAAGTAATATGCTTAGCGCATTCTGCCTTGACCAATGGTTTCCAAACACTGTTTCACATTCCTGCTATGTTAAGGCCACTTAAGATTTTCAAAATATGGACACTAAAATCCAAGTTTAGATAGATGGGATCAGAAAGGAAGGCCGGTAGTTTTAACAAGCACTCGTGATGATGATTTGGATGGGCATATATATTTGGAAACCATTATAATAAAATAGCCTCTAGTTGAGAGATCCTCTGGGCTCCTTTTTTTTTTTTTTTTCTTTCTTATGTCTCTTTCTCCCTTTGATACACATCACCTCCCATCATAGTCTGATCTCATCCCTGAAGGGGAAATTGATATTCAATGGAATAAAGAGATTCAACTGGTGTGTACCCAGTTACTTATGCCTCTGCTGCCTTCTTTATGAATCCTTTTTTCCTTGGAAAAATTCTGGTGAACTCAGTTTCATTAATATATAAATGACTAACAAAATATAACTTTATTTAGCCAGAAGTATTTGTTATTTTGGTGATAACAATGACATTACGCTTAAGATAAAAGCATACATTTGTGGAGTTGCAAGATGAAGAAGAGGAAAGAGAGAAGCCAGAGAGCCTACTAGGGAACAAACTCTTAAAACTCAAATTTCATATATAAGAGCTTGTAATCTTCTCTTCCTCAGACCAGCTTTATTTGCAGGATTGCAAGACTAACCAAGATAGTGTTGATAGATTCTTAAAAACAATGCACCATATTAAATGCATATGCTTTAAGTCTTTTGTCCATCTATGTGTTCTTTTACCAAAATGACATCATGATGTGTGTGGTAGTTCTTATTTTATTCCACTCAAAATAAATCAAGAGAATCTTTACAGTCTTCTATCACATAATTTTAAATGTCTATGGTTAAAATTACATAAAAGATAGCATAATATATTTATTTGATTTTTGGGTGTTTCACATTTATTGTTCAACAATTTGCTAAAACAGTGTTGTGTTATACAGTCTTCTAGAAAATCTTATTATGTATCCATGAGGATTTCCTTAGAATATATTTGTAAAAATAAGAAATACAAGAGGCATGAATGTAGAAAGTATTAAATAATGATAGTTTAAAAAATTATAAGTGATTGTTTCTTAGAGAATAATGAATTTAAGATAATTTGACTATTTTGGAAGATAAAAAAATTGTGTATCTGTGTGTGTGTGTGTTGACAATTATATTTGGAATGAAAATGAGCATGTCAAATGTTTACAAATGGCTAATATCTTAAAATTAATTAATTAATGACAGCAGATTAAACATTAAACATCACAGATTTTTATCTATCCACCTATCTCTATTTAATTTTGTAATTATCTAGTCTCAAACCAAATACTTTTGCCATAAAGTTTGTAGATCAGTGGCACTTTTCAGAAAGCTCTCATTTAAAAGAAGGAACCTATATGAACTATCACTAGGCAGTCAGCTTTTCTCTTTGTGGGAAAAAGCAATATAAATCTAGATGGGGGGGGTCTAAATAGTCACAGAAAATGGCTCTCCTTAAACGAGGCCCTTAAAAATATTTTTAATGGAATCTTCTGTTTACATTTCAGGGCAAAAAAGGGACCCCAGACAAAACTGAAGTGATAATAGAGATATAGCTCAGGAGGAAAAATAAAATACTTGAGTGAGATGTCTCCTTAGAAAGAATAGAAGAATTATCCATCACCTGAAAGGACGGTGATTGGAAAAGGAGACTGAATTGACTAGGAGAGAAGTTGTCATTCCATATAAACGACCCGAGTAATTTAGTGCAAGTGTTTTCTCCAAAGACTATGCCTGTTGAAAATGAGGGGGGAGAAATGGTAATTGGTTAAGCACTTGGGGAGATTTATAATTCCCCGAGAGAATCTGACAATACAACTGAGACGTTCAGTCACAATCAAAGCCTCTGTGTTCTGTCCTCGGACTTTCTAAAACCTGGACGTGGAAATTAGACACTGAGATGTAAGGAGTGTGGTGGAGTTGAAAGGAAATTGGATGGGGAATAAGGAGATTTGGTTTCAGTCTGAACTCTCCTGCTCTATCAATTGAGTGACCTTGGAAAAGTCAATTAAATTTTCAATGTGCAGAGTTCTCATTTGAATGGAAATAGTTAATGAAATTTTAATTTATAATTTAGGAATGCAATTTAGTGTTCAGTGGACACACAGTTGGTTCTCAAGTACTTTTTCCTGAATCAAAAGGATTTTTGGTGAACATTTTCATTTCATGATGTATAAGGGAAGTTTTTTTTTTTTTCCCTCTTTTATGTATTCTTGAGTTCCCACATTTCCCTTTTAATGCTATATTTGCTTAATAATTTATCAGTTTTGCTTGGTGAAATGCAGAGCTGACCATGTAAAAATAAAACGTACCTTCACAGTGAGCCTGTAGGGTCTGAGAGACTCACATATGGATCTGTATTCAGGCTGAAACCCAGACACGTACAAGATTGGAGTTGGTATAGAATATTAAGGATGAAACTGGGAAGGAGAGAATCTATACAGAGTTTGTTTGAATGCTAATAAATCGTGAAATCACTGCTTCCTGGCTACTGGGATTTGCTGCATAAGAAGTCTACAATTCTACAAAGAACCTGGTTCCCTATAGAACTCCTCTTTTTTTCTGGCTCTAACCAATAGACTCTAGGAGGAAAAAGGCAGAGTAGCTGTTAGGAAAAAAAAAATTGAGGAGATTTCAGAAATGGGAGGGATCCCTTGTTCCGAAATCTTACATATGCATAATTATTATTTTAATATTAATCAAGCCTTGGTGGCAGGATTGTGATGGCTCTGCAAACACGACTCCTTTGCACGCAGCTGGTTGTTGAGTTAATTTACTTCTTTGAAGGGGCCCCTTGTACGCTGTTGGTATTGTTTTCTGTGTGCAGCCTCCCCACTGCATCTTGAGCTAAGTCAATCTACCTTTCTGAATTTAATGTACTCTGACATGGGTATCGGGAAGGGGGAAGCTGCACTGACACAGGAAGCAAGATCCACAGGAGACTGTGCCTTCATTGCTCTCCCCCTGCCAGGAGGTGTGGGAAAGTCTCCCCGGAGGTACTGATGAAGAGGGAAAGTACACAGGCCACCCGGGCCCGTATGTATGGAGAAGCCGAATCAAGAAACAGTTCTTTCCGGGCAAACATCTCCTGTTCTGCCTCCTCCCCACAAATCCTCACTGTGGAGTGAAACTAATTTAACAAGATATCCCCATTTCCTCTGAACAGTGGTGAAAATATTCCTACAGGACTTTATTAAGGCAGACCCCAAAGTGCTCATCAGGCCAATGAAAGGGAAAAATCCTGCTGTGGCTTTTCTCTCCACAACACCACTGCAATTAAAGAAGAAGCCAGTATCAAAGCAGACAGGTAACTTTGTAAGCACACCAGGCAGCTGTCCATGCCCAAGGCCACATTTTTAAAGGAAAGAACCATTATTTTTCCAATGATACTGGAGAGAACCTGCAGGACATATGGGTTAAATTGAAAAGGTCTTATAAGTACCTTAGGAGGTTAACAGTATCACCTGAAGCCAGGTTCCTATCTATTATAGATTCAGTGTGGGTTTTGTTTTTTTTTTGGAATTTGATGAGGTCCAAGGGGATGTTTGCAGAGGGGGAGTATGATTGGCCCTCTCAATTGGCAGCTGTTTGGCATCCCGTGCCGAGCTTATAAGAAATTCTTTATTTTCCATGAGGTTCTGTCATTCCTAGTGCAGTATGTGCTCCATGCCAGTGTGAATCAGGATGTAAATCATAGCATTTTCATTTCAGTAATGGGTTGAGTGGAAACAGGGCTGTGCAAAGATGTCAGAGGGGCTCAGTTCTTAATAAGAAACACAAAATAAGAATTTGATTTTCTCGGTTTCCCTTGAAAGTGAAATTTTGGCGAAAGTTTTAGATTCAGAAACAAGCCAAATCTAGCAAATTTGTGCACTGCATTATTATGGGCTGGAAAGGTAATTAAGTCTGTACTCGCTCTTGGACTTCCCCATTACACCCCATTCCTAACTCTCCTTTGTAATGTTCCTGGTGGGAAATCTTCTTAATCCTCATTTGTGTGTTTCATTTGTGAACTCTGATGAGGGTTCCGGATTTAAGACTCATGTCCTTCAGATGGGTTAGTTTCTTACAAAGGAAAATAAAAGAAGAAGGGAAGATCACCTACAATTCCCTCTGATCTTGGGAAGTGTTAGGACAAAAATTTTCTCTGTGGCTCACAGTTCAATTTCACACTTTGTACAAGGCTATCTTGGTGCTTTGGGGTTCAACAGATCAATTTAGACTGTGTATTTTTCTGGCTTTGTTTGCATTGTTCTTTTATCTGGCTGCAAGGCTGCTTTTCTTTCAGCAAAATGTCAAATGGTGGTGCATTTGCTCAATTAGCTTTGCAAATGTGTGTTTGACTTCCTATGGCATTTTTCTCTTCCTTTCTTTGTTGTGTATTTCTTATATTTCAAAGGGGGACATCAAATATATTCTTCTTTTGAAAGAATTAGCATTTTAATTCATAGGTGATAGTCTGCAGTTGTGTTTCTGATTGTGTTTTTAATTAAAGGACAAATATGTGTGCATTCTTTTCCCATTTGATTCTATTATTTTGGAGGTGAGGGAAATACTTAAATTTCAGCTGCATTGAAGGTAATATTTTGACATAAAATTACTTTATCACATAAAGTAGCTTAATCAATGGATTGTGTGTGGCCTACAAACAACAAACCATTTTTCCCCATCTTATTTGCATAAGCCCTTATATATTTTTTTTCCAGGATCTGAAAATGCAAAGAAGCAATAAATTTTTTAGTCTAAGTATCACAGAGACCGGAAAGGCATAATAAGAAACCAAAGTCTCTTATTATGAAATCAACAAAGTAATTTTTTAAAGCTTAATAGTGATGCTGGATTCTTATTTAATGAGAGAGGGAAAAAAAATAGGCTTGGGCCAGAGTAATAGAGGTAAAATAGTAAAATGTATGATAATACACACCCTCAGTCATTCTTTTGTGTCACTGAGTCCTTTGATATTTGAGTAAGTTTCACCAACCTTAAATAATAGTTCATTATCTTCATGAATATCTTAGACATCATCTTAGTTCTTGTAGGTAAAAATGCAGGTAGAAAATGTTCATCATTTTCCCCTTTTCTCTTTCCCCAAGTAGGAAAGTGGTGGGTACAGCACATGAAATACAGCAGAAGGTCTTCAAAGAGCCAACTGACTGCTAAAGCTTGGTGCCTCTTATCTGTATCAGGATTCAGTTTCTTTGAAGTTAATTCAGAGATTATATTTCATGCCTTTAAAAATTCTTTAAATAAGAATGTGTATTATACCTTTTCCTAAAACCCTCTGGAACATCAGGTTGAAATGAAGCTGAGTGCTCCACTAGTTTTCATTTCAACTATGGGGATGCAGGAGAGTTGCAGCCATTACTTATTACAGGACAGTGGAACCATTAAAAACAGTGTCTTTTTCTTTTCTTTTTTCTCCCTCATCAGCCTCCAGTTTTGCTCCAGTCAGCTGAAAAAATATACTTTTCATCATGGCATGGAACTTAAAGTTATAAAACACACCTGACCTGCCTGGCATTCAGTGGGTAGCTAATTGACTATAATCTCCAGGTGTTACAAACAAAGGCTATGATGTGCTGCTAATAGAGGTGTTTTACCCGAGTTCAGAAGGAAGGTGCTGTTCTGGAGGAAGGAAAGAGGATTGCTGCTGAAAGGAAATTTACTCAAGTTTAGTAGCATGTTTTGGAGAAGGCAATGGCACCCCACTCCAATACTCTTCCCTGGAAAATCCCATGGACAGAGGAGCCTGCTAGGCTACAGTCCATTGGGCCGCTAAGAGTCGGACACGACTGAGTGACTTCACTTTCACTTTTCACTTTTATGCATTGGAGAAAGAAATGGCACCCCACTCCAGTACTCTTGCCTGGAAAATCCCATGGATGGAGGAGCCTGGTAGGTTGCAGTCCATGTAGTCGATAAGAGTTGGACACGACTGAGTGACTTCTCTTTCACTTTTCACTTTCATGCATTGGAGAAGGAAATGGCAACCCACTCCAGTGTTCTTGCCTGGAGAATCCCAGGGACGGGGTGCCTGGTGGGCTGCCGTCTATGGGGTGGCACAGAGTCGGACACGACTGACATGACTTAGCAGCAGCAACAGCGGCAGCAGTAGCATGTTTGGTAACTTTGGTTTGGGAGGACATCAATTTTCCTGTATAAAGCATCAGGTTTCCCAAACTGGGGAGATTGGTGTGCAGAGCAAAAATATCTCATGAACCACTTCATTGTGCATGCTGGTGTGAGAGCAAGTCTTGTTTGACCTCTGTGTGAGTAGGGAGAGAGGCTGGATATGCCCAAAAGAAATTGAAATGGAAGAGCCTTGTGTGTTTCTCCCAAGAAAGCCAATAACCTCTTGAGAAGCATGCGTAAAACTCTTGTCCATCCTCTGAGGAGTAGGCTGACTGTATAAGAGGAGATAAATAAGACTGAAATCTGGGGTTTCGGTTACAAGTTTTTGAGGTAACTTCTTCAATTCAGTGCTAAAATTTTGTGATACGTGAAATTACCTATTTTTTCAATGTAATTTAAAAACATTAGCCATTATGATGAAAATATTTCAAATTTCTCATACTTAATTTAAACTTAATAGGTTTCTATTTTGAACTAAATATAAGATTGGGGGAATAATGAGGCCATGATATTTCATTGCTTGGGGCCTCTACATATCTTCAAGTCTCCTTGTGTGAGATGTTATTAATTTAAAGTGGATATAATTGTAATAAAGTTTGCCACTCTGAAGAGTTTCAACTTAAGTTCATCGTGTTAAATAAAATAATGGCCTAAGAATGAATAGATATCCATTTTTATCTTGAAGGACAAACAGTGACTAAATTAATTAAAGATTATTAATTGTCAAAAGTCACACCCAAGAGTGCATTAAGTCATCAGCTCAAGCCTTCTCTGCTGATTTCTCACTGTGTTTATAAGAAACATAAGATGTAATTTTGTTTGTTTTTCTTAAATTTCTTAGTACCTTCTATAGTAAAACAACTAGAGAAAGCTCTTACACTAGAAAACATAGCAGTTATTTAATTTCAATTTATGTCCTCTTTTAATACCTAAGGTAATGAGCTACTGACTCACAAATCTAAAGTCTTTTTATTTTTTTTAACTCTATTATGGAAATTGAGAGTTTCTGCCAGCAATTAAAGGGCAGTATTGACCGCTAAAACAAATGTGGGTATTGCAAAGTCTTAGTATGTTTATTTGTGTAAATATTTGTTCTCATTTAGAAAATTTGATTACATAATAGATTACAAATAAAACAGCAAATAGATAAATATTTGAAAGTTTATTCAAATATATTTGTTGAGATCTTGATATATTCCAGGTTCTGTTCTAGATAGTAGAAATGTGACTATTGGGAAAAATTAATGGTTCTGCTCTTCTTGAGTATATATTATGGAATGGGAGTGTAATAACAATAATAAGACTACGCTGTGGAAGGAAAAGAGATGTGGAGCACAGAAAGGGGATTTTAAAATGCTAGCGGAGTGGGAAAGGTCTTCTCTCTCCCCTCTATCCCCTCTCTCCCTTTTTGTGTACACACACACACACACACACACAATTCAGCCATAAGACAGAAAAACAAATGCCATATGATCTCCCTTATATTTGGAATTTAAAACAACAAAAAACAAGCTTACAGATAAAGAGAATAGATTGGTGGTTGCCAGAGGATGGGGGTGAGGGAGATGGGAGAAATGGATGAACTGTGGTTTTTTTTTTTCATTTTAAATAAATTGAAAAATTTATAGCAATGATAAACCATACCTTGTGAGGACAGCAGAACTCTAAGCAGATTGTGTTGTTTGGGCCCAGAAGCCAGGGGATGAGGCTTCTGGAAAGATAACTGCTGAATGGCCAGAATGTGTGTAGTTGGCCCTTCTTGTCCTTTAGTTACTGGCCTCTCTTCCAACCAGAACAACTGAGGTTTAACACATCCCAAATGTAATTTACTCATTGGTGACCTCCTGGGACAACATGGATAGGGCAGAAAAAGCTACTATTATTTCATGGACTTGAGCTGGAAGGAAGTCTGGGAATCACCTTGTCTTAACTCTCTGAGATGAGACACAGGAGGCCTAACAGGATTACGTGATTTACCCAAAAAGTCAGTGACAAATTGTGTCTGAAGTCTGACTCTCGACCTCTGCTTGCAACCTTCCCTTCCAGAGAAAATCCTTACAATTATTAGCTCCAATTGGTAGTTGAAAATTTGGGCAATTATGTAGAAGTTTCTAAGACAATCTAAGGGAATGGTTGGAGTCCTGTGGCAGCAGGTATACTGGAACCTATTTTTAATCAATATAATTGAAACTGCTAGAATCTAGAGTATGTTGTCCTGGTGACTGGACTTTCTATACTGATTTAAGCAACAATTTTAAGATTTTATTTTTTCTAATTGTAAAAACATTTGGGAATATATAGTAACTAGGAAATAGAAAAAATGAAATAAATAATCACAGATAATTTCATAATTAAGGGGTAATGCAAAAATTTCCTGGTGGCTCAGATAGTAAATAATCTGCCTGCAATGCAAGAGACCTGGGTTCAATCCCTGGGCCAGGAAGATCCCCTAGAGAAGGGAATGGCTATCCACTCCAGTATTCTTGCCTGGAGAATCTCATAGAAAGAGGATCCTGGTGAGCTACATACAGTCCAACGGGTTGCAAAGAGCCAGACACAAATGACTCACTATTTTATCCATATTGTGGGATATTAGCTGTGATTTTCTCTTTATGTGTCTCTCTCTTCTGATAGCTCTCTCTAAAAAAAAAAAAAAAAAGAATACTTAAACTAAAACCGTATAGGAATGCTATCAGAATCAGGAATAATGTATGCAAAGTGCAAGTTTCTCTAATAAATGAAGGCTGTTATGATGGTTGCCACCAAAACTGCATATTCACAGTGACAAATGGGAAAGAAAAGCAATATTACTGGCACCTTAGCCTGGATAACTGTTCATTCAGGACAAGCAGAGACCATTTGCCAACCTGAAGAGGTTGATGGGGAGGATTGCTTGTTGCCTTGAGGCAGAGCTTTTCCATGGCCACAAAGACAAACAAACAAAACCAAGAAGAGTGAAGGAGTTTACTTAGCAAGAAATCTGGGAGAAAATCAGTCCTGGGAGAGAAAGATCTAAAGCAAAGGCCCTCAAGTGAGAAGTGTGCTTGACATGTCCCAAAAGAAAGAGGCCATTGTGAGCAAATAGGATCACAACTCATGAGCGTATAAATGGTACTGGGGCAGATCATCGATAGTTCTGATGTCTGTCTGCCATTTTAAAAAGAAATTAAAATTTTATTGTGTTATGATTAACATGCAATATTATATTAGTTTAGGTGTATAACATAGTGATTTGATATTTTTATTCAGTATGAAATGATCACTTCAATAATTCCTGTTACTCTCTGTGCTTACATACTCTTTGTGTCCGACTCTTTGCAACCCCATGGACTGTAGCCCATCAGGCTCCTCTGTCCATAGGGAAGGATTCTCTAGGCAAGAATACTGGAGTGGGTTGCCATGCCCTCTTCCAGGGGATCTTCCCAACCCAGGGATTGAACCCAGGTCCCCAGCACTGCAGGAAGATGGTTTACAGACTGAGCCACCAGGGAAGCCCAAGAATACTGGAGTGGGTAGCCTATTCCTTCTCCAGGGGAGCTTCCTGACCCAGGAGTTCGACCAGGGTGTCCTGCATGGCAGGCAGATTCTTTACCAGCTGAGCTACCCAGGAAGCCCTAGTTACTATCTGTCACCATACAAAGTTGTCACAGTACTAAAGAGTGTACTCCCTCTGTGTAGAATACATTCCCCTGATGTATTTGTTTTATAGTTAGAAGTTCTTCTTAATCCCCTTCACATATTTTGTCAGTCCCCTAAAACCCTACCTTCTGGCAACCACCTGTTTGTTCTTTGTATCTGTGAGTCCATTTCTGTTTATGTTTTGTATATAGATTCTACTTTGGAAGTGAAATAATCAAGCGTTTGTTTTTCTTGGTCTGACTAATTTCACTTGACATAATACCATCTAGGTCGATCCATGATGTTTCAAATGGCAGGATTTTCTCATCATTTATAGCTGTGTAGTGTGCATTCCATTGTGTGTATACTTAGATACACATGTACACAGGTATACATACATGCACACGTCATCTTTATCCATTCCTCTGTTTTTGGACACTTAGGTTGCTTCCACATCCTGGCTTTTGAAATAGCACTGTTATGAA
The DNA here is from genome assembly GCF_029378745.1 of Bos indicus. NCBI lineage: Eukaryota > Metazoa > Chordata > Mammalia > Artiodactyla > Bovidae > Bos > Bos indicus. The sequence goes on from NC_091766.1 coordinate 77,362,008, forward strand.
TATTGGGATGCATGTATGTTTTTGAATTATGATTTTGCACAGATATATGCCCAGAAGTGGAATTCTGGATCATATGATAAGGCTATTTTAGTATTTTGAGACTGCTATACTGTTCTCCATAGTGGCTGCACCAATTTACATTCCCATCAACTGTGTTCAAGTGTTCCTTTTTTTCCCCCATAGCCTATTCAATACCTATTTTTTTCTTGTCTATTTGGCCTCTAATCTGAGGGATATGGGGACTTTCTGGCAAACTTGGACTGAACAGTGAAATGTTTTTAAGTTTTAAAAGTGATAGATTCCTGGTGGATGGGTGAGGGGAGAAAGGGTGAGGAGAAAAGGAGGCTTATGAAGTGTCTAGACAAGAGAATATGCTGATTCAGAGCAGAGTGGACCTGAGAGTGGGGCTCTGAAGCTGTTGAATTCTGCATGCATTTTGAAGTTAAAGACAATGAGATCTTCTGACGGATTGGATCATATGGGATGAGAGAGAAGGACAAGGGAAGAATTGTATAAACAGCTGAAAGGATGACACCTGCTGAGCTAGCGATGGACATTAGGAGAACAGTTTTTGGTGTAAGATCAGAAGTTCAGCTTTGGTGTTGATTTGTCTTTATAGGTGGCTGATGCTGAAATCTGGGGAGAGGTCCCGGTTGGAGCTGTGAATCAAGGAATTGGCATGTTGATACTTTTGAAAACAAAGAGGATGGAAGAGATCACCAAAAGAATGAAGGTAGCTAGTTTCAAAGACTGGGTCCTGGAGTTCTGTAATGTTAAGTGATTGGAGAGGAAAGAAACAATGAGAGAATGTAGAGTAACAATGTGCACATCCCAGTATAGGTGGATGTGGTGGTGGTAGTTTGGAGAAGTCCTCTTCATGTTACTCTAACTTGGTTCGTGAAATTTGGGGCAAGGTCACCAGTGGAAAGTGAAGATATATGGGAGGAGATGATAGGGGTTTAAGGAATGAAGGTGGACAATAGTTGTAAATAAGAGAAATAGAGTGAGCAGGTTGAGAAGTTATCTGACATTTTTGTGGTTGTTGAGTCACTAAGTCATGTCCAACTCTTGGTGACTGCATGGACTGTAGCCTTTCTGGTTCCTCTGTCCATGGGATTTCCCAGGCAAGAATACTGGAGTGGGTTGCCATTTCCTTCTCCAGAGAATCTTCCTGACCCAGAGATTGAATCTATCTTGCACATCTCCTTCACTAGCAGGAGAATTCTTTACCACCGAGCCACCAGGAAAGCCCATCTGATGTTTGCTTCACAGCATTAAGGACTCACTTTGAAGTTGTCTAGTTTGAATTTAAAGTGAAACCAATTAGTAATATGACCTTTCCTTTAGGCTCTGTCAGCTTCATGGGTGCAGCGGTGGAGTAGGTAGAATATTGAATTTTATTCTGATGTGATTTTGTGAAGCTTTACATTAAAGTTGAAGATCATGGAACAGAAGGATGTATGTAGAGGAAGTATCATGCTTGACTATGGCCTGTAATCTGGGAAGATGGAAAGTGAGGAGATCTAATGGAAGAGGGAATTTGAACAACTTTTAAAATGAAAGTGAAGCTCCCTGGGGTGAGACATTCAAAGGATCTTGACTACAGCTAAGACCAAATTTAAACAGAACTTACTGAGTCAGCACTTTGTGGCTTCTTAGATTACGTGCTGGGTGATTTCTACCTTATTTTCACTGGATCCTCAGCGCTGTTTCTCATATAAGATGACTTGGTGGCAATATATTGAATAGCTTCAAACTTGTTTAAAATATAAAAGCTTCAGCTCAATTTCACTTCTTCCTCTATGAGTGTAATTTCTGTTACCCTCAAAGTATCTGGAAAAAGACATTTGGAGACAATTCAAATATTTTGGATATTATATGATTATTGTAAATTTTTCATTTTCTTGGATGCAGAAATATCTTAGTTTAGGTCTTTAGAGATAAACACAAAAGTAATTAAAGATGGAGTAATATGCTTGAGATTTTCCTTCATGTACTCAAGTACGAAGCAAACGAAAAGGGTATGTGTGTGTGCAAGCACATGCACTGGGTGTAGTGGAGAGAGTGGTGATTGGAGGAGGATATGAAGCAGAAAACTGATGGTGGTTGGAGATGGGTGGTTGAAAGTGTATATATTGGTATTCTTCTAATTACTCTCTTTATCAACATATTTGAAACGTTTCATAGTCAAAGTTTACAAAAGCAGTCCCTAAGATACCTCACATGGTCATGCTAATCATCATTAGCTCATCATCTTAGAGGATGCCCTAATTTTAAAGATGAGTTGCCCTAAGAGCTGAGGCTAGTGGCTGAATGTGATCAGAAAATTGTTCAAGTGAAGTTACATGTTTAGACACTTCACATCAATCATGAAAGGATAATTTTAAAGGCCACAACTTTACAAATGCATTTTCTTCTGGTTTTATGGACAGAGGAGCCTGGTAGGCTACAGTTCATGGGGTCGCAAAGAGTCAGACACGACTGAGCGACTTCACTTTCACTTTTCTGGTTTTATACCACTTGAAATATTTGAAGATCATCTCTGAGGGTTCATCCATTTGTGATTCTTTGTCACTCCAACACTAATACTTTTAAAATATATCAATTTTTTAGGAAGTAGAAGAAATGTATTTCAGAACAAATGCTATCATTTGGGCTGTGATTGTTTAAAAAATAACAGTCATCATTTTTGATGTTCCCTTAATTCATGGCAGATTAATATTGTTTGACCTGATGATAGTAGCCACTCTGCCTTGGTCCTATGACTGAAATCTTTCTCACATGCAGTAGGTTGCAGTGAATATGTAGTCAGATCTAGGTTGTTAAGGTAAACAGTATTTTCAATTAAAATATCTATTATTTGACTTGGGAAAGAAAGAGAGGAAAACAGAAACATAAATAAGCCTTTTAGGTCAGTCCTCCATTTGTAAGCATGAATTCCATAAGCTTAAAAGTCCATTGGACTTAAAAGTCTGAAAAAGAAGCTTATTGATTTGGAAATTAAATATTTGCCAATAGCTTGAGTGTACTTTATGTAACAAAATAATGGAAATATATTTTGATCATTTAATTTGAAATCATCCATCAATTGCACATCACCTGCTGTGTAAATTTCAGTCTACTCAAGAAAAAAAAATCACACACACAAAATGAGTGTTGTAGGATGTAGGCCATTTTATATAAATATAAATGTAAACATACATAGTTTTACAAACACATATTTCTCTATTCCTTGCTGGTATGATTTTTCAGGCAAGGGAATATGGCCTATTAGTATTGTATTTCATAAATAGATAAAATATGCAAGCTATATCAATAAATTATTAGAACATTAGTACCTTTTATCGATCAGCAAAATATTAAATATTCTCCAACAATATCTATTAGAGTTTAGCATATGTTTCTCTTTGCAGCTAAGAATATAGTGGTCAGATACAAACACATGCTCCCTCTGACCAGGAGAGGTACAGTGCAAAGTCTTAAATCTAAAGATACCCACTAGAATGAGAGAATGAGAATTTTTAACCCAGCATTTGTGACTCTCTTTTATTTGCACTTTCATTTTAGGAGATATATATATATATATATATATATATATATATATATACTTACAGAATTATCTGCAAATCCAAGAAAGTTCTGATTCACACAATCTCAAAGGACCTGAGTATCTACAGTCATTGAGAAAATAATTGTTGGATGCATTGAGTTTTTTTTTTTTTTTTTCTTCCCGCCTCTCCTCTATTTCTGTAATGGGAAGTTATCTATGTGTAATTATATCTTAGTGAAAAGTAATTATAATTCTTATCATTGGCTTTTTAAATTAGCTTTTTTCTCTAATAAATAGTATTTTTTAACATTACATCCAGCCACTTTGGGTATAGCAAAAATGAAATCAAAGCAAGATTTCAAACTTTAAATCTGGCTAAATGGGAAAAATAAAACTGATAAACATAAAAAGTTTTGAAAAGAACATAAAGGTCTTTATCCACATGTAGAAAGGCAAGAATTCTGAATGGACATTTGTTAAGGGTAAAGTAGAAAAGGGAAGCAACCCATTATTTTAGAATTCTCTGGTTAATTCTCTCTTCCTCTCTTTTTCCTTCCCTCTCTCTCTGACCCATTTCCTCTCTCTCATAATTCTCGCCCCCACCAAAGACCTTGTTAATTTATCATGGCCTTTAAACCCACTATTTGTTTATTAGTCTCTTTATCTGATGTTTACCATAATTGGGACAATCTCTGTAACCTCTCAGTATTTTTGTTGATATTTAAACAATACCTTTCTGTAAGTGCTATTCATTAATACATGAGATAATGGAGGAAAGCTCTATTTCAGAAAACATTTGCCTTAGAAATACATTGTTCAGATTGTTCCTAGTAAATAATGATTGCTTGAAACTATTGAAGATCATTGAAATAAAAGCATTAATCAGAGTTGCATAAATGTACCATTAGACGGTTGAACTGCTTGGGAGTTGTGGAATTACTATTTGCTGCTAACATCCTTTATACAAGAGGCATCATGAATGATCTGTTATTATAGGAAATAGCAAATTTTAATAGCATGTAGCCATTTAATCCCCTGGAGAAAGAAATGACAACCCACTCCAGTATCATTGCCTGAAACATTCCAAGGACAGAGGAGCCTAGCAGGCCACAGTCCAAAGGGTCTCAAAGAGGCACACATGACTGAGCGACTAAGCATACATGCAGCCATTTAATAATATCTAAGAAGGAAACTGCAACTCAGCCTTGGTCACGCATTGGGTTCACAGGCTCTCATCTTCTGCAGCGATTTGATACATGACCTTTGTCTTTATACTTTGAAGTGGAAGGCAGGAATTAAATGAATTGGGGATTGACCTACTCAATGGCCAATTTAGGATTGTCTTGGGAATAAATGGTGTTTAATTTTCTCTCATGAGAAAACTGCAAAAATTCATAAATTGTTTGTACTGCTAAAGTTTGTACATCATAATGATTAAAAGTTAAGGCAGATCTAGGTATGAATTAGTTTTGCTCCTTGATTATTATATGACCTTGAGAAAATACATTCCTGGGATGGCGCCCATATCCTAGCTGGGCAGTTCCTAGAAGATGCTTGACCACCTCTAGCTGCTCTGCTCTCTGCACTCACTTTACCCTCAAATGTGTTCACAGCTCCACCCTTTCCTCCCCTAAACCTAGCTAAGACAAAGCAGACCCTACTCTGCACTGCTTTGCAAACTTGATTCACTATCTGAGGGTGCCAGAGAGAATTAAACAGAAAGACAGACTTAAATTGGGTATCAGTCATCTTTGCTTTGGCGTTCACTGCCCAGGCACTGCCATGGAGAGTCCTAGCTGATGGTCTCTTGTCATCAAGTCCTGATATCTGTTCCTCTTCAAGCAGAAAGTAGCATCTTTTTGTTCTTCTTTCACCCAAGTTCCTGTCCCTGCCTCAAATAAAAAACTATAAATCTACAGAGGTTTAGCTCCAGCCATTAAGTGATCTCTCTGGAATATTTGCTATTAGAACACATCACAGTCCTGGCTATTGGTGGAAATGATAGATTTTGTAAGTGAAGTGTTGCCTGGGTGATCTTCCTAAATAAAAGTGTGAGTCCTGTAGGACATAGGCCATGTGACACACTTACCTCTGCTCCTTGGGATCATGATCTTGAAGGTGGGAAACACAGTGTATTTAGTGCTGCATTTCATGCACATGCAGAATATGCAATCAATACAAATAAATTACTAAAACTCATTAGTGACTTCCTATTACCTTTGCTACAAACATGGCCAGTTGAAATGGTTTTTCTCTTCTAAATATCTCTGCTTCTCTGGGGAGTCCCAATTATTAGTACTATAGTAGTAACAGTAAGAATCTTCTTACGAAGTAGCTTTTTATGCTGAGCAGTTGATGAAGTATTTACAAAAGAAAGCCAGCTCTGAAAACAATGCCTCCTATGAATGTACAATGGCAGGTAGCCCTTGACTCAGACAGGAGTTAGACCCCTTCTTCCTCCTACCTCCAGTCTCCGTATCAAAGCCAACTTTGGGAGAATGACTGAGGTTTGGAAGAACTAATGCATTTGGAGTAGCACTCAAGTGTCAGCTATATACATTTCCACAAGAACAGAAGGCAGCCCTCTAGCAATGCTGGCTTGCTGTACATGCAGTGGCCCCCTACTCAAAATTAGAAACTCTTTCACCACAGCTGCCTGAATTTCTGTCTTCCATTCTTCTTTGGATAACTAGACTTCTCTTTTGGAAGTCAGATGGTGACTTGCGCTGGGTTGGAGAGGTAGACCATTTGGCTTGCTTTGGGGCAGGCAATGCATGCCTGGACAATAGGGGTGGGGGCAGTGATTCTTTCTATTTTCTAAACTATAGGATTGGCCTCTGGCAAAACTGCCAAGTAGGTGCGATTTGGTTTGGGGGTTCCCTGTCACTGCCTCATCAGCATCTTCAGTGCCCTCTGGTGCCACATAACCCTACTAAATTCCCCCCTTTCTCATTCTCTTCACATCTTTACTACCTAACTTAATGTTCAGAATCTAAATAACTCAGTGTCCTTAATAGATCCCTTTCTAGGAAATAAATGATGTTTCACTTCTACGGTCTTGCAGACTTTTGCATTACTACCAGTGTCCAAGTTGAACACACTATATTTTCTCCATGTTCCTCCACTTTTTTAGTATGTTGTGAAGTGAATTGCATTCCTATTGCTGGGTCAGAGGTCATAGTATACTGGTAGATGGATAAGAAAATCAGAGATCTTTGTTTGCTAGGCATACAGGCAGAAAATGACGTAGTCAGGCCCTTAGACGTCTTTTTTCTTTCTGTTCTCATTCCATGGCTCATTCTTGATTTCACATTAATCTCAGGTATATTGTCCAGAAATAGGGTCACTTTAATTTTAGTTCCTTGCCAGTCTGTTCCTTCAAACAGAAATTTGCATGACAAAATTTACAACAATAAATTTCTTAAACTGTAAATCGTTCCAAATAAGAGATGCTGACTCTTTTAAAACAACAAAGCACACACTAGACATATTCAATAAAATTGAAACAAGTAAAATCGATAGTATCAGGTTCTAAGCCAGGCTGTTGACAAATCACAAACTTTTATTTTAAACCTCCCATTTTAATGTCATTCTTTTCAGAAAGAAAGAAAAGATGTATTAGTGAGATTTTTTTTTTAAAAAATCTACAATCAAGGGCAAAAGCAGTGAAATGATTGAAGATTCATTCTTCCGTCTGGAGGGTTTACTGGGATTACTTAGGCTAGACAAAAATCCATGAAGGTCATAATGACAATTTCATCATTTAGACTGATGTATGCCATTTTTATGTTGACTTTGCAGTAAACATTAAAGACTGAACTACTACATTAAAAGGCAATGATTTAAAATTTTGTCTGCTCCACCCTTCTCTAGTTTAATAAGGATCTTTACCTCTATCGTTTAGAAATTAGCCAAGAATATATTTTTAAAATTTCTAATGTGGTACATTCTATAGGTGAAAAGTCATTAGTCTGTGCCAATTTATTCTTAGCTTCTAAAATGTATTGCTAATTAACTATAGGTATAGAATAGTTCTATATCTATATATATAAATAGAATTTTTCTATATCTATTTCTATATATATACAAATATAGTTCTATAGCTAAAGAATCTATAGTAATAAATGAAAATAGTATCCAGCTTAGGCAACCTGTCGGAGAAGGCAATGGCACCCCACTCCAGTACTTTTGCCTGGAAAATTCCATGGGCGGAGGAGCCTGGTAGGCTGCAGTCCATGGGGTCGCTAAGAGTTGGACACGACTAAGCGACTTCACTTTCACTTTTCACTTTCATGCATTGGAGAAGGAAATGGTAACCCACTCCAGTGTTCTTGCCTGGAGAATCCCAGGGACGAGGGAGCCTGGTGGGCTGCCGTCTATGGGGTGGCACAGAGTTGGACACGACTGAAGTGACTTAGCAGCAGCAGTAGTAAATAACACTCATAGCAAGGAAAGCATTCATCACTTTTCAGAAGTTATAAAGCTGTTTGCTTGGTAAATTATTTGACACACCATCTGGGCAATAATGGGCTTCCCAGGTGGCACAGGGATAAAGAATCCACCTGCCAATGCAAGAGATCCATTCAGTCCCTAGTTTGGGAAGATCCCCTGGAGGAAGAAATGGCAACCCACTCTAGTATTCTTGCTTGGAAAAATCCCATGGACAGAGGATCCTGGCAGGCTACAATCCAAGGGGTCACAAAAGAGTCAGACACAACTAAGCAATTGAGCATGCACCCACATGGGCAATAATAATAAAATAATTGACCTCTGTTAGGTACTGATGATGTATCAGTACTAGAACAAGAGCTTTTTATAGCTCATTTAAACTTGGCATCAAGCTAGTTTTCTAGACAGGACCTGTTTACTGATCACTGGATAGTTGGGAAGGAAGAGAGAGAAGAAAGCAGCCTCACAGACTGGTCAGGTAGGTGCAAGAAAACCTTCAAGGAAAGAATTATCTTCATTTCACTGATTCAGGAAGAAGCTTGTAGAGGTCAAGAAACCTGCCCAAAATGGCAAAACTGGTAACCAGTAGGAATGTAATTTATCTGCAAATCTCTCTGGGGCCTGATCTAAGCTCTTTTTACCAGATATCCCTCCTTCCCACATTACATGTATTTTAGCACATCCTTAGGAAACGGGCAGCTTTGTATGGGATTTAACCATGAAAATATTATCATATATCAAAACCCTAACAGTGATTCATATGTTAAGCAAACACTTTTTTTTTTTCTAATTTTATTTTATTTTTAAACTTTACATAATTGTATTAGTTTTGCCAAATATCAAAATGAATCCGCCACAGGTATACATGTGTTCCCCATCCTGAACCCTCCTCCCTCCTCCCTCCCCATACCATCCCTTTGGGTCATCCCAGTGCACTAGCCCCAAGCATCCAGTATCGTGCATCGAACCTGGACTGGCAACTCGTTTCTTACATGATATTTTACATGTTTCAATGCCATTCTCCCAAATCTTCCCACCCTCTCCCTCTCCCACAGAGTCCATAAGACTGATCTATACATCAGTGTCTCTTTTGCTGTCTCATACACCGGGTTATTGTTACCATCTTTCTAAATTCCGTATATATGCGTTAGTATACTGTATTGGTGTTTTTCCTTCTGGCTTACTTCACTCTGTATAATAGGCTCCAGTTTCATCCACCTCATTAGAACTGATTCAAATGTATTCTTTTTAATGGCTGAGTAATACTCCATTGTGTATATGTACCACAGGTTTCTTATCCATTCATCTGCTGATGGACATCTAGGTTGCTTCCATGTCCTGGCTATTATAAACAGTGCTGCAATGAACATTGGGGTACATGTGTCTCTTTCCCTTCTGGTTTCCTCAGTGTGTATGCCCAGCAGTGGGATTGCTGGATCATAAGGCAGTTCTATTTCCAGTTTTTTAAGGAATCTCCACACTGTTCTCCATAGTGGCTGTACTAGTTTGCATTCCCACCAACAGTGTAAGAGGGTTCCCTTTTCTCCACACCCTCTCCAGCATTTATTATTTGTAGACTTTTGGATCGCAGCCATTCTGACTGGTGTGAAATGGTACCTCATAGTGGTTTTGATTTGCATTTCTCTGATAATGAAAGATATTGAGCATCTTTTCATGTGTTTGTTAGCCATCTGTATGTCTTCTTTGGAGAAATGTCTATTTAGTTCTTTGGCCCATTTTTTGATTGGGTCGTTTATTTTTCTGGAGTTGAGCTGTAGGAGTTGCTTGTATATTTTTGAGATTAGTTGTTTGTCGGTTGCTTCATTTGCTATTATTTTCTCCCATTCTGAAGGCTGTCTTTTCACCTTGCTAATAGTTTCCTTTTAAGTGACCTTGAAATTATAAAATATATTGACTGGCATTACTAATAAGAACAGTAAAGAGACTATTTGTAACATCACTAAATTCTTGTTACTAAAGTCAGGGCACAAACCACAGAGCACAGCTACCTAAGGGGTAGAGTTAGGAAAACACTTTTTTCTTTTCCATGTTTTTTCCCATTCTCAATTTGCATAAAAAAATCAGTGCAGAGCCATATGGGGGGAAAATTATGCAACCCTCCCCTATTTTGAAAAAAAAAAGTACATGTATACAAAGTGACGTGAAGTCGCTTAGTCATGTCCAATTCTTTGTGACCCCGTGGACTGTAGCCTACCAGGCTCCTCCATCCATGGGATTTTCCAGGCAAGAGAAAAATCTTGAAGTGAGTTGCCATTTTCTTCTCCAGGGGATCTTCCCAACCCAGGGATCGAACCTGGGTCTTCTGCACTGTAGGCAGATGCTTTACCATCTAAGCCACCAGGGAAGCCCATTATATGTGTATAACTAAACTGTTTATTTCCCACTTTTTTCCCTTAAAAAGGAGTTCAGGATTATAAATAAGTTATTTTAAAAAGTGATAGATAACAGTTACTATCTGGTCTGTCTTACTGAAGAGAGAAGTACAGGGACAGAGAAACAAAGCTGGGGTGCAGTCAGGGAATAAGAACTAAGGCAGGAAGAAAGGGAGGCCAGAGGGGAGGAAGGATTTACAAGAGGACAAAGGAGCCCCACCAGACAGGTGGGTAGGTGGAAGGGATATGTTCAGACTCTTTGATTCTGGCTTCCTTGCCCATTGCACAGTCCCTGGGGCCCTCCTCCTACCCCAGGCTGTACTATGACTGGGCTAGATCTCTGGGAGGTCTCCTGGAGAGTGGGTCCTGCTCTGTTCATAGTTGCAGCTCTATTGAAATAGCTCCTTCAGTCTCTACTAAACCTCTCTCACCCACCTTCTGCTCTCACCCCTTGACCTTTCTGTACCTATCCCTTTGCTGGTGATATTCTTGTCTTTACAATGTTTAATCCAAAGCTTCAATGTCCTATTCAAAGCCTTTCCTGTCAACCTCTCATTCCACCCAAGCCATATTGAATTCTCTCTTCCCTGTTTTCACATAACCCCCTCTATCCCTCTTCTAGGCCCTAACCACATTGTTTTGTAATTGTTGATAGATTTATCTGCTCTACTAATAAATTCTAAGCCCCAGGTAAGGACACAGATGCTACTTGTGTCTTTTGTTCCTCTTGGGAACCATCCTCATCACAAAATTGGTGCTCCAGAAATACTTATTGAGTATAAAGGAACTAACAGTTGGGTCCAAGCCAGGGGATCGGGAGAAAAAGCAGAGGATAGCCCTTGTCAGAGTGGCTGCTGTTCCCCAATTCTTTCCCTTTGTCCCTCCCTTCCTCTCTCATGTTCCTCTATCAATCTGAGCACTCAACAACCTAATTATAAGGTTCAAGTTCAGACTTCTTAGCCAGCTCTCAAGTCCTTACATGGTCTTATTTGTATCCCTCAGACTCATCTCTAGATATTCTGTTCCTTTAACCTGTATCCTATGCTCTGCAATTGTGAACTCTTATAGAGGTCCTAGGATGTGACTTTGTATACTGTCTAGGTCTCCTGACTGTCTGCTTTCTATTTGGAATACTCACACCATTCTCCCCTTCCATCTCTTCACCTTCCAACATCTGTTTAATCTTTAGTATTTCCATTTAGAATCCTCTGCCTCTTCAAGATCATCATTCTACTTACTGATGTAGCTGTCATTGGTTTGATTTTTTTTTTTTTTTCCCAACCAAGTTGAGTGATGCACTGGGCAAGACTCCACTCTTCTTAGGCCCACAACCCAGCAGAGCCCCAGTGTTCCTATTCAGTATTCTAGAATGGCCAGTTGAATGTTGAACCCCAAAATACCTTTTTCACTCTACTCCTATCTTCCACAGTAGGAAGTATTGTAATATCTGGGTTTGCCATCCCTGGAGTATAAGACCATAGAGATCATTTAGAGATGTATGCTCATCTATATTCATTCATTTAATTAATAGCCCAGGGATGCCAGCAAGAGGGTTGGTACATCTAGAAGAGGGGGAGAAGCCAAAGGATTAGGTCATCTATTTTTAGTAAAATTATCATTGTGAGTATGGAATTAAAATCTGAGTGCCTAGAGGCCAGATGTGTTAAGGATTAGTTTTATCTTTTGGTTTTTGTTAAAAGTTCCAACTGAGGCATGGAGTACAGACTGGATCAAACTGTACTTAATTTACCCCAGAGCTGCAACTCAAAAGATAAACTATAATAAGAGAAAAACAGGAAATAGATCTAAATGCCATAAGCAGCCACTTCTTTAAAATTTTGCCTTTCTTTATAGATTTCCAAATTTTTCTACAATGAGGCATTTTGGGGGGAATTCCCTGGTGGTCCAATGATTAAGACTCCACACTTTCACTGCTGTGTGTATGGGTTCTATCTCTGGTTGGTGAACTAAAATTCCGCAAGCCACATGGCAGAAAAAAAATAAAGTGTTTACATTAAATAAAACAACCTCACTTAAAACATAATAAAATAAAATGAGACATTTCTTTTACTTGTTTTATAATTTTAAAATATAATTATTTGTTTGGACAACACAATGTGATTTCAAGTATAAGTTTTGCACATTGAATACAGAGTTGTAGTAATTTTTATCGTTGTTAGAGGTCAATGTATATGCTATTTAATTTAATATAGAATTCTTTTCTCTTATTCCTACCCATTTGTCATTTGCATTTTCTACTACTTTTTTTTTTTTTTAATTCAGAGAAAAATTTCTTTGGAAACATGAAGAGGCTTAAAAACATATATATAAAGAATTAGATGATTAGTAGCGTGTAATGACAATTAGAATTCCAGACTTAAAACATTAGATTTGGCCCTCTGATAGTCTGACTATTTCACCTCCATAACTAGAAACTCGCATATTTGAATCAAAATGTGGGATACCATGATAGCACTAGACCTTGAGCAGATGCCCAGGGGTCTTGGCTGAAGGACAGATTAACTAGCACTGTAAAGAATGGCCACTTATATGTTCTGCAACCTTTAATTTCTTCCAATTGTAGAATACAGCTGAATGAATAGCCTCTAATAGCCTCTAATAGCCTTCTATATTTTAAAAAGGTGAGACTAATTTGAACCACAGAAGGGGTGGGGATAAAAGACCATATATCAAAGAAATGACCACCAGTGATAATACACCATGTGTTTATCAGTTTAAAGCTAGAAATTACCCATTGATGGATATGAATGGGGAATTAACAAGAGGAAAATGCCATGGCAAACAGCTCTTATGGAGCATCTACCACTGCACTAGCCAATGGATTCTCTACTGTGTTTGCCTGTCTTCTCATCTGATCCACAAAAATCAGTGAAGTAGATGTCTGTATTCCATTGACAGACTAGAAAATAATTACTCCACCTACTATGCAATCCATTCTTTAAAGGCAGATTATACGTCGATGTATACTTAGAACTAGTAGGAGCCAGCATGTGATAAAATCTTAATAAATATTTGTTCATTGACTAAATGGTTGAATAAGTGATGTTTTGATGGCTTGTTAGCCTTTTAAAGCTTTTTATTGTTCTCAAGAATATCTATCTTTATGTATGTTCCTTTGGAAATTAGCTTTATCTCAAAATGTAAAAATCACATTTGCATATTTTTTAATTGAGGTGAAACTTACATAAAAGTAACAGTTTTGCAGTGAACAGTGCAGTGACATTTAGCACACTCATAGTGTTATACAACCATCGCTTTGATCTAGTTCTAAAACATTTTCAACCCTCTGAAAGGAAACTCTATCCGCATTAAGAAATTGCTCTTTTCTGCCTCTAGCTCCAACCTACATTCTCTCTGAGCTTCCCTATTCTAGATATTAATGAAATAATATGTAATCTTTTATGTCAGACTTTTTTCACTTAGCATAATGTTTTTGAATTTCATACACGTTGTACTATGCCACAATACTTAAATCTTTATGGCTGAATAAATTTTTATTGCATGTACATGCTACAATTGGTCAGTTCACCCGTTGATGGACATTTGGGCCTTTTTAACCTTCTGGCTTTTAGAAACAGTGCTGGTGTGAATGTGTCTGTGCATATATTTGTTTGGGTATCTGTTTTCAATTGTTTTGAATATATTCCTAGATGTAGAATTACTGGATTATTTGGTAATCCTATATTCAACTTCTTAAGGAATATTGCAAGGGCTGAGCCACTTTCCTTTCCTTCAGTAATGCATGAGAATTCTGATTTTTCTACATCTGTGGCAACATATACTATTTTTCTTCTTTTTAAATAGCTATCCTAGAGATTGTGGTCTTGATTTGCATTTCTCTAGTAACTAAAGATAATGAGCTATGTTTTTATGCTTGTTAGCCATTTTCATGAGATTTTACAGGATGGGAAAGCAATTAATAAAACTCAAAATAATCTACTTTCTCTTTAATGACATTTAGAGGAATCAATCTCAGGAATTGATACTGCTACAGATACATTGCTTAATTCAGAATCTTGGAATAATGCTGGACAATTTCTTCTCCTGAATTCACAGCATCCAAACTAAAAGCAAGTCCTGTTACTTATAATTCCAAAGTGTCTTGAGTAATTACACTTCTCTGTATCTCCTCTTGCCTGGAAAATCCCATGGATGGAGGAGCCTGGAAGGCTGCAGTCTATGCAGTCGCTGAGGGTTGGACACGACTGAGCGACTTCACTTTAACTTTTCACTTTCATACATTGGAGAAGGAAATGGCAACCCACTCCAGTGTTCTTGCCTGGAGAATCCCAGGGACGGGGGAACCTGGTGGGCTGCCGTCTATGGGGTCGCACAGAGTCGAACACGACTGAAGCGACTTAGCAGCAGCAGCAGCAGCATCTCCTCTAACCTAATCCAGGCCAATGTAATCTATTTCTCATCTAGAGTATTGTTTCACATTCCATTATTTGTCTCACTTAATCTGTGTTTCACAAAGCAGTCAAAATTTTAATCATAAATTAGATCATTATGGTGACCTGCTTAGAACCCACCACTTTTACTTTATTGCATTATAGGAAAACATAAAAGCTCTACATCACAGCTTATGAGAATCCACATCATCTGTAGTCCCAACCATGAATAAAACTACTCTTTTCATAGATATTGCCTTGCATCATGTCTAAACTTCTATCAATTTCTAGAATACTTCTTAGAGCATTTTCAAATGCTGTTATATTGGCCTGGAAAACAATACCCAAATATCACATGGATAGATCCTTCTAATGTCTCTCAAATACTGCTTTCTCAGATTATATTCATCACCTTAAGAGTGATCTTTCCCCTTTCAAGTTGTATTTACATATTTCCATACTTATTTATTTTTTACCTTTATGCATAAGATTGTAAAATTCACTTGAAAATGAAGATTGCTTCTTTTTTGTTACCCTGGTATACCCTCTACCTAGCACATACTTTTGGAGAAGGCAATGGCAACCGCCTCCAGTACTCTTGCCTGGAAAATCCCATGGACGGAGGAGCCTGGTAGGCTGCAGTCCATGGGGTTGCTAAGAGTTGGGCACGACTGAGCGACTTAAATTTCACTTCTCACTTTCATGCCTTGGAGAAGGAAATGGCAACCCACTCCAGTGTTCTTGCCTGGAGAATCCCAGGGAGAAGGGAGCCTGGCGGGCTGCCGTCTATAGGGTCACACAGAGTCGGACACGACTGAAGCAACTTAGAAGCAGCAGCAACACACTTTGCTCATTTTTTTTAATGAATGTGTACATACGTTTTTTATAATCACAGTTAAATCAGTACCATGTAGAAATGCCCATATTTTCTTAACAGCAAATTATTGAGAAAATATCAATTTAAAAAAGTCATCAGTAAGCTATAGTACTATATTGAGTGCTGTTTCTTCAGAAGATTACAAGCCTCCTGTTGTTTACTTGTCAATAGCAAATAATGCTCTTTGAAACCCATGAGTTATATCGAGGGGCAATGATTTGCCTAGTAGATAGGAGAAAAAAGTAGGCAATAGAACAAGATTTAGCAGAGAATGAAAGTACGTTCTCTCTTATTATGGTCTTTTCACAGCCTTTGTCTTGCCATTCAAGAGTCAGTACTTTATTTCCACCTCAGTATCTGGTGAGCAGGTTCTAGACCTGTTGACATGGAAATCATCCACAGAACTGTGGAAGAAACATGATTAAATTGTGTTAAAATAATTCAGTCCCTTTCTGGCTAATAGAGAAGAAATAGTCTGGGCTCCTTCATGGATCCCTGAAATGCCTGTAATGGTAATGCTGTACCATTACAATTATAAGGAGAAAATCAAATTTATACAAAGAGAACTCAAAGTTTCATTATGTTGGACTGGATATTTGAACTAGTTGAAATACATACTTTTTGTCTGTTATGTAGGTGAAAATATTTGAATTACATAGTTGATCATTAATGTCCATTTTATGATTATTATAAACTCAGGAGTCTTATTCTACTCTTCCCTTTTATGATAATAAGCTCATGAAAGGAAGAATATAAAAATTTTATTTACTAGGGTAAACTTAATAAGTTGTCAAGTAGACTACTCAATCCATACTTCAACAAACAATAAAATGATTGCTTCCTTTACTAAGTATTTCAAGTCCATTGTTTCAACTGATGATCTAAAACATTGCTCTGTGACATACAATGGGAAGACTTACATTAGAATCATGAAATTTTCAGTTCTAAATGAATATTGCAGCATAGATGTCATCAGTGCAGTACATGAAGTCCCCAAAGGGATCTATGGACTTGACTCAGTTTCCTTACATCAATTAAATCTAAATGTAGAAACTAAAATCCTGTTACCATAATGAATTTTTGATTGTTAGTTTCATCACTGATTAGTTTTTTCTTTTTTTTTTTAGGTGTATGATCATATATCTGCAAATAGAATATTCTTATCAATTTTATATCTTTGTCATTTCTTGAATATGGCAATATCAGGCATTTTTGCTTCTCTCCTGGTCTTAATGAATATGTTCTACTGTTCTGGATAAAATAAAATACTAGCTTTGAGCTAAAAATTAACATTATAATGTGTTAACATATCTATCAGTGTGTATTTTCTTGAGTGTTCTATAAATAAGGATGAGTGTTTAGTTCTATCAATGGCTTTTTTTAGCATCAGTTGAGATAATCATGATTCTTAAAATATTTTAATGATGGATATATAAACATGTACTCAGATAAACTGAGGCAAATTAAAAACTAAGAATTTGAGTAAAAATTAATTCTAGTAGGGCAATATCTAATCTAGCAAACAGAAAGGGGTTCTGAGGAGTTGTATTTTATTATAATATTAAAAATAAATGCCTTTTATAAGGAGAAGAGAGGGGGAACATAGGCAACAGGTCAGTTAATGAAAAGTCACTTACTTTAGAACATGGCAGGGGTCTCAGTTCAGTTCAGTTCAATTGCTCAGTCATGTCCGATTCTTTGCAACCCCATGGACTGCAGCATGCCAGGCTTCCCTGTTTATCACCAACTCCCAGAGCCTGCCCAAACTCAAGTCTATCAAGTCGGTGATGCCACCCAACCATCTCATCCTCTTTCATCCCCTTCTCCTCCTGCCTTCAATCTTTCCCAGCATTAGGGTCTTTTCAAATGAGTCAGTTCTTCAAATTAGGTGACCAAAGTACTGGAGTTTCAGCCTCAGCATCGGTCCTTCCGAAGAATATCCAGGACTGATTTCCTTTAGGATTGACTGGTTTGATCTCCTTGCAGTCCAAGGGACTCTCAGGAGTCTTCTCCAACACCACAGTTCAAAAGCATTAATTGTTCGGTGCTCAGCTTTCTTTCAGAGAAGGCAATGGCACCCAGTACTCTTGCCTGGAAAATCCCATGGATGGAGGAGCCTGGTAGGCTGCAGTCCATGGGGTCGCTAAGAGTTGGACATGACTGAGCGACTTTACTTTCACTTTTCACTTTCATGCATTGGAGAAGGAAATGGCAACCCACTCCAGTGTTCTTGCCTGGAGAATCCCAGGGACGGGGGAGCCTGGTGGGCTGTTGTCTATGGGGTCACACAGAGTCGGACACGACTGAAGTGACTTAGCAGTAGCAGCTTTCTTTATAGTCCAACACTCACATCCATACATGGCTACTGGGGTCTATTAGGCTGATTACCTAATTAATGTTAATTAAGCAATTCCTGATAGAGTGGTTTAAACCATTTCTGGAAGAGCTGAAACTGTAGTAAAGTCTAAGTTTGGTGATATGGGCATTGACAACTTTCATTTTGGGCTTCTTTTGTTTTTAATAACTGTATAATATCAGTATCAATGGATTTCTTAATGTTGGATTAGTGATACTTTTGGAGTAAATTCTATTTAGTGATGGTGTATCATTTTCTTAACAAAGCATTAGAATGGTTCACCCTTTCATTTTGGAGAGGGAAATGCAACCCACTTCAGTACTCTTGCCTGGAGAATCCTTGGACAGAGGAGGCCAAGCAGGCTACAGTCCTTGGGGTCACCGAGTTGGACATGACTAAGCGACTCACACACACACACACACCATTGGGTATGTTTGCACTGATGTTTTAAAGAAACACAGCTTTCTTTTTTGTACCATCTTTATAAGATTCCATGTTGATGTTATATTAGCTTCATAAAATGAATTAATTTTTTTTTTTTCATTTTCAGTGTTTGGACAGCAAAGCACTGAAACTCGCCAGTGTATGGAGGGCTGGTAGAATTCCTCTGAGAAAGCATCTGGCCCTGGTGCTTTGTTTGCAAAGTGGTTCCTTAGTAACATGCTCTATTTCTACTATGAAAATTGGTCTGTTGAAGCTTTCTACCTCTCATGGGGTCATTTTTTAATAATAATCTTTTTGCGTAGAAAATTATGTATTTTTCCCAGGTTTCACTTTTTTCTCTCTGCTTTATTGTTTCCTTCATTTGTTTAATTATGCATAAATTATTCTCAAGATTAAAAAAAATGTTTTCACTTTCAGTAATTTCTCCTATTAGTTTATAGGTGTGATTCCCACCCCCCACCCCCATTTTCTTGGATCAGATTTGCTACTGACTTGTCTTTTTTTTAATATATCATGATAACAGGACTTTAAAAATTAGGTGACTGTTTTTGTATTGTTTTTTTGATTAATCTTTTACCTTTACTTCCCTTCATGTGCTCTTTTGGTTTATTTTGCTATTCCTTAGTCTTTCTGTGTTTATTTTTTAAGCTAAGTATTTCATTTTTAATCTATCCTGATAAAACTATTAAGTGCTATGAATTTTCTTCTCCTACTTCTTTAAGTGGAACACATTTTGTATTTTTAGAAGTTATATCATTTCAATGTATATTTTATATTTTATTTTGCTCAGGTCTTTTAATAGAACTTTCATTTAGTCTTAACTTTTAACTGAAAGATTTTTTTTTTAGTTTTGTTCATATTCTATAATTGTATTGCATTGTGGTCAGAGAGTTGTTTATATTATTTCTATTGTGTGACTTAGAGATATATTCAGTGTGACTCTAGTACATGACCACTTACAGTGAAAGGTCTATTTCTCTTGAAGATGGAGCCTCCATTATAAGGGTATAAATTTCAAAATATATTATTAAGATCTATTGTAATGACTGTGTTCAGATTTTCCATCTCTATACTTATCTTAATTGCTGTTACATCCTTACTTATATTTTGTCCATCTTGATTTGTGCTGAGACTTAATAATTGTCCCAAACCAGAAGAGTAGTAATGCTGGCAATTCCGATGGCTTCTTACTGCATCAGGTTTATAAGTTAACTTTATCATCAGTCCAATTTAGTAATTCAGTTGTGTCCAGCTCTTTCCGACCCCATGGACTGCAGCACACGAGGCTTCCCTGTCCATCACCAACAAACGGAGCTTACTCAAACTTATGTCCATTGAGTCGGTGATGCCCCAACCATCCCAACCATCTCATCCTCTGTCATCCCCTTCTCCTGCTTTCAATCTTTCCCAGCATCAGGATCTTTTCAAATGAGTCAGTTTTTCATATCAGGTGGCCAAAGTATTGGAGTTTTAGCTTCAGCATCAGTCCTTCCAATGAATATTCAGGACTGATCTCCTTTAGGATGGACTGGTTGAATCTCCTTGCAGTCTGACGGACTCTCAAGAGTCTTCTCCAACACCACAGTTCAAAAGCATCAATTCTTCGGTGCTCAGTTTCTTTATAGTCCAACTCTCATGTCCATACATGACTACTGGAAAAAACAGAGCTTTGACTAGATGGACTTTTGCTAGCAAAGTACAGTCCCTGCTTTTTAATATGCTGTCTATGTTGGTCATAGTTTTTCTTCCAAGGAGCAAGCATCTTTTAATTTCACGGCTGCAGTCACCATCTGCAGTGATTTTGGAGCCCCCAAAATAAAGTGTGCCACTCTTTCCATTGTTTCCCCATCTATTTGCCATGAAGTGATGGGACCGGATGCCAAGATCTTAGTTTTCTGAATGTTGAATTTTAAACCAGCTTTTTTCACTCTCCTCTTTCACGTTCATCAAGAGGCTCTTTACTTCCTCTTCACTTTCTGCCATAAAGGTGGTAATATCTGCATATCTGAGGTTATTAATATTTCTTTTTTTTTCTCTTGCTTTCTTTTTATTTTTTTTTAATTTATTTTATTTTATTTTGATTAAAATTTTTAATTTTATTTTATTTTAAACTTTACAAATTGTATTAGTTTTGCCAAATATCAAAATGAATCCACCACAGGTTATTAATATTTCTCCCATCAATTTTGATTCCAGCTGTGCTTCATCCAGCCTGGCATTTTGCATGATGTACTCTGCATAGAAGTTAAATAAACAGGGTGACAATATACAACCTTGACATACTCCTTTCCAGTTTGGAACCAGCCCTTTGTTCCATGTCCAGTTCTAAATGTTGCTTCTTGACCTGCATACAGATTTCTCAGGAGACAGGTCAGGTGGTCTGGTATTCCCATCTCTTTAAGAATTTCCATAGTTTGTGTGATCCACACAGTCAAAGGCTTTGGTGTAGTCAATAAAGCAGAACTAGATGTAGAACTACTACCTAGAACTTTATCATAGATATGTATGTATAAGAAAAAACAGTATGTGTAGGGCTGTGTACTATATGCAATTTCAGGTATATACTGGGGATCTTGGGACATATACACTGAAGATAACAGGTGACCATTATATGTTAAGAAATCTACCAAGTACAGGCTTCCCAGATGGTGCATATAAAGAATATGCTTGCCAATTCATGAGACTCAAGAGATGCAAGTTTGATCCCTGAATCAGTAAGATCCCCTGGAGCAGGAAATAGCAACCCATTCCAGTATTCTTGCCCAGGAAATCCCATGGACAGAGGAGACTGGTGGTCTATAGTCCATGGGGCCCAAAAAGTTGGACACGACTGAGAAACTGATCACATCAAGAAGTACAAGTAGTTATCAAAGTGAGATTTGAAAAGAAAAGAATATGGAGGAGATTGATATGTGTGTCTTAAGATTTGTGTATATTTATATGAATTTATATAATGTATATTAATAAGATTTATATATAATAAACACTTGGGTATACTTATATAGATATTAATAGACTTACTTATGCAATGGAGACTTAAGTAAATGTTTGTGTATTATTTATATAGATCCATGCATATATTATGTGATCATCAAAAAGTTAATGTTAATTGGTAGAAAAAAGAACAGACCCATTTAAGGAACACAGGTCTCTTTAAATGTAAAGATTCAGAAACTGTTAAAGCATGCATGCCCCACTATGGAGTTCAGTTCAGTTCAGTCTCTCAGTCGTGTCCAACTCTTTGTGACCCCATGAATCGCAGCACACCAGTTCTCCCTGTCCATCACCAACTCCCGGAGCCTACCCAAACCCATGTCCATAGAGTCAGTGATGCCATCCAGCCATCTCATCCTCTGTCGTCCCCTTCTCTTCCTGCCCCCAATCCCTCCCAGCATCAGAGTCTTTTCCAGTGAGTCAACTCTACACATGAGGTGGCCAAAGTACTGGAGTTTCAGCTTCAGCATCATTCCTTCCAAAGAAATCCCAGGGCTGATCTCTTTCAGAATGGATTGGTTGGATCTCCTTGCAGTCCAAGGGACTCTCAAGAGTCTTCTCCAACACCACAGTTCAAAAGCATCAATTCTTCGGCACTCAGCCTTCTTCACAGTCCAACTCTCACATCCATACACGACCACAGGAAAAACCATAGCCTTGACTAGACGAACCGTTGTTGGCAAAGTAATGTCTCTGCTTTTGAATATGCTATCTAGGTTGGTCATAACTTTCCTTCCAAGGAGTAAGCATCTTTTAATTTCATGGCTGCAGTCACCATCTGCAGTGATTTTGGAGCCAAAAAAATAAAGTCTGACACTGTTTCCCCATCTATTTCCCATGAAGTGATGGGACTGGATGCCATGATCTTCGTTTTCTGTATGTTGAGCTTTAAGCCAAATTTTCACTCTCCACTTCACTTTCATCAAGAGGCTTTTGAGTTCCTCTTCACTTTCTGCCATAAGGGTGGTGTCATCTGCATATCTGAGGTTATTGATGTTTCTCCTAGCAATCTTGATTCCAGCTTGTGCTTCTTCCAGCCTAGCGTTTCTCATGATGTACTCTGCATGTAAGTTAAATAGGCAGGATGACAATATACAGCCTTGATGTACTCCTTTTCCTATTTGGAACCAGTCTGCTGTTCCATGTCCAGTTCTAACTGTTGCTTCCTGACGTGCATATAGGTTTCTCAAGAGGCAGGTCAGGTGGTCTGGTATTCCCATCTCTTTCAGAATTTTCCACAGTTTATTGTGATCCACACAGTCAAAGGCTTTGGCATAGTCAATAAAGCAGAAGTAGATGTTTTAGAGACCTCCTAATTCAAGGATGCCAGCTGGACTTTGTCATTAGTGAGGACATCTGGCTCTTCAAGTAGTTACTGTTATTAAGGAGCTGGCTACATCATAACTGTTCTTTTGTTGCAAAAAACTGCTACTTAACCACACCAGCCATCTCTGCTTGTTTACTATCTGAATGGGTGAACTGTAGGTAACCTACCCAAATGTGCTACCCCATTCCCAGACAGGGTTTCCCTGGCGGCTCAGCTGGTAAAGAATCAGCCTGCAATGTGGGAGATCTAGAGATATTAAAAAGCAGAGACATTGCTTTGCTGACAAAGGTTCGTCTAATCAAAGCTAATTGTGTATGGATGTGAGAGTTGGATCAGAAAGAAAGCTGAGTGCGGAAGAATTGATGCTTTTGAACTGTGGTGTTGGAGAAGACTTGAGAGTCCCTTGGGACTGCAAGGAGATCAAACCAGTCTAATCCTAAAGGAAATCAGTCCTGAATATTCTTTGGAAGGACTGATACTGAAGCTGAAGCTCCAATACTTTTGGCAACCTGATGCAAAGAACTGACTCATTGGAAAAGACCTTATTGCTGGGAAAGATTGAAGGCAGGAGGAGAAGGGGACTACAGAGGATGAAATGGTTGGATGGCATCACTGACTTGATAAACATGAGTTTGGGCAGACTCTGGGAGTTGGTGATGGACAGGGAGGCCTGGCGTGCTGCGATTCATGGGGTCACAGAGAGTCAGACGTGACTGAGAGACTGAACTGAACTGATTCCTGGACATATATTGAAGGGTCTGTTGGAAACATACTTCTGGAAAATGAAGTCCATAAAGTTCTTCCAGAAATGTATTTATTTTTTCTTTAACACAATATATAAAGTTAGGGAGTATATAAATTGAGCATGCCATGGATTAGAACTATAAAATTAACTTATGTTTCAACAAACATACATCTTCTTCCAGATTTAAAATTTAAAAGAAAAATTGCCCTATCTTTATGAATAATAAACACGTTAGTAATGCTGTTTACATCCCTCATTTAAAAATGTTTAAAATGATCTGAAGTAAATAAAGATTATACATAAGTATATTTTATTTTTCATTTAAAACTGCACTTTATATTATAAATAGAGGGTTAAATGTTAGGGTTTTGAGGTGAATCTAAAAGATGTCAGTTGTAGTTATTGTTAATTATTTATGAACCCACTGGTAAGGACAAATCATTTTCTTAATCTATTTCACTAATAGAAATTATTTATAAGCATATCATTAATTATTTACCTTTTCCTGGTATTATATTTGCATTAATAATTTAAAAATATATAATTATCTATTAAATCATCTAAATATGATTTAACTTCATTTATTTTTTGTTACACAAATAGCAATTTGATCATTAACTATAGTCACATGAAGCAAGGTATTCCACTATAACAAGCTTGGTTTGGTATTTAGAAATAATGGGGACAATAGCTTTCATATTTATTTTTATTTTACTCAGTAGGTATAACTAAGAATATTCTCAAGGTATATTCTCAAGAAAGTTTCTAGAATATCAGATCTGTAAATCTTTTGTCTGTCAGTTACTATATATATATATATATATATATATATATATATACACACACCCTTGAGGTACCTGGCAAGTAGAGACAAAGTTTTCTTGTAGTTGCCAATTAACTCAATGCCCTCAGAGCCAAATGATTTTCTCTATACAGCAGGGAAGGGCTGATTTTTTGTCCTGGGCATCACCAAACAGCTTCATTGAAAATTTAAAGGAGATTTGCTCCTGAATAAAATGTGTACCATAGCAGCTTTGTCCTGCCTCAGTTATGATATCAGAGGTGTAGTATCATCACGAATACATCTAGAGTTTTACAGCCTTGGAGTTATAACCAGAAAATAAAAAATGTTTTGGCAGGATTATTGTCCAAATATCTTGGTCTGAAATAAATATTCCTGTTGGGGAGCCTGTTTAAAAAAGAAAAAGAAAAAAAGATCTTAACAGGCCTTTAAGAAAGATTCAGTGTTTAGGTTACTGGGAAAGAAGGCCAGGTTATCAGTGGATTTTTTTTTTTTTTAATAGAAAAACACTTTATATATTATTTGGGCTTCCCTGGTGGCTCAGACTGTAAAGAATGTGCCTGTAGTGCAGGAGACCTGGGTTCTATTCCTGGTTGGGGATGATCCCCTGGAGAAGGGACTGGCTACCAACTGCACTATTCATACCTGGAGAATTCCATGGACAGAAGGGCCTGGCAGGCTGCAGTCCATGGGGTTGCAAAGAGATGGACACAACTGAGCAACTAATACGTTCAGTTCACTTTTTTATATATTATGTGATAATGAGACAAAGCAAAGGTAGAAGTAATGTGCACATTGTAAGCAGAATCACCAGGGTAAAAACATCTTTGAACTTCAATCTTCAGTTATTACTGTCCACTCTTATGTACTACTATGGACTAAGTTGAGTTTTCTCAAAATTTATATGTTGATGTCTTAATCACCAGCACCTCAAATGTAACTGTTTTAGGGATAGGATCTTTAAAGAGCTAATTCAGTTACAAAGAATTCCGTTGATGGGCCCTATTCCAATGTCACTGGTGTCCTTATGAGAGGAGATTAGGGCACAGACAGACACAGGACAATATTAAAACATATGGAGAAGATGGTCACCTAAAGGCTTCAAAAGAAACTGACCTTGCTGATAGCTTGATTTTTTTTTTTCTAACTTCTAGTCCTCAGAATTGTGAGAGAACATGTGAACATGTTTCTCTTGTTTAAGCCACCCATGTCTGTAGTACTTTGTATGGCAGTACTACTAAACCAGTACGCAGACCTTATCCTGTTGAGGTCTGAGTAACAAATTCCTGTTTGTATTCTGGGTACACAGTTCCAATTGTTTGGATCCAGAGCCCTCTCACTTGAAGCAAGAATTGGAGACAACTGTTTCTTTTTGTTTATGGAATAATAATAGCAAAGGAAATTCTGGGTTCAGACGTTTATTGCTTACTGCTTTGGCTTTGTGCAACAATATCATTTTTTAATACTTAGTTTAAGGAAGACAGCTTATGTAAATAACCTTCTTGAATGCTTATTAAGAGAGTCTTTCCACAGCCTTTCCTGACAGCCTGGATACCACTGGGTATTCAAGTTAATCTGAAGGTTAAACCTCCCTGTAGATTTCTAAAGAGAACATTAACATGGCCCCAGACTAGGAATCTTAGTAAAAGAGCCTGCTATTTTCTTCTTGGCCAAATCTTGGCATGCTATAAGAAGGCTGTATCTAGACCATTTTCTGTATTTATATCTAAATGAGTTGCCTAAATGAGATTATGGATTACTTCAAAGTCATGAAGCCCCACTTTTGTCAATTTGATGATTGTTCTGGGATAATCGTGACCCCACTGCCTTACAGTTTTTGAGTCTGTAATTAAACATGCTAAATATGCAGAGCTGTTTACTGATTTACAGCTATGTAATTTTCAGGTTTAAAATGTGGGGGGAAAAAATTAACTGCTTCCATAGCAAAATAACCCAAGAGGACCCTTGAGGACAATGGGAGCTACTGTGCATAGAAAAGAGGGCTCATGCCAACATGTATATCTTTCTAATTTGAGGATTATGTTGGAAATGAAACATAATCTCCAAGGTGAACAAGTGCTTTTGCTAGAGTACTTAACCCTAAATATGAAGCTAGCATAAATTACTTGATTGTTATTAACTGCTGTTTAACTTCCCTGCACTTTTAACACTTATTATAATGGAAAATATCACTTAAAAAAATCTTGTTCAAGGGTGATTAGAATGTCCTTTTATATTTAATGTTTCAAAATCATGTGCATGGAGTACCCACCAACATACCAATTATTTAGTCATTAAAAATGTGGGTGCAAAGTCATTTTAGTAGGAATTAGGCCTCAATCCAACATGTACTAAGGGAAGTTGCCTAAATTGCAACAGTGAGCTATAGAGAGGACATTAAATTGTTTCAAACAAAAAGAATTTTCATAGCAATTCCCTAAGCTAGATGGCGTTGACTTTAAACAAACAGATGACTAGTTATTTCTCCAGCAGAAGATAGGTTTATTCAAGATTAGCCAAGAATTGGCCTTTTGGAATCTGCAACCAAAGCGAACCACATGTAAATCCCCTCATAGCAAGGAGAGGAGAACTCTTTTAAAGAGGGTAAAAGGAAGTTGGGGGTGGGGGGAGCAGAAAAGAGTCCTCTGGGAAAATTTAGAGTTCAAAGTGTGTAGTGGCTTTTCACTGACTTTCTGTGACAGCCTCTTATAAATGAGGTCTTGTCAGGCAAGAAGTCTTCCTTCTTCCTCTTGGATTCTTCCATTGTTGCAGGGCATGGCAGCTTCCCCTTCTGGGTTCCCAACTCTATTTTAAATTGTGGTTTCTGTTTGTTATAATGTTCACAACGGCAATACAGAATATTCACCTACAGCAAATGCATTCACAAAGCACCACAGTATATGGGAAATTGTTTCTGTTGTTTAAGTGGAAAGTTATGTTATGAATTCTTATTCAATTTTCCAAATAATTAATAAGTGAATGCTATTTAGTGTGATTGGGCAAAATTCTTCATTACAAGGTAACTTAATCCGAAATGTCTTAAAAGAATGAGATGTTTCAGCTTTGTAAAAAGTAACATCTAGATACAACTCTAGAACAGAAGGTTGAGAAGGTAGAAGAACTCTCAAGTCTCTGGATATGTTAGTGCTTAGATAATACCAGAAATATTATGAAGTATCTTTTGACTGAAAAAAAAATGTTTTATTTAAAAATCTAAAATTGCTATGGACATTTCCAAGACTCACTGAGATTTTTCTAGAAAAAAAATATAATGCCTGGATGAATGTAACCGTTGCAGGAAGGCGGACCCCTTCCAGGGCCCAAAACTAGGCTCTTGTCTAACACTCAGAAATGAATTGTCTGAGGAGACACATGTGCTGACAAAGCAAGAGATTTTATTGGGAAAGGGCACCCGGGTGGAGAGCAGCAGGGTAAGGGAACCCAGGAGAACTGCTCTGCCGCGTGGCTTGCAGTCTAGGGTTTTATGGTGATGGGATTAGTTTCCCGGTGGTCTTTGGCCAATCATTCTAATTCAGAGTCTTTCCTGGTGTCACACACATCGCTCAGCCAAGATGGATGCTAGCAAGAGGGATTCTGGGAAGTGGACGGACAACCAGTGTCTCCTTTCAACCTTTCCTGAACTCTTCTGGTTGGTGGTGGCTTATTAGTTCCGTATTCCTTATCAG
The DNA here is from genome assembly GCF_029378745.1 of Bos indicus. Taxonomy (NCBI): domain Eukaryota; kingdom Metazoa; phylum Chordata; class Mammalia; order Artiodactyla; family Bovidae; genus Bos; species Bos indicus. Next base: position 77,390,043 of record NC_091766.1, read on the forward strand.
GATCTCCTGTCATAAAACAACTCATGCAAATGGTTGCTATGGCGCCTGGCCAGGGTGGGCGGTTTCAATCAGTGTGCTTCCCCTAACATAACTATTCAATTTATCTCTATAAACAATGAAACATTTTCAATATACTCAATTCTAACATCAGTGTCCTCTAGGGCACTGAGGTGAGAAACAATGGTATCAACTCAAACACTACTTTTTAAGTATCGTTTTTCCTAAATTTATTTTCACTGTTAGCTTCTCAGTAATATGGTTATGGGAGAGTTAGGCAGCCATTGAATGCCACCATTAGAAAAATTGCATCCAAAATCTTCTACACCTCCATTCAACGCCCAAGTGGAAAAAATCTAGAGAAAATCTTGGATGTAAATAGACACAATAAACTGGTAACAAGAGTCCTCCAGAGAACAATACCGTGCTTAAGGTACAAGGATGTGATGGAGATTTGTTTTTCACTGAATTTAATTTATATCTTTTGAATTTTGCTCCATAGGATTTGTTATTGTAGTTGCTTAGTCACTAAGTCGTGTTTAACTCTTTGCAACCCCATGGACTGCAGCCCTGCAGGCTCCTATGTCCATGGGATTTCCTGGGCAAGAATACTGCAGTGGGTAGGCATTCCCTTCTCTAGGGGATATTCCTGACCCAGGAATTGAATCTGTGTCTCCTGCATTGGCTGGCAGGTCTTTACCATCTGAGTCACCAGGGAATCACCATGGAATTGAATATCTACTTTTAAATGTTAATCTTCTTTTATAAAGAAAAAAAAAGCCAACAATTAATATTTTAACATGACTTTCCCAATTTATATATAAACATTTACTTATGTACATGGATTTTACTACATTATATGTAGATAGAATGCCTGGTAATAGAAGAGAAAATGATTGGAGTTGAACAAATTGATATTCCTACTTGATCACCACTATTTCCATTACTTGCTACCACATATACTAAGGTTGTTATTCTCAGTGCATTATCTAATTTAATCCTTATGACAATTTAAGAACAAACAGTGTTGTGTTTCATTTTAAAGTTAAGGAAAGTAAGGCCTAGAGAGATTAGGTAGTTTACTAACAAGGGTCCCAGAGCATAAGTTACTTTGGTTTCCTTACCATTTCTCTCTCTTTTCTTGCAAGTGTATGGAAGCAGTGTTTTAATTGGTAATCAGAAGATATTTTTATTTAAAAAACAAAAAACTGGATACTAAGTAGGCAGGCACTCCTCAGTTTTCCACTTTCTATACCATTTCTTCTTATATGTGTCTGCTTGATTCACACACGCTTTGTACTACCTGACTTTCAGGCTGCTGTTACTATCTCTTTCTAATTGCTCTAAAAATGTGGCAGATAATTAAATGATCTCAAAAGTAAAAGCTTCCAGTCTGTACATGGCATATGAGGATAATAAGTTTAAGTTTCCCTTGTTTGCTTGAAATAATAATACTTCTCAGTTCAGTCGCTCAGTCATGTCAGACTCTTTGCGACCCCATGAATTGTAGCACGCCAGGCCTCCCTGTCCATCACCAACTCCCGGAGTTCAGTACTTCTAGACGATGTTAATGTGTAGGTGAAACTGGGGACTAGAACTCCCTTCTCTCAGGACTTGAATTTGAGATGGGCCATCCTATTCGAGTTCTGAAGCTATTCATGTATTCTCTTACCCACTAATATGGTGACACACAGCTGGTTTGTTCTTACAATTTGGACTTGACTTTGAAGTCTTCCTAGGTTTTATACTGTCCATACAACTTGATCCTTTGAAAGGTAAATGCCTCTGTGCATATATACCAATGAAGTTTATGTTACTGCATATGAGCGTCACATAGGTGCTTATAGATGCTTATGGTACCATCAGCATGTGCATATTCATTTCACATTTGAGGCATGGAGTCTTAGATGTTCCCTGTGAGCTGGAACTAGTGTGAAGGATCAGGGAAAACAATGGGTTTTTTTGTTTTGTTTAGGGAAAATGGGAGGGGGTGTGTTTTGTTCTTAAGTTTTCAATTGCTTTGAGGCTAGAACAGATAGCAAAGTAAATACCTAGATTTTTGGACAGAAAGGTTAAAGCAGCTATATTAGCTTTCTAATTATATTTCTGTATAATAAACTAACATATTATCTCACCATTCTGTAGGTCAGAAGTCTGAATGTAGGCTAACTCGGTCTTACTCAGGGTTTCTTTAGGCTGTAGTCATGGTGTTGTTTGGAGTTATACTTTCCTCTGAGGCTCACAAATCCCTTGCATCCTCACTGGTTATTAACAGAATTCATTTGCTTCCAGTGGTATCTGTGAGTTGTAGGTACTGGGGATGGCAGATGTGGAGTTTCTTTCTAGACTACGCAGTTAAGGATGTTACCATTATAATGTTTTCAAATGAAGTGCTGATGTTGGTAATTCTATCCACAAGTTGGGAGATGAGGGCCGATACTTGCTGCTCATTGTTCTCAATTTCTAGAGGCAGCCTGCCCTTCTGTGCTCTGTGCTTCTCTCTAAAACATGCCATACATAAATGCATCCTCTCCAGTTTAAAAACCCTGACTTCTCCCTTCAGAGACAGGCAGTAGATTTACAGGGCATGCACACCCCAGGGCAGGAATTTTGGAGTCTTAGAATTCTGTCTAACAGAGAATTAAGTAGACACTTTCCATAAGAACCCTGATAAATACTTGTACTCCTATTCTCAAGTTACTTTTTTCCAGGAACAAAATGGAATATGATGCTTGACTTTGATTGCTACATGAAACTCATACAAACTACTGTCATGTATACCAGCTGCTTTTCTATCTTAATAAAATATACCATTTTTTAAGGAGGCCATTTCATAAAATAAAAACTTTGCCATATCCAGGATGTCCAGTGAATATAACAATTTTTCTTTTCACTTTAAATCAGTATTTAAGATTGATTAGACTTGACATACAGAGTTTCCTTCTATGGCAATATACATCCCACAAAGATTTAAAGTTAAATATTTCATCTAAGTTAGTTATATTTTGCATGACACTTTGAATAACCACTATTGATTTTTGATTACATTATTATCAATATTTATACTGCTATAAACAATGTTTATGGCACTGTGATAAGTTCCTAGTGTTACCTACTTGTAGGGTCTGCAATTATGTTGCTATAAATGTAATTTACAGTTACAGTAATTCTGTTTCATCTCAAACCTCAAATCCATAAAGCAGTGATTTTTTTTTTTTACACAAAAAACTGGTGACTAATGTAATATTTTAAAAAAATAATTTGTTGAATTGACAAGGATACTAGTTGTAGATTTTTTTACCCTCTTCAGAACTGGTTATCTCAATTTTTTGTGTTTTTGTTGGTACCTATTTTTTTCCACTCTGTTTAAGATTTCCTTGGCATTAGCTGATAATAAATAAATACATAAATAATAAACCTTGTGGATTTCTTGATACACCCATAATACGAGTTTCCTAAATATTTACCTGATATATATTTGAGATAATATTTCAGGATTTCCCCTTGGCTTATTTGTATGTCTGGAAAATCCCATGGACGGAGGAGCCTGGTAGGCTGCAGTCCATGGGGTCTCTAAGAGACATGACTGAGCGACTTCACTTTCACTTTTCACTTTCATGCATTGCAGAAGGAAATGGCAACCCACTCCAGTGTTCTTGCCTGGAGAATCCCAGGGACGGGGGAGCCTGGTGGACTGCCATCTATGGGGTCACACAGAGTCGGACACGACTGAAGTGACTTAGCCACAGTAGCAGTCAACTTTTTATTTGGCATTTAAAATCTTTTTCTCTCTTTTAACTTGCTTTATTTTTAGAGTAGTGAATGCTATTTCCTGAGAATAATTCATCTACAAGTTAAAGTCCCTCCCTCAGTTTATAGGAACCATCCCATGCTAAATCAAATTCATAGTATGATTTTGATAAAACAGACATTTGCATAACATGAATAAAACCTGCAATTCTTCTCTGTTTTAAATGATAACAACCTATCTGATCATACTGTCCTCTTATGGAATACTTTGTTTTCTTTCTCCCACTCCACTCCACCCACTCCACAAAAACTTACCTAGAAAATAAAATGCAATCCCTGAATTGATACTCCCCAAAAACTGTTTGAAATATTTTACACTGCAATATGTGTATGTAACTATAGGAAAAGACTCACTTCCCCAAAATAAAAACAAGCAAGATATTTATATATATATGTGTGTGTGTGTGTGTGTATATGTGTGTGTGTGTGTATGTATGTATGTGGGTGTGTGTGTGTGTATATATATATATATATATATATCTTTTTCTTAAACCACTATATCCCAATAGCATAGCTTTTATTTTTATCTTATTAATTTTGAGATTTTTGTTTTTAATTGGATTGGCCAAAAAGTTTGTTTGGGTTTTCACATAAGATGAACTTTTTCTCAAGTCAATAGATACCAAAATAGTGAGATCTTAAAATAAGGATATGCTTACAATTATATATATGCATAAATGCACTAGATTATTTCTTCATTAGGTGATCACTCTGAGCAATGATTTTTCTCATTAAAGGTATAGGTTTATCATGGAATTAGATTTAAGAGAACTTTTTTACTTTTTTCTTTTTAAACAGTTTTAGATCATTAAAAACAGTGGAGAGGTTAGTCAGGAAAGAACTGTAACTAATAAAATAAACTAGCATAAAAATCACATTTTGCTTTGTATTTATTTTAAAATTCTAGTTTGTTAAAATATTGTGAAAAAGAAGCAAGAGAGGAGTTGAATGAAAGTAGCTCAGAATCAAGTCAAATCTCAGCATAAAAGGTGTCAACATGAGTGAAATGCACATACAAGGAAAATATTAATATACATTGCCAAGAAGAGTTTCCAGAATTACGGCAAAATGCAGGAAAGATTTCAGTTAAAGAAAAATTAAATGGAAGTTTATCTTGAGTAATGACCCCCAAAAATCTTGCTAGCAAGATTGAGGGATATAATAAACAAGTTAAACAAAATGAATCTTTCCAAGAAACAGCAAAGAAAGAAGGGAGGTTAAGTACCTGAAACTGTCCTTTACTCCAAATTTATGTAGTGAGAGTTTTTTCATTTCAAACAAGGGGATTCATACTCTATTTAATAAGATATCACATGGCGTTCCTTTCCATTTACAGTATGTTCCTAAAGGTGAAAACAGCAGGAAAATGAAATTACTTCATTTACCGGAATTACAGCTTCTTTTGTATAAAACTTTAATCATTTTATATATGACAACCTTATGCTTAATGTTTTTAGAATACTCTTCATAAAACATTATTTAGCAAAAGCATACTCTCCTACTGAGCACATCACTGCTTTCAATGGCTGTGCTAATCTAGTTTGAATATATGCAGCATTTAATCTTAATTATGATGCTGAAGTCTATAAAACGTTAATTATTCATTTCACATGCTCCCTCCACTTTATTGTAACTCCTAATTTGCTTAACAAAATGTGGCTTTTAATTAGAAGTGGGGAACCACTGGAGCAAGGTAGTGTTTTGAGTGTGTTGTGTGTGTATACGATGTATGTGCTTCTATTGCTTTAGAAATACATGTCCGCAGAAGTAGTGTTGGCATAAGAGAAGTAAAATATTTTAAATTCAAATAACAAAATCTTCTAGTAGTTTTAATTTTCCTTCTTAACTTAGTTGTTTCCTGATTTCCTGTAGTCCAAAAGGGAAAATGGAAAGACACAGCTGGTTATCATTTTAATAGCGGACAGTAGTTGGACTGCAGTTAATGTCTATATCTCTTTAAATACTAGCTGAAGATCATGCACAAGTGCACACACACAAAGACATGTGCAAAGAAAATCAGGTAATCAGGTCATATTTGCCTACATAATACAGAATAGTCAACTGAAATTTTTTATTCAATTAGTAATAGTTGTGTTTCTGTTAAACTTTTGAGATATGATAGATTATATAATACAAAATATTGTTAAAAGAAACTTGGAGGAGACTTAAAGTTTAAATCCTTAATATTTTTCAACATTTTCCTAATTTATTATTTGTGGATTTTAATATCATTTATGTAATAGTTGTACTGTACTTTTCAGATAATTTAGTTTTAAAAATTTACATTTTAAAATTAAAAATTATTTATAAAAACTTCGTATTCCTGCTTTAAAAGAAAATAATAATTTTGAGATATAAATAAGTAGAAAACTACTAAAACATTTTTCATGTATCACTTACGGACATATCATGAGATGATCCATTCTACATGTTTTTAAACATCAACTTAGAACTCTAGGTATGAAGTCATGTATCTCTAGGTTATCCTTTGATTAAGCTGTTCACAAAGACAAGAACTCTTAAATATTTTGTATACATTTACTATAAATTCTGAGCAAGGTCATTTAAAAATTAAAAGTAAAAATCTTCATAAAACTCATCATGAAGATCTCAATTGAAAATTGTATATACTAAAATATTGTGTACAAAAATGAAATTATAGCTGTAGAATAAAATATTAAACTGATTAATTGTATCTAGGCAGATGTTATTTTCCAAATAGATGCTCATATATTTCCTCACCATAAAAAAAAAAATCTAGATTGACTTAAGGTTACATAAAGACTTGTAATAGTTTAACTATTATGATGTTTCACTTTTAATTTGCCAGGCATACTTGAATTAATTACGAAGCAGTTTTGTTCTTAAACGTAATTAACATCTGTATTTCTCTGATTTGGAGGGTTATATCAACTTCTCAGGTGGCCTTCAATTTCTTACAGGGTACAATTTATTGATTTATTAAATCTTTTTTTAATCAAATATAAGTCTTTATCCCTTATCTCATTTCTAATATATAGTGTTAATTATGGCTACGACCTGTGGTGCTACACCATAAAAGACCTCCCACGATTGTTCCCACTTTACAGAATGAAGAAAGTAGAAACTTAACAGAGATAAGTGATTTGTCAAAAAATCACCTGAGATTTCAACCTAGGGCACTCTCAGAGCCTGTACTTTCTGCTGTTCTCCTCTCCTGCTTTCCTTCAGTTGCTCTGCTCAGTTCTGTGTCTCCTGAACATTCTCTCAATGCCTTCAAACCCCATTTCCAGTCATGGTACTACTGTTTGATCTAATTCTCCAGTCTCACGTCCAGTCTCCTTGGATCCCTACATCCATTGATTCATAGATTAAGTCTTTCATAGGTTAAGTCATCCACTTGTATAAAAATAAAGAAAGAAAGAACTGAATATTAAATAAGTGACAAAGAATGGTTATGAATATTGTTGTTTGGTAAAAAAAAAAAAAAAAAAAAAACAGAAATGGGGGAAAAGATGCATCTGAGAGGAGAGTAAATGTTATACCCCATTGTGAAGATGGTATATATCATACTGGTGCTCAGCCAACTCTTTGCTATCCCATGGACTGCATAACCTGCCAGGCTCTTCTGTCCATGGAATTTTCTAGGTAAAAATACTGGAGTGAGTTGCCATTTCCTTCTCCATGGGTTTTTCTGACCTGGGTATTGAATTCGCGTCCCCTGCATCTCTTCCACTGGCAGGCAGGTATTTTACCACTGAGCTACCTGGGAAGCCCTGGATAGTATGAATATTCCCATTTAAAGATTTTATTGTCCTGTCAACAGCAGACAGACATCTCCTCTGCTACTTTCTGCTGAACTTCATCAAAAAAGGTACAAGTGGCAGTATCAGATCAGGTCAGTCGCTCAGTCGTGTCCGACTCTTTGCGACCCCATGAATCGCAGCATGCCAGGCCTCCCTGTCCATCACCAACTCCTGGAGTTCACTGAGACTCACGTCCATCGAGTCAGTGATGCCATCCAGCCATCTCATTCTCTGTCGTCCCCTTCTCCTCCTGCCCCCAATCCCTCCCAGCATCAGAGTCTTTTCCAGTGAGTCAACTCTTCACATGAGGTGGCCAAAGTACTGGAGTTTCAGCTTAAGCATCATTCCTTCCAAAGAAATCCCAGGGCTGATCTCCTTCAGAATGGACTGGTTGGATCTCCTTGCAGTCCAAGGGACTCTCAAGAGTCTTCTCCAACACCACAGTTCAAAAGCATCAATTCTTCGGCGCTCAGCCTTCTTCACAGTCCAACTCTCACGTCCATACATGACCACAGGAAAAACCATAGCCTTGACTAAACGAACCTTTGTTGGCAAAGTAATGTCTCTGCTTTTCAGTATGCTATCTAGGTTGGTCATAACTTTCCTTCCAAGGAGTAAGCGTCTTTTAATTTCATGGCTGCAGTCACCATCTGCAGTGATTTTGGAGCCCCCAAAAATAAAGTCTGACACTGTTTCCACTGTTTCCCCATCTATTTCCCATGAAGTGATGGGACCAGATGCCATGATCTTAGTTTTCTGAATGTTGAGCTTTAAGCCAACTTTTTCACTCTCCACTTTCACTTTCATCAAGAGGCTTTTGAGTTCTTCACTTTCTGCCATAAGGGTGGTGTCATCTGCATATCTGAGGTTATTGATATTTCTCCCGGCAATCTTGATTCTAGTTTGTGTTTCTTCCAGTCCAGTGTTTCTCATGATGTACTCTGCATAGAAGTTAAATAAACAGGGTGACAATATACAGCCTTGAAGAACTCCTTTTCCTATTTGGAACCAGTCTGCTGTTCCATGTCCAGTTCTAACTGTTGCTTCCTGACCTGCATACAAATTTCTCAAGAGACAGGTCAGGTGGTCTGGTATTCCCATCTCTTTCAGAATTTTCCACAGTTTATTGTGATCCACACAGTCAAAGTCTTTGGCATAGTCAATAAAGCAGAAATAGATGTTTTTCTAGAACTCTCTTTCTTTTTCCATGATCCAGCAGATGTTGGCAATTTGATCTCTGGTTCCTCTGCCTTTTCTAAAACCAGCTTGAACATCAGGAAGTTCACGGTTCACATATTGCTGAAGCCTGGCTTGGAGAATTTTGAGCATTACTTTACTAGCATGTGAGATGAGTGCAATTTTGCGGTAGTTTGAGCATTCTTTGGCATTGCCTTTCTTTCGGATTGGAATGAAAACTGACCTTTTCCAGTCCTGTGGCCACTGCTGAGTTTTCCAAATTTGCTGGCATATTGAGTGCAGCACTTTCACAGCATCATCTTTCAGGATTTGGAATAGCTCAACTGGAATCCTATCACCTCCACTAGCTTTGTTCATAGTGATACTTTCTAAGGCCCACTTGACTTCACATTCCAGGATGTCTGGCTCTAGGTCAGTGATCACACCATCATGATTATCTGGGTCATGAAGATCTTTTTTGTATAGTTCTTCTATATATTCTTGCCATCTCTTCTAAATATCTTCTGCTTCTGTTAGGTCCATACCATTTCTGTCCTTTATCAAGCCCATCTTTGCATGAAATGTTCCTTTGGTATCTCTGATTTTCTTGAAGAGATCCCTAGTCTTTCCCATTCTGTTGTTTTCTTCTATTTCTTTGCATTGATCGCTGAAGAAGGCTTTCTTATCTCTTCTTGCTATTCTTTGGAACTCTGCATTCAGATGTTTATATCTTTCCTTTTCTCCTTTGCTTTTCACTTCTCTTCTTTTCACAGCTATTTGTAAGGCCTACCCAGACAGCCATTTTGTTTTTGGCATTTCTTTTCCATGGATATGGTCTTGATCCCTGTCTCCTGTACAATGTCATGAACCTCATTCCATAGTTCATCAAGCACTCTGTCAGATCTAGGCCCTTAAATCTATTTCTCACTTCCACTGTATAATCATAAGGGATTTGATTTAGGTCAGTATAGTTTATACTTAAGCACATATCTATAGCTCAAATCTCTGTTTGAACCTAATCTCTGCAGCTTATCAGTTGAAGTTTATATAACCTATCTTACCTCAGTTTCTGCCTCTGTAAAGTGGGTATAGTCATTCTTACCTTAAAGGATTGCTTACAAATTAAGTATTTCAATATATGCAAATCACTAAAAACAGTCATAGGAACATCATACTTCATTTCTGGGCTTTCTATAGTTGCAGCAAATGGGGCTACTTTCCACTGCGGTACTTGGGCCTCTCATCCTGGTGCCTTTTCTTGTTGCAGAGCACAGGCTGTAGGCACAGGGGCTTCAGTAGCTGCAGCACATATAAGCTCAGTAGTTGGGGCTCATGGGCTCTAGAGTGCATGCTCAGCGCTTGTAGTTCATGAACTTTGTTGCTCTGCATCACGTGGAATCTTCCAGAACCAAGGATCAAACCTGCATTCCCTGCATTGGCATGTGGATTTCCTATCCACTGTAATACCAGGGAAGTCCTGCTTGATTTTTTAATAAAAAATATGTACCTTAGAGTTTATGGAAAACATGATTATGGACCACAGTGTTTCATTTAGGACCTTCTGAGAATAATCCACATGTTATATATCTTCTCTGCCTAAAGATTTTTAACTCAAAGTCCAAACACTGTAAGAAAGATTAACTCCCTGCTGTCTTAAATATCTTAACAATATTTATTAAGCTGTTAGATAAAACTCCAGCTTTCAAGAAACATAAATAAAAAATGGCTAATGATGTCGAGGGACATTCTCCAAACTGACTTTTCTATGTATTCAAATCTCTTGGATAATTACAAAACTTCCACTTGCATTTTTTTTCTTTGTAAGTTGCCCAGGCCTAGAAAAACAAAAGTGTACAATCCTGGAAAGAAAGCACAGAAGAGAATAACTTTCTTTAATTTTATCTCCATCTACCATGTTCTATATGCTCATTACCTCAAATATTATCTTTCAGGAATGAGGAGGGGGATTCTCTCAAACTCTGTTTATAATCTCATCATGAGGTTTTCACACAGTCTTCACTCCATAAACTTTTCTGTCTCCTTGAGTACTATATAGTTTTGTTTCTGATTTTTTCTCTGTGTCCAGTCCAAAGATCTAAGAGGAGAGGGAAGCGGACTACCTAACTAATCTTGAGGTGTTCACTTAGTGCTGAGTGCTTTAATCCAATTTTCTTTTATTGAACTTTTACACCCTGGGGAATTCCCAAGGATTGTGAAGTTCTTTGGTGCTTTCCTGAAACATAAGCCAGTCTATCCCTTCTGTCCCTCTCTTTGAAATGAAAAGCTCTAGCTTTTTAGTCTGAATTTAGTTCTATTCACTATCTTGCCATCACACTAAGCTGCTTCTGAAGTTTGCCCCCCACGCAGTTCTGAGTTCTAAAGGCACGTTGTCCACTTTCTTTTCTGTGCCGCTTTTCATGCCTCTTCTTTAGTCTCTCGGCTTTGCCATTCTGTTGAGGTATCACCCAGGATGCCATGTTCTGTCTGATGTTTTCTCAGTTGACCTCCAGGTCTTTGAGGGCCTTGCAGCATCTTTCTTCTTTCTCCTTTCTGTTTTGTTGCTGCAGATGACTTGGTCGAGAGATTTGCAATTGTTTGAAATAGAATACTTTGCTGTTTTGCAGTATTTTTAGAGGAAGTCAGGAAAATTATGTTTGAAAAGTCAGACTGTTTTATCTCATGTCATCCTCATAGTCATTCCTATATGTAATCTTAATTACTTCCCATTTTTACACATAAAGATACATTTACATTATGTGACAGAGCTAGGACTTCAACTTCATTTTGAGGAATTTCAAAGCTTGATTTATCTCTTCCCCATGGTGTTGCTTCTTGAATATTCTCCTAGTTCATTTTTTCTTTACTTAAAGAACTGTTTATTCAACAGTTTCCAACAACTGCATGCATCCTCCGTCATAGTGTGATCCTTATAGAATCTGGTTAAATAGCTCAAGTAAGAATATTTCTAATAAGTTGACAATGTGTGCATATAAAAAGTAATTATAACTTTCATCTATAATAGTAGAGATAGTCCTGATATTTGGGGTCTGGATTATGAGTTATTCATTCAACGTATGCCTATATGTATATACTATTGAATGTGAACACTGTTCTGGGCTTAGAGTCTAGAATAATGACTCAAACAGAAAGTTCCTGTTCTAATCGACCTTACATTCTAAAGAGGAAGACATGCAAGAAAGAAACATGCACATTTGTATATCTCTGAATATCATGTCACAGTAAGTGCTTCAAAGAAGCACTGGGACATGTGTTTGACATTTGAAATAGTACTAAAGGATTGCTGAAGAGCTAGTTGTATGCATGCTATGTGAGAATAAAAAATGTACAGTAATTCTGAGTATAATTCATAAACATATAGAAGCATAAGAACAGGATGACTGTATGGAAACGCCTTCTGTGAAATCTTGACTGGTGGTGGTGTAGTAGTTCAAAATGTGGGCTTCAGCATCAAATAAACCCTTTTACCTCTTTGTAGCGTGTGTGCTCAGGCACAGTTACTTACCTCTATGAGCCTTACTTTCCTCACCACAAAATGGGTGACAGAGCCCCTCCAGGGATGCCATAAAAATCAAGGGAAAGGCTATCTGAGGTGTTCTGCATTGTCCTTGGCATGTAACATCGTAAGTTTTGTAGGAGCTAGCGGTATTAGTGGCAGGGGTAGCACTTGTAGGGGAAATTATTGTTGTTAGCAATACAGCTTCGGAGAATCCCTGAGCATTTCTGTGCTTTAGATCTTCTCGTTTTTTTTTTTTACTTTCTTTCTTTTTTTTTCCCCCAACTCCTCACGGATGTAGAAGTGTAAATAATATATGTGAAGCACTTTGAATGTATGAAGACAAATTTTTTCTATTGTTATCTGAGGTGTCAGAAATAAAACCTAATTCTGGAGGTTTCCTGAGAGCAGAATTTCCATTTTACGATTCAGTGGGAGTTCTTGCTTAGAGCTGTTTTGCAAGCCAGTCCTAACATAGTTAGCTTGCATTTGAATAGCTGCCAGAGACCCACCGAGGAGAGGAGGTGCGTCGCACAGCACCCGGCGCTCCAGGCAGCGCTCGCAGGTGGCTGCTTGGGAAACGCTCAGACCCCACCACCGCTGCTGCCACCGAGGCGCGGGGCTGTCACCAGCTGACACCCGGAACAGGGATGATATGAGCACACACCAGTCAACTCCCTCTTGTCTCAACAGAGCAATAATGAGCAGTTCTCTGCTGTGTTCTGTTCATTCATGGACATAGGCACGTTTCCCCGCACAGATGGGCAGATAAGTTTGTTACAGGCTCCTAGTTGAATTTGTGCAGGTTTAAGGCGTTTTTCCCTTGTGGCTCATCTGGTAAAGAATCTGCCCGCAGTGCGGCAGACCTGGGTTCTATCCTGGGGTTGGGAAGATCCCCTGAAGAAGGGAAAGGCTACCCACTCCAGTATTCTGGCCTGGAGAATTCCATTGACCATAGATGACTTTCAAGACGTTTTCTTACTGTGTGTGTGTTTGTTAAGAGCCCTTAGCATGAGATCTATCTACTGCATGAAGTTTTCAGTGCACAATGTAATATTGTTCTCTGTAGATATAGTTATTCATCAGATCTCCAAAACATCTTGCATAAACTTACAAACTTTATACACATTCCCCCTGCCCATATCCCATGGAACCACCATTCTACTCCCTATTTCTGTATGCTGGACCATCTTGGATTCCTCCTCTTTGTGACTGGCCTGTTACAATCCTCACACATGGCAGGATTTGCTACCATTTAATGATGTTAGAAAACTACTTATATTTAACCATGTCCCACTTGTGCTTGTTCAGTTTCCCCTAAAAGTCCTTGAACGAAGTTTTATTTTTTAATATTACCTCTACCGTGCCTAAGCCTAGTGTTTCTTATACACTAGTTACTTCATAACTGTTCATGGTTAATTAACTAGGTACTCTGTTCACTATTAACTAGCTTACTACAACTGATTGACTGATGGAAATACAGTTTGTGACAGTAATTACTGTCTTGATTGGAATGAGGCAATATCATCTTAATTAGACTTTTACCCAAAAAAGGCTCTGGAATGTCTTTCTAATGGTCAATATGCCTCTATACTCCAATTAGAATAAGAAAGTTAAATATACCTTCGCTGTTCACCTGAAATGATCAGTTCAGTTCAGTCGCTCAGTTGTGTCCGACTCTTTGAGACCCCATGAACCGCAGCACGCCAGGTATCCCTGTTGATCACCAACTCCCTGGGTTCACCGAAACCCAAGTCCATCAAGTCGGCGATGCCATCCAACCATCTCATCCTCTGTCGTCCCCTCCTCCTCCTGCCCTCAGTCTTTCCCAGCATCAGGGTCTTTTCAAATGAGGCAGCTCTTCGCATCAGGTGGCCAAAGTATTGGAGTTTCAGACTCCTTTAAGATGCGTGATCTTGCATCTTCACTCGATCATTTCTCTGCTTTCTACATTGTACTTTTGGGGCAAAAATCCATCCCACACTTGCAAATAGCATGCCTTTTGTTCATGGAAGTATTAGAGCTTGATCTGCTTATCCTAGTCCAATTCCAACTCTGAAAGAACAAATATGAATGGTCCAGCCTGGGCCAGGTTTCCATTTCTAGTCCAGCAGAGTCTTGTCAGGGAGCAGGATAATGTATTCGGTTGGCCAAAAAGTCCGTTTGGGTTTACCATACGATGTTATGAAAATGAACTTTTGGCCAACTCAATAGTGAAAATAGGGCTGCTGGGAGCCCATCTTGCATGTGGGACTACAGATCTCATAGAGAAGGCCTTATCTGGGATAAGACTCCAAAGACATCTACTACAAATGAGGCTGATTCCTACATGAGACAACTCCAGGAAGGTGAATATGAGTGGTATTTTTTAATTTTCGAAACAGTTATAGAATTAAGACCAAGAGAGAAATATTCTGAATATTGTTGTGTTAAAAGAGAACATTTAAATGCCCTCTGTCTTAAATTTGATTTAAACACCCTGTCATTTTGGTAGCCATGCCCTTCTCCAGGGGATCTTCCCAACCCAGGAATTGAACTCAGGTCTCCAGCATTACAGGCAGATTATCATCTGAGTCACCAAGGAAGCTGTTCAGATGACTTATAAAATAAGGTTGTTCTCTCCTTCAACTGCATGAATGACAGAAAATCTCTGGTATGGACACTTTCTGGAAATATTAATCAGTGTTCTCTCTATGAAATGTGTTATAAGGTGAATGACCACTAGCTGGGGTTGACTACCCCTGAATATAACTTTGAGCTATCTTTGTCTCTTCACCTATCCCTAGACAGCTATTCAAACTTTTTAATAAAAATGTCCATCATCTCTTAAAATATTATTCAGCTCAGATAAATATATATTATATAATGATGAAAATGGCTATTTGTCAATGTAAGTATTATTCTTCAGGAGAAAAATGAAACACTCTCAAACTTAGAATTATTTGGAAGATAAAAAATTCAAACTTTTAAATTTAAAGTTGCTAATGTATTGCTATTTGGCCATGATTTTCCCAATTAACTTATTATTATTAACAGTAGTATCTGATTGAACTCTATCTCCCACTTGTTATTTATTTGTGCTTGCTCATATTTTCTTAATTCAAAAGGATTTAAATTGAAATAGACATATAATTTTGATTTCTGAAGTGAATTTTTTAAATATACTGTTTAGAAGTGCCAGAGAAATTTTCTTCTAATTACTTAGAATTCACTTTGTAAAAAAGGAAAATCAATGATTAAAGAAACCATGTACTTTTGGTCCCAGACTTATTGTACTCACTTTAATTTTAAAATTGTTATAAATATTTCACTGTACCTTTTGCAAAATGAACAATAGGAAATTATGATGATGAATTAGCAATTGTTGTCAATGACTTTGAGGCTTTAAAAAAAAAAAAAATTACCAGTATTTGGTTATCACAATTTTGCTTTAAATCAAGTTATATGCTGACATAAAAACTAACATTCTTGGTTGTATAATTTCCATTTATGGAGGTAGTAGGTGGTATTTAAAAGGGAGATGAGTTCATTTATTCATTTACATGTTACCATATATTTAGGGAAAGTATGTTTTCAGGAATTACAAGGATCATTTTTTTTTGAAGATACTTCAGTTGATGCAGAGTTAAATAGTTAGGTTTTTGAAAATTAATTAATTAATTTTAATTGGAGGCTAATTACTTTATAATATTGTTGTGGTTTTTGTCATACATTGACATGAATCAACCATGGGTATACTTAGGTTTTAAGTTAGTCAAATATTTCCCAAACTCTTAAATTGTCAAAGTAAAAAAAAGCAGACTCTTGTTCATACTTTTCTAATGGTTATCTTAATTAGAGAGGAAGGAAACCATAAATTAATGTCATGATCAGGCCGGGGGTTATATGTTAAATAATTCATTTTTTCTTTTTTTTTTTTTTGCAAATATAAGGTCTCAGTGTCCACGAGATCTGTTTCAGATTGACTCTCTGACAATAGAAGACTAAGCAATGACATTGATTAGCAGATGAAACATACTTTCTGAAATCTTGAAGGATATATATATCTTTAGTTTTATATTTCATTTGGAAGTTATATCGAGAGAATTTACTTCCACTTGCATTGAATGCCTCATTTAGGTTCTCAAAATTTCACTAGTGTTCACCTCAGAAAATAATATCTTGAAGTAAATTTAAATAACCAGCAATGTTCTTTATATATGATAATGGCTCCCAAAAAAAATCAATTATTGATAACTACAAATGAAAGAAACCCAGCTACTCATATTATATGATACTCTTAACAGATTGGGTGCATCACTATCATTGTTCACAGAAATTACTATAACTGACTTTCCTTACTTCCTTACAGCAAGAACTTGTTCTCCTGTATGTCTGGACTCTAAAGAGACTATTTTTTTTTATAAAATTTAACAGTGCTTCAAAGATAAAGATAAGTATTTGATGCTTATGAAGAGATTATTTTGTAATTAACACTAAGTTTTGGGGATAAAAGTAGAAGACCAATAAAAGATGTTTATCTAGAGATTTAATCTCCTTAGGGAAGATTCCCTGGAGAAGGGAATGGCAAACCACTCGGGTATTCATGCCTGGAGAATCCCATGGACAGAGTAGCCTGACGGGCTACAGTCCATAGGTAACAAAGAGTCAGACAGGACTGCAACTTAGCACACAGGCACGCACTGCTTTACCTTGCCAAATAGCTTCCAAAATAGTTATGCAAAGAAAATTCACATTTTGTATAATTCATCATTAATTAACCTATTAAACAATACTTCTAATGTACTTTTTAATTAGGTACAACATCAATGCAAAGCCAATTTAGATGTAGTGAAATATGTTGTGATTTCAAACATACCTAGGCAAAATGCTAGGGGAAGAAGAATGCGGTCGGCAGTATTACTCTACCCAAAAGGAGTCAGATTTCACTGACTTAGTGTCTTTGCCAAATATTCTGGGTTCTAGGTAAAAAAAAAATCTCAGCTTTCTAATTTATAAATAACACAGTGTTCAATTTAAAGTAGACAAAATATTCAGGTGGTGGATGACTTTTTTCAGTTTGTTTCCAGAAATTTGGCATTTTATAGACAGTATCTCGGACTAAGTAAATTTGGAGAGTGGAACATTTCATTAGAACTGATATTTCTTATGCATTGTATTACTGGATTTAATTATCCTAAAATTTATTAAGCTAGATGTACTGTATCCTCTGTAGTGTTGGAAAAGGAGAACATGAACGCTCAAATTTAGTACTAAGCTTAGTTTTTCTCTTAATAAATTATAATATTTCCAAATGGTTCTTCTGTTGAATGACTTGCTCATATTTGAACTGCTTGTACATTAAATAGAAGCTAGAAACAAGTGCCTGAGTGCATAGTAGGGAACATATTGGAATTGGTACCAGTGTAATAATACGCTCCTATGTATAGAAGCAGAACTACTGATTCAACATAGAAAGTGAGACAGAATCATAAATACTTGTTTCTCTTTCCAAAGGGACATTAATTTAAAATTATATGTAAAGTTCTTGTGTTTGACTCTAATACTCTATGCAGAAAAAATTACTTTAAAAATAGTCTATGTTCTATGCACCTCATTTATTCATTTGCTATACATCATTCAGAAATGTTATGCATTGCCTTTGGCAGAGATTAACTGCTCAGATTTCGTGGATTCCCTGAGTGTGAATATCAATATCACTCCTGCTAGTTGTGGGATCACTGTTCCACAGTTTCCTCATCAGAAAAAAATTGAGAAAATAGTATTACCTATCCTCTAAGGTTGTTAGTGGAGGAGGAAATGGCAACCCACTTCAGTATTCTTGCCTGGAGAATCCCGTGGACAGGGGACCCTGGTAAGCAGCCATCTATGGGGTTGCACAGTTGTACACGACTGAAGCGACTTTGCATGCATGCATGCATGCATGCATTGGAGAAGGAAATGGCAACCCACTCCAGTATTCTTGCCTGGAGAATCCTAGGGACAGAGGAGCCTGGTGGGCTGCCGTCTATGGGGTCGCACAGAGTCGGACACGACTGAAGCGACTTAGCAGCAACAGCAGCATATGGTTGTTAGAAGGATTGAATATGTATATCCCTTACAATCATGCCTGATTAATAAGCATGCTGCTGCTGCTGCTGCTGCTTCTAAGTCGCTTCAGTCGTGTCCGACTCTGTGCGACCCCATAGACGGCAGCCCACCAGGCTCCTCCGTCCATGGGATTCTACAGGCAAAAGTACTGGAGTGGAGTGCCATTGCCTTCTCCAATAAGCATGCTACTGTTGTTATTTTTGTTAGTTCTAACTTCAGATGCTTATGGAAACCTATGACCCCGTTTGGTGTCAGGTACTCCTGCAGTCATTGTTCGCAATTTCCAACCCTCACAACAGGTTTTCAAGATGAATTTTAGCAATCCTGCTGTAGATGAGGAAATGGAGATCAGAAAATTTACAAAACATTCTCAAGTCAGGGTATAAAATGCATAAAACCCACCCCAGTCTGTTTTATTCAAAAATCTGTAACCCAAACTTCCACAAGTGCATGCATTATATATAATACATGTATATGTGTATATATATATATATATATATATGTTATATATATGCACACATTGTTTTCTATGTATGTAATATGATTTTAATTTAATAATTATATATTTGGGAATTTGAAAAAGGTCATAGTTTAATAATAATTGCATGTAATTGCCACACTTCTGAAAAAAATATAAGCTATAAAACCTTATACCATCTTTTCCAAATCTCACTCATTCCAACAACACCTACATTGTGCAACCAGTGTTTTCCAGTAAAAAAAAAAAAAAAAATGACAATATTAGTTAATGG
This sequence comes from Bos indicus, assembly GCF_029378745.1. NCBI lineage: Eukaryota > Metazoa > Chordata > Mammalia > Artiodactyla > Bovidae > Bos > Bos indicus. The sequence continues at coordinate 77,409,167 of NC_091766.1, forward strand.
GACAGTAGGATATATATTTAACTGAGTCACTTGTGTGCAGAAATATCTTTAAGCACAAAGGCTTTGGGATTAAACAAATTTGGGGAGTAACTGATGAAAATTTACTTCAAAGATTTTTTTTCTAAATAAAAGGGAGTTAAAACTTCTTAAAAAAATGAAAAGCAAGCTGCCTTTCAATATTTTCCAGTCAAAAGTATTCTTGGTAAACAAGGGAGACCATACATGAATCAGCTCAGTCTCAGTTGGAAGTTTCTTTCAACAATAACCTGTATTTAATAAGCTGGTACCCAGAGTGCGTGCCATGCTGCTTCAAAGTGATAGCAAGACCACGAGGAAGATCAAAGAGAAATGGCCATGGGATCTGAACTGCCAAACTAAGAGAATTGTATCTGCATGCACACAGCTCCTTTTTGTTATGCCTGTATAAGAGAAGGATTCACTTTATTTTCTATCACTGCTTAAAGATTTTAATCCAAACTTCCTTTCAGCAGTAGAGATCAAAAGCTCTAGATATTGTGGAGTTATGGAAGAGAGAGACAATATATCTACTAGGAGAGACGTAGAATCCTAGGGCTTGTTCCAGGAAGGCTTTAGCGCTAATGGAACTTAAAATGCGATCAGAATAAATCTAAAGCAACGACTGTAATGGCTAGGTGGGGGATGCCAGTGAATGCAATTGTTCCAGTGCTGTTTGATAATGATCTTCACCTCTGCATCCTCTAACACTCCTAATGAACAGATGCTTCAAAGGTGTTCATAGAAGACAGGTTCCTCCCAAATCAAACTCTTTGTGACAGACTTTGTAATTAATGCCATTCTTACCAGAGTCTCAACAAGGTGGGTTCAACCTTATGCACATCCAGAGGGGAAAATTGCCCACTCTGTATTAATGGTTGGCGATGTTGCTTCACCACTGCTCTTGCTATTGTTGTTATTGTTCTTGCTATTTTTGTTGCTGGTATGAAGTTGGGTCGCCTGCCTGCACACCTGTTAATTAATATCTGCCATATGCCTATGGTTTAAATTTTATAATTAAGTTGGACCACCTTCCATTCGGTTAACAAAATCATTTTTAGAAGAAAACACATTTAGGAGTATGGGATGACTGAAACTTGAGGCCGTTTTGAGTCATGCACATTATGGTAAATATTAATTTATCAGATTACTATCTAACATAGTCATTGGTTGGAAACAGATTACTGAGAAGTTGAAATCTTGGCTTGTGAGGAATGTATCACTGAGAATGAGAGATAATTGTAAATCTCTGGGCAATGCCTTGTGAGACAGAAACTGTGTGTGGAATGTGGATAGAAAGTGTTCCACGCTTCGAGCAAAAGAGGTAAAATCAGAGACTTGCCTGGTGGTCCAGTGGCTAAGATTTCACTTTCCAATGAAGTGTATATGGGATTCCGTCCCTGGTTGGGCAACTAGGATCCCACATGCCTCATGCTCAAAAAACCAAAACCTAAAACAGAAGCAATATTGTAACAAATTGTGTAAAGACCTAAAAAAGAAAAAAAAGAAGAAGAAGGGGCAAAGATGGAAAATAGAAATTTCAAAAGATGAGTTTAACATTCTGTCTGATCTAAAATTCTGTTATTGAAAGAAAGTAATTCATCACACTGCTTTTATCTGTCCTTTCAATTTTTAGTTTTAGATAAAGATTGATTTTTTCCCAAGAAATATTATGGTTAAAATATTCCCCAATTATTTATCATTTCTGTAGGTGATTGCCTTTATAATATCATTACCGAAACTGTACGAAAATTTTCTTACTAATTTCCTCAAGAGCCCTTCCATCGTCTCCCTGATGTCTCACATGTTTTTTAAATACAGCCTTTTGTTTCACAGCTAAAGAATTCTTAAAATGAGTGTAAACTAATTGAGTAAACATGCTAATTATGCTAATTAAAATACATTCATACTAAAGTGTAAATGACTTCTAACTCTTCCATTAAAGAAAAATAAAACAGGGACAACAGCAGGCTGCACCAGAAGAGATGGTGGAATATAGAGAAAAAAAAGCTAAAGACCCAGAAGATAAATTCCACTCACTTCACAATTGTGCCTAAGGCAAACTCTACTTTAAGTAGATTGTACTGCTCCTGAGTCATAATAATGGTTATGAAATTTGGAGCGATTCTCTGACAGTGCAATTTAGCTCAAACATCTGAAAAATAGTTTTTATGTGAAGGGAGAGTCATTTGAGTTCTGATATTAATACTCTCTCTCTCATCATGAGAGACAAACGCAATTTAGTATAATGAATAATCTCTTCTTACAAATGTATTTTTCCTTGAGTTTCTTGCCAATTTGTTGCTTCTCGCCTACTTCTGGAATAATTTAGGGTATCAGATATGAGAAGGGGACCTCAACTTGCATTTTTTTATTTAGGCAATAGCCTTCCAATACAGTAAACCTACTTGTGAGAACAGTGAGTGACACTGAGTTTCCCCCATGGGTGTCTGTCATGGACACAGCTTTGAGCTTTTCTTATCCTCCTGAAAATTGACAAAAAGTAAGAAAAGAAGTGAAAGCTTCCAAAACCATATTAGCTAAGTTCTCTGACTAATGGTTGCTCTTGGCTTTTTCTGGGGTTTTCACAATGAATCCTTTTTAAGGCATACTCCCCATGGCATCAGTGATGTGTAAGTATATTTATTTCAGAGAATGCACCCGGGCTAGTAGTCCAAAGAACTTGGAATTTTCAGCCATACAGTTCTGTATTCAGTACTCAGCTCTGTACTTACTGAGTAACGTAGAGGAAGTTATTTCACCTCTCTGAGTCTCAGCTTGCTCATCTTAAAAAGCAAAATGAATGAGTTGTACACAAGGATAATTAGCAAACATTACGTTAAAATGCAATGGTTAGTAGAACCCACTTCTGCAGGAGGAGTCTTAACCAAGTGATGGCCAAGCCAGTATGCCTCACTGAACGACATTGCCTCTAGTAACAGATCTGACCAGCTGTTGTGCTGGAGAGACTGCTTTCCTTCACAGTGGTCACCCATGGGTTGACTCACATTATTGATCTAAATCTGTGTACTTTTACAGCTATAACTCTATAGACATGTCAGTAAAGCAGTGTATTATTAACAATAGGAAAAACAACCATCAAACATACCAGATGCTAGCATCAGTCCTACCAGCACATTTTCTCTTAAAAGAAAGTCACATGGTAAAAAAAAAAAAAAAAAAAATGGTAATCCTAAATTTAGAATCAGAAAGAAAGATGCTGCAGCTGCTAAGTTACTTCAGTCATGTCCGACTCTGTGCGACCCCATAGACAGCAGCCCACCAGGCTCCGCCGTCCCTGGGATTCTCCAGGCAAGAACACTGGAGTGGGTTGCCATTTCCTTCTCCAGTGCATGAAAGTGGAGTCATTCAGTCATGTCCAATTCTTCGCGACCCCATGGAGTGCAGCTCTCCAGGCTCCTCTGCCCATGGGATTTTCCAGGCAAGAGTACTGGAGTGGGCTGACATTGCCTTCTCCGAAGAAAGATGCTATTTATATGATTCAAATGTATTGTCCTTTGATGGATCGATGAATCAATCTCTGTAATGGGGATTTATGTCCAGTGGGTAGCAATTCAAGGGGGCTGGTCACAGGCCACCACATCCCTTACTTGGTAGCTGGGTGGGGCTTGCCATTGTTTGTGTCACTATGGTTGCTGTTTTGCTTGTGTGTTTATTTAAGCTCATTGGCTGAACCAACCTCGTCTTTCCTCTGTCCGATCATAACCTTCTCTGAACAGGGCATAATGTATGATTTGATATCTGCTTACTCCCTTGTGATAACATTCCTGTGCTGTATCCTTGAATATTTTTTTCCAGTTTTCCTTGTGTTAGAATTATGAATATTCCTGAATGTTTCATTATGCATTTGTGAGGAAGATCCGTCATATACCTCTATGTGGATTTTACTAGCTTAATTCTCAAGAGTCTATCTACTATTATTAGTGAGCCTTAACCATTTTCTCCAAACACTAATTTTCAAAGTGCAGCTAAAATATAGTTAGGACAGTACCTGGTGCATAGTGAGTACTCCATGATAATAGATATCGGAAGAATTGTTATTTTCCTATGGGGGAATGACAAAATGGTATTTTAATTCCCTGCATGGTAATCACTTCATATGGCTGGATTCATATACTGGGAATTTAAATTAGGCCAACAGTTTAACATAACAAGGTTATGTGACTAGTAATCCTGTTTATTTAATACTTACTACTTTCCAGGAGGCTTTCCAGACACACAGTTTTCTGACCTTCCAGCAATACCAAATGCCCCTTTCCTTTAACATGGGGCTTCCCAGATGGCTCAGTGGTAAAGAATCCACCTGCCAAGCAGGAGATGTGGGTTCTATCCCTGGGTCTGGAAGATCCCCTGGAGAAGGAAATGGCAACCAACTCAGGTATTCTTGCCTGGGAAATCCCTTGGACAGAGGAGCCCTGTAAGCTATAACCCTGTAGGGGTTGCAAAGAGTTGAACACAACTTAGTGACTAAGCAACAACTGTTGTAGCCACACATTCTGGGAAACAAACTCACTCAGAAGGACGGCACAGATAGTGAAGAGCAGTTTATTACACCGGCGGGCCCAAGGCAGAGTCTCTTAGCCAAGGACCCTGACCAGCTTCTGTGAAAATCTTTTATCCTATGTGTACATGCTCAAACCCATCTCCCCAAATTCCTTGAAACTTGCATAAACAAAGAAAGGTAGATACAATCACAATATCCCCATCACTCATGTGTCATGTGCTTAAACAGTTAAACAATTGGTCAGTAATCGAGAAGTCCAAGGTTACACTTTGGTAAGTACAGAGAAAAATGTATGACCTGTCCAGAGACAGGGGTGATTAGTATATGTTTTCTCTTAGGTGATGAGTAACCTAGATACGACTCTCAGGGGTCCTTTGTCCGGAGGGGGTCTTACCCTTCTGCTGGTGTGTCGTTTCCATAGGCACTGGGCACAGAGTTCAGAGTCCATGGAAAAGGTGACTGAGCATGTCCAGCACTGAACAGGCCTACACTGGAGTCCAGGCCCTACGGTCTCCTCCTTCACAACAAACCAAGACATAGTCTCAGAGTCTCTTTGTGAACAGTAGCACGTTAACCTTGAGTATGTTGCTTAGTAAAATCACCTAGTGATTCAGCACAACTGTGCTGTGTATAAGAAAACCTAGACTAGACATGCCAGTTTATATTACTTCCTGAAATTTGCTTAATCTTTCTGTGCCTCAACCCTTAAAATAGGAAAAAACGATAGTACATATGTGATATCGTGATTTATAATTATATTTGTGATGTATTAGGACTTTGTTGCTGTTGTTGACAGAGAACTCAAAAAACCCTTGGAATTTTCCTTGTTGAGATTAGCAAAGTTGTCTTTTGTTATGTTAATGATGACTTTGGGACCACCTAAGGGTGGGAGCTGGTTGCTTGCAGAGATTGTTCAGTGGCTAAGTTGTGTTCAACTCTTTGCAACCCCTTGGACTGCAACACGTCAGGCTTCCCTGTCATTCACTATCTCCCAGAGTTGGCTCAAACTCATGTCCATTGAGTCGGTAATCCTCTGTTGCCCCTCTCCTCCAACCTTCAATCTTTCCCAGCATCAGAGTCTTTTTCAGTGAGTCAGCTCTTCACATCAGGTGGCCAAACTATTGGAACTTCAGCTTCAGCATCAGTCCTTCCAATGAATATTCAGGATTGATTTTTTAGGATTGACTGGTTTGATCTCCATGCTGTCCAAATTTCTCTCAAGAGTCTTCTCCACACCATAATTCTTGCCTCCAGAACCCAAGTGATTAGAGGGTTAGAAGTTTTAGTCCCACCTCCTGACCTCTAGGGAAGGGAGTGAGTGAAGTCACTCAGTCGTGTCTGACTCTTTGCCACCCCGTGAACTGTAGCCTACCAGGCTCCTCCGTCCTTGGAATCCCCTCCATCCAGACAAGAAAACTGGAGTGGGTTGCCATTTCCTTCTCCAGCAGATCTTCCCAGCCCGGGGAGTGAACCTGGGTCTCCCGCGTTGCTGGCAGACACTTTACCATCTGAGCCACTTGGGAAGCGCAGGGAAGGGAGAGGAGCTGTCTTCAGCCGGAGATTGAAATCAATCAACAAAGGCCAATGATTTAATCAACTAGGTCTATGTAATAAGGCCTCCATAAGAAATCCCCAAAACAGTGGGCCTGGAGAGGGCATGGAAACTCTGTACCCTTTCTCTACACAGGCTTTATGACTCTTTTCTATTTGGCCCTCCCTTAATATCCTTTTATAATAAACGCAGCAGCAGCAGTGATTTGCTAAGTAAACTATGTCTCTGAGTTCTGAGAGCTGCTCTAACAATTTAATCAAACCTGAGATGGGGATCATGGCAAACTTCGATTCATATTCAATTGGTTAAAAGTACAGGTGACAACTTGGGCTTTCTACTGATGGTGTCTGAAACCTGTCCACTAAAAAAAAAGAAAGAAATGAAAAATAAAGAAAAACTTGCACAACATGAGAGTGGTGAGCCAACCTTTATTTGGGGTAAAATGAGGACTGTAGCCCCAAAGACAGAATCTCAGAGAGCACTGGGAAACTGCTCCAAACAGGTGGAGGGGAAGGTCAATATCTGTGATTTTGCTGAAGGACAATTTCATGCAATCAAGCACGTATCTGTAGGTTTTCTTCTAGTCATGATGAGCTGAAGGGATGAGCTGTCACCGTGAAGGGATTTATTGCTCTTCTACATATGAGGAGATTTAAGGATTTGGGCTCACAAAATCAGTTCCTGAAAATATCTAACTATCCAAACCTGTCTCACCAGTTTTCCTGGAGCACAGAGTGGACGCCACATTTCTGTTCTCAACCCTGAACTCCCTTCAGGGCATGACAAAGGTTAACAGCTGCAGCAGCACAGGATTCAGTCCCTGCAGAGGCAGATGTCAAATGCCCTTGGCAAGTGCCAATTTGTAGTTGAAACACCCAAGGAGGGGGTCATTGGAACTTCTGATACAGAGCTTGTGATAGTTCAGAAGTACAGGTGATAACATAGGCTTGTGACTGGCATCTAGAGTGGGAAACAGGGTGATCTTGAAGGCTTGAAACTTTTACCTGTGGAAAGTGAAGTGAAAGTCACTCAGTCAGGTCTGACTCTTTGCGACCCTGTGAACTATACAGTCCATGGAATTCTCCAGGCCAGAATACTAGAGTGGGTAGCCACTGCCTTCTCCAGCAGATCTTCCCAACCCAGGATTTGAACCAGGGTGTCCTGAATTACAGCCAGATTCTTTACCATCTGAGCTATCAGGGAAGCCCCTTACCTGTGGACTCAGGTGTTATGTCTTGGTGGGCAGTGTCAGAATTGATTTGAATTGTAAGACTACCTCGCTGGTGTCCAGAGAATTACTTATTACTTATGAGGGACACCACTCATCCCCTGCTATAGTAGAACTGGGTCCAAGAACCCAATAGAACCTACCTTAGAGGATTTTGTGGCAATTATAATAAAATAGTGGAAAGTGTTTAACACATACAGTTCCTGGACAGAGTGAATAGTTCAAACTCTTAACTTCAACTTTATTCTTTTTTATAATAAAAATATTAATGATCACATTTTTGGCACTAGTAGTAGTAAAGGCAGGGACTACTATAGGAGAACTAGATAACTGGAAAAGGGCATGATCCTGAAAAGGCAGAGACTACTATAAAGGCAATGCCAAAGAATGCTCAAACTACTGCAAAATTGCACTCATCTCACACGCTAGTAAAGTAATGCTCAAAATTCTCCAAGCCAGGCTTCAGCAATATGCGAACCGTGAACTTCCTGATGTTCAAGCTAGTTTCAAAAAAGGCAGAGGAACCAGAGATCAAATTGCCAACATCCAATGCATCATGGAAAAAGCAAGAGAGTTCCAGAAAAACATCTATTTCTGCTTTATTGACTATGCCAAAGACTTTGACTGTGTGGATCACAATAAACTGTGGAAAATTCTGAAAGAGATGGGAATACCAGACCACCTGACCTGTCTCTTGAGAAATTTGTATGCAGGTCAGGAAGCAACAGTTAGAAGTGGGCATGGAACAACAGACTGGTTCCAAATAGGAAAAGGAGTACGTCAAGGCTGTATATTGTCACCCTGTTTTTTAACTTATATGCAGAGTACATGATGAGAAACGCTGGACTGGAAGAAACACAAGCTGGAATCAAGATTGCCGGGAGAAATATCAATAACCTCAGATATGCAGATGACACCACCCTTATGGCAGAAAGTGAAGAGGAACTCAAAAGCCTCTTGATGAAAGTGAAAGTGGAGAGTGAAAAAGTTGGCTTAAAGCTCAACATTCAGAAAACGAAGATCATGGCATCCGGTCCCATCACTTCATGGGAAATAGATGGGGAAACAGTGGAAACAGCGTCAGACTTTATTTTTCTGGGCTCCAAAATCACTGCAGATGGTGACTGCAGCCATGAAATTAAAAGAAGCTTACTCCTTGGAAGGAAAGTTATGACCAACCTAGATAGCATATTCAAAAGCAGAGACATTACTTTGCCAACAAAGGTCCATCTAGTTAAAGCTATGGTTTTACCAGTGGTCATGTATGGATGTGAGAGTTGGACTGTGAAGAAAGCTGAGCGCTGAAGAATTGATGCTTTTGAACTGTGGTGTTGGAGAAGACTCTTGAGAGTCCCTTGGACTGCAAGGAGATCCAACCAGTCCATTCTGAAGGAGATCAGCCCTGGGATTTCTTTGGAAGGCATGATGCTAAAGCTGAAACTCCAGTACTTTGGCCACCTCATGTGAAGAGTTGACTCATTGGAAAAGACTCTGATGCTGGGAGGGATTGGGGGCAGGAGGAGAAGGGGACGACAGAGGATGAGATGGCTGGATGGCATCAGTGATTCGATGGACGTGAGTCTGGGTGAACTCCAGGAGTTGGTGATGGACAGAGAAGTCTGGCGTGCTGCAACTCATGGGGTCGCAAAGAGTCGGACATGACTGATCGACTGAACTGAACTGAACTATAGGAGAACTAGATAACTGGACAAGGGCACTAAGTCTAGTGCTACCCTGTCCCATGATCTAAGAATAACTTCATAGACACTTGATGATTTTTATAGAAAGGACAGTTATTTGAGAGTTTATCTATTGACAGTAAGAAGATGGGATTGTGGTGGTTTCAGATGAGGCAAGATTATGAAAAGCTGGACAATGACTCAGAAGTACTATGTCAATGAGAGTTTTATGATTCAGGATCTGATCCTATCTTATGAAAGCCTTGCAGACTCAAAAGAAGCAAATCTTAAAAAGAAACAATTTGCTCATAAGAAGCAAATCTCAGAATTCAAATATGTTAATATACTATAGGGTCAACCACCATGAAGAAAAATACATCACCATGATCACCACTGAATCATTATGATCAAACTGAAAGAAAGTGAAAGCGTTAGTCACTCAGTCATGTCTGACTCTTTGTGTCCCTATGGACTGACTGTAGCCCACCAGTTATTTCGCAGGCAAGAATACTGGAGTGGATTGCCATTTTCTTCTCCAGGGGATCTTCCAAACCCACAGATCAAACCTGTCTCTCCTTCACAGGCAGGCAGATTCTTTACCATTTGAGCAACCAGGCAAGGCCTTTATTCATAAAAGGAAGCAGATGTATTAATCCACCAGGCAAATCACTGCCAGGAACCCAAAACACTAGATGTCTATTAAGCATATACATCCTTGCCCATCATATCTATGATTCAAAATGGATAGAATGTGCGTCTGAAACACCTTGGAATGTTTTCAAATCACTTTTACTAATTTCAGGTATCTGGACACAGACAGCAGTAACAGGAGGAGGAAACTCCATGTTCTGTGTATAGACAATGGCCACCAAATATAAGAAAACTAACTGATGAGTCTTAGATAAAAATAAAGAGGGTTAGACAAGATAAGAATTACATGTCTTAAGAAAAGTTAATCCTTTTGTGGTCATATTTCAGAAGAGAAAAATCTTGTCAAGGTGTCTGTAATATTCAAAGTCACTGGACTACTGAAACCTAAGATGTCTGCAAGCAAATATACCTGGCTAACTAATAGTAGATCAAAGGATTCTTACTTGGGAAAACTTTCCGAAAAAACAAATAGGAAAAATTAATTGGAGGTGGAAGATAGGAGGAACAACAATGATAGGAGGATTAAGACCCATATTTCTTTCTTACAATTTTATTCCCTTGATTTTTTTCCCCTTTGTAATATAAACAGTGCTTTGGCAAACTGAACAAAAACTATGCTAACTACTGGCAGCTGCTCATCCCATGCATGTTTCTGATTGTGCATTGTTACTCACCACCACTGTTTATTCTGTTTACTACTAATTACAATTTTCTGATTGGGAAGAAAAAAAAAAAAGTTCCAGAAACAACTCCCTTTTGGGGAGTAAAATGCATGCTGTTCTTTCCTATCTTTTCAAAGGATTGACTTCAAAAGTGACAGACTGCTTTGTAAAGCAAATGTGTGAGTTTTGCGTTGGAGTAGATATACCAATCTGATCAAGGGCAGTCAACATTATAGTCCAAGGTTTGGTACCGGATATGCTCTTGGAAAATAGGTCAACAGGTTTCTTCTCATCTTAGACTTTCACACCCCCACCCCTTGTTTCATTAGAAAGCAATTTTCTTTGTCAAACATTTTTTTTTCCTGCAAATTATATAATAGGACACAGCTGGTTGTATACCCCCATATATGCTGATACAGTGTTGTATATAAATTGCTGCATAAAAACATGCCAAATGGGCAAAAAATACAACATGAGCAAAATTATCAGATTAGATTGGCAGATGCTTATATTAAACATGTCTGTTTACATTGTATATAAAAGGTTTTCATGGGCTTTGATTTTAGATTCAGTAGAGCATCTCTGTTTCTTTTATGAGATCTAAATTACACTGGTTATTACTGGTTTTAGAAAATGTAAGTTAAATTACAGAAATAATCATATGCTTTTGCTATTTATTTTTTCTCATTACAAATCACATCACAAATGTAGTAATAATATACTCCAGGAGCCTGGCTATCACCAGTCACTCCTAACCGTAGGTAGCATCACTATTAACCTAATTTCCCTGTGCTTGGAAATAAGCAAAAAATAAAAATGAAAATAGATAAATATACTACTAATAATGATAATTTGTGTTCCAATATCATACCTTACAAGTTATTTAAGGAGAGAATATGAAATAAAGAGGGGATGACTCTTGAGAGTTCCTTGAACAGAAAGATCAAACCAGTCCAATCCTAAAGGAAATCAACCCTAAATATTCTTTGGAATGACTTCGCTGATGCTAAAGCTTCCGATACTTTGGCCACTTGATGCGAAGAACTCATTGGAAAGATTGAAGTCAGGAAGAGAAGGGGATGACAGGATAAGATGGTTGGATAGCATCACTGACTCAATGGACATGAGTTTGAGCAAAATCCGGGAGACAGTGAAGGACAGGAAGCCTGGTGGGCTGTAGTCCATGGGGTCACAAAAAGTTGGACATGACTGAGTGACTGAATAATAGTTTTAACCAGGCCAAATTGTTTAGCTTTTGATACTCTGTATTTTGAGTTTTTAATTGTATAGTCTCAAAACCAAAATTTTTTTTTTACTTATAGTATGGCATAATACTATATTCTAAGAAGAGAGAAATATACATATATAAACAGGTATATATATAAAGTACACATGTATATACATATACACATACATACATGTGGTAATGCATCTACACACTGTTGCATTGTTGAGCATATATTAAATTTGGACAAAATGGTATATTACTTTGTTACAATTTGCTGCTGCTGCTGCTAAGTCACTTCAGTTATGTCCGACTCTGTGCGACCCCATAGACGGCCACCCACCAGGCTCCCCTGCCCATCCCTGGGATTCTCCAGGCAAGAACATTGGAGTGGGTTGCCATTTCCTTCTCCAATCCATGAAAGTGAAAAGTGAAAGTGAAGTCGCTGAGTCGTGTCCGACTCTTAGCAACCCCATGGACTGCAGCCCACCAGGCTCCTCCATCCATGGGATTTTCCAGGCAAGAGTACTGGAGTGGGGTGTCATTGCCTTCTCCGTGTTACAATTTAAAATATGTTTAAAAATGCAAGATCTAATTAGCTGGAACATATCTACACAAGGCAATGAACATGTCTTCTTATAGTTTCTCTCAAGAGAGGTCTCTTCTCCCCAGTTCAGATTTATCAGAAAAGCTCCATTCTAAAACCATACCTTCTTTGTTATACCCATTCAGACAGCACCTGTAGAATATTTATGACTTGCCAAGTTTACAGGTGCCTACTATGAATTTTATTAATATTTTTAAATGACCAGATTCTCAAGCAGAAAATCTGGATCCCTAGATGGTATACGAACATATATAGGCAAGAAAAATATGAATGATTACAGGATATACCAAAATCATTATATTAACTTATTTAATCTATATAGACTAAAAGGAAACTACAAGACAGATGACTGGACATTCAAACTATTCTGTCTTGCAGTGAATAGAAAATAGGGAATCTTATTTTAAAGGCTATATATTTACCTGTGTAGTTTATACCACTGTTTGTAAGAAAACTTTTTTATTGAAATGTGATCCATCTATTGAAAAGTTACACAGACCATATTCATTTACCTCAATAACTTTTGAAAAGTGAGCACACTTGTCTAACTACAATTTCATTGAAGAAATGGAGTGTTCCAGTAAGCCCAGAAATTCACCCATGTCCCCTATCAGTCTTGAGAGCCTCATCCTGTTACTAACCACTTTCCTGACCCTTTTCCACTTGGTTTGTTTCATATGTGTTTTTTAAACATTTATTTATTAATCTGTCTGTGCCAGGTCTTAGTTGAGGCACATGGGAGCTTTCAGTTGCAGCATGTGGCGTGTGGATTTCTTAGCTGAGGCACGTGGGATCTAGTTTCCTGATCAGGGATTGAACCTCTACCTCCTGCATTAGCAGCAGGGATTCTCAGCTGCTGGACCACCAAGGAAATTCTCATTTTTTTTTATTGAAAATAAATAATCATTTTGTTTGACTTCCTTTCTTAATATTACAGTTTTGAAATTCATGCAGGTTACAGTATAAAGCAATTTCATTCATTTCTACTTGTTTATGGAGTTCCATTAGATAAATATGCCACAGCTTATGGATTCTATTGTTTATTAACAGTTATATATTATCATTTATGTATTGTGAATTACACTGCTATTGATATCTTTATATATGTCTTATGGTGCTCACATGTTTTGTATATACCTAAGAGTACAATTGTGGGATATACATCAGTTGTTTGTTTTTTTTTCCAGTTAACTTTAACATTGGCATAGCATAAGTGTTCCAGTTGAACCATACTTTTATCCACACTTGATATTGTCAAACTTACATTTTAGCTATTCTAGTGAATATTTCCATTAAAGTTTTAATTTATCTCTTTCTGATAATTGCGTTGAGTCCTTTTCATTCATTGGCTATATTTTGTTGATGTTTTTTGTCCCTTTGTTTTAAAATTGGTTTTCCTGATTCTGTCCTATAGATTTGTAGAAAAGATTTATATATTCTGGCCACAAGCCATTGCTGGTTAGTTGGTCACATATAGCTATTTTCTTCTAGTCTGTTTTTACTTTGCTAATAAATATCTGCTCATGTCACAGTTATGTAGTTTCCTTTGTTATTTTCTATAAATTTCATTGTTTCATTCAAATGTAGATCCAAGACCTATCTGTAATTTACTTTTGTGTATAATTTAAAATAAACTACAAGATTTATTTTCTTATTGCTTTCCATTTGACCCAGTACCACCTGTTCAAAAGACCATACTTTTCCCATCTTACTGCAGTTGTATTTTTGTTAAAAAAAAAAAAAAGAAAGAAAATACAATCTTGTGCTTATATTTGTCTATTTCTGGAATTTTTTTCTTACAATGATTTTATAAAAACAACACAGTTTTAATAGCTGGTTTTATAGTAAGGTAAGGCTTGATATCTGATAGTGTTAAATTGCCCAATTTGGTCATCTTTTTCAAAATTATTTTAGCTAATACTCAATGTATTTTCGGAGAAGGTGATGGCACCCCACTCCAGTACTCTTGCCTGGAAAATCCCATGGAGGGAGGAGCCTGGTAGGCTGCAGTCCATGGGGTTGCTAAGAGTCGGACACGACTGAGTGACTTCGCTTTCACTTTTCACTTTCATGCATTGAAGAAGGAAATGGCAACCCACTCCAGTGTTCTTGCCTGGAGAATCCCAGGGACAGGCAGGGAGCCTGGTGGGCAGCCGTCTATGGGGTCGCACAGAGTCGGACATAACTGAAGCAACTTAGCAGCAGCAGCAGCAGCAATGTATTTTAATCTTAAAGCTTTTTCAGTGATATTTTGTAGAAGGCCATATAGAGGTCTTTTTTCATATCTATTGCAAAATTTTTTTCTTAGATGTCTGAAGTTTTATACTATTGTAAAATTTTTAAACTATATTTTTAGAGCAGTTTTAGGCTGAAAGCAAAGTTGAAGAGAAGGTACAGATTTCCCTTATACCCTGTGACCCCACACATGCATAGCCTCCCACATCACCAATATCTACCACCAGATTTTTTGAATAGATGATCCTACATTGACACACTGTAATTTTATGGTCCACTCTTGGTATTGTACAGTCTATGGATTTAGACAAATGTGTAATGGTATATATCCATCATTATGGTATTGTACAGAATATTTTAACTAATCTAAAATATATCTGTGCACACGTTTTTTTTTTTTTTTAATTTCAATTTCTAACGGTTAGCTGCTAGTATATAGACGTACATTTTCAATTATTAACATTCTCCTTCGCATACTTGCTAAATGAACACACTTACTATTAATTGTTAGATTCCTTTAGACTTTCTATGCACATAATCATTTCATCTGGGAATAATGACAGTTATTTTTTTAAGTGTTATTTTTTCTTGATTTCTCCTTGTAGTTTTATTCAGTGGGTAACACTAGTAAGATTCTGAATGGAAGTGATGTATCTGGTATATTTAAAACAATTTTTGGATAACATGTATTAATACACACACACACACACACACACACACACACACATATATATATATATATACACATCTTGATTATGATGTTTTCCTCCAAAGCAGACTTTAGTTTTCATCTGGAAAGCATTTAGAGTAAAGGCAACCAGATTTTAATATAGTTTATTCTGTGTTTCAGTCTTTTGAGGACTAAACTATTTCCAGTTTGCACATGCTTCTTTCTTGATCTTAGCCCTCAGGGCTCCCTACTGAAAGCTGAGGAGCAAAGTGTTTAGCAGATTCTCTCCTTTATGCAGTTTCCTGAACTCCAACTTTTATGATCACAGGAAAGTGAGAACACCAAAAGCTCTGTTATTCTTCCCTCCCTCTTAGATGCCATTTTCTCATTGTATTCTTAATCTCTTTCCCAATGAATTAGAAATTCGCAAACAGCTTGAGGGGAAAATAATGCAAAATTCTACAATCTTTTATTTCTCTTGAACCTTGGCCCCTCAAGACATAGCTTCCTTGGTAAACGTGAAATACAATTTTTGTCCCTGAATCCCTGTGAGGTCACAAAAAGCTCTAAACTGCTACTTTTGTCTGGTCCCTCATCCTGAACAAATTAAGGCTCAGTAAATAGGTTGATTCAAAAACTAATGAAACTAGGCTCTTTTCAGGGCTTTTTTTTTTTTTTAATTTTATTTTGGAAACTCCTTAAGTCCTGGCTGCCTTGGATAGTCTCAGGATGTTCTCAATAGCTACACCAACTGTTTTATTTGCTTTTGTTTATTTGCTTTTGTTAGGGCTTCCAAGAGTGTTCTAAGTTGGAAGGTTTGGCTATGCAAGCTCCTTTTTCCTAAATGTGCAGGCACACACACACACACACACACACATACACACACATATACACACATATATATGTGTGTGTGTGCATGCTAAGTTGCTTTAGGCATGTCCAATTCTCTGTGACCCTGTGGACTGTAGCCTACTAAGCTCCTCTATCCATGGGATTCTCTAGGCAAGAAGGATGGGGTGGGTTGTCATGCCCTCTTCCAGGGAACTTCCTAACCCAAGGATCAAGTCTGGGTCTCCTTCATTACAGGCAGATTCTTTACTACTGGCACCAACATTAATATATAAATGTCTATTATCATTGATTTCTTTCATTTTTCCCAATATATTTCTATGAAATATTAAAAAACATATCAAAGTTGAAAAAATTTACAGTGAATCTGCACATTCACCTCCAAAATTTTACCATTAAATTTTAATGCTATTCTTTTTTTTTTTTTATAAACCACATATCTACCTATGTGTTCATCTCTCTCTTCATCTATTTATTCACTGTATTTCTGGTGAATTTCAAACTAAATTTCAGACACTAGACTTATTAGTAGACAAGTAAATTTAACTTGTTCATGTGGCAGATCATTAACTAGAGTCCAAGATTTGTGTACAGTCTTTACCTTTTATTTATTTATTTTTTTTTTTTGGAAACATCTTCCTCTATCAATTTTATTTGCCACTATGAATGGAAAATGAAGATTTCATACAAGTTGAGAATTTAGAATTTTTCATTTTCATTTTCCAGTCTTTACCTTTTAAATTAAAATTTACATACAGTAAAAAGAACAAGTATTGGTTGACTCTTATGTATAGATGCACTGAGTTTTGCCAGGTATCAATAAACCATACAACCCAAACTTCTATCAGACAACAGAACCTTAACATCAACCTATGGAGTTTCTTTATGTCCCATCTCTGTCAGCTCCTCTCCAAGAAAAATATTGTTCTGGTTTATTTTTTCAACATAAAACAACTTTTCTTCTTATGGAATTTCATATAAATTAAAGCATGCATTATGTACTCGTACTGGAAATGCTGTTATCACTTGACATTTTAATTATATACAGTATATGCTGCTGCTAAGTCACTTCAGTGGTGTCTGACTCTGTGTGACCCCATAGACGGCAGCCCACCAGGCTCCCCCGTCCCTGGGATTCTCCAGGCAAGACCACTTGAGTGGGTTGCCGTTTCCCTTCTCCAATGCATGAAAATGAAAAGTGAAAGTGAAGTCGCTCAGTCGTGTCTGACTCTTAGCAACCCCATGGACTGCAGCCTACCAGGCTCCTCTGTCCATTGGATTTTCCAGGCAAGAGTACTGGAGTGGGGTGCCATTGTTTACCATATATATACACAAGCTGTTGGATCTATTGATATTAATAGTTCTTTCACGTTTCTTGCTGAATCAGTTCAGTTCAGTCACTCAGTCGTGTCCGACTCTTTGCGTCCCCATGAATGGCAGCACTCCCTGTCCATTACCAACTCCCAGAGTTCACTCAACCTCATGTCTATCGAGTCGGTGATACCATCCAGCCATCTCATCCGCTGTCATCCCCTTCTCCTCCTGCCCCCAATCCCTCCTAGCATCAGTCTTTTCCAATGAGTCAACTCTTTGCATGAGGTGGCCAAAGTACTGGAGTTTAAGCTTTAGCATCAGTCCTTCGAAAGAACACCCAGGACCGATCTCTTTTAGAATGGACTGGTTTGATTTCTTGCAGTCCAAAGGACTCTCAAGAGTCTTCTCCAACACCACAGTTCAAAAGCATCAATTCTTTGGTGCTCAGCCTTCTTCACAGTCCAACTCTTGCATCCATAGATGACCACTGGAAAAACCATAGCCTTAACCAGATGGGCCTTTGTTGGCAAAGTAATATCTCTGCTTTTCAATATGCTATCTAGGTTGGTCATAACTTTCCTTCCAAGGAGTAAGCGTCTTTTAATTTCATGCCTACAATCACCATCTGCAGTGATTTTGGAGCCCAAAAAAGTAAAGTCTGACACTGTTTCCACTGCTTCCCCATGTATTTGCCATGAAGTGATGGGACCAGATGCCATGATCTTTGTTTTCTGAATGTTGAGCTTTAAGCCAACTTTTTCACTCTCCCCTTCACATTCTTGCTGAATAGTATCCCACTATAGGATAGCTTCCCTGATGGCTCAGATGATAAAGAATCTCTCTGAAATGAAGGAGACCTGGGTTTGATCCCTGGGTTGGAAAGATCCCCTGAAGGAGGGCATGGCAACCCATTTCAGTATTCTTGCCTGGAGAATCCCCAAGGACAGAGGAGCCTGGTGGGCTACAGTCCATGGGGTCACAAAGAGTAAGACATGACTGAGCAACAAAGCACAGCATAGGAATATACAATAGATTTAGAAGTTGATGTGTACCCAAGATGTTTATAATGTTTGGCTATTAAGATAAACCTATTATGAAAATTATTATACAATTTACTTGTGGACATGCTTTTTAATATTTTTCTTGGGTAAAAAACTGTCAGTATCATTTTAAATCCCTATTAATAAAAACTTAGGCTTGTGTCCCTTTCCTGTTACTTTGTTGTGAGAATCTTTTCAGTTTTAGTGATTTTGATTGGTATGAAGTTATGTCTTTGTGATTTTGTTTTCCAATACCCTAATTACCAATATTGAGCTATTTTCATGTGTTTATTGACCAGTCAGATGTCTTTCTTTGTGAAGAGGCTGTTAAAATGCTTGGGTTATTTTGGGGAGAGACTGTTTCCTTTTATTTTTGTGTTGTGAATGTTGTTTTTGTATCAGGGATCCATGCCTTGCACATAATTTCTCCAAGTTGAAAGCTTACTTTTTAGCTTCATTAATAATGTCTCTTGAGAAGCACAGTTTTTCTTTATTTTTTTTATTTTATAAAGCTTAGTTTACATTTCCTAGTATCTGACATATATATATGACCTATGTAAAAATATTTTCCTACTCCCAAGTCATGAAGATTCTTTTCCATGGTTTCCTGTCCCAACTAGTTTAAGCTTTTGTAATTAAATTGTTGAATTATTTTTGAGAATTGTATAAGCTTGTAGCTCAGTCAGTAAAGAATCTGCCTGCAGTGCAGGAGACCTGGGTTCGATCCCTGGGTTGGGAAGATCCCCTAGAGAAGGAAATGTCAACCCACTCCAGTATCATTGCCTGGAAAATCCCATGGACAGAGGGATTGTTAATTCCTTAGGATTTTCTATATAAACATGTATTTCATCAGCAAATAGAGACATTTCATTTTATTCTTTGTAAGCTTTAGAATTTTTATTTCCTTTAATGCATTCCTGGATTTTAGCATCTCAGATCTCTAGCACGATGTTGCCAGGACTGGTGATACTGTAAGCATTCTTGCTCTGTTCCTGATTTCAGGGACTTATGAGCTGTAGTTTGGAGAAGGCAATGGCATCCTACTCCAGTACTCTTGCCTGGAAAATCCCACGGACAGAGGAGCCTAGTAGGCTGCAGTCCATGAGGTCGCTAAGAGTCGGACATGACTGAGCAACTTCACTTTCACTTTTCACTTTTATGCATTGGAGAAGGAAATGGCAACCCACTCCAGTGTTCTTGCCTGGAGAATCCCAGGAACGAGGGAGCCTGGTGGGCTGCCGTCTATGGGGTCGCACAGAGTCGGACACGACTGAAGCAACTTAGCAGCAGCAGCAGCAGCAGCTGTAGTTTCGTTTTGTTTTTATTAATAAATGATGCCTTTTATCAGATTAAGAAAATTTCTTCCTATTACTAATTGGCTGAGAGGTGTGTTTTTGGCATCATTGTTAATCATAAATGGGTATTGAATTTTGTCAATATATTTTATGTATGTATTGATCACACGGTTTTATTTATTTATTTTTTTTGATCACACGGTTTTAATGCTTTATTCTGCTAATAGAGTAAACTGCATTATCTTTCAAAATTGAAATCAACTTTATTTTCTGATAAACTCTGCTAGGTCTTGCTGTATTTTCTTAGTATATATTGCTAGATAAAACTTTCTAATAATTTGAAATAACTTCATCTATATACATGAAAAATAGAGGTATATAATTTTATTATCATCAGTGTCTTTCACAGATTTTCATATTAGAATTATGCTGGTATGTCTTTTCCAATTCATTTGCCCTTAACCTATGGTCTTTTTATTGAAATTATATTTGTACTAAATGTGCTTCTCTGTTAGTTCAGCTGGTAAAGAATCTGCCTACAATGCAGGAGACCCTGGTTCGATTCCTGGATCAGGAAGAATAGGCTTATTATTGAGTCATTTTTTTTTTTCTTTGACAATCTCTTACTTTTACTAGGAGTGTATAGTTCATGACCATTCTGGGTAATTTTGTCACAGTTGGACTTAGTTTTGCCATTTTGCTACTTGTCTTTATTTTTCCCCCTCTAATTTTTGATTATTCTTATTTCTCTTTAAATTAAGTATGTTCTAACAATTCCATTTTAATTTATCTATTTTTTGCTATAAGTTTTATATTTGGACTCAAGTGATTGATTTTGGAATTATAGTATAATTTCTTGATTTTCATAATCAAAATAGAAATAATATTATATCATTACTTATAAAACAAGAGAATTTTATAGTCTAATTAACCCCTTTCCTCTTTGTTACAGTTTTGACTTATGTAATATCTCTCTATATTAAAAAACTGATGAGGCAATTTAATATTTTATTTTAAAACAATGAGGAAAAAGTATTTTGTATTTGTTCAGGTATTTACTATTTCCAATCCTTTCTTCCTTCCTAAACATCTGTGTATCCTTTCCTTAGCTATTCTTGTATTTCATGACTTTTGGCATTGAATTTTCACATTTGTTTAATCTGAAAAATATATTTATCTATTATTCTTGAAATTTTTCCTAAATATAGATATCTAGGTTAACAGATTTTTTTAAATTTACACTTTAAATTTGTTTCACTGTCTTTTGATGTCCACAGTTTCTGATTGTGTGTGTGTGTTCAGTTAGTCATGTCTGACTCTGTGACCCCATAGACTGTAGCCTGCCAGGCTCCTCTGTCCATGGAATTTTCTAGGCAAGAATACTGAAGTGGGTTGCCATTTCCTACTCCAGAGGATTGATAAGTTAGTGAAAATCCAAATGTTCTCTTGTAATTAAGGTATTGTTTTTCTCTGGCTCCTTTTAAGAGTTTATCTTTTGATTTTTACGACTCTGATATCATGCACTTAAGGCTTTTTTTTTTTTCCTGTTTGACATTCACTGAGTTTCTCAAAACTTTAAACTTATACCTTTCATTAAATTAAAATACTTTTCTACTCTTCTTTTCTGAGATTCTAATTACACATAATTTAGACCTTTTAATATTTTTCCACAGGTCTGAAGCTGTTCTTGTTTTTTACAATATTTTTTTTCTGTTTTCTTTAAATTAGATAATTTCTATTACCATGTCTACACATTCCTTGACTCTTCCTCTGTTATCTCTACTAGGCTGTTAAGCACATTCAACAATTTTTGACAACAATTACTAAGCACATTCAGCAATTTTTAAATTTCAAATTTTTAGAATTTTCCATTTTTTAAACCATTTTAATTTTTCTGCTGAAATGTTGTCATTTATTCACTGCAAACCTCTTATTCTTTGCATTTTTGAGTGTAGTAATGATTCCAATATCTAGGTCATCTCAAGATTTATCTCATATTGTCTTTTGCTTGAAAATTGTTAACATTTTCCCGGTACTTCATATGCCATGTAATTTTAGATTATATGTTAGATATATTGGTGGTATTTTGTGTAGATTCTAGATTCAGTTACATTTCTCTGGAAAATATTGATTTTTGGTTTTTGGTGTGGTTTTACCAGGTAGTTATTTTTGTTGGACATACATTTCAAATTCTGTCTCTAAGAAAAGCAGCTCAAATCTCAGTTCAGCTAATTTGTTCTTAGGTAGGTTGTTTTCAGTCATCTCCAAGCCTAATGCATGATGGCATTTTTCAGAGAGCAGCTAAGAATTTTGCACAGTCTGTGCACAAAATTTGGTTCTTGAATCTCTGGATCTTAATCCGAGGATCCTTTTTCAGATTCTCTGATTGCCACAAATGCTTTATGTTTATGCCCCAAAATCTGTGTGCTATTATTAGAGTTTTTGCCACCCTGCATAGGGTTGGAAGTAATCTACCCTCAGGCTAAATATCTCACTGCATGATGATATCTTTTTACAAGTGTCAACTCTCAACTCTTCTCCACATATTGTTTTTTTCTTTTCATTCTACAAGATCTTCAGCTCATTGCTATTTTAAAAATTTCCTCAGATTTTGTGGTTGTTATACATAGGAGTGTGAGATCTGGTGGAATAATTTTTGGCTATCCAGAATCAGAATCTCTACCATTAAGCTTTGATATTTTAAATTTATAAGCATGATGTGAGTATATGTATATGTTTGCATCTTCAAGATACTCTGTTTTGTTTAAAAAAAATGAATTTCCCTTTGACCTAAATAATCCTTTGTTTAAGAAATAAAAATTAATAAGCTTTGGGCTAGATTACTACCTGGAGTTAATATCCATAATAAAACTAATGAATAAATATTTTCTTCTCACTGAGTAGTAATTTTAACTGGATGTAAGAAATTATTTTTGTGTCCCTTTTTAAAATGACTAAGTGCTGTTAAGTTAATCATACATCTGAATGTCAACCAGGCACATTATGCAGAGCACTAATATAAATGTAAGACTGAATTATGCCTAGAAAGCTTTTCCAAGGATCCTTAAGCCTAGTGGAGATGAAAGAAAGAGGCAACAAGATATATAAACACATATTATTTCTCATGCTACAAAGAAATGGCAGGGGAAATATTTAAATCAAATCCTAGAAGTCTTGGTCAAGATAATGTCATAATTAAGAAAAGTTCTATACATGATATTTCATTAAAAATGACCCTTGAAATGCATATATTATTTAACACAGAAATTCAATGATAAATGTATTTCAGAAAGAATAAATATTGACAGAAATTTGTGGAATATTCAGATAACAGAAATGAAATATATTTTATCAGAGCTTAAGCTTTTGCATGAAAGTAGGAGAAGGAAATGGCAACCCACTCCAGTACTCTTGCCTGGAGAATCCCATGGACGGAGGAGCCTGGTGGGCTATAGTCCATGGGGTTGCAGAGTCGGACAAGACTTAGCGAATCCTTAGTAAACACTGAGTGTGAAGGTTGGAACAAAATTTGTAATGGGCTCAAACTACTGTAAACTTCAACTGTCTATAGATTAGGATCTGTGATTAGGAATATTGATTTCTGTAGAGTTACAAGTGATTGGAGTAGGGAGTTATTAGAAAAGGAAAGCAAAGGTAGGAGGCAGTAGTTATACCAGAGGCAGAGGTTGAGCATTTCTACTAGAGTGGTGACTTTGGAAATGAAAAGCAGTGAAAGAATGCTCAAGATGTATAGGTAGTAGGTGGAGACTTTCATAACTGATTAGACTGATAGAGGAAAATGTGATAATAGCATAAAGAAATAGCTTAGTTTGAAAAAAAAACAGTATGAGTTTAGTTTTAACAAATACTTAATATTCAGTGATAGTAAGATACAACAAAAAAAGATGGAAATAAGGAATGGAGCTATAATAAAAGAACCGAATGTATTGAGATACACATTTAAAATCACCTGGTGAATTCTCTGGAGGTTCGGTGTTTAAGATTTCAGCTTTCATTACAAGGGGTGCAGGTTCCCTCCCTGGTCAGGGAATTAAGATCCCACCAGCCATACGGTGAGACCAAAAACAAAACAAAAAAAAAAAAAAAAAAGGAATGTCACCTGACTAATTATAATTAATAATAATTGGAGCTAATATAGGTATATTTTATGCCAGGCACTCTGCCAAGTAATTTTCCCAAGTAACTCCATTTACTCTTCAAAAACATCAATTATATGTATGTACTTTTTTTTGTTTTTTTAACATGCTGTATATGAAGAATCAGAGTTGCAGATGAGTTTCTTTTCTCCAAGGTTAGACAAATAATCAGTGGTGGATCTCAGATTTAATCCCAGGAAGTCCAGTTTATTTTATTAACATGTCTTCTCTACTGAATCAGAAATCCAACTTGATGTTACTTAGGAGCCTCTGAAATTGTTGAGGGATGTGGAGTAAGGAAGAAAATAAAGTGGGGGACAATACATAAGATAATTTTGGGGAGGCATTTAGAAAGGTTTTGAGAAATGAGAATTAGCAATAAGCAGCAAGAAGAGATTTTACATAATTCAGATCATGATGGCATAAGCTTTCATGAACATTTTTGGGGGGTGAGGTGAGGGGAAAATAGTCCCTGTTCAAGTTTTCATAAGGCTACATATACTAATTAACTCTTTTATCTGCTGCTTTTCCTCTGGTCTTCCCTTCGTTGCCATTTTCTTCTTTGTGATCTCTTACATGTGTTCCACGTCATAGCATCTGCTATGATGATATTGCTGCTCTCCTACCAGACCTTTCCGGCACCATGTAGAACATAACTGAGGACAGACTCGTTTTTAACAAAATTTTATGGCAATAGTAAGGCAGGGTACCTTTCAGAAAATACATTCAACCTACTGCATAAGCTTATAGCTATGCCACGGTCCCTTATACAACCAGTTATCAGCCTTGCTTGCGAACTTTATCTTCATGGCCAGGTGCATCTCTGCATCTGAAAAATGCAGTAAATTCATCCAGGCACCTCTGTTTCTCTGTGTGCTCAGATACTCAGTAGTGTCTAACTCTTTGTGATCCCATGGACTATACCCTGCCAGTCTCCTCTGTCCATGGCATTCTCCAGGCAAGAATACTGGTGGGGGTGGCGGTGGTTTAGTCGCTAAGTCATGTCCAAGGAGGTTCCATTTCCTCCTCCAGGGAATCTCCTTGACCCAGGGGTAAAACCCACATCTCTTTTGTCTCCTGCATTGGCAGGCGGATTCTTTACCACTGGCACCAGTTGGGAAGCCCCTTGTTTCTCTGTAGCTAGTCTAAGTTGATTCCTGGCCTGACAGAAAAGTTCTGTGGTGTTTTTTTTCTTTTTTTTCTCTTTAGGTTTTGTTTTCTGTTGCTGATTAATTGTTCACTCAACTGATTGTCTTTCCTTATAGAATTCTTATGCACAGCCCTAGGATTAACTTCCTCAGATAAAGTTTGGAGATTTTCTACTTTTTCTTAATTTGAGGATATAGAGTTTTGCATGAAGAACCAGACACTTGGTTTAGGAGATAAGCTGTAAAAGAATCAGGATACTGTACCCTGTCCCTTTAGTTTCAAATTCCCACACCATGAGGAAGAGAGAGAGAAAGACATGGGATAGACAGATACAGACAAGCACAAGCTTCTATTGGTTTAATAAATTCTGTATAAGACATGCTGCTGCTGAGTCGCTTCAGTGGTGTCCGACTCTGTGCGACCCCATAGACGGCAGCCCATCAGACTCCCCCATCCTTGGGATTCTCCAGGCACGAACACCGGAGTGGGTTGCCATTTCCTTCTCCTATGCCTAAAAATCACTCCTCTAAAAGAACCAATACTGAATTTGAAAATTCCTTTTTTTCTTTAAGCAAATTCTCCTTCTCGCCTATTGTATATGCTTGCTAATATCAGTTATCAGTGGTACTCCTGGAGAAGTGAAAGAAATGATGAATTCGTTTGAAAGAAGAGGTGAAGAAGGAACTAATTACTGAGTCTGGCCATCTTCTAGGCTATGTTTGGTTTCTGCCAAAAGGGTTTGCAACTGCTGGCTGTTAAATAGAAACACAGAGCTTCAGGAATTTTTGAAAGGAAGTGCCAGATAATTAATGCCAAGTCCAGGATATTAACTAGGTAGATCTGAAGAACAGAGACCTTTTCTTCTTATAATAGTTATCAAATACAATAGGTGGCATTTTAAATATTTAATAAAATATGAATAATAAATAACACTGTAAATAAAAGGTCAGAAGCTGGCCTAACACTAGGGAACTCTAACACTCAAGGGGACCAAACACTGGAGTATTTATTCTAGGCAACTGCCCTCTGAGGTCTCCAGGGGATGGTCTGACTGACCTGAAAGGTCTTTCTCATTTTTGGTTAATTTGGTTTTATGAAAAATATGCTTCTAAGATGCTTATACTCAGGAAACACTCAGGAGGCCCCCAGTCTTCATTAAATGTGAAAAATATTAAATTGTTTAATCTCCAGGGTCATATTTATGTTTATATTACAAACTAAAATACGCAGGTCCAAGCTCTGTTGGACCCAGTTCTTTGTCGGTCGGGTGAAATATTATATTATTCACTGGAGGAGACTGGCTTGTTTTGTCCCTCTAGTGTAGCCCCAGACTAAAGTAATCCTAGCTGAAATAAACTCAGCAGAGAGAAGGAGTAAGTAGGATGTATGTAAGGTGGTAGTCAAGGAAGCTAGTGGAAAAGTAAATGACTCTAATGCTGAAGTGAAAAATTAACACATTACCTGTGGATAATTACCAGACAATCCAAATCTTAGAATTGATCCTATAGTCTTGTTTCATACAATGGATGTAGTTTCCCCCATTTCTTGTTTAGCCCAGTTGCAAGGTATAGCAAATACTGAGCTATCAAAGGAACTGTTTTGGTTTTTTTTTTTCTCTCTTTCTGTTGAACCTTTACCTTTGAGCTCTGTTGTCTTATTATATGTGATAAACTATATCTAGGTTTTGCTTAACAATTGATTTATTTCTTAAGTGTTGCAGCAAGACATGACATTGCATTTAAACTGTATAGCAAACAGAATCTTTCCTCCATTGCCCAAACAGTGGAAAATACAGAGTTTACTTTATATAAGATGATTGGCAATTAATGCCCAATCAGGAAATTTCTAATGAATTTCTCCCACCCATCTTAAATGGACTTCCCTTGTGGCTCATCTGGTAAAGAGTTTGCCTGCAATGTAGGAGACCTGGGTTTGATCTCTGGGTTGGGAAGATCCCCTGCAGAAGGGGAAGGCTACCCACTCCAGTATTCTGGCCTGGAGAATTCCTTGGACTCTGTAGTCCAAGGAGTCACAAAGAGTTGGGCACCACTGAACAACTTTCGCATCTTAAATTAAGCTCAGTTTAATGCCAAATGTATATCTTCTGCAAACCTCATACACTCTGAATATTCAGACTTCATTTCAAGGAAGTTAGGTGTACTGAGAGTTGAATAGTATACTTTATACAAATAAAATATAAAACAAAGTAGTTAAAAAACCCACATGCACTTTACTTTTCCTTGACTTTACTTTTATCTATTATTTATTCTGAATTGTATTTTATAGCAAAATGTTTGAGAAATCTGAAGCACAAACAACATATGGAGGACTAAATATTTTGTAGACTTAATGATGTATTAGTATTTTGCTTTGTATGAAATTCTAATCACCAGATATGTTTATCACTGCAGATGGGATATGCAGGCTCCTGATACCTCAGGGGATTACAGAATCCAAACATCTGTAACACAGGGAGAAAAAGAATCCCATTGCAATATACAAAATTTAGAAGAATGAATTAATGAGAAAAATGAATGGAAATAAAAGTTTATTATTAATACTATCTTGTATTTATAATTACCAGGAACTCTATATGCCTTAGAGATCTTGATTCTATCCTTTAAAAATATAATGAGACATTAAAACAGAATCCGGATATATTGAGGAAATTTGCAGAAGTCTTTATTACATTTTCAGTAGGATGCTTCGGAGCTGAGATAAAGACTTGCCATAATTAATGCAGTCCACATCTTAGACTATTTATACAATTGAAACACCTGGTTTATAATTGGATATTTCACTGAATTCAACAAGATATTTTCTAAACATATTAAAAGCCTATTAATTGGAAAACATAGAGGGAAGGGTTGTTTTAGTTATATAAATTTGCTGCTTTAACTGAAAGGAGTCAGAGATAATTGATCTAAAATGTATATTGACTCTAGAACATGCATTGCCATTTAGTTGTTTGGAAAAGATGTATATGCTCCTTTTCTCATGATTTGCCTCTTTTTGATAAAGAGCCAGGGAATAATAAACATTTGGTTCTGATGACTAATTTGCTGATTCATTCAAGCCATTTTAATTTTTAAAAAGTGTTTTGAGTAGCTCTGCTAGCAAGAGGGGTAAGTATACTTGAAAAGAATCTTAGCAGATATATGTGTGAACAGTGATCACCTCCCAAAACAGGCATCGTTTTGTCATAAATTCTGATGTATAAGGAAGCACTTTTATATGAAATTTTAAAAGCTTTATGATCTAGTTTAGGAAAATTTTTTGAGTATTGCTTTTGAGATAATATTTTTAATGAGATTAAGGTTTGGGAACAGGAGAAAAAAAAGAACAAGAAAGCTTAATCAGTAACATAGTGAAAATCGTATTAGTAGCATGGACTACCTGGGTTCCAGTATTGAATTTGCCAATTAGTAGCCCTGGAACATGGAAAATCTATGCCCAGGGACTCAATTTCCACATCTACAGAATGCATATCATAATATTAGAATTGGCTTTACTGAGTTATTTTGAGGATTAAGAAAGCTTATTTATACATATAAATTTGTATATGTATATGTATGTATGTGCTTATAAATGTATGTCTAGATTGTTCAGTAGAAACAGATAGTGATATAGTGGGCTTGAGAAGCAAGAGATGCGGGTTTGAGCCCTGGGTCACAAAGATCCTCTGGAGTATAAAATGGCAACCCACTCCAGTACTCATGCCCCAAGTATTCCATGGACAGAGGAGCCTGATGGGTTACAGTCCATGGGGTTGCAGAGTCAGACACAACTGAGTACACACACAAGGTGGTCTGCTGCTGCTGCTGCTAAGTCACTTCAGTCGTGTCCAGCTCTGTGTGACCCCATAGACGGCAGCCCGCCAGGCTCCCCCGTCCCTGGGATTCTCCAGGCAAGAACACTGGAGTGGGTTGCCATTTCCTTCTCCAATGCATGAAGGTGAAAAGTGAAAGTGAAGTCGCTCAGTCATGTCCAACTCTTAGCGACCTCATGGACTGCAGCCTACGAGGCTCCTCCATCCATGGGATTTTCCAGGCAGTACTGGAGTGGGGTGCCATTTAGTAATATCTATATCTGTGTCTATATCTACCTTTCTAACTTTATATATCTTAAAGCACACTCTGGTATAGCATAAATGCTGTATAAATTGTATCAATTTTTCAAATTATTATTTCTCTTGCTTTGGAATTACAGTTTGTATAAAGCATAAAAAATAATATTTTCTATTGTTTATATGATATTAAAATATTTGATTATAATTTCTATTTGTTAGCATTATGTATCATATAATCTTTGTTTATTAGAGATGAAAGGAGAAAATGAGGGTTTTTTTTGGTAATTTTTTGTCTAGTTAGTTATTTTTGGCTGCTCTGGGCTTTCTTTGCTCTGCATGGGTTTCCTGTAGTTGCAACAAGCAGGGGTTACTCTGGCTATGGTGCATGGCTTCTCATTGTGGTGCTTTTCTTGATGTTGGAGCATGGGCTCTAAACGGGTGGGCTTCAGGAGTTGTGCAACATAGGTTTAGTTGTCTTGCAGCATGTGAGATCTTTCTGGATGAGAGATAGAAACCACGTCCCCTGCATCGGCAGGCAGTTTGCCAACCACTGGAGAAGTCAAAAAAATGAGTTGTTGAATGAGAAGTTGAATGAGAATTCTAAATTGTCAAATAGAGAAACTGTTTAACTTTGCTTTAACCAGCACTAGTCATTAGGCTGCAGTCCATGGGGTCGCTAGAGTAGGACATGACTGAGTGACTTCACTTTCACTTTTCACTTTCATGCATTGGAGAAGGAAATGGCAACCCACTCCAGTGTTCTTGCCTGGAGAATCCCAGGGATGGGGGAGCCTGGTGGGCTGCCGTCTATGGGGTCACACAGAGTCGGACACGATTGAAGCGACTTAGCAGCAGCAGCAGCAGCAGCAGCAGCAGTCATTGGTTTATTGATGGGCAAACCATATAATAGGACACCTCCAAATACTGAGATTTCTATCAATATGGTCCAGGAGATAACGTTCCTTGACTACAAAAAAAGCATCTGATTTTGCAATGGTTTACTCTACTACTTCTGTATTCTGGCCAACTATGACTTAGCTGAGCTTTGATGAAAATCTTGTGATAATAGAGAACCTTATTCTTTGTCCCACAAAAACTGTCCTATAGTTTTGTTTTTGCAGAGAAACCTGATTATCCTCAGTAATTGTTTTTAAAAGTAGGTTCATTAAAATTTTTTCTATATCTACTTATGTCCATCTAGGCTTTCCTGGTGGCACAGATGGTAAAGAATCTGCCTGCAATGCAGGAGACCTGGGTTCGATCCCTGGGTTGGGAAGATCCCCTCAGTAAGGAAATGGCAACCCACTCCAGTATTCTTGCCTGGAGAATTCCATGGACAGAAGATTCTGGCAGGCTACAGTCAATGGGGTTGCAAAGAGTCAGACATGATTGAGTGACTAAGCATAGCACAGTTCAAGAGTTCTGTTCTTTACCATTTAAACAAAATACTTTCAGAAGTATTAACACGGCAGGCAGAGATAGCTCTTTAGAAATTTGGCATCATTTAGATTTTGCAAGAAATTTACTTGCTTGAATTGCAATGAAGCATTTACAAATATAATTATACACATTTTATTTTAAGTTATTTAATTCTCCCTTCTTTACACAATAACATCTAATTATTCCTTAAAATGCATGTGCAATGAAAGAAAAAAATAATTTTAAAGCACCAAAGAAAAGTGGAAAATTTAAAGGAGATCAGAATCCTATGGTTTTAAACAGATAAAGACCAGGAGACAATCCAAAAAGCAACATTTCTCATCACATGCCAAAAACGGGATAGTGAGAAGGAATAGCAGGCCTAGGCCCCTCCAGTTGTCCTTTGAGGGTTACCCCTCTGCCCACCATGGTATGATGCTGAGTAGAGGGGGAACATGGGTTCTAACCATGAAAAATAGGTGAGACCCCAGCCTCTAGACAGAGGCCCTTTTATTTCTTTATAACGATTAGCCATTTTAAACCAACAAGGAATAAAAAGAAATCCTAATGATATTTCAGGATGGTATGTCTGTGAATAAATTCTGTGATAGAATTAAATGAACATATTAATAAAATTAAGTACAGCATATAGAGGCATATGTGATACTCTCTATATATAGATTAAGGGTGTTCCATCACCTGAGACATCTACTTTTTTATTATTGACTGGATTGATCGTATTATTTAGAGGAATCAAAGAACACTTATCAAGATATAGATCATTATTTCACTTAGAAATAATGACTTGTCATCATAGAAATTTTTCCATTTGAAACTTCTTAACTGAGCATTTCATCAGTTCAGTTCAGTCGCTCAGTCGTGTCCAACTCTTTGCGACCCCATGAATTGCAGCACGCCAGGCCTCCCTGTCCATCACCAACTCCCAGAGTTTACCCAAACTCATGTCCATTGAGTTGGTGATGCCATCTAGCCATCTCATCCTTTGTCGTCCCCTTCTCCTCCTGCCCCTAATCCCTCCCAGCATCAGGGTCTTTTCCAAAGAGTCAGCTCTTCGCATGAGGTGGCCAAAGTATTACAGTTTCAGCTTCAGCATCAGTCCTTCCAATAAACACCCAGGACTGATCTTTAGGATGGACTGGTTGGATCTCCTTGTAGTCCAAGGGACTCTCAAGAGTCTTCTCCAACACCACAGTTCAAAAGCATCAATTCTTCGGTGCTCAGCTTTCTTCACAACCAACTCTCATATCCATCCATGACCACTGGAAAAATTATAGCCTTGACTAGATGGACCTTTGTTGGCAGGGTAATGTCTCTGCTATTAAGTTGCTATCTAGGTTGGTCAAAACTTTCCTTCCAAGGAGTAAGCATCTTTTAATTTCATGGCTGCAGTCACCATCTGCAGTGATTTTGGAGCCCAAAAAAATAAAGTCTGACACTGTCCACTCTTTCCCCATCTATTTCCCATGAAGTGATGGGACCAGATGCCATGATCTTTGTTTTCTGAATGTTGAGCTTTAAGCCAACTTTTTCACTCTCCTCTTTCACTTTCATCAAGAGGCTTTTGAGTTCCTCTTCACTTTCTGCCATAAGGGTGGTGTCATCTGCATATCTGAGGTTCTTGATATTTCTCCCAGCCATCTTGATTCCAGCTTGTGCTTCTTCCAGCCCAGCGTTTCTCATGATGTACTCTGCATGTAAGTTAAATAAGCAGGGTGACAATATACAGCCTTGACGTACTCCTTTTCCTATTTGGAACCAGTCTGTTGTTCCTGTCCAGTTCTAACTGTTGCTTCCTGACCTGCATACAGGTTTCTCAAGAGGCAGGTCAGGTGGTCTGATATTCCCATCTCTCTCAGAATTTTCCACAGTTTATTGTGATCCACACAGTCAAAGGCTTTGGCACAGTTAATAAAGCAGAAATAAATGTTTTTCTGTTGATCTCTGGTTCCTCTGCCTTTTCTAAAACCAGCTTGAACATCTGGAAATTCACAGTTCACATATTGCTGAAGCCTGGCTTGGAGAATTTTGAGCATTACTTTACTAGCATGTGAGATGAGTGCAATTGTACGGGAGTCTGAGCATTCTTTGGCATTGCGTTTCTTTGGAATTGGAATGAAAACTGACCTTTTCCAGTCCTGTGGCTGCTGCTGAATTTTCTAAATTTGCTGGCATATTGAATGCAGCACTTCCACAGCATCATCTTTCAGGATTTGAAATAGCTCAACTGGAATTCCATCACATCCACTAGCTTTGTTTGTAGTGATGCTTCCTAAGGCCAACTTGACTTCACATTCCAGGATGTCTGGCTCTAGGTGAGTAATCACACCATCATGATTATCTGGGTCGTGAAGATCTTTTTTGTACAGTTCTTCTGTGTATTCTTGCCACTTCTTCTTAATATCTTCTGCTTCTGTTAGGTCCATACCACTTCTATCCTTTGTTGACCCCGTAGGCAAACATGAATGGCAGTCTGATATTTAGGGAAAGCACATGTATAACACATATATTCATTTCTATGTGAATGTTTCAAATCTTGCAATACTTTGAGAAAACTTTTTAAAGGAGCACTCCAATTTCTATATTTCTTTTTCTTGTTCCATCAGTTAACTTTGCTGAACCTTCAGCTTTTCTGATAGATCTAAATCATAGCTTTTTAACATGCTATTTTAAAAAACAGGTGCCAGGAACAAAGACAACAAGTACTTATAAAAGTAATTTTTGGTATTTGAAAAATTAGAGGAAAAATGGGTCTTATTGTCCTAGCAGAACATATCTTCAGGACAACTTACTGCCTGATATCTAATATGTAATTTTCAGTCTCATTCCATAGTTCATCACGCACTCTATCTATCAGATCTAGGCCCTTAAATCTATTTCTCACTTCCACTGTATAATCATAAGGGATTTGATTTAGGTCATACCTGAATGGTCTAGTGGTTTTCCCTACTTTCTTCAGTTTAAGTCTGAATTTGGCAATAAGGAGTTCATGATCTGAGCCACAGTCAGCTCCTGGTCTTGTTTTTGTTGACTGTATAGAGCTTCTCCATCTTTGGCTGCAAAGAATATAATCAATCTGATTTCAGTGTTGATTTCGGTGATGTCCATGTGTAGAGTCTTCTCTTGTGTTGTTGGAAAAGGCTATTTGTTATGACCAGTGCATTATCTTGGCAAAACTGTATTAATCTTTGCCCTGCTTCATTCTGTATTCCAAGGCCAAATTTGCCTGTTACTCCAGGTGTTTCTTTACTTTGCATTCCAGTCCCCTATAATGAAAAGGACATCTTTTTTGGGTGTTAGTTCTAAAAGGTCTTGTAGGTCTTCAGAGAACCGTTCAACTTCAGCTTCTTTAGCGTTACTGGTTGGGGCATAGACTTGGATTACTGTGATATTGAATGGTTTGCCTTGGAAATGAACAGAGATCATTCTGTCGTTTTTGAGATTGCATCCAAGTACTGCATTTCGGACTCTTTTGTTGACCATGATGGCTACTCCATTTCTTCTGAGGGATTCCTGCCTGCAGTAGTAGCTATAATGGTCATCTGAGTTAAATTCACCCATTCCAGTCCATTTCAGTTCACTGATTCCTAGAATGTCGACATTCAGTCTTGCCATCTCTTGTTTGACCACTTCCAATTTGCCTTGATTCATGAACCTTACATTCCAGGTTCCTAAGCAATATTGCTCTTTACAGCATCAGACCTTGCTTCTATCACCAGTCACATCCACAGTTGGATATTCTTTTTGCTTTGGCTCCATCCCTTCATTCTTTCTGGAGTTATTTCTCCACTGATCTCCGGTAGTATATTGGGCACCTACTGACCTGGGGAGTTCCTCTTTCAGTATCCTATCATTTTGCCTTCTCATACTGTTCATGGGGTTCTCAAGGCAAGAATACTGAAGTGGTTTGCCATTTCCTTCTCCAGTGGACCACATTCTGTCAGAATTGAACTGAATTTCAGTCCGTTCAGTTCAGTTGCTCAGTTGTATCCGACTGTTTGCAACACCATGAACTGCAGCACGTCAGGCCTCCCTGTCCATCATCAACTCCCAGAGTTCACCCAAAACCATGTCCATTGAGTTGGTGATGTCATCCAACCATCTCATCCTCTGTTGTCACCTTCTCCTGCCCTCAAACTTTCCCAGCATCAGGGTCTTTTCAAATGAGTCAGTTCTTCGCATCAGGTGGCCAAAGTATTGGAGTTTCAGCTTCAACATCAGTCAGATGTAGTTAAATTTGGAAGTAAGTTTAAATTTGGAAAAAGTTTAAAGATTTTAAACTTTTTAAGAATGTGTACACAAAATGATATATATGTAATATATATACTTGACCACAAGCACCATTATTTCTCCAAATAAATTTCATTCCTATTGCATCCATGAACTTATGCTACCTTTTATGATTGGAAAGGTTACTACTAACTGGTTGATAATAATGGAAACTTCTGAGGTAATGTGTAGACTGGAGACCATTGGCTGGTGTGAACTGAGGTGGGACAGAAGGTTTATTTAGGTTTTTTAAGTCACCCTGAAAATAGCTGATGGATATAGACTTTTGAAATTCTTATTGGTCTAAGTTTTACAGGTGGGTTAAGAAGTGTGTTTAAAATTGATACATGTGCCAATTATTATTTAAATAGCTCAATCCCAGACTTAGTTTGAAAAAAAATTTAAAAATTAAAAGTTAAAAAACACACACCATCACTGTAAGAAAAACATACCTGACAGATTTTTCGACTTAATGATAATGTCACAGATATTTTCCTGTATCAAAGCCAACACATCATTTATTCCTGCTTTCTAGTGTTATGAATGGCATTTAGTTTAAAAAGTTTTCTGTCTTTTCTAGCATTCCCAAGTGATTTAATTTTCTCATTTTGCAATGAGAGTTGCAATCATGACAGGAAAGGTTTTGTCCTTCTGAGACAGATTTCTGCAAACTGTAAGGTCATACTAGGATTTTTATCAGCAGTCACTAAAATATGCTGTTCCATGTCAGATACATTTTCCCATAATCTCTAAGTTAAGCTAAATAACATACATTAAAGATAGGGTTCATTTAAATTGTGCCTTGTACCTGGTAATTGGTGATGAGCTATTGCATTAAAAGCGGTTTTAACAAGAAAGGATTCAGCACTGTTCATGGGTGCATTCTTCAATCTACATTCTCTTCACTTAGTATTTTCACAGGTTGTAAGAACAGTGTAGGATATTGTAGGCAGACATATTACTCAGACACTTTTTAAAGACCTGATTTATGAATTACATTCCCTACTAAAATTTTAACTACCTCTGGTGTTCAAAGCTTGACTCAGAATCAGATAACACATATATGACATAAGCTATTATTTACCTGGGTTGAAGGATCATTTTTGTCAATGAACCATGAAACGTATTATGGCAAAGTGCTGTGCTAAGAACTGATTATGTGGAATTCATGTGGTAATAAAATTTTACCATTTGGTACCTTAAGACATCACTATTCTTCTAAGCAAGCTCAAGTTTCATGTTTCTAGAGCAGAGGACGGAGATCATGGGTCTCTGCTTTTCATGCTTTAGCAGGAGTAATGATTTTTCAACATTTTTTCAAATATAAAGATAATATCTTATTTCTTCATAAGAAGCAAGTTCATTCTTGTACTTATGCCTAAATATTTCTGTGTCATAAAACTGAGGGCTCTTAAATGGCAAAGCAGTTGCTAAGGGACTGAAAAAAAATTGCAAGTGTTCACCTTGGGTGCATTTATTATGAGAACTAAAGCCAGTAACACATCTCTCAATTTCCAGTCAATCCTACCTGAAGACTTACTGCATTGCTTCTTGGTTCCCAAGAGGACAGTGGGACAATACCACGTTTTGTGTTATGTAGGATTTCAGCTTCAAATACTTACCCAACCTCAGGAAATTGGATTTGAGCCTAGGTGGATGTTTAAGGCCTCCTTTACATCTCTAGTGTGAGGTTAAACTACAGGGGCCTATGAAGAAAGGCAGCGATACCTGATATATGAACTTAAAATTCATCATTTCCACACTGTTTAAATTATTTGAACTCTCCATGCCTTAGCTCTTAAAGAGATGGGGATAACAACCACCTGACCTGCCTTTTGACAAAACTATATGCAGATCAAGAAGCAACAGTTAGAACTGGACAGGGAACAACAGACTGGTTCCAAACTGGGAAAGGAATACGTCAAGGCTGTATATTGTCACCCTGTGTCACCCTACCTATTTAACTTATATGCAGAGTTCATCATGAGAAATACTGGACTGGATGAAGCACAACTGGAATCAAGATTGCCAGGAGAAATATCAATAACCCCAGATATGTAGATGACACCACCCTTATGGCAGAGAGCAAAGAACTAAAGAGCCTCTTGATGAAAGTGAAAGAGAAGAGTGAAAAGTTGGCTTAAAACTCAACATTGAGAAAACTAAGATCATGGCATCTGGCCCCATCACTTCATGGCAAATAGATGGGGAAACAATGGAAACAGTGAAAGACTTTATTTGGGGTGGGGGGCGGGTTCCAAAATCACTGCAGATGGTGACCGCAGCCATGAAATTAAAAGACACTTGCTCCTTGGAAGAAAAGTTATGACCAAGTTATGTTTATCCTGCTATTCTGTGCTATGCTTAGTCAGTCGGGTCTGATTCTTTGTGACCCCATGGACTGTAGCCCGCCAGGCTTCTCTGTCCGTGGGGATTCTCCAGGCAAGAATACTGGAGTGGATTGCCATGCCTCCTCCAGGGGATCTTCCCAACCCAGGGATCGAACCCAGGTCTCCTGCATCACAAGCAGATTCTTTACCGTCTGAGCCACCAGGGAAGCCCATGTCTATCCTAGACAGCATATTAAAAAGCAGAGACATTACTTTGCTAGCAAAAGTCCATCTAGTCAAAGCTATGGTTTTTCCAGTAGTCATGTAGGAATGTGAGAGTTGGATCATAAAGCCTGCTGAGCACTGAAGAATTGATGCTTTTGAACTGTGGTGTTGCAGAAGACTCTTGAGAGTCCTTTGGACAACAAGGAGATCCAACCAGTCCATCCTAAAGGAGATCAGTCCTGGGTGTTCATTGGAAGGACTGATGCTGAAGCTGAAACTCTAATACTTGGGCCACCTGATGTGAAGAACTGACTCATTTGAAAAGAACCTGATGCTGGGAAAGACTAAAGGTAGGAGGAGAAGGGGACAAAAGAGAGTGAGATGGTTGGATGGTATCACTGACTCAATGGACATGACTTTGAGCAAGATCCAGAAGTTGGTGATGGACACGGAAGCCTGTTGTGCTGCAGTCCATGGGATCGCAAAGAGTTGGACATGACCGAGTGACTGAACTGAATAGTTTCTTCCTCCATAAAATAAGACTAAAAGCAGTATTAACTTCATGTTGATTAAGGATTTAGATAAGTAAATATAAA
Source organism: Bos indicus (assembly GCF_029378745.1). NCBI lineage: Eukaryota > Metazoa > Chordata > Mammalia > Artiodactyla > Bovidae > Bos > Bos indicus. The sequence continues at coordinate 77,446,946 of NC_091766.1, forward strand.
TGTGATATTCACATAACTAGCTTAGATAAGGGCTTGACAAAGAGCAGATACCAGTAAATACAAGCTAGTGTTGTTGAAAATTATTATTAATCTAGTTGATTCTATCCCTGTTTTTCTAGACTCTATCTTAGGTTTGCTTGAATCTTCTAATCCTATTAAACTAACTTTATAGGATGAACTAGAAGATGTCTAATCCTTCTTCTTACCATGGTGTCAACTCTCTTTAAAAAAAGGTAGCCTGACCCATTAGTTACTTGTATCAGACAACCTCAGTCATAACTGATAGCTCCTTTACACTGCTCACCCCTTTCAATCAGAAAACAAGTTCTATATATTTTACCTTTAAAAATATTTTAATTTCTTCTCTTTCTTCATCTCCACTACTGTTACCATCCTATCACCAACTACTGTCATTTGTCTTCTGTTCTCAAAATCTTTCATACTCACCAGCAGCCCATGACAATTAGCATAAACCACACAATCCTTCTAAGATTCTATAAATGCCTGCATGATCTGGCCCTCATTCAGCATCCCTGCCCCAACCTCATCCTCCCCACTCTATTCCTCATTCACTAGGTTCCAATCAAAATGATTTCCCTTCTGCCTCTGGAATGATTTTGAGTACCTTCCCACCATCAGTTGGCTTCCCTGATCACTCAGTTGGTAAAGAATCTGCCTGCAATGCAGGAGATCTGGGTTGGATTCCTGGGTTGGGAAGATTCCCTGGAGAAGGGATGGGCTACCCACTCCAGTATTCTTGTGCTTCCCTTGTGGCTCAGATGATAAAGAATCCACCTGCAGTGAAGGAGACCTGGGTTTGATCTCTGGGTTGGGAAGATTCCCTGGAGAAGGGAAAGGCAACCCACTCCAGTATTCTGGCCTAGAGAATTCCATGGACTGTATAGTCCATGGAGTTGCAAAGAGTCAGACTGACTGAGTGACTTTCCCTTTCCCACTTTGAAGCATCTTCCTAATCTCTGCCTGGAATACCTCCTCTTACTTTCTTTGCCTAAATTCAACCTTCGGGTCTCATCCTATTCTTTTTGTTTTTGTTTTCTCTTGGAAGAATTTCCTGAACACTTCATTCACATTATGTGCTCCTGTTTTCTGCTTTTCTGGAAGACTTTATTTCTCTTTCCTAGAACATAATATGGTTACAGTGACACTGATATTGCTTCAATGATTTATTGAACGTGCATTCTGCTGACTAAACAAGACATTTCTTAAAGGTTGTAGTATGTTCTTTTCAATTACATAAACATTAACAGGCACATCACTAGTGCAATAAATATTTCTGAATTAATGAAAACTCTTTGCTTTACTATCAGAAGTCCCTCGTTTGTAATGAGTGCCATTTTGTAAATCATTGTCAGAACTGCCTCACCTTTGGTGTGGAGTCAGGTGGTACCCTGAGGAGAAGCATCAAGGGCTTGGGTTATAATCTTAATTTATGGTATATGCAAACTTCTCTGAGACTCAGTTATATCAGCTGCAAAATGTATGGCTTACATTAAAAAGTCTTGGTCTCTTTTAGTTCTAAATTTCTAAATTTTTATTTATCAACTTGACTCTTTAATCTCCAACTAATCTCCATCCTACCCATGATTACCTGTTTTACTATAAACTTTTTCTGTAAATTTCATATTAGTAATTGATTTATTTAGGGTTGGTTGATAAAATGTACTATGATAAAATGTATATAGTCAATACATATTTATATTAACTATGAGTCAATAACTTTGAGTTAACAACGTATTTGAATGAACTTTTATTTAACTCGATGGTAGCTATATTTGAAAAACATGAGCATCAGTTCAGTTCGGTCACTCAGTCATGTCTGACTCTTTGCAACCCCATAAACCACAGCACACCAGGCCTCCCTGTCCATCACCAACTCCCAGAGTTTACCCAAACACACGTCCATTGAGTCGGTGATGCCATCTAACCATCTCATCCTCTGTCTTCCCCTTCTCCTCCTGCCTTCAATCTTTCCCAGCCATCAGGGTCTTTTCAAATGACTCAGCTCTTCACATCAGGTGGCCAAAGTATTGGAGTTTCAGCTTCAACATCAGTCCTTCCAATGAACACCCAGGACTGATCTCCTTTAGGATGGACTGGTTGGATCTCCTTGCAGTCCAAGGGACTCTCAAGAGTCTTCTCCACCACTACAGTTCAAAAGCATGAATTCTTCTGCGCTTAGCTTTCTTTATAGTTCAACTCTCACATCCATACATGACCACTGGAAAAACAATAGCCTTGACTAGACGGACCTTTGTTAACAAAGTAACATCTCTGCTTTTTAATATGCTGCCTAGATGGCCAAAACACAGTCAAGGGGCAAGATACTTATGGTACTTAGAAACTCTAACCTCTCTGAGACCACTCTGCTCCCTTTCCCTAACCTTATCTAACAAGTTAGTTTCTCACACTTCTCAGACTTATCAGTCCTCATCCCTGCTCCAGTCTGTGCCCCCTCCATCTTTGGAGATGGGCTCTGTATTCGGTTCCAACAATCCAGTGTTTAGATACTAGCACTATCCTCCCATTTTACAGATGACAAAGCTGAGCCACAGGGACTTGGGTAAGTTGCCAAAGGGTGCATTAACCTTTGACAAATAGTATTTGACAAATAGTATTTGACAAATAGTTGACAAATAGAGCTGGCTTCTCCACTAGGTACAGTGAGCACAGTACCTAGGACTCAAAGAAAAAAGTTCTAATTTATTTAAAAATCAGAAGAAAAATATGAATTTTTAGGTTGATTAAAATGTCTTAACATGTTAGTAGTCATTTTATAGCAACATGATTGTAAAATGTAATTTTATTGTATTAAGACTGCGCGTGTGTGTATTTATATATAGAGAGAGAGACAGAAAGACCCAGGGGCCCACAGTGCTAAAGTGCCTAGAAGCCACTAGAACCTCCTTGAGGTTTGCAATTGTACCTTCCCCCCAACACACTACTAAACCATAACAAGTACATTAGTGGTATAATGCATAAATTTCTACAATGCTAAAAATAGTGTAGCCCCAGGATCAGGATTTTTAAACACAGCTAATGTAACTCCACTGTTACACTGTCCTAACCATGGTGCCAAAGTGCTGGGTGAGGCCAGAAAACTTACCGCATACACACAATCAGAAGGAGTTCACGGATCCATATGATTTCTAGGTTTCTCCTCTAGACCCATATCACTCAGTACTCCTCCTTTTGCAAGATCTGAAAATGATTCAAGTGAAGTTTCTGAATTAGAATAGAATTCATATGTAAAGTAATAAGAACTGTTATTCACTTGGGTGTCTGTGGCTTACAAATCACTTGTTCTTACACACTGGTCCACATTTCAGTACCCCTTCATGCCTTCCTCCCCAGTTTCTACCCTTGAGGATTTACACATAGTTTTTCTTCCACAAAGACATTTTATTCCCTAAAGACATTTTCGCCTTCTTTCTGCCTCCTACTATTCCATTTAATTTTTACGGCTAACCACGAGTATGAATTGATAAAGTGGCTGATTTTATACTTTGGTTTAGTACTTGAACACATCTTTCAAATTATACCTAGAAATCATTAGTTTTTAAAGGGTTTTATGTAGGTGTCTTTCATAAGATATTGAATGTTTTGCTTTTGTTCCTAAATAAATCAACTAGCTATTCAGACTAGTGGGGGAAATGAAAAATCTTCTGTTCCCAAGCAGCACGTGCCTGTTGTTATTCACCTTCCTAAGATCTGTTTCTAAGAGACCATTGCTATTGAGATTGCTAGCAAGTTCTTGAATGACAAATTGTTTCCCGTAATATGATCATAATACACTGGATGATGGGTTGATGCAATATGGAATTTAATTAATATGAAATATTTTTATAAATCCCCTTTTCTCTCAGGAGCTTTACAAAAATGATGTCTTGAAAGGCAGAACTGCCATGTATAACAATGACTTAATTCCACCTTCTGTTATCGCTGTTTGAGGTGATTTCCCTTCTTTTCCCCTGTCTGTTTCTTATCTATCTACTAATATTATTTGTAGCAGCAGTCATTATAGAATCAGAGACTACATGAGATAAAAGGGACTTTGAGAGGTCACAAAGTGGAAGTACTTCATGAGCTCTCTCCTGAAAGATAGCTCTGTCTTTAAATTTTGCAAAAGTGAAAAGCCCATTTGCTTTGTTATTCATTTATATCAGGCACCGGGCAAGCCTTCATTTTTTTGGCCTCCTCTTGCACCCTCTCCCCTGTTCTTTCTCACTTCAGCCTAATGCCTTATATTGTCTCTATGTACATTCATTCAAGTTTGGATACTTTTTCTTAAATTTCTACAATGCCAAAACACCTGGGAAAACAATGGCATTTTTAAGTGACTACCAAGCTGTGTGACCTTGCACGGTATTTGCCACCACTTATTCCTTTTTTCTTCCTTTCCGGAATCATGTTTGCTGTTATTTGTTTGTTTATGCTGACAACTAAAGTCCTATCATTTGCATAAATGGAAATAAACCAATGGAGATAAGTACTACTTCCTAGGACTTTTAAAAGGGCTAATTGACACCATTTATCTAGCACAGAGACTGATGGCTGGCAAATAGTTTTATTTTATTTTTTTGATAACTATTTGTCATTAATAAACTGTTAAATTAATCCAGGAACCAGTAAGCTCAATGCATTGAGAATATAAGAAATATTAGCTACACATTCCAATAATCTCAAGTGCAGTCTAGAGAGATACACAAATTATCAAGATATCTTTGTTAAATAACTGTGTAGGATGCCAACTTGGCAATTAATTTCCTCTGTTAGCACCTAACATAAGCTTGGTGGGTCTAAATTACTTTTACTTCTTGGGTTATTGTGGTGGCTATTAGTTGTATTATTATTAATTTTTTTAAACAAACTCCAATGTGTACTTTGAGACCTACTCATTGTACAACTGTTTGAATAACCAAGTAAGTATTACTTCTTAGGACTTGTGTGGTATGTTTTTGGGAAGATAGAATTGCTATATATCAATATATCTCTTTCTCTATTGTATCTATTGTAAACCCAGGTCTCAAAAAAATCATGTAAATAAAAAACATTATGCAATGACTAAAACAGCATATAAATTACACACACAAATATATATTTCCTGCTACATTAAGTGTTCATAGGGCTTAAATTACCAGATGTTGCAATATCTTAGACAGACTTAGATTCAGCCCACATAGAAATAAAACAAATTCTCTGAACCCTTTTCAAGATTCGTGTAAAAATTATTATTCTCCCAATTTTCTTTGCCAGCAATATATTAGTGATAAAATTTTGCCCTGAATCCCTTTCTTAATTTTTTCTTCTAATATACTACTTTTGTTTTCTCCTGACAATTTAAATACATTGATCAAGAGTCACCAGAAAATGTAAAACTGTCTCAGTGTTAGCCATTAAACTATATATCTTCCCTTCAAGGTATAGAAATAAAAAAGAACCAGTTTTTGGAAGAACATAATGATTTTTGGGGGCCAACTAACCATACCGTGCCACTATTTACCTACTATTTCTGGTACAACTTTGTGTGATTATCTAGAATTGAGTAAGGGGTTCCAAAAATATGTCAATCTCACTTCCTTAGCCAGGCATATGAGGGCTGGAGAGAAGAGGCCATCTGTTCTAAAGGGTGCTCTGCTCTCAGAAGAAAGCTCGGTTTCACCTTAGATTTTCCTCGAAAGAGAAGTGAACACAGAGAAGGGGAACATGTACAAGATGGGGGAATAGAGACAGTAATTAGTGATGGCTAAACTGGTTATTTTTATAAATATTTAGGACAGAAGCTAAGGTGATTGCATGTTTGGAAGTAATTGTATAGAAAAAGAGGAAGACAAGGAGTCGGGGTGTGATTGTCAGAGACATCATATAAGGGGAACCAATTGGTTCCAGAGTTCCAAGAGTTCAAGATTCAAGTTTTCTACCATAGATTAAAAGTGACTGAGTTTTTATCTACCAAATAAACAAACAAACACACTTCTTTATAATTAGCCCATGTAATGATAGAGGGAGTCAAGTTTTATTAGTGCTTTCCTCAAATGTCTAACCTAGGGAAGAATTTGTACATTATACTCATTGAATCAAATTGGAATAAATAATTCACAGTGGAGCATAGGTATCCAACTCTTATCTAACCAGAGAAACAAAGAAAATCAATAGTCCCTTATTTTGTTCTTCTAGATTTTTGTCCTGTTTTTCCTGAGTTTTTTGAGATGTGATTAATGCAAACCTCAGGTAAATCAAATATTTCTCTGTAAGTAACAGAGAAATATAGTTTTATTTGCATCCTGTTATTCTCTGCATCTTAGTCTCTGACATTTTTATCTTGTTTTTTTTTTTTTTCTTTTATTCATATCAGAACAAATTTCTCCTCCAAGTAATAGTAGGTTTCTTTAGTGAAAACTAGATACACACAAAGAGAAATCATGCAAGTGAATCTTAGTCAATAATGATTTAATTTTCAAGTAAATACCTTTTTAAAGATATGGTCAATATTTAAAGTAAATATACATTTTAAAGAATATATAATTTTTGTGCATTAAATTGCTCAGTAATCATAATACTTTGTACATTTCCCTAGTGTTTTACTAAATAATTTATGCTATTTTGTGACTTGTATGCTAAGTCTCTTCAGTCACGTCCGGCTCTGTGTGACCCTATGGACCATAGCCCGCCAGGCTCCTCTGTCCATGGGATTCTCCAGCAAGAATACTGCAGTGAGTTGCCATTTCCTCCTCTAATTTTATGAGTTAATTGACAAAAAACAATTTTCAAAGCCTACCATTTGTACTGCACTGCAAATATGAGAAGTTTTTCTTTGTTTGGTTTTTGTATGTGAAAGCAAAAAAGCAGATAAGCAGTAGATAGTTTGAATTCTGGTAGAGATAGTAGTGTGGCTGATAGATGCTATAAATGGTATATATTAAAAACTACCTTGTGTTAGGAGAAGGCAGTGGCACCCCACCCCAGTACTCTTGCCTGGAGAACCCCATGGATGGAGGAGCCTGGTAGGCTGTAGTCCATGGGGTTGCTAAGAGTCAGACAGGACTGAGCGACTTCACTTTCACTTTTCACTTTCCTGCATTGGAGAAGGAAATGGCAACCCACTCCAGTGTTCTTGCCTGGAGAATCCCAGGGATGGGGGAGCCTGGTGGGCTGCCATCTATGGGGTTGCACAGAGTCAGACACGACTGAAGCGACTTAGCAGCAGCAGCACCTTATGTTAAGGGTCTTGAACAGTTCTTTACTTCCACAGTTCAGAATCTTTAAAAGGCCTTAACATTAGATTTAAATATAGTTAGAATACTGTCAGTACTTTCTTTTTTTTTTTTAATTTTATTTTATTTTTAAACTTTACAATATTGTATTAGTTTTGCCAAATATGGAAATGAATCCGCCACAGGTAGTCCCTGCCTGGTGCCAGCTACCTTTCTATTTCTTTAGTATCAGGTTGAGCTGGGGACTTCTATCAGTTTCTCAGGGCTGCCCTAACAAATGATGAAAAATGGGTGGCTTAAACAACAAAAATGTATCACCGCAAATTACTGGAGGCCAGAAATCTGACATCAAGGTGGCTGCAGAGCCACGCTCTCTTTGACGACTCTAGGGGAGAATCCTCCTGGCCGCTTCTGGTGTTTGCTGACCATCCTTGGCTTGTGGGTTTGGCACGCTGGTCACATGAACATCTCCTCCCTTGTACTGTTTCATCCTGTACATATTTGTTTCTGTGTCCAAATTTCTCCTTTCGGGGGTTGGGAAGCAGCCAGCATCTTTCAACTCGTAACAGGACTCAGTCATCTTCAAATAGAAAAAGTTGCTCGAGCTTTTATTTGCTGGCACTGTATGCCCTGAACACTCAACAGTTGAGCGCGTCCCTCTATCTGCCTGAGGTTCTCTGTGGCTCCGTGGTTGTTACTATCTCATTATGTTTTCTAATATAGTTATTTGAGAACATTTTAGCTCTTCCACTAGATTTGATGCTCCCTCAACAAAGTAACTGTGGCTTGTTCGTCTTTGTATCCCCCCAAACCACCTACCTCTGAGTCTTGAAAATAGTATGAAAGCAATAAACATCTGTGTTAAACTGAATTTAGGAATAGGGAACTCAACAGTGTTATTAAGTTTGCCACACTTAACAAACAGAGCAGTTACATGGGAAACAAAACCTTCAGATGGCCAACTTTACACACACAGACTAAATTAGAAAGATAAGGAGAGGCTTTTTTATTAAATATATTTCTTTAGGAACTACCACTAGAATTTAATAGTAACTGTATCAATACTACTAGTAAAGACAATAGCCAAGTGTTTTGATGTGTACTGGGCTGTGGGCCAAGTGACTTGCTATGCATTACCTCATGTAATTCTTGGGACAATTTCGTGGAGTGAAAACATTTAACAGTTAAGAAACTATAGAAATATTGCATTTTTTAAAAAGAATTCATTAAGAAATGACAAAACTAAAATTCAAGCCTGTGTTTTTAACCATTCCACTGACACATACGGTAGTTGCCTGTTCTGTGAGATGTCAAAGAATCTGAATTTTGTAAGTATATTCTATTTTCAACATTATTAAATGATATACATTAGCTATATGTTAAAGGCAACATAGATAGGAATATACTTTGTATCTTCCTATAAAAACAAAACAAAACAATTTCCAGGTGGTTAATTTAAAAATAGCATTTTTCAATGAAGGAAAGATGAGCCAAAAGAAATTTTAATTTACTTTAGAAACGAACACATTGATTCCCAAATCCATTTAAAATGATAATTCCCTGAAAAAAGTCAATTGTAATAAAAAATCCTAATACATCTTTAATAAGGTCAATAATGAAAACTATAGAATTACTTTGTGAGTCAGATATGGGATACATAACAAAAACAGCTTCTATTTGATGTATTATATAATATACTTAAAGCATCACTTGTCCTTTAAGTTGTTAAGTTTTTGCAGGTATTTGTAGAAGATGGGGAAACAACTTCTAACCTTTAACTTTGTTAAACAGAGACCACAGATCTCCATATCCGACTGATATTTTGTTAAATTTCCCAAACAGTATTTAAGTGCTAGAAATACAAGATGCCAAAACACTGTAATGTCAGCATATGAAAATACCAAGATCATGAGCACTAATTATACTGTTAATAAGTTTATTTTAAATGATAATTATATTTAAATATGCTTTAAATTGAATTCTGCTGTAACATTAAACATATTTCATCCAAAGCAATGAAGTGTGGACAGTAAAAAATATATATGATAACTAAAAGTCTTAGTATTTACCTGGTATATGGCAGTCAGTTGCCATTTCCTTTTCCACTAACAAATAGGATTTAAACTTCAGTTATAAGTGAAATACTTTCCATTCATGTCATACTAAACAAGATCAATTTAGAAGAATCTCTGCATAATAATAACCAAAGTTGTCTTTATTAGACAATAAATTTTTTAAATCTGATGGAGAAAAGTGTAAATTAATTGTTATTAAGAGAAATAGTTGAATAGTTAAATAATTGAACTGATGCTTTTACTATGTTGTAAGTTTTAAAGAAGATCAACTTGTAAATTACTTTCAATACACAGGCAACAAAAGAAAACATTGACAAATTAGATTGTTTTGAAAATTTTAAAATTTGAATCAAAAGAAACTATCAACAGAGTAAAAAGAGAACCTACAGAATGGGGGGAAATATTTGAAAATCATATATCTAGTAAGAGATTAATGTCCAGAACATAAAGAGAACTCCTAAAATTCAATAATAATAGTAACAATTTGATTTTAAAACGGACAAAGGAAAAGACATTTTTCCAAGGAAGATATACTGGTGGCTAATAAGCACATGAAAAAATGCTTACCATCACTAGTAGAGAAATATAAGTAAAAACAACAAAGCAATTTCCACTTCATACCCATTAATACAGTTACTACCCCAAAAACAAAAATAGACAAAGAGGCAGAATAACAAATGTTTGTGAGACTGTAAAGAAATTGGAACACTTGGGCACCATTAAGTGGAAAAATGGTACAGATGCTGTGGAAAACAACACAGCAGATAGTCACAATGTTAAAACTAGAATTATGATCCAGCAAAGATCCTTTCACATATCTTGTCACGTTTCAGCTGGGACACACAATAAATATTTCTGGCAGTATTGAACATCACTTTGGACACCAGAGGCATCCCCAGATATGTTGCAAAAGATTCTACCCTCCCAACATCCAGAATCACTCCCTAAGAGAGCCAAAAGAAAGACTCAGACAAGTCCCTCAAGAACTGGCAGCAGTCAGTAGGACCTTAGCCACAATTAGGATGTGACCCATAGTTTTGTCTTGGCATATTTTTGGATCCCCCAACCTAACAATTGTCAAGCCAAGTTCTCAGGACACAAAAGACAAACAAGAAGGCCATAGCTATCTCTGGAAGAGAATGAGCAATCAATGGGTAGGCAAAAGTAAATTCTTAAGTCATAGTTCAAAGATCTAAGTCTTACAAATGTGTTTTGTCTGCTAACCTGAATTTGGAATAGAAGGGACAACGTAAAGTTTTACCTTTCTCTCTCGAGATCTGGGTAGTTGACTTTGGTAATAGTTCTTATTCTTTGCTGGTTTCTGCAAATACGAGTGAGCAAGAGAAGAGCTGAAAGAAGAGTAATTTATGTAAAAAGAATAATTTAAAAGGCCCAAAGATAAAAAAAAAAAAAAAGTCCCATTCAAAGAATCAAAAGCAGTACAAATTTGTCTTCCTCTGGATCCAGTAACTTAGGTTACATGGCCCAAATTTAGTTATGCTTCTTAGCCCTGTGCCATTTTGAGTTACTCTTGGAAGTGTAGTTCATGGGGAACAAAGAAGGTATAAACCTAGACACCATATTAAAAAGCAGAGACATCACTTTGCCAAAAAATGTCCATATAGTCAAAGCTATGGTTTTTCCAGTAGTCATGTACAGATATGAGAGTTGGACCATAACAAAGATTGAGCACTGAAGAATTGATGCTTGCAAGCTGTGATACTGCAGAAGACTCTTGAGAGTCCCTTGGACAGCAAGGAGATCAAACCAGTCCATCCTAAAGGAAATCAACCCTGAATATTCATTAGAAGAACTGATGCTGAAGCTGAAGCTCCAATACTTTGGCCACCTGATGGGAAGAGCCAACTCATTGGAAAAGACCCTGATGCTGGGAAAGATTGAAGGCAGGAGGAGAAGAGGATGAGATGTTTAGATAGCATCACCAACTCAATGGACATGTATTTGAGCAAACTTGGGGAGATGGTGAAGGACAAGGAAGCCTGGCAAGCTGCAGTCCATGGGGTCACAAAAAGTCAGACGTGACTTCGCAACTGAACAGCAACAGCAAAAGTAAAGAAGGTATGGTGACTATCTGAGTGGGTGGGGCCAAGGAGAAGAGGGAAACTAGAAATGAAGAATCTGAATTCTGATCCCATCATGCCAATGAAGAACAAAAGACTGGAAGAGAAAAGAAAATTGAAAGGAGCAAGCAAAGAAGGAAGACTCTAGGCCTAGGACAAAATGCAGGGGAGCCAAGATTGTCAGAAAACTACAGGCGACCCCATATGAAAGGACTCCCAGGACTTACACAGAACATACACTTTCTAAAGACACTTGGTGTCTGCAGGTACAACAGATAGGGATCTGAAGTGGGAGGGAGGGCAGAAGCAAGTTTTGGGCAATGTCATGCAGATAGAGTTGAAGATAAGAGGCAGTTTAAGGCACAGTCACACTTTCATTTGGAATGGAAAGTGAAAGAAAAGGATTGTCTGCCTGCTTCTCAAACTAAAGTTAAATCACAAAAATAAGATATTGTCTAACAGTAGGAGCCACCAGGAGAAGGAGAGAAATCTGCCTTTCTTATTTAGCATATAGCTTAACTCACTCATGAGGCAGAGAACAACAATGAGACTTTTTTCAAAGTCTATGGTTAAATGATATACACAAAGTACATGTATTTTGAAACAGTTTTCTTAACACAATTATATGTATACACTTGTAAGATTTCTATATTAATATTTCTATATTAATCATTAATGGTTAATGATTACCTTGGGTTATCCTGATAGAATTATTTGACTGTTTTGCTCAAGATTCTGTGAGTTTTCAGAAAAGAAAAACTCAATTTAGATGACTACATTCGGGTGGTGTTTTCAGGAACAGTTGTTCAGTATTTGGGAGCTAGCCAAACTCTGTTCTAAGAGGTAAAACATGGATAGGGGATCTAATCTAGATCCTCTACTCATATTTGTTCACTCGGTTCTTTCCTACAAATGTGGGCTTGTATGGTGCTCCCATGTGAGGAGCATAGGTGCTCCTTAGGTTCAAGCTGGGGGAGGAAAGTAAAAAATCCTTTTTTCTCACTATTTTTACTCTATGTAGTGCTTCCAAAGATCTTGAGGCCCATGACTGCCACATACATGAGTAGAATAAATGCATTGCTGTGGAAATATAAATGAACTGTTTTGATAGAGCATATGGGAATATTATGCTTTATTAAGTATGTAACATTCATTCATTTAAGAAGTATTTTTTTGGGAAAAACAAGAAAAAAACAGAAGTGTTTTTTGGAGTTCCTCCTATGTTCTAGGTACTGTTGAAGGCCCTGAAAAATCTCCAGGCAGGCTGTGGGAGTCCCTTAGAGTTTACATCTTAAAGAGGTAGAGGGAAAAAAGATGACCAAAAAGTGAAACTATATCAAATGTTGATCTCTGGAAGAAGAAACAATAATAAAGCAATATCAAAGTAATATAAGTGCCAAGGTAGAGTGTTTTCCACAGACTGCTTTATGTAGAGTAGTAAATGTGGGCCTCACTGATAAGATGATATGTGAACAGAAACCAGAAGGAGGAGAACAGGAGGAGCACCAAGGATACCTGGGGTAATATTTGCATCACCATTAGCCATCTCATTAGCCATCACATAAGATATAATTTGAATTTACCTTTTTGGGCATTTCATTGAGCATCGTTTCATATACACATGGGACAATTGTGTTTCTTTGTTTTTTACTTCCTTTGATTATATTTAAAATTAGTCTTAAAAGGAAAAGAAGCAATATAATCAAAATTCTGGAGGTAGAAATGTGTTTGATATGTTTGGGAGGAGTAGGGGAGTTAGTCTGTTTTGAGCAGATTAATACAAAGAGGGTAGTGGTCGCAGATGGGATGAGAGAGGCAGTGGAGGTGAAAATGCAGAACATCTTGTAAACCAATATACAAACTTCTACTTTTTTTTTCTCTCTCTCTCTGAGTGAGGTACAACGTTAATGGAGAGGTTTAACTAGGGAAGTGGTTGAAGTTATGGTATTTATTTATTTATTTTTGAATAGGCAACACATGTAGGTTGTTTGTCTGCACTTTCAGAACCATTTTTATTAGCTTGTACAAGTTTCAGTTCAGTTTAGTTCAGTTTGGTAACTCAGTCATGTCCGACTCTTTGCGACCCAACGAAGTGCGGCATGCCAGGCCTCCCTGTCCATCACCAACTCCCGGAGTCTACCCAAACCCATGTAAGTTTATTTTCTGGCAAATAAAAATATTTACACATATATTTCTATCACCATTATCTCAATTTTTATACCAATGTTTATCTACCATTTCTTGCTATTTTCATTTAACTGTGTGTTCTACAGACTTTTACATGGATAAATAAAAATCACCATTTTTTCATTTTTACAGCTGTATACTATTCCATTGCATGGATGTACCACTTTAATCATCATTGACCTATTTCTGTCCACTTCAGTTGTTTCAAGTTTTTATTATGATAAATAATGTTGCTATTATAAATAATCTTGTTTTCAATTTTTGCTATTTTACCAATGGTGCAGAAAAACTATTTAATTTTTTACATGTACAGTAGTTATATTCCTACAAATGAATATGTACTCAGAGCTGAGGTTTTTCTGTGAGGTTACAGATATATAGTTTTGATAAAAAATGCTAGATTCCTTTTTGGACTTGCATCATCTTTATACTCATTAGCCATCACATAAGATATAATTTGAATTATCTTTTTGGGAATTACGTTGTGCATTGTTTTGTATACATATGGGACAATTATGTTTCTTTTGTTTTTATTCCCTTTGATCATTTTTAAAATTAGATTGATGGCTCTTTTCTTAATTTCAGTAACCTTTAATATATTAGGAAAAATATGCTTTATTTTTCCTAATATATTAAATAATTATTTGAATTATTTATTACAAATATGGCTTGCCTTTATTCTTGCCTTAGTTGTTAATAATACAATGTATGACAAACTTTGTAAAAATAATTTTGGCTGCTTTGCTTTACCTAGATTACAAGTGGGGGTGGATGGAACAAGGAAGCAAGTTAAGAGGCTATTGCAACAATACCAAGGGAGCAGTGATAATGGCTCAGATTAGCATGACAGAGGGGCTTCCCTGGTGGCTCAGAGGGTAAAGCATCTGCCTGGATGCCAAAGATCCAGGTTTGATCCCTGGTTCACGATGATCCCCTGGAGAAGGAAATGGCAACCCACTCCAGTATTCTTGCCTGGAGAATCCCATGGACAGAGGACCCTGGTGGGCTACAGTCCATGGGGTCACAAAGAGTCGGACACGACTGAGCAACTGCACTTAGCATGACAAAGGTAAAAAGGATTGAAAGTTATCAGAGCTAAAGTGTACTTCAAAGGTAGAGATAGCAGAAATTGCTAATGGATATGAGCTGTGTGGAGGGGAAAAAGAAAAGTTGAAAATGAAGGCAGTGTTTCTAATCTGAGCAACTGAAAGATGAATTTGTTGTTGACTGATTCCTTGGAGATAATAGGTTAAGGATGAGATTTCCAAAGGGAGAGGATGAGTAGACAATTGGATAACCAAGGCTTCTTTATGGGAGAAGATGTGGAGGGTAGGTTACCAGTTTAGGGCAAAATGGCAATGATGTCAGGTTGGCTTATTATTTACCAGGAAAACCAGCCACCTCATAGCCCCTGGCATTAACAGCCAACATGTGGCAGATGTTTTCCCTGTGATGAACTCCTATAGTGGAACCATACTGGTCTAAATTTAGAGCAATCACTGACTAGAGTGGCAGAGGCTAGGAGGAAGAGGGCAGGGAGCACATAGGTAGCAAGCGATTAAGCTCTATGGCTAAGAGGGAGATCAATCATATCAGTTCACTTCAGTTCAGTCACTCAGTCGTGTCCGACTCTTTGCAACCCCATGAACCACAGCACATCAGGCCTCCCTGTCCATCACCAACTCCTGGAGTATACCCAAACTCATGTCTATTGAGTCAGTGATGCCATCCAACCTTCTCATCCTTTGTTGTCCCCTTTTCCTCCTGCCCTCAATCTTTCCCAGCATCAGGGTCTTTTCCAATGAGTCAGCTCTTCATATCAGGTGGCCAAATTATTGGAGTTTCAGCTTTAACATCAGTTCTTCCAATGACCACTTGGGACTGATCTCCTTTAGGATGGACTGGCTGGACTTCCCTCATAGCTCAGTTTGTGAAGAATCAATCATATAGTAACTCTATTTTTAGCTTTTTGAAAAACACCCATACTGTTTTCCATAGTGGCTCCACCAATTTACATTCCCACTAACAGATGTTCAAGCTGGTTTTAGAAAAGGCAGAGGAACCAGAGATCAAATTGCCAACATCCACTGGATCATCGAAAAAGCAAGAGAGTTCCAGAACAACATCTATTTCTGCTTTATTAACTATGCCAAAGCCTTTGACTGTGTGGATCACAATAAACTGTGGAAAATTCTGAAAGAGATGGGAATACCAGACCACCTGACCTGCCTCTTGAGAAACCTATATGCAGGTCAGGAAGCAACAGTTAGAAGTGGGCATGGAACAACAGACTGGTTCCAAATAGGAAAAGGAGTACATCAAGGCTGTATACTGTCACCCTGTTTATTTAACTTATATGCAGAGTACATCATGAGAAACACTCGGCTGGAGGAAGCACAAACTGGAATCAAGATTGCCGGGAGAAATATCAATAACCTCTGATATGCAGATGACACCACCCTTATGGCAGAAAGTGAAGAAGAGCTAAAGAGCCTCTTGATGAAAGTGAAAGAGGAGAGTGAAAAAGTTGGCTTAAAGCTCAACATTCAGAAAACTAAGATCATGGCATCCGTCCCATCACTTCATGGCAAATAGATGGGGAAAGAGTGGACAGTGTCAGACTTTATTTTTCTGGGCTCCAAAATCACTGCAGATGGTGACTGCATCCATGAAATTAAAAGACACATACTCCTTAGAAGGAAAGTTATGACCAACCTAGACAGCATATTCAAAAGCAGAGACATTACTTTGTCAACAAAGGTCCGTCTAGTCAAGGCTACAGTTTTTCCATTGGTCATGTATGGATGTGAGAATTGGACTATAAAGAGAGATGAGCACCGAAGAATTGATGCTTTTGAACTGTGGTGTTGGAGAAGACTCTTGAGAGTCCCTTGGGCTGCAAGAAGATCCAACCAGTCCATCCTAAAGGAGATCAGTCCTGGGTGTTCATTGGAAGGACTGATGTTGAAGCTGAAACTCCAATACTTTGGCCACCTGATGTGAAGAGCTGACTCATTTGAAAAGACCCTGATGCTGGGAAAAATTGGGGGCAGGAAGAGAAGGGGACGACAGGGGATGAGATGGCTGGATGGCATCACCAACTCGATGAACATGGGTTTGGGTGAACTCCGGGAGTTGGTGATGGACAGGGAGGCCTGGTGTGCTGCAGTTCATGGGGTTGCAAAGAGTCAGACATGACTGAGTGACTGAACTGAACTGAATAGTGTAAGAGGGTTCCCTTTTCTCAACATCTTTGCCAACATTTGTTGTTTGTGTTGTATATAAAAAAATTTTTTTTTTAATTCAAAAGGAGACATACACTCCAATGTTCATAGGAGCATTATTAACAGTTGTCAAGATATGAACTGATCTTAAGTATCCATCAACAAATAAAGAAGATGTGATACACACACACACACATACACACACTGGAATACTACTTAGCTATAAAAAGGGAATGAAATTTTGCCATTTGCAACAACATGGATGAACTTGAAGGACATTTTACTAAGTGAAATAGGTAAGATGGAAAAAGAAAAGTGTTCTATGATGTCACTTATATGCAGAATCTTAAAAATACAACAAATTAATAAATACAACAGAGAAGAAGCAGACTCCCAGGTAGAGAGAGAGCAAGGTAGTAGTCCCCAGTAGGGAGAAGAAACTGGGGAGAATTAATATAGCGGTAGGGAATTAAGAAGGAAAAGCTATTATGTATAAAATAAGGTATAATGATATATTGCACAATACAGGGGATATAGTCAAATTTTCATAATAACTATAAATGGAGTATAATTGATTTATGTAAAAAACAAGAGGGAAGATCAGTCATGTGAGGAGTTGTATGGGAAGCAAGCAATATTCAGAGAGCAAGAGAAAAGCCATGTTGGATGGCCTGATAATGTAGTATTTTAATCATAATGATCCAGTAAAGAGGGCAATTAAATGGTTTAGAAGAGAAATATGTTGGTGCTATATCCTTGAGTTTCTAACATGACACTTGATCTATACCAAATCATACTGTTTTGTATTCAGTAGGAATCTGTAGCCAACAGGGTTGCATTTGCTCCTGCCTTACTCATCTGTACAGAGATAGCAGAATAAAAGGAGAATTAAATTGAACCAGTGTTTGGGCATTTCCAGGCAATTATGAGTGACAGGGGGTGGTGTTAGAGTTGAGGTTAGAAATGGGATGATGGACTGTGGTATTCAAACTGGCTCATTATGAAGTTAGGACATGAAAGTGTGAAAAACAGTGGAAATGTGCTGGAATAATGGCTTACAGTTCTAAGATGGAATGGTAATTGTTGCAGCTGGGAAATTAATAAAACGATCTTGAATGACAGAAGATGATGTCTGGAAAATAATAGAATGTCTGAAATGAAGGTAAAGGAGAAAATGTAACAAATGTTTGGAAAAAAGAAGACTAAAAGCTATTGGATAATATCACAGTGTATCATGAGGTAGAGGATACTCATTCAAAAAGAAGAATTTAAGGAACTGAGAACCAGGAATTTGGAAGGATTATCTGTGTGACTATTAAAATGATTCAAGAACAAAGGCGAGAGTAACAGTAAACCAGGTACCAAAATCTCCAAGGAATGAATGGAAATTTTGTATTAGTCAGTAAATGACAACATAAAGTTTTCCTTTCAATTTTCTTTACATAGCTTCAGTTTTATATCTAGAACATTTTATTTATCATTAGTATCCAATAATACTTTAAATATATATATATGAATCATCTAACACTAAAAAACAGTCTCAAAAACTTTAAATTGTATTTACTTTCTTCTTTGAAACTCCTATTTTTTTGTTTCTTTGTTTTTAGAAATTAGCACGCTTGCTTTAACATAGTCAAATAATAGAGAATGGTATATGTTTTTTAAATTCCTACTCTTTACCTTCCATCTCATACTTCAGCAATGCATTTATTTCCTTAAAGTCCTTGCCCAGGGGAACCACTGAGTATGTGGTGCTTATATATTGCATAATCTAGTGCCCTTATTTTATAAGTGACAGAACTAAGACCCATAAAAAGTGTTGCTTGCTCAAGGACATTTGTCTAGTTAGTGTCAATTCCCGGTTGGGTCTTGATACCAAGATTAATGTCCTGATTTCTGGTCTAAACTGACTTTATGTAGTAGTGTGGGAGTATGTCTGATGAGGTTACTCTAAAGATATAGCCAAATAAATCACACAGACTCTAGGATTTGGTTTTGACCTGCCCAATCTGCTTTGCCATTAGGGAAAAAAAAGACAAAATAGGAAAAAAAAAGACAAAAAAAAAAAACTAACAAATTATAACTTGTTTCCATTCTGGAAAGGGTATATAAGGTATAAACTTTTTATATTTTAAATTTTGGGAGATTATATACTTTTGAAATACCCACAAAAGTACTCATAGTGACATCCAGATTTTATACACACTGACTACCATTTTTTTTTAAATCAAGCAGTAGCCTACACTATACCAGTCATGAAACAGAAAAAAGAATACTGCCTCATCAGACCCTAGAGCAATTCTATAATGGAACTTAATTCACTAAATGAAGGCTAATAATTATATAACACATAGGTGGGAAATCCACTTGAAAATAATCTTAGTATAAATCAATGTGACTATTGAATAGAAACATACATTCAGTCTCTATTCAAAGGTATCTTATTTTAAAATGTATCATATCTTATTTCTTTATCTTCATGTCATATACAAGTAGACAAAGTCAGATCTATATTAAGAAAGTAAGGATAAGAATATTTTCCAAATTCCCATTTAAGGAAGGAAAGCCAAAAATAAAAATGACAGAATGTAGCAAGGAAGGAGGCCTACATTCTGAGATATATGTTGTTTCGAATTTCCAATACTAGTTCTCAATAACATATAAGAATTGGATGCACAAAGTTTCTGAGCTCCTTAGTAAAATATATAATTTATCACCAAAATGTTCATACCCACACCCACAACCCCCACACCCACACACACCCCCATGCAACATACAAAGAGAAGCCTCTCAAAATTTTAGGCATCAGAGAGGAGAAAGCCACAGTGAATTTTTTTCCACCCCATATTCAAAACATTTTCATTTGCATCATACATTTATCAATTTACCTTTTTTAAAAAAATTATGTCTCAGGCACTCAACTCAATCATAGGGCAAGAATTATTCTTAGACTCTGTACTCCCATAGCAGTGAGTAGAGTGCCCTGCACAATGACAGCTCCACATGATCATTGCAAGCACCCAACAAGACAAACTATGGTCTAATTAGGAAAAAGGGAATCAAAAATGATACAGTAACACTAGAAAGACCCAGAATGATCATTACTCTTGAATTTGTTTCCTAATATTAAAATAGACATATTCAGATTTAGAGAAAAAGAATATCTGAAAATAGACTATGAATAAAAAAGAAAGCCTAGCTCTTTAGTTCTATATAATAACAAATTTATTCTAATATTCCCTTTTCAAAATATGAGTTCTTAAAGACCAAAAAAAAAAAAGTTAGACTAGGAATGTTTTCAGTTACGTTGTCCTAAAATATAGTCAAGTGTATATTTTGCCTTTTATTCTTATTTCTGTGCATTCCCTATGTAAACTCTTAAGATGAATAAGAGTGACCTATTTCTATTAACTTTAAAAATAGAAAAAAATAGGAAAAATTAGTAAATAAGGATAAGGAGAAGAGTCTTTGGTCTTTTCTTTGTTACATTGCCCACAAATATCTGAGAGGGGTGACAGGAGAGAGGTCAAAAGACTGAGACAGACCTGGGTCTACCTCCACCATTTCCTAGCTGAAAAAGAAATTGTTAGAAAGTCATTAGTTCTATACCTCAAATATACTAAGCATACAATGAAGTCATCTATTAATATTTTATGACTTCTGACACTATGGACAAGATATCATATTTTTGGACAATTTTTCATGTGAGAATATACCAGGAGGGTTTTGCTTTTTATTGATAGCATGATAGAATTTCATAGAACTTTACAGATACACTTTTGAAACCACTTCAAACTCTGGAATCACTACTTTTCCCCAGCTTCTCTTCCAACCCCAACTCCCTCAACTAACGTCACAGCCAGGACTGTATCAGGACAGCTCTGCAGCTCTTGCCATCGGCCATCTGCCACCTAGAACAGACTTCCAGGACATTCCATTCCATTAACACTCTTTAAAACTCAGCTAAAAATATTCTCTTCTTCCTTGCCTCACATATTTTAACTCCTCCCTACTAGGGATTTTAACATTGTATGAATGATTTTTTTTTGGCCTTAATGTTTTCTAATATCAATATAAATATTCTATTTAACTGACCCCAAAGATGATAATATATTAAATATGCATATAATTAATTAGCTTTAGTTCATGATGTCAATGACTTACTTAAAACAAATAATTAACCATGAAATAACGTAGTCAGTGTTTTTCAGTTCAGTTCAGTCACTCGGTCATGTCTGATTCTTTGCAACCGCATGAACCGCAGCACGCCAGGCCTCCCTGTCCATCACAACTCCTGGAGTTTACTCAAATTTATCTCCTTGAGTCGTTGATGCGATCCAACCATCTCATTCTCTGTCGTCCCCTTCTCCTCCTGCCTTCAATCTTTCCCAGCATCAGGGTCTTTTAAAATGAGTCAGCTATTCACATCAGGAGGCCAAAGTATTGGCGTTTCAGCTTCAGCATCAGTCCTTCCAGTGAACACCCAGGACTGATCTCCTTTAGGATGGACTGGTTGGATCTCCTTACAGTACAAGAGACTGTCAAGAGTCTTCTCCAACATCACGGTTCAAAAGCATCAATTTTTCAGTGCTCAGCTTTCTTTATAGTCCAACTCTCACATCCATACATGACTACTAGAAAAACCATAGCCTTGACTAGATGGACCTTTGTTGGCAAAGTAATGTCTCTGCTTTTTAATATGCTGTCTAGGCTGGTCACCACTTTCCTTCCAAGGAGTAAGCGTCTTTTAATTTCATGGCTGCAATCACCATCTGCAGTGATTTTGGAGCCCAGAAAAATAAAGTCTGACACTGTCCACTCTTTCCCCATCTATTTGCCATGAAGTGACGGGACCAGATGCCATGATCTTCGTTTTCTGAATGTTGAGCTTTAAGCCAACTTTTTCACTCTTCTCCTCACTTTCATCAAGAGGCTCTTTAGTTCTTCTTCACTTTCTGCCATAAGGGTGGTGTCATCTGCATATCAGAGGTTATTGATATTTCTCCCGGCAATCTTGATTCCAGCTTGTGCTTCTTCCAGCCCAGTTTTTCTCATGATGTACTCTGCATAGAAGTTAAATAAGCGGGGTGACAAACACAGCCTTGATGGACTCCTTTCTCTATTTGGAACCAGTCTGTTGTTAGGTAGCTGAAAAGTATAAATTTGCAAAATAAACATAAAAATGACATTTCATTAAAGAACGTACTAAGAAAAACAGACATGTGCAATTAAGATTTAATTTAAAATTAAATTTGGGATGAAAGTTACTGAGTTAGTCAGATACCTGATGACCACTTCTAAATAATCTGCTCTGTTCTAGTTATAGTGTTTAAAATTTAGAGAGTTGAAGACTCCAGGAAAATTATAAGGTGGTAATACACATAAATGTAATATTAGATGTAAAGTAATTTTCAAGAAGAATAAAACTGGAAGTCTCACATTCCTGATTTCAAAACTTAAGAAAAAAGTTACAGAAATCAAACAATGTGGCACTGACATAAAGACAGACATGTGGACTTTAGGAATAAAATAGAGAGCCTAGTAATATGCCCTCATATCTGAATGGTCAAATGATTTTTAACATGGGTACCAAGACCATTCAACGTGGAAAGAACAGTGTGTTTTCAACCAGTTGTATTCGGAAAATTGGATATTCATGTGCAAAAGAGTAAAAGTTGGACTCTAATCTTATACCACCTAGAAAAATTTAGTCAAAATGTGTCAAAGATCTGAAGAGTTAAAGCTATAAAAAACATAAGGGAAAAGATTCATGATATTGGATTTGTCAGTGGTTTTTTTTACTATGAAACAAGAAACACAAGAAACAGAGGGAAAACTACTAGAGTGAAAAATTGAAACCTTTTATATGTTAAAGAAGTGAAGTGAAAGTCACTCAGTCATGTCCGACTCTTTGTGATTCCATGGTCTATATAGTCCTTGGAATTCTGCAGGGCAGAATACTGGAGTGGATAACTTTTCCTTTCTCCAGGGAATATTCCCAACCCAGAGATTGAACCCAGGCCTCTCCCACATTGTAGGAGGATTCTTTACTATCTGAGCCACAAAGGAAGCCCAAGAATACTGGAGTGGATAGCCTATCCCTTCTCCAGCAGATTTTCCCAACCCAGGAATCGAACCAGGGTCTCCTGCATTGCAGGTGGATACTTTACTAACTGAGCTATGAGGGAAGCCCTATGTGTTAAGGAACACTAATATAAAGTGAAAAGACAACCTACAGAATGGGAGAAAAATATTTGCAAGTTACATCTGATGAGGGGTTAGTATCCAGAATATATAAAGAACTCTTTATAACTCAACAACAGTAAACAACCAAAGAAATTTTTAAAATGGCAAATAGGCATTTATCCAAAGAAGATATACTAATAATCAATAATAACATGAAGACAATCAGTATCATTAATCATTAAGGAAATTCAAATCAAAGACACAATGATACTACTTCACACATATTTAGATGTCTATTTAATTTTTTTTAAAAGCAAAACAGGAAATAGTAAGTCTTGGTTAGGATGTGGAGAAATGGAATCTCTTTTCATTCCAGGTGAAAATGTAAAATGGTGTAGCCACTGTCCAAGTGGTTTGGAAGTTCCTCAAAAATTAAACATAGAATTGTCGGATGATCTGCCAATTCTACTTCTGGGTTGTTTTTGTTCAGTCGCTCAGGCATGTCCAACTCTTTCTGACCCCATGGACTGAAGCATGCCAGGCTTCTCTGTCCTTCACCATCTCCCAGAGCTTGCTCAAACTCATGTCCATTGAGTCGGCGATGCCATCCAACCATCCTGTCCTCTGTCATCCCCTTCTCCTCCTGCCTTCAATCTTTCCCAGCATCAGGGTCTTTTCTAATGAGTCAGCTCTTCCTATCAGGTGGCCAAAGTATTGGAGTGTCAGCTTCAATATCAATCCTTCTAATGAATATTCAGAACTGATTTCCTTTAGGAGGGACTGGTTTGATCTCCTTGCAGTCCAAGGGACTCTCAAGAGTCTTCTCCAACACCACAGTTCAAAAGCACCAATTCTTCTGTACTCAGCTTTCTTTGTGGTCCAACTCTCACATCCATTCATGACTATTGGAAAAACCATAGCTTTGACTAGATGGAATTTTGTCGACAAAATAATCTCTGCTTTTTAATATGCTGTCTAGGTTTGTCATAGCTTTTCTTCCAAGGAGCAAGCATCTTTTAATTTTATGGCTACAGTCACCATCTGCAGTGATTTTGGAGCCCAAGAAAATAAAGTCTGTCACTGTTTCCCTTATTTCCCTATCTATTTGCCATGAAGTGATGGGACCAGAAGCCATAATCTTAGTTTTTTGAATGTTGAGTCTTAAGCCAGCTTTTTCACTCTCCTCTTTCACTTTCATTAAGAGGCTCTTTAGTTCCTTTTTTTGGATATGTTATTTTCCAACATATATCAAATATGTTTTAATACATATTTAAATATATAAATTTAAAAGATATTAGTTATATTCCCGGAACATATATTTTGGGATTTTTAGTGGGAATACTGTGTATATAAATATGAGGAGAATATTTTACTTAATTTATACAATACCTGTCTGTGGCAGCTGGGTTAAGTTCCCAACTTGTTTATAATGATTTTCCTATATAAATTTGAAAATTTACCAAAATATTCATCAAACTCTTAGAAGGACAACTGATGCCTAAGTGAGGGTAAAATAATTCTGTCAATCAGAACTAAAAAGAAAATTCAAATATATGCACATTTTTTACTTCCAATAAAAAAAGTATGCAAATCCTTAGGAAATTGTTAATATATAAATAAAGAGCATTCACAAGTGAAATACATGTTGTCCCTCTGAGACCTAAGCATTTTAACTGCTAAGTCTTACCTAGGGAGGGGATTACTTTCAAGGGAAATCATAGCCCCATAAAAGAAAAAGTGGTAGACTATAATATCATTGCTTGAGGATGTTTCAGGACTTAAGATTCTCTTTGAATATATAATTTTATAGGTCCATAGTAAACTTAAAATTAAACAAAATAATTTGGTGTTCAGTATTCATTTCAGGCACAGAAAGCCCTGGATAAAGACTGGGTAAAAGGATCTCCTTTCCTAAGTCTGCTCCTTAAGAATGCCAGGGTATTTCTGTTCCTAATCTTGACCACATAAAAAACAGAAATGATGATTAGGACTGTGACCAATCTGCATTGGAGACATTAGGCAAATTAACCCAAGTTTGAACTCTATCGATTGAGATAATGGCAGTAAAATTGCTCATCCTATCATTATATTTATATCCTAATGGTTCAGACAATAAAGAATCCGCCTGCAATGCAGGAGACCTAGGTTTGATTCCTGTGTCAGGAAGATCCCCTGGAGAGGGGGAATGGCAACCCACTCCAGTATTTTCGCCTGGAGAATCCCACCAAGGGTTACAGTCAATGGAGTTGCAAAAAGTTGGACACAACAGAGTAGCTAACACTTTCACTTTCATATTAGTACAGATTTCATTTAAAAAAAAAATCTGTGAGATCCAGCTAGCTTAATATAGTATCAGGTTTTAGGAGAATATCCCAAACACTTCCAATATATTCTGTATTGGCCAATTAGTACATAACACCATAGGCGTAAGTACCATTATTCTATTCTTATGGGAAACAATGCTGATGAAACAAAGGTCGTTGAAGACTAGGACTGCTTCCAAGCAGTAGTTATGCTGTCTATAGCATTAAAACAAACAAACAAACAAACAAAAACAGAAAACTTTCATTCTCTTCCATTTAAAAATGGCTTTCAAGTCTTAAGCGTTTTGTTAGATATGCCAAACTAGGAACCCAGAATGAAGGAGAAAGGGAAAGAAAAATTAGAGTATGAAGCTGTTAATACATTAGCTAGTTTTTTTATGAAGCATTTTGAAGCATAGGATATTAAATCACCTTTTCCTGTTCATTTCCTGTTCAGTTAGCTTTTGAGTCCAATAGGCTTCAAAGCCCAGATGGAAAAGCAAGGTCCAAAGAGACTGACTTATAAGCACACAGTTTAAAAATTCAGCAAAAGAAGTAGTGTTATTTCTAAGATCTCTCATAGACTCTAGCTAGTTTCTGTGATGTTATAATAAAAACTGAAAATAAGGAAAGACAGAGAAGGAAAAAAGAAGAGGAGAAAGAGAATGAAAAATAAAGGAAGAAAATAGGAGGGAATCAAGTTTTATGAAATGACTTAAGTGGCTTTTTGAGGGTTTTAAAGCAACTACAGAAAATACCCTTCTTTTTTTGCTTATTGATGGCAGCAGCAAATTATAGGTTTGTTTTCCATACCATTATACAGTCAGTGTCAATGATAAACCTCACCCCATAAGCTGCATTTAAAAATCTGATCTTTTTCATTCCTGAGTGGAGTCTGTGGCCAAGAGGGAGAATTTGGAAGAAGCCCTGCCTTGATGGACAGAGGAACCTGGTGGGCTACAGTCCATGGGGTCGCAAAGAGTCGGACATGACTGAGCAACTTCACTTATTGACCCAATAGCTCATGACTGGGTATTTGTTGAACTGCTGACCTCACAATGGCTGCAGCTTTCAAAAGTGCTTAACTTAGTAGCAGAGAGTAACTTACCCCCTGGTGAAATCAGGATCAATACTTATTAAATACTTCATGAAGTCTATTCATTTCTAAAACAGCCACTTGTCTGCCCTTCTTGTCATGTTCTGAATTAATTTGATATGTAATACAATTCTTACATTTTATGTTAGGTTACTTATATGCTGAAAAGGGAAAGACAAACCAGGGATGATGGGGCGGAGAGGAGAGCTTTCTCCTTTCTCTTTTTTTGTGCATTAGCTGTCTCTTCTCCCTTTTCTAAGAAGTTGAATATAATACCCTCCTAGACAATAATTGCATTCTTCCCTCTTCATTTATTTTAGTCTAAACCCACAAGCAAAACATTAAACATCTGCTACGTACTTCCCTCCTTGTTGTTTAGTCACTAAGTTGTATCCTACTCTTTTACAACCCCATGGACTATATAGCCCACCAGGCTTCTCTGTCCATGGATTGTCCAGGCAAGAACACTGGAGTGTGTTGCTATTTCCTCTGCAGGGGATCTTCCCTACCCAGGAGACCTGAGTCTCTTGTACTGGCAGGTGATTCTTTACCACTGAGCCACCAAGGAAGCCCATACTTTCCTCCTAGTTCTTTGGGGAAAACAAAAAGTGAAGTGATTTCTATAAACAAAAATTAATCATTTTTCCCCCAAGTACTCTATGTGTGGTTTGGAATGAATGAAACAAAATATAGGATATTAGAATAATTATAGATGTATTACAATTATCTCAAGAAGGTTTTAACTTCTATTTTTGACTCACTAGAAAAGAGTCAGCAGTACAAAATATATAATCTAGGAAATAAACTCCTATATAACCTAATTTTTGAGAGGCAAAATGTTCACAATTTAGTTTGCTACAGAAGTTTCTGATATTTATCATTGTATTTATAATTGTATAATATATGTAATGTATAATTATGCTTCTCTGTAACTTTCTTTTTTCTTAACAGTACATCTTGGGCATGAAATTATTATTAAAAAAATTCTTTATTAGCATATAGTTCATTTATAATGTGTTAGTCTGTGGTGTAGAGTGCAAATCTGTTATACATATACATATATCCATTTCTTCTTAGATGACCATATAGGTCATTACAGAGCACTGAGTAGAGTTCTCTGTGCTATATAGTAGGTTCTTATTATGTGTTTTATATATAGTAGTTTGTGTGTGTCAATCCCAATCTCCCAGTTTATTCCTCCCCTGTCCAGTTCCCTCCCAGTAACCAGAAATTTGTTTTCTACATATGTGACTCTATTTCTGTTTTGTAAGTAAGTTCATTTTTACTTTTTTTTTTTTTTTTACATTCCATGAGCATGTAATTATTTATCTGGTTGTATGACATTCCCCATATTGGGAAACTTTTAACATATTTCTTATTGACTGGCATTTGTTGGTCATTTTAAATAATACTTCTGTAAACATTCTTGAATATCCTGGTATATGCCTATGTATTTGAGTATTTCCATTGGTGAAATTAATAGACTTCTGGTTCACAGTATAAGTGTATTTTAAAGGCTGTATCAATTTAGATTTCAACAATACTGTTATAAAAGTGTCCATTTTCCTTGGTCTGTACAAATAGCATGCAATACTAGCAATCTTTGAAATCTTCAACCATTGAACAGTGCCTTTTTATTGCTCTATTTCCTTGTGCAGTGCCACATGTTAAAATAATTTTATTATTGACAATAATGCACCTAAGTTCCTATGATAGAAAAAAAAGAAATAAATACATTTGGTGCCTAATTATTCTAATTTAATCACTAACCCTTTTCTTGTATTTCTTTCCAGAATCTTATAATTCAGGAATACTCAAAACTTTCTAAATATTTTAAAAGCTTTTCTTAATTTTATAACATTCCAGTTTACTTTTATTTTTCAAGTGAAGCATGTCTTCATTAAATATTTTGTGTGAAATTATTTAAGTTATGTAAAAAAAGCAAAAAGCAAAAACTGAGTGCTTTATTCCTCTAAGTGTAAAATAACTAATAAAATATGGTTCCTTTGCCTTTGAGCTAGATGTTTTGCTATAAAATTTGAAGACCTAAAGTCTATTTTGTATACTATTTCTTTAGTTGTGTCATTTAAAGTATATTCTCTAGGGAAGTGTTGCACCACTAAATATTTTATGTCTAGAATATAGCAGAATTGTCTCTGTTTATCCTTATCTGTATAATATGCATCATATCTTATACTTTAAAATATAATATGATTTTGCATAAGTAACTTTCCACAATATGCTGTCTAAATTTAAAGACGAAAGTTTCATTTAGGGTTCTGATATTTACAATCATTTTGGATATTAAGATAATTTGATAAAAACAAATATAATAAAGTCAAATATAAATTATTGCTTGATAATTTCATCCAAATATTTTTATTTTAAATTTTTTCTATCAATGATATTTAAAAGTATTATTCTGATTATTACTTTAATCCAATTTTAAAATGTAATTAGTATAATCCTACCATAATTTGGGAGCTTCCCTAGTGGCTCAGATGGTAAAACGTCTGCTGCAATGTGGGAGACCTAGGTTCGATCCCCGGGTCGGGAAGATCCCCTGGTCGGGAAGATCCCCTGGAGAAGGAAATGGCAACCCACTCCGGTACTCTTGCCTGGAAAATTCCATGGGTGGAGGAGCCTGGAAGGCTATATTCCATGGGATCGCAGAGTCGGACACAACTGAGCAACTTTACTGGTTCACTGGTTACCATAATTTGGGGGTTTCCCAGGTGGCTCAGTGGGTAAAGAACCTGCCTGCCAAGCGGGAGACACTGGAGATATCGGTTCGATTCCTGGCTTGGGAAGGACCCCTGGAGGAGGGCATGGCAACCCACTTCGGTATTCTTGCCTTGAGAATCCAATGGGCAGAGGAGCCTGGCAGGCTACAGCCCATAGGTCACAAAGAGTTGGACACGACTGAAGTGACTGAGCACAGTGCTATAATTTTTAAACCAATTTTATTCACCTTGAAAATACTTGGTTCTAGTACTAAATCAAGCAAACAGAAATGTTTGAAAAATTATTTCTTCTTTATTTTTAAGAAGAATAGAGTATGTTGATATTCCCCAATGAGAAGATTAGTTTTCTCTAAGGGTATGATTGTGGTTGGCTTAGCTAACCATTTAAAAAAAATATTTCAACAATTATTTTTGACTAATCAGGGCATATTGAAGGACTTTTTCCTACAGTTTATCTTAAAAATGAATAATATTAAAGATTTTAAAATAATAATAATATTTCATTCTTTCTGATAATATCATGGGTTTGATCTCTTTGTTACCTGTTATCTCCACCGTCTTTGGCTGATAATGAAACATTATTTTTACTTTTTATATAACTGAGAAAAGTGATCCCCAAAGAGAATAAATGACCACCAAGACTCCTAAACCAATAAATATCCAAAGTAAAGCAGAGTTTCCTTCAGAGTTAAATCTGAGAGAGAGACATGGAGAAAGTGTGTGTGTGTGCATGTATGTGTATGTTCATGCTAAGATAAACATTTGAGATGCCTAGAATGACCAAATTTTAAAATGCATTTTTTTTTTAAGAAAAATAAAGGTACATTTTTAGGGAAAAGGTAATATTTTGGAAATTTTACAGACCAAAAAAATGTGAATATGTGGATACCGTGGAACAAAGTGGACAACTTATAGTTTTGATCTGGGAGTGAATATAATTGAAATGTCAAAAGAAATCATAACCTCAGTATCATTTTGAAACTTTCAAAAATAATTTGAAATTTATTCAAGGGTGATAATGATTGAGTAAAGATGGTAGATAAGAAGTCACTTGAATTTTGTACTTTACTCCAGTAATTTGATATCCATTTACCAATGTAGCATCAAGATTTTCTGCATGCTCATTCCTCCCTTTCAAATATATCTTTCATGACTATCACTTTATAAAACACATCTTTCATTCATTCATAGTCTCATAACTTTGCTCACTATTGTCCCCACGCCTGAGATGTCCTCTCTCTCCTTCAAGTGTTACATCAAATATTTTCAATGTTTTGAGGGCAAAAATCATTTTCTTCTGTGTAGTTCCTTAGTCAGTGTCTTGCCCAAATAACCACAACTCATATAAATTAAAATAGAAAAATAGCCCTTATTTCCTAAGTGCTTACTATTTGGCTGTTTCTTTTAAGTGCTTTTCTTATAATATCCCCTTTATTTCTCAGAAAAACACTGCAAGATAGGTAATATTTTGATCCACATTTTAAATATGACTATAGTGAGACCAGAGACTTTACATTTCTGAAAACTTACCAATTAGTTGGCTGAGTCTGAATTGTTTGGCCCATAACTACTTATTATTATTGCCACTTTTGATTCTCACTGACTCTTAACTGTTTCATCTTCTCAAAGAGATATGTTTTCCTTAAAGCTAACAACATAACTTGGATGTTTTTTACATTGGTCTTAACACTTAACAGAACTGGGACGCACAGTAGGGGATTCATAAGATATCAGGGGAAAAATTGAGTATGTTTTTAATATCAAGAACTCTGTTGAGGTTTATTGAGGAGTTAAAAATATGAAAATACATGTCTCCAGTGAAGTGGAACATTTAATCTAATTTAATTATGATCTTTATATGACAGAGGAGAAAAAAAATTGCCCCTAACAGCTGCAGTATCCGTAAAACCTTTGTCTAAAAGAATTGATTTCTTGTCTCTCAATTTCACTGTTTAATCTGAATCTTTTTGTTTGTTTGTTTTCACAATTTTTTTTTAAATTCCAAAAAAGCTGTTTTCACCCAAGTTAGCTTTGCTGATATGGTTTTAGTAGCTCCTATCTGAAATCATCCTCAGGAAACATTTTTTTTTTCTTTTTGGGTATTTTAAAAAGGAAAAATACTTAATATCAGTATGAATAACACATGTGCTCATTGCAGCATAATGTTGGTGCAATCTGTGCTTGATACAGTTATAAATAAGTCTTTGAAAGCATTTTTCTGTATTTTAAATAAAGGCTATAGAAAGCCATGAGAAGGATCTAGTCTTGTTAATATCACAAGCTGTTTCCCCACCTGCACTCGGAGCAGCTTTAGTACAGCAGCTGTCTGGGTTTGTGTTGGCGCATCACTGTCTGCACAGGAACCCCACGGTTTACACAGAGAATGAATAGGCCACAGTTCCAATGGGGGTCTTTAATAATCCCTCTTCTAATGCTACCATGTGTGAGCCCTGGGCTTTGAAGGGGTGTGAGGTGTGAGGTTTCAGAAGGATTATACAAAGCCACTCAATTTCGAAAGGTAGAAAAGAGCATTAGAAGAACCTGAGAGTGTTGTTGCATTCCTCCTGCATGTTGATCAAATGCAGTTCATACTGATTTTAGAGCTTCAGGTCCAGCATGTGATAGCAAGTGAAGGAACTGGTATAATTATGAGATTCACCCCATCCACCCCTTTAACATTGACAAACAAAACCCAGCACAGATGTCTCATTGATTTTATTTACCAAATATTAGCTGTTGAAATATTAAACTGATGGGAACAAATATCTATCCAGTAGTAACTGTGGAGATTAAACCCAGGGAGGACAGAATTTTGCATCAAGCTTACCTATGTATAGATGGGTGGTCATTGGGTTTTCAGGAACAAAGCAAGCTTTTTTTTTCCTCTCCCTTTCTTCCTTTTTTTTTCTTTTCATGTCACATGACTTGTTGAAAGTATCTTCCATGGCATTCAATTAATAATGGTCCATTAGGTCATGTGGATACTTGCAAGTTATTTGTTGAATGGTGAGAATTCAAGAAAAAACGTGGACTACACTCCAATAACTGTTTTAAGGTACTTTAGGGAAAACAGCACTCCATTTTGAGATTATTCTGAGCATTTTTGTGGGGGACACAGTATAATAAAAGTGAGACAATATAACCTATCACTTGGAAACATACTGTGTGTGATTATAGAATCAAAATACTAGTATCTCATTAGTCACCAACTGCCTCATATTTGAATTTGAGTTCAGAGCATACTTAAGTACTGGGGATGTCCAATATTGACTTGAGAAACTTTTATTTTCATTAATATATGAAAAAGTAAATAAAATATCGGTATACTCAGTCCAACATGCAGTTCCTTTACAGATGAGGCATTGTGTTAGGCACTGCAGAATTGAAGATGAATGACCCATGGGATTTAGGCCAAGAGATTCACATTCAAGGTGAGATGGTAGACGTGTAAACAGACAAGTACACCAACAGACAGCTATAGAGGCATTTCAGAGGAGAGGGTGATTAACCCTTTCATGAAGTAAAGCGAGGAAACCCTCTGAGAATATAACATCTCAAAGAGGAATTAGAAGAACAAATAAAACTTTTCTAGGTGGATTAAAAGGCAAAATGAATCATATATGTAGTGTGTATTTGTATCTAAAGTTTGGTGTTGCTAAAGCTTAAAAAAATTTGAGATAGGGTAGGAGAACTCAAAAGATGAATCTGCAAAATAAGCAAAAATCATGATCATGAAGATGATCATGAAGGATATTTTATTTTTCCTTAAGGATCTCAGAATGAAGAGCTATTGATGTGAAAAAAGTCAAAGGTTGGCATGATTTGTATTTCGGTTTAAGAAAATTGCTTCTGGCAGAGTGCAGTGTGAACTGGAGGGAGGCCTAGGTATGGGTAACTAGTTAGCAGAATTTTACTGTAGTATAAAGTCAGATTAGGGGAAATGGCAGGAAATGTGCAACAGGAATAACAAACAAGAAGGCATTTATGAGATGAGTTTGTCAGAATTCATTGAAGAGTTGATGGAGTAAGGAAGTGGGTAGCATATATCTGCGGAGAAGGCAATGGCACCCTACTCCAGTATTCTTGCCTGGAAAATCCCATGGGCGGAGGAGCCTGGTGGGCTGCAGTCCATGGGGTTGCGAAGAGTCAGACATGACTGAGCGACTTCACTTTCACTTTTCACTTTCATGCATTGGAGAAGGAAATGGCAACCCACTCCAGTGTGCTTGCCTGGAGAATCCCAGGGACAGGGGAGCCTGGTGGGCTGCCGTCTATGGGGTGGCACAGAGTCGGACACAACTGAAGGGACTTAGCAGCAGCAGCAGTAGCATGTATCTGAGTTGATCAATCTTGTACGTCCTTTTTCTTACGATTCACAGAACATCAGCCCCTCTTCAGTTATGCAGACAACAGTGACTTCTCTGTCCACTGCTCTGGATTTTTCTAGCCTCTAAATATTCTTCTGATCTTATGCAACAGAACATAAACAAACTATAGCCCTGAGGACAGAACAACCAATGGCTGGTTCCAGTGGAACTTACAAGTGTTTTGTGTCTGCCGTGGTTTGACGATACAGTTTTTAGTCACAGACTGAAAATGATTGTAGCTAACATTGTCCTCCTTCAAGTGAAAACAGCATGCAGTATATTGCCCTAATGTCAAGAATCACAATTCCTTTCCCAGAAAGCTGCTCTAATTGGATTCGGTGGACCTTAACTAGCTTACCACAGCTGTGTTCAGGATGAAGGTGAAATCTTTGAGGAGTATTTTCCTGAAATTAAGAGCTGGACATCTTTGATGAGGGCATTTAAGAGCACATATCTTAATGCAATTTTTATACTAATCTTCCATCATTTGTGTTTTATCACATTTGACAGTTGTCTAGAAAAAAAAAATTAAACATTGTGTTAGATCATCTAACACCCCAAACCCTGTGTGTATGTATTAATATTTGCATTTTTAAAGCTTATTGATTAAACTAACATAAAACTTGAATAAAATTATTTTTCTTCTGTATTAAAATCATACTTTTAAATTTGCAACAGGTGTGAAGTTGCAATTTAAGCTACACTGCTTATGAGGAATCTGGCACGTGTCCTGGGTGAGCACACGCACAGGAGAGGAATCTCAATTTTGTAAGGTAAGTGCTCTCCAAAACTTCTAAAATCTGTGCAGTATACAAAACTATCATTGAAGGTAAGTATTGTTGGATTTTCCTTGATAAATCTGAAGAAAATTAATTTACATTTATCATTCAGATTTCCTCAATTTATATCATGGTGGTAGAGCTACTGTCACTTTGAGATTTTATACAATACACACACATGTACACATGAATATATACATATATAAATAAGTGTATGAGTGCACACATATGTTAAATACTGAAAAACTTTATCAAAAGGTTGTATCTGCCTAGGTTACCAAGCAGAAAGTGTAAACACTTTTTGAAAAAATGTGAGTGCAGTATTTTTTTTAATATCTTGATTTCTCAAAATATAAAACCAGGCAACCCTAAAGTGTACAAATATGAAATTGTATGAAGCATTTGGTTTTAAGTCTCAAATGAAAGGAGTGGGTATTGTGTACTTGGTCTATTTCCGAGGAAGCCACAGTGATGTGTAATAAATACTATGACATAGTTTGTCTCTTTGTTCAATTATGTAGAAGCAGAAATGTATCAGGGAGAAACTTAAAGAGTGAAACTTACAGTGAAACTTAAAGAGTAGCAGGTCTGGGCATGAGAAGCTTAGCTCTCTAAACAGAAAGTCAGTGTTACAAAGAGAGAGCTCAGTGGAGGAGGAGACAATCAGAGTTGGGTTTGCTAAAAGAAGAGGCAAAAAGGGAGGCGCCTCTGACCTTTAAACTTCATATTAAAAAATTCTGCAGCTCACCTTTTACAAACCTGATTCCCTAACAAGCAGATTGACATTAAGTGCTCATCCTTTAGAAACTGTAATATTTGGCAAGTGTATGAGTGTGTCACCTGCAAATGTACAAAGCAGTTCTCAAGATACGGCACTCTGTGCCATTTTGGTCAAGGTATAATTCTTTTCCTTTTAATTAATGTTTGATTATCACTGTGGGCCTGAGACAACCTGAATTCTGAGATGCTGTACAGAAACAACCAAAAAGCAGGTAGTGATTTTCAAGTAGATCGGCTTTCTGGAAGTGGTGTCACTTTCATCCGTTACTGGCTTTGAATTGTTTATGTGTCCCTTTATTAAGAAAGGGGAAGAGAAGAGATTGGAGTTTTATCACATTTGTATAATTTTCGGTGCTAACTTGAACGCCTTAAAGTAAGGGCATGTTTATGACATTTTGCTGTGTTTTGTCTACTGTCTGAAAATCTCTCATTCAGGAATGAATTATGATAATAATGCACTAAGTGGGCTCAGTGTGAGGTTGAATAAGTGCTGCTCTTTTGAAAGATGCCAGACTTTTTGAGAAATAATTAAAATTCTACACTGATAGGAAAACTTTGGATGCTCTAAACTTCATAAAGAATCTCTTTTAACTACTCTTTATTCTGGTTCCATGATGGGTGGGTGAGAGTGAGGGAAGGAAAGTTTTCTTCTTCCCTGAAACCCTAAAATTTTTCAGATCTTTTTTCCTGTAATGTCTGATTAATGGCACCCTTGATTTTGATTTATATTATCCTATTATTCATTATATTGGAGAAAAAGAAGTCACTTTTTTTTTTCCAATTTAATTTTAAAAATTAGGGCTAGCAGTGATGGAATTTAAAATCAAATTATCCTGTCAGAGTGACAGATAAATCTCAAGAGATTCTGATGAGATTTTTCCGCTGGCATGATGCTGAATTTCTCCCTTTCCCAGACTCCTTCATTCCACATTTTGACTGTGAGTGACAAGGAGCATCTGTGTTTTGAAACCTGTTGTTATTTGTGTCACTTTAGTTCTTATTTTGAAATTCTGGGGTGCTTCCTTACTTGTTTACTCTAGGTTAAAGGGGAAAGTGTATACACAGTTGTCAGGTGGGTGCCTCTTTTACTGTGGAAAGTTGTGAGTAATTACCATTTACTTGAACTTGGTTAAGTTTAGTAGGTTCTGCTGCTGCTGCTAAGTCACTTCAGTCGTGTCCGACTCTGTGCAACCCCATAGACGGCAGCCCACCAGGCTCCCCCGTCCCTGGGATTCTCCAGGCAAGAACACTGGAGTGGGTTGCCATTTCCTTCTCCAATGCATGAAAGTGAAAAGTGAAAGTGAAGACGCTCAGTCATGTCCTACTCTTAGCGACCCTATGGACGGCAGCCTACTAGGCTCCTCCATCCATGGGATTTTCCAGGCAAGAGTACTGGAGTGGGGTGCCATTGCCTTCTCCATTAGTAGGTTCACTTGCCTTTAAATATTGCTATTCTTACAGGAATTTCTGCCATGGAGATGGTATAGATATGACAAAACTTTCTTACTATAGTGCTCTTTGATTTTTTTTTCTTTTGTCATTATTCAAAATCTTAAGTTTCACAGTAATTGAGTAGACCTCTAGAGTTCTAGATTCAGTTAATGGTTTTTGTTTTCTGTAGTCATGGTTTTAGAGACCCTATTTCTGATAGCTGAAAAGGAAACTGCTCCTTGCTGGTCTTTAAAGCATGGACCAAACAGCAATTCCTAAATGTAATAATGGATGTCACTTTATACATCTGCAAGGGAAAAAAAAAAAAAAGCATAGCTAAGCAAGCAGTATATCCAGTGAAATTAGCTAAGTAACTAATTGTCGATTGATAGTTTAAGGGAGGACACAAAAGGATTATAGACAAAAGTGATCTGTTATTAAGGAACCCTCTGTATTAAGAGATTGTCTTGAAGTGCCTAGAGAATGATCATTGCCGTAGGAAGTTGCAATGACTGAGCCTGTTCCCTATCTCCGATTAAACAAAAAGTTCAAGTTCATGGCATGTCTGTAAGTTTCAGTTTCTCCATGCACAGGCCAGAGGCTAGACAAAAGTTTCAACTTTAATGCAAAAGTTGGCTTCTTCATTATATTTCTATCTTTTCATGTTGTAGCAATCCCTCCAACAGAGGATATTAATGAGTAAGTGCCCCTTGAGCAGCTTGCTTTGGTTACTCGATTATTATCCCAAAATGAGGAATGGGGAGGACATTAGGTAATAATTCAAACAACAGATGATACTCAGAAGAAAATGTGGCAGGGCACCTTTGTGTAGGCCCTGAAGAGCTGCACATACTGTACATTAGTTAAGAGTCTTAATAAAAGAACAGAAGGAAGGGAAAATAACACAAAATGAAGAATGAATTACTTAAGATTAAATAGTTTCTATTACAGAAATAGGCTACATGTAGAGCTAATGGCAGGCATTTTCTACAGACAGATGGAATACTCTCATCTCCCAATGGTATTGATATGAAGTCTCTGTTAAGATTCATTTTTCCTGAAACATTTGCATATAAATATAAACATCATTACTAGGGGCTAATTGCCCTGTAGGAACTAAAATGTGGGAATTAGCATCTTTAGTCGTTTTTATTATTATTTTTTAAAGTATCTCTAACACGCATCATATTTGGTACTGCATGGCTGCAACAGATAATTACCACCATTAAGAATCTCAAACGCAAAATCAAAACCATTTGGAATGGCTTCCAGGGCAACCCAGCACAGTGAGTAGCCACCAAAATGAGTATATGAGGTTTATGTTCATGCATATTCATAAGGGTACTTAATTCGACATTCATAGTAGGGGGCTTTTGAAAGCTTGTCAAAAGAGCAGCCCCCAAACAAGAACAAACATCAAAGGTAAGAAGATGCACTACATCTCACTCCCATGCACATACAAATATCACTTGCAGGAGGCAATGAATAACACTAAAAGAATTATTTATTTTAACTACTTAGAGGAGATGGCAACTTCTACGAAGATGTAAACCACAAGCCTCTGCCTTTATCATTCATTTTATTGATCAGAAAGGTCAGGAGTATAAGTTATTCAAAGGATGGATCATCGGCAACAATTCTGTACAAATGGGCACGCAGACTTGTGTGATTAATGCCCCTTGCTTGCGCAGAATATGAGGAAGAGTTTGACGGCACATCTTAAGGAGAGAAAAAAGAACAGTGTTTATAAGAAGACAAGCGTGGCTGCCACACCGACTGTCTCTCAGACATTGCCCATTTTGTGGGTGGATCAGTGTATTTCAGCACACAGGTGCTGCCTTTTTCAACTGTTGTGTTCAGAGGTGATCTTGCTGACATTATACTTTTCAAATCCATTTCCATGACATTCAGCAAATGTTTGTTCTGGTGGAACAAATCTGTTAAATTATAGATTAGAAATAGTACAAAGAAACCTTTACAAATGTATCAGTTTCAGTTTTGCACAAACCAAACAGCATTATATTTAAATGAAACACTCCTTGTTAGAATGAAATATCTGCATAACAATACTAGGCTTGATTTCCTAATTCTCTCCTCCTTCTTGGATGGGTGTGGATGTATGAAGTTGTGGAAGACAGATAGTATTGGAGGTGACATCTCCTCAGTCCCTTCCCAATGCCCACTTCTACGATTCCTTTCTGCTCGCCTGTTGTTTTCCTACACATCTCAGTTCCCTTTCCTTAATTTCAATCCCTGCCTAACCTTTCCCCCCTTGATTCTCCACTGTTCTTATGCTATGCTATGCTAAGTCACTTCAGTCGTGTCTGACTCTGTGTGACCCCATAGACGGCAGCCACCAGGCTCCCCCATCCCTGGGATTCTCCAGGCAAGAACACTGGAGTGGGTTGCCATTTCCTTCTCCAATGCATGAAAGTGAAAAGTGAAAGTGAAGTCGCTCAGTCGTGTCTGACTCTTAGTGACCCCATGGACTGCAGCCTACCATGCTCCTCCATCCGTGGGATTTTCCAGGCAAAAGTACTGGAGTGGGGTGCCATTGCCTTCTTTGCCACTGTTCTAGGGATGTTCTAAATAAGAAATGATGATTTTTTTTTTCCAGTAGTGGTCCCATATTATTTAAACAGCATTCAGTTCTGTGTAATGCTCCCTCACACTTACAGACAATCATTATTTTGGAAAAATACTGGAGAGTGACATACACTGGTTTTAAAAACATGCAAACATGCTGGGCCTGAATACTGGGGTACTATTAATACTAGACTTACCATAGGCTTCACGTGACCTATTTATAGATGTAGATCCATAAGCCAAATACTAAATTGTTTTATAGGTAAGAGAAGAGTAAAGTTTAATTTAGTGATTCTTTGCTAAAGATTTATTTTTAGGGCAATATGTTATTTTATAATATCTTAGCAATCATTATTTTAGAATTTGTTTTAAAAAGATTAAAAACATTTGTAATCCTTAGTGGTAATGAATGAACAAGTGACCTAGTTGAAGACAGAATGACAAAAAAAATTTTCTTCACAATCAGCTGCTAAAAAGTAACCAATATGACATAAAAGAGAAATATAACTTAGGTGGCTCTGGCAAGTCATTTTAAATGTATTAGTGTCTAAACATATCATAAAGACACAATACATGAAACAGCAGTGCACACAAGAATATCTATCAGTACATACAAGATAGATAAATGGACTGAACAGAAAACACAGAAAAAAAATATATATATATGTATTCTATGAAGAATTCAGTATATGTAGAATTAATAAAATATTACAAACCATTTGCAAAAGGATTATAAATGGAATTCGAATATTGGCTATCTTTAGGAGAGGACAGTAATACAGATCCCCATTTCATATCATACACCAAAATATATTCAACAGGGAAATTTAGAAGCTAAATCATAAATTAATGGAAAGTCAATTTAGGGTAAATGTAAAGCTAAAATTATAATGAAATGACAATTTGGGTAATTACTTTGTGTGATCTGTAGACTTCTAAGCATAACAGATTTTTAAAGTATGAAATCAACAAAGACAATCACCAAGGGTAAGATCAATACACTTGAATTAAAATTTACAAGCATTTATACATCAAAAGTCATTATTAACAAAATTAAATGATAAATAGTGAACTGGGGAAATACTTTTCCAAAATTCAGAAGTTAAAGAATTTTGAAAACTCTAAAGTCTTTCTTTTTTTTAATGGTCAACAATGGTAAAGAGATTTCAAAGTATAAAAACTACAAAAGAATAATAAGCATATAAAAATAGTTTAATTTCAGTCATAATATAAGGGAAAGGAAACTAAAAATATATATATAAAGGAACCTTTTTTTTCTTTCTAAAACAGAAAAAAATTTAAAAGATGAAATCCTCCCTGTTTGTTTTGGTAGAAACAGGCAGGCTCGTAAACAGTTAGTGTGTGTTTTAATTAGTATGAACTTTCTGAAAAGTGGTTTTACTACCATGCAATGAGACCTTGACAGTCTTACAGAAAATACACTACTGGTTCACACATATAGGACTATTTCCTATGTCAATACTTAGAAATTCAGAGAATTACATAGAATCAAAGATTGTCATTATGAAAAAAATTCAATTATTTTTACCCTAAGATTTTTAAATGTTTCTATTATTAGACAAAGTGAAAGTGAAAGTTACTCAGTTGTGTCTGACTCTTTGCGACCCCATGGCCTATACAGTCATGGAATTCTCCAGGCCAGAATGCTGGAGTGGGTAGCCTTTCCCTTCTCCAGGGGAACTTCTCAACCCAGGGATCGAACCCAGGCCTCCTGCCTTGCGGGCGGATTCTTTACCAGCTGAGCCACAAGGGAAGCCTTTTGACAAAGTAGTGTAAGAAATATAAGATGTTTTTGCTTTATATTTACACTGATTGGAAGTTGCTGGTCCCAGTCTTCATCTATTACCTGCCTTCAGAATCCCAAGGTATGTGTAGCTGACAGACAGAAATCTCTGTCACGGGGATTTCTTCAAAAATGTCCCTGTCTTCCACATCAGTCAGTAGAGGGGAAGACCAGGGATATCAGGCTTCTGTGCAGGAAAGAGGGTGATGGAGAAGGCAGAGGAAGTTCAGTCCAAGGTTACCTGAAGCAGTGCAACCTTGGAAATAGAGGAGAAAGGTACTTTTAGTAACTAATGACTGCACCTTTTGTTGAGCTGGAAACATGTATTCATGTTTTGTTACTATTACGGTAAGTGAAAGTGAAAGTGATGTCGCTCAGTCGTGTCCGACTCTTTGCAATCCCATGGACTGTAGTCTACCAGGCTTTTCTATCCATGGGATTTTCCAGGCAAGTGTACTGTAGTGGGTTGCCATTTTCTTCTCCAGCGGATCTTCCTGACCCAGGGATCGAACCCAGGTCTCCTGCATTGCAGGCAGACGCTTTATCCTCTGAGCCACCAGGGAAGCCCATTATAGTAAGGTACTTAGACAAACTGATGAATCAAACATGAACTGTGATATCTGGAAACACAGTCGTGAATAGGAGAGGAATATGTGTTGTGTGCACATGTATACTTGTGTGTGTATACGTATGCCCATACACACTTGCATATATATGTGTGTGAGTGTATATATTTACATACATGAAATTCAGTATATTAAGGAAAGAAATGCTCCTCAGGATATATTGTATGTGATATAGATTTCTACTTCCACAGTTAGTTTTTATCAAGTCAAGTCACTCTGTTTACTTTTTTCCCTCAGAGCAACCTGAATTTACTTGATTTGCTTTTTTATTGTTTGTCTCCACACCAACCTAGCAATGCATGCATGTAAAGGGTAGAGGCAACTTATCTGATCTATTGTTGTGCTTTAAATACTTGGCACATAGTAGCTCTTCAATAACAAATTTTTGAATGAATGAAAAATGAATTAGTATTTCTTTATGGACTTCTCTAGAGTATATGTAGGATTTGGACATAGAGAAAGAGGAGAAAAGTAAAGGAAAAAAAAAAAAAACATAAGAGCAAAGAAGAGATGAGGAATGACATAAGCAGAAGCAGAAGTGTGTGTGTATGCTTGGTTGCTTAGTCGTATCTGGCTCCTCTGTCCATGGGATTTTACAGGCAAGAAGTCTGGAGTGAGTTGC
Organism: Bos indicus; assembly: GCF_029378745.1. Lineage (NCBI taxonomy): Eukaryota > Metazoa > Chordata > Mammalia > Artiodactyla > Bovidae > Bos > Bos indicus. Next base: position 77,489,069 of record NC_091766.1, read on the forward strand.
CATTTCCTGCTCTAGGGGATCTTCCTGATCCAGGTATGAGACTCATGTCTTTTGAGTCTCCTGCATGGGCAAATGGATTCTTTACCACTTGTGCCGCTTGGGAAGCCAAAGAGAAGACATAAAGTTTTGGAAGGAAAAGAGAGAGAGGTGTTCCAAAATAAGTTGTATGGGGAATCAGCTACAAAAGGGGATTTTTTTTTAAATTGATATGATTGCCTTATAGTATGAGCCTCTTTACATTTTCAAAATAATGTTCTGTTTTTTCAAAGTGATGATATTTTTTATTCTCATCAGTAGTATTTATCTGAAGAGCTCAGGTTGGCTCACAAACGGACAACCAACTGTTGATATTGTCATATTTCTCAATTTTATGACTCTAATAGGCAAAAAAGTTGGTAACTATAAAGCTAAAATATTATAATAATAATATAATGATGAAATTTAGACAATCAGTTGTATGACCTCTGGATTTCCAAGCCTCAGTAAATTTTTTAAGCATGAAGACCACAGAGAAATTGTTTTCATCTTAATATTGCTATTCTTTATTACAGTTGCGTAATCTAATTTTTGTCATTTTTATCTTCTTTAATATATATGTAATCTAGAAAAATACTGATTTACTACCTAATTTTGAGGTTTTTTTAGTACAAATAGTTTTTCAGTACTTTGCAAATATATTCCAACATTTATAACTTTATTTCTTTTTCCTTAAATAATGTTTCAAGAAATATATGGTTTTGTTGTGGCGGTTACTTTTTTTTTTTTTTTTTTGCACTGTTATAGTTTTACCATGGTTGCTTTATATATATATTTTTATTGTGTTCTATGGATTTTGTTGACAAATTCTTACTTACATTCTCTGAGGTCATAAAGATATTCTCCTACATCTTCTGTGTAAAGTTTTACAGTTTTGACTTTAAACATTTAGAGTTTTTATTTATCTAGGATTGATTTCTCTGTGCAGTAAGAAGATTGGACCTAATTTCTTTTTTTCTAATGTGAATAAACAGGAGCTGCTACACTACTTACTGAATAGGTCCTCCTTCCCCAGTGACAAACAATACCACCTGGAATATAAAGCAAATTGAAAATAGCATTGTGTCAGTTTCTAAGAGTTCTCTTTAGTTTCATTCATAGACAGATCACACTCCATTAATGATTATAGCTTTAGAATTATCTTGATTTATGGTAGGGATAATCCCACTTTATTCTTTTTACTCTGAAATACCTTAAAGAATTTTGAACCATACTTTAGGTTTACCTTGTATGCAAAATTGTTTACATACAGTGATGCTTTAGAACAATACCCATTTAACTCACATTCCTATGGTAAGAAGTCCAGTGTGTCATGACTGTGTTCCCTGCTCAAGGCTGAAATCAATGGCTCATCCAGTTTCACTTCTTACCTGTAGTCTCCAGGGGAAAACCGGCTTCCATGCTCAGATTTACTGATGCTGTAATTCACTTCCTTAAGATTTTTTGACTCAGGGTTCCAGTTTCTTTGCTGGTTGTGGTCTGGGGGTTTATATTAGCTTAGAGCAACTGTTATCAGATCCTTTCCAAGTTCTCTAATTCCAAGTCGGAAAAAATATGTCCGTTCACCCCTGCTTCAAATCTCTGCCTTTCTCTTGTGCTACCTGCCAGACCAAAAAAAAAAAACAACTTTCCACTTTTAAAATGTCACATGTGATTAGGTTATATTCACCTTTTTGATTGACTTGAAGTTAGCTGATTAATAACCTTAATTACATCTGCAAAATACTTTTTGCTGTGTAATATAATTGCAGGCATGAGATCTCATTATTAATTAGAGCAGGAAAAACTGGGGAAATATCTTTAGAATTCTGCCTACCATGATTTCCGTGTAAGTTTTAGAAATAGATTCTCGACTCTTAAAAAAAAAAAAAATTCTTGTTGTATTTTAAGTTGAATTGTACAGAATCTATAAGGTGATTGTGGACACTTGACATCTGTATAACACAGAGCTTTCTAATTTATGAATTTGGCATGTCTTTCTATTTGATTTTGAAGATACTTAATAAATGTCGATATTTCTGTTGTCAAAAACAGTGTGATTCTTGTATATTGATTTTGTTTTTTATTTTAAATTTTATTTTATTTTTAAACTTTACAAAATTGTATTAGTTTTGCCAAATATCAAAATGTATATTGATTTTGTATAAGCTATTTTGCAAGCTCTAATCACAATAATTTATATTTTACTTTGAATTTTCTGTCTATTCGTTTGTATTACCTTATCCATGGGATAATGAGTCTATTATTTCTTTATAATCATACACATATTTTTTTCTTCTTTCATGTTTATTACTCAATTTAGAACATGTTTCATAGAATTAGTGAGTTAAGTTTTATTCCTAATTCAAAAGTAAATAGTTTCAAACTTTCACAATTATGAAAAAATTTGCTCTAGATTTTTCATAGATATTTTGTTCCAGTACCAGGGTTCTAAAACTGAGTGGGTGTCCTAAAACTCTACCCACTTTTGATAATCATATCCCCAGATTCCACCACTTAAAGAACAAGCTCCCTATCAGGAAGATTTTTATGTGCTGTGCTGTGCTGTGCTGTGCTTAGTCACTCAGTCATGTCGGACTCTTTGCCACCCCATGGACTGTAGCCTGCCAGGCTCCTCTTTCAATGAGGATTCTCCAGCCAAGAATACTGGACTGGGTTGCCATGCCTTCCTCCAGGGATCTCTCTGACTAAGGAATGGAACCAGGATCTCCCTCATTGCAGGTGGATTCTTTTCCAACTGAGCTACCAGGGCAGCCCTTTTATTTTCTGTTAGTCTTTTATCAGATATTAAAGTCCTTCTCAATTATATTTTTCTCTAGACATATTATTTTACTCTTGCTTTTATTTCCTTGTAGTAAAATGGTTACTTCTCTACTATGAGATTTATTATTTATTACATTTATGTCTATTTGTTAAGGACTCTTTTATTCTCCTTATATATAAATTTAGTTGGTTATAGTATTGCTTCTCTAGAACTGTGCCATCTTATATGGTAACCACTAGCCACTTGGGGCTGTCAAATACTTTAAATATGGCTTAGTTCAAATTTAGATATGCTGTTGCTGCTGCTAAGTCACTTCAGTCGTGTCCGACTCTGTGCGACCCCATAGACAGCAGCCCACCAGGCTCCCCCGTCCCTGGGATTCTCCAGGCAAGAACACTGGAGTGGGTGGCCATTTCCTTCTCCAATGCATGAAAGTGAAAAGTGAAAGTGAAGTTGCTCGGTCATGTCTGGCTCTTAGCGACCCCATGGACTGCAGCCTACCAGGCTCCTCCATCCATGGGATTTTCCAGGCAAGAGTACCAGAGTGGGTTGCCATTGCCTTGAAGTTAGTGTAAAAAAATGGATTTTAATGGTTTAAAAAAGTAAAACATCTCATTAATAATTTTTATTTATTAATATGGAAATGATAATATTTTGGATATACTGAGTTAAATAAAATGTGTTAGTAAAACTTTTTTACCTGTTTGCTTATTTTTTGTTTACATGACAGAAAATTTACAAACACATATGTGGTTTCCATTATATTGGACAGTGCTGCTGTATAAAATTTGTGGTAACATTCTCTACCTTCCCCATGAAAATTTACTATCTAACTGAACTTGTAAGCTAAAGCTTTTATGACCTTCTGTATTTCATCATTCAATTCAAATCTATTTATTCTTTTAAACTTGTATTCCTTTTCTCCAAAGTGGCTTCAGTATCAAGCTTATCTCAAAATGATACTTTTATAAGTTTCCTAAGCACCAAAATTGTTCTGAGTTTTCTTCTTTCACCACCAACATCCTCTCAATATAGCATAGAATAAAGCTTCCAAAGGGGATTAGAAGACAGTTAGGTTAAAGGAAGGGATGGCATGGGAAAAGAACTGGAGTATAGGCTTGTCTGGTAAAATACAGTACACACAGTTAAATGACAATTTCAGATAAACCATGAATAATTCCTATTTTATTATTTATATTTATATTATCATGTATAAACAACAGATGAATAAGGCATGAACCACACTCTTGCTAAAAATAAATTGCATTTGCTGCTTATCTGGAATTAAAATTTGAGTATCCTATGTTATTTGCTAAATCTGACAATCCTATTAGTATTAAGGTAGAGTCGGACAGGACTGAAGTGACTTAGCAGCAGAGACTATCACTGGTTTCTTCATGGGTGGGATAGGGGAAGTGATTAGATTTCAGGGACAGAAAATGAAATATCATTTCTTCATTTTGTAGCACACAGTGATTATTATTCTGTGAAAGTTCTACCTCTTGTTTGTGTCTTTATTTTATTCTTTCACTTATTTGTTTATTCATTTATTAGTTCAATCATTCATTCAGTTTTACTGATGCCTCAATCCTATTTCCATCCTTATCCTCCATAGGCATATATTCTAAGTTATTTGACATGTTTTCAGCCTTGTGTGTTTTATTTTTTGTATCAGACCCCACCTCTTTCGATTCCCTTGTCTCTATGTTCAAGTCACCTTCTCAATAAATCTCAGTCTATTAAACTGCAAGTGACATCCAGGGGCTTCAGTGGTGGCTTGGATGGTAAACAATCTGCCAGCAATGAAGGAGACCTGGGCCAAGAACATCCCCTAGAAAAAGACTTGGCTACCCACTCAGATGTTCTTGCCTGGAGAATCCCATGGACAGAGAAGCCTGGCGGGCTCAGTCCATGGGGTCACAGAGTCAGACACGAGTGAACAACTAACGCTTTCCTTCACTTCAGCCTCCAGGTACTTTCACCTTCCACCTACTTGATTCTAAATTATTTCTTTAACATTTATCATTCATGCTTATTTATTTGCCTATGGTTAATAATTTGTCTTACTTAAGCTACACTGTATTATTTAGGGCAAGGATCTTTATTTTTTTCACTGTCCTATCAGGCACCTAAAACCATGCCAGTCACATTATAAATGGTCAACAATATAAACTAGAATAAATAAAAGCATTGTTGCTTTCTCCTTTCATATTTGCACTTTGTATACACACTTTTTTGTTTTAAACCTCCTTCTATTTGTTTCTTAAGCAGCAATCTATTTTAGATAGATGCCTATGTGGGGCACATTCAATCGTTACATCTCTCTATCCTCTACAAAGTATTCTATCACATCTATCTGCCACATCATGCATTTCTGTACTCATAGTCATGGACATTGGAACTGCTTCCTTGTTTCTCTCCACTCTATGGCACGGTTTTGCTTTTTCAAATTTTTCCTTTAACATTTTTTCATCACCATCTTAAAAACCATTATTCCCTTTTTAAGAATCATTGCTAAAAGGGAAGGAGTTATCCCTTCACAATTTCTCAACAGATTTCTGTTCTATGCATTTTGTTACCCATGAAAATTAGAGAGTTCCATCTGTTAAACACCTTGATATCTCATATTAATTAAGAAAAGAAATTACAGGTATAAATACATAGGGACAGAGGTAATGTTTTATGATGCATGTTCTTGCTTAGAGCCAGGGAGTAGATGGTTGGTGAGATACTCTAATATTTCAAGGTCGGAATAAAGTTTGTTTAATAGAAGTATACTAAGTCTGTATTGTAAAAATTGTTATTTATTTCAATATTGAATTGGCCAAAGAGTTTTTTCCATAAAACCTTACAGAAAAACCCAAATGAATTCTTTAGTGGGTGCGTGTGTATTCAGTCAAATCTAACTCTTTGCAACTCCATGGCCTGCAGCCTACTGGGTCCTTTGTCCATAGAATTTTCCAGGCAAGAACTGGAATGGGTTGCAATTTCTTCCTCCAGGATCTTCCCAACCCAGGGATTGAACTCGTGTTTTCTTTTCTCCTGCATTGGCAGGCAAATTCTTTACCACTAAACCACCTAGGAAGAACCAACTCTTTGGCCAAGCCAAAATATTCAATAATAAGATGAATATCATTACTATCATGGAGAAGAGTACAGTTTAAAATTTTTCTACCCATTCCAATATGCTCCTAATACATTTTTACCTTGAGACTTCTATATGGTTACTTATATGTAATAATTTTAACTCTATATTTTCTCCATATACTATTTTTACAAATAGGGCTGTAATACTAATTATTTTGTCACTCAGTTTTAAACTTATTCATATCATATCAATAAACTGTTTTGAAATCACTAGATTTGATCAAAAAGCAATAACTTGAATTTGTTAATTTTTTTCTACTTGCCATAGCTCTCTACATGTTACTAAGCATTTAATAGGAACTTAAGAGGCTTATTTAATTTAGTTACATGTTTATAAAATAAAATAAAGCATATTAAGAGCATAGAGTTTGGATTCAGAGAGATTTTGAATTGCATCACAACTTTTTTGGTGAAGTCATATAGCTTTAAACAAATTTCCTAATCTACTTTCATTTTACTTTTATTTTTTTTTTTTCCATAGCTGCTGCACCATTTTTTATTTTTTATAAAATTATTTCTTTAAAAATAGTAACTACCTCATTGGGTAATTTTAAGGAATGTTAATTTATAAACATTTAAAGGTCTTAGTACAAGTCCTAATATATTATACATCCTTAGTAAATTTTGACTAATATTACTAATGCTAAAATAATTTTTGTCTTTTTCAAATTCAGAGACTTATTAAAGAAAATAGTACTAAATACTTTGAAGCATTTATTATCTTTTTGTTTCCCCTTTCTCATGAATAATTATTTTTCTGTGGTTAAAAAAGTAGTCAATCATATGTATTACCAATGTGTTAATCACACATTATAAAACACTAACGAACATTGCATTGTATTTACCTTTATTGGTAAGATTTTATATGATCAATATGAATAAATAATAAGGAGCATGACTCTCAATTTATGAAGCTTAAGACATTTGAGACTTCAGCATGATTGATAGCTAGGAGTGGAATGGATGACTATATAGTTTTATAATATCAAAATAAAAGGATAAACAAAGACATGAAATATTAAAAAGAAAGGGGTTGAGATTTTCTACATGAATGTTTAGGTACAGAAATATACAGGACGAATAAATAAAATACACAACTACAAAATTATTTAAGATAATGTGTGAAATGTTTTATTCAGCTTTTCTAAAATCTTCATTTGCTGGTTTTGCTATATATGAAACAAATAGCTGAAATTTTGGCACCATTTGTCAAAGAGTATGTATTGAAATACTTACTTCAGTGTTGACTGTAAGAACTATATGTGTTTCTCATCTTATTTGGAGAGATTTTTTTTTCTGTAATGAATAATTTGGATACATCGCAATATTCTACTTTCTGCTGAAACAAAATTCTCCAGTGTACATGTTCTGTTTTATTCCCATAGGATAGTGAATATGTATGTGCTTACATTTATAAAGTAAATTATGTGCTTAAAGATATAATAGCCTTTGCTTTTACATGGTTGTTTTCTCAGAGGAATTCAACACATTTCACACTGACTTTAGACAAAACACGTACTCGTTCTTGACATACCATATTACTCTGGGAGTATTTATTTCCACTCTTTTTTTTTTTTTTTTTTTTTCCCTTAAAGCTTTATAATAGATTGTAAGGAATTTAAATTAAGAGAGACACACAGAAAAAAGAAGAGCATCTAACACAGATCTTAATACACTTGGTCAGAATCTTTAAATTCCAAACTCACCAAATGAAAATCAAAACCTTGGTAGAATCCTAGACTTCTAGATCATTGCTACCTCTCATAAGATAAAAAAAAAAACCAATGAGATTTTAAATATAATTGAGGAAAATACATTTTAGAAGATCAATATTTTCTATTTGGAGGAATATATATTAGATTAAAAATATTTCATGACTTAGTTATTTTCTTTATTTTTATGTATCATCCTCATTAAGGTAACCGTTTCAAGTGGGTGTTCTGATAGAAATGAATTTTATTAGTTAAGTCCATCTACACACTTCTCCCTCTTAACCAAGGTCATCCTTTTGCAAGGCTGCAACAAAATAAAATGTCCCATGTGGTCATTAAGTACATGATATTTGTAACTGTGGAAATGTCAGCCTGAAATATTGAGATAATCTAAATTAATATTTTCCCTATACTGAAGAGAAATGGGGATCAGAAACATGAAATGATTTGCAAAGACTTGTGGTTCATTCTGGCTAAGAATGTCCACTGGGGATTTGGAATCCTATTTTAATTTTGAGCTCTAACACTTACTGTGTAATATTGGGTGAGTTGACTAAGCTTTTTTTGTTTTAAATTTTGGCTGCACTGGGTCTTTGTTGCTTCTTGCGGGCTTTCTCTAGTTGTAGTGAGCGGGGACTACTCCGCATTGCAGTGTGCAGGCTTCTCATTGAGGTGTCTTCTCTTGTTGCAGAGCACAGGCTCTAGGTGCGCTGGCTCAGTAGTTGTGGCTCCTGGACTCTAGAGTGCAGGCTCAGTAGTTGTGCACTAAGATGCACAGGCTTAGTTGCTCCAAGGCATGTGGATCTTCCTGGACCAGGGATCGAACCCATGTCCCCTGCATTGGCAGGAGGATTTCGTATCCACTGTACCACCAGGGAAGTCCTGACTATCCTTTTTAAGCCTCTGTTTCCTTATCTATAACATGAATCTAATTATAGTACTTGTGGCTTATTTTGTACCAAAGATTTGCAGTGAAATTTGAGAGACCGTACAAAGGAATCTTACTAGACATTTGAAAGTTTAAAGGTTGTCATGTCTCTATTTTACCATTTGGGACCACTGTAGTTTTGCCCTATCTATGATTTTTCCAGTGGTCATGTATGGATGTGAGAGTTGGACTGTGAAGAAAGCTGCACGCTAAAGAATTGATGCTTTTGAACTGTGGTGTTAGAGAAGACTCTTGAGAGTTCCTTGGACTGCAAGGAGATCCAACCAGTCCATTCTGAAGATCAGTCCTGAAGGACTGATCTAAAGCTGAAGGACTGATGCTAAAGCTAAAACTCCAGTACACTGGCCACCTCATGAGAAGAGTTGACTCATTGGAAAAGACTGATGATGGGACAGATTGGGGGCAGGAGGAGAAGGGGACGACAGAGGATGAGATGACTGGATGGCATCACCGACTCAATGGACATGAGTTTGGGTGAACTCTGGGAGTTGGTGATGGACAGGGAGGCCTGGCGTGCTGCAATTCATGGAGCCGCAAAGAGTCGGACACGACTGAGCGACTGAACTGAACTGATGGACCACTTATGATTGCATTTCTGTCTTCTGTTTAACTATTGGTCAACTGTGCTGTAGGAAAATGTGAGTTCTTAAGCATCTTGATTAAGCACTCAGATTCTAGACCAGAATACTGAGGCCTGAATTTTTGTTCAGCTGTGCAGCTTTGAGTGATCTTGCTACTTCTTTATGACTCAGTGTCCTCATCTGTTAAATATGAGTAATCATACAGCTTACATCATAGGATTCAACTAATAATCAAAGTTATATGCATAGAGCACTAAGAACAGTGGGAGGCACACAGCAAATGGTATATGAGGATTAGTAGTTAATTATTGGTATATTAAGAAAAAGTGTGAATTGTTTTACTCAGCTTTTCTAAAATCTTTGCTAATTCTACTATGTATGATATAAACAACTGGAACATTCTTGCCCTTAAAAAATACAAAAAGATGTTTATGAATCACATCCTCTTTTTTTGTTTTAACAAATACTCATCAACTTTAATTTTAAAATAATATGTAAAAATGCCAATTCCCATTACTTTTTCTCTAATTTATTTTGCTAAAGTAATCTAAGAGAAATGATTCTTATGTTTGCTAAACCCTTCTAATTGCTACTGAAGATTGTAATCATAATGCCCCCATTGCATCATCAAGAATAAATGACACAATCAAATGTATAATTGCTCTTATAAAGGAATGTCAATATTGTCACAAACACTCAGATTTTCAGAGCAAAATTTGTGAGAGTAATAAATGTGTCCATTTCCATCAAGATACTTTATAAAATCCTTCCATTTAAAGTCAAACCCAGTTTTGCTATTAATGAAGTAAATTATATGTTTATAGGCATAGTAATTCAAGTTAAGTATACTAATCTCAGGATTTCCCTGGTGGCTCAGATGGTAAAGTGTCTGCCTACAATGTGGGAGACCCGGCTTCGATCCCTGGGTGGGGAAGATGCTCTGGAGAAGGAAAGAAGAGTACTCCAGTACTCTTGCCTGGAAAATCCCATGGACGGAGGAGCCTGGTAGGCTACAGTCGATGGGGTTGCAAAGAGTCAGACACGACTGAGTGACTAAGCTTTCACACTAATCTCAAACAGGTATATTTTCTCTAAACTGAGAATTCTTTTTGTTTTAAATTTATTTATTTTTGACTGTGTTGGGTTTTAGTTGCAGCTCAGGATCTCCGCTGTGGCATGCAGGATCTATTTGGTGCAATGCATGGATTCTTTGTAGCTCTGTGTAGACTCTCAAGTTATGGCTCAGGGGCTCCAGAGTGCACAGGCTCAGTAGTCGCAATGCAAGGGCTCAGTCGCCCCACGGTATGAGGGATCTTAGTTCCCTGATTAGGGATCAAACCCACGTCCCCTATATTGTAAAATGTATTCTTAACCACTGGACCACCAGGGAAGTCCCTAAATTGGGAATTCTACTCACAGATTTTCTAAGTATTTCAGTTCATTTCTGCATGGTAAGGAAGATAACAAGATTTTTATATCATGGTAAATGAATAAACAGTCTTTTGCTTTACTAGAGTGGACATAACAGAATAATTATGTATTCATGATGGTCAGTTTTCTATAAATATTAGAGTTCAGTAATTACTCTAAAACTGCCTGTTATTTACTCATTTGGAAGACTTATAAAAGTAGTTCATGCATATTCATGATCCTCTAAGTAACAAAAAACTGTTTTGGTCTTTGGGTTTGCTATAAGTATATTTTGTAGTTTTTAAAATATATCTGCTATCTTCATTACCTTGAGCTAGACAGAGAATGGAGTGCATTTTAATGCAGGAACAATTCATTTTTGATAGTTCTTCTCTTCCCAGTATTTCAAGACTTTTCTCTAACCTGTCACTCTATCCTTGCAAAAAAGACGGAACCAAGAAAAAAATTGCCTGTGCTTTCTCTCTCATTGTTTTAGTTTTGTTCTCTTTTTTTCCAGCATTATTTGTATTTTACCCGAGAATGAAAAACATATAGAACTTTTAATTAAATAAATTTCCCCCATTCATATTTTCCAGGGCCAGGGTGGAATTCCATTACATTCCACCTATTTCATCTATACATGCTATTCCATCTATTCCATTGCATGAGATAGATTTCTAGAGATGAAACTTGGTTGTCTTCTCTCTCCATTTGGTTCTCATTTTGATAGGAAGTTCTAATGCTAGAAATGCAGATTTCTGTAATGATAATATTTTATGTCACACAGAAGCCATCTCTTAGCCCTCAAATTTACCCAGGTTCATATCTGCTCACTTTGTTTGCTTAAAAGACAGGCTTTGATTTTGAGTCAGCTTTTCATTTTGGAAATCTAAGAGAGGAAACCTTTTGAACTCACATCCCTAGTTAACATCACATTAATTTACAAAGCACTTTTTGAAACAAATGCTATGGAGTTCAGGAATGCAGAAGGCTAACACTATAAATATAGAAAGCTGAAGATGTAATATAGTTTGTTCAGTAATTTGCTGAATATAAGGATGGAAATATTCACAGTTTAAAAAAATAGTTTCTGGCTCATTTAGCTCATCTTATTTTTGTGTATATTAACATTGAGTCAGATCTTCCAAATTCATGAACTACATTGGATTTTTTTCCCCTCTCTATTTAGATGTAGGACTCAGAATCATTCCTTTAGTCAGAGTTTCCCACAAATCCTCTGATAATTGACTAGATTAATACAAAACAATACCACAAAAGTCTATGTAATCCCTCCACAATAAAGATTACCAGAAAACAGGAGGGGAGGACTTGGCATTTTTTTCTCTACTGCACCTCTGCTCCCTCCCTTCTTATTATTATCCCTTCCTCTCTTCTTCCACCCTTTGCTCCCCCACCTTCTTTCTTTTTGTAAAAACACTTAACAAGAGATCAGACCTCAACAAATTATTAAAAGTGCCCAATACAGTACTATATCTTTCGGAACAATTCTGTAGAACAAATCTCTAGGATTTGGTCATTTTGAATAACTAAAATTATACCCACTGAAAACAACTCAACTCCCCATTTTCTCTTCTCCCCCATTCCCTGGAAACCATCAGTCTAATGTTTCTATGAGTTTGGCTACTTCAGATCAGATCAGATCAGTCGCTCAGTCGTGTCCGACTCTTTGCGACCCCATGAATCCCAGCACGCCAGGCCTCCCTATCCATCACCAACTCCCGGAGTTCATTCAGACTCCCGTCCATCGAGTCAGTGATGCCATCTAGCCATCTCATCCTCTGTCGTCCCCTTCTCCTCTTGCCCCCAGTCCCTCCCAGTATCAGTCTTTTCCAATGAGTCAACTCTTCGCATGAGGTGCCCAAAGTACTGGAGTTTCAGCTTTAGCATCATGCCTTCCAAAGAAATCCCAGGGCTGATCTCCTTCAGAATGGACTGGTTGGATCTCCTTGCAGTCCAAGGGACTCTCAAGAGTCTTCTCCAACACCACAGTTCAAAAGCATCAATTCTTTAGTGCTTAGCCTTCTTCACAGTCCAACTCTCAAATCCATACATGACCACAGGAAAAACCATAGCCTTGACTAGACGGACCTTTGTTGGCAAAGTAGTCTCTGCTTTTGAATACGCTATCTAGGTTGGTCATAACTTGCCTTCCAAGGTGTAAGCATCTTTTAATTTCATGGCTGCAGTCACCATCTGCAGTGATTTTGGAGCCCAGAAAAATAAAGTCTGACACTGTTTCCACTGTTTCCCCATCTATTTCCCATGAAGTGGTGGGACCAGATGCCATGATCTTCGTTTTCTGAATGTTGAGCTTTAAGCCAACTTTTTCACTATCCACTTTCACTTTCATCAAGAGGCTTTTTAGTTCCTCTTCACTTTCTGCCATAAGGGTGGTGTCATCTGCATATCTGAGGTTATTGATACTTCTCCCGGCAATCTTGATTCCAGCTTGTGTTTCTTCCAGTCCAGCATTTCTCATGATGTACTCTGCATATAAGTTAAATAAACAGGGTGACAATATACAGCCTTGATGAACTCCTTTTCCTATTTGGAACCAGTCTGTTGTTCCATGTCCAGTTCTAACTGTTGCTTCCTGACCTGCATACAAATTTCTCAAGAGGCAGATCAGGTGGTCTGGTATTCCCATCTCTTTCAGAATTTTCCAGTTTATTGTGATCCACACAATCAAAGGCTTTGGCATAGTCAATAAAGCAGAAATAGATGTTTTTCTGGGACTCTCTTGCTTTTTCCATGATCCAGCAGATTTTGGCAATTTGATCTCTGGTTCCTCTGCCTTTTTTAAAACCAGCTTGAACATCAGGAAGTTCACGGTTCACATATTGCTGAAGCCTGGCTTGGAGAATTTTGAGCATTACACTACTAGCGTGTGAGATGAGTGCAATTGTGCAGTAGTTTGAGCATTCTTTGGCATTGCCTTTCTTTGGGATTGGAATGAAAACTGACCTTTTCCAGTCCTGTGGCCACTGCTGAGTTTTCCAAGTTTGCTGGCATATTGAGTGCAGCACTTTCACAGCATCGTCTTTCAGGATTTGGAATAGCTCAACTGGAATTCCATCACCTCCACTAGCTTTGTTCGTAGTGATGCTTTCTAAGGCCCACTTGACTTCACATTCCAGGACGTCTGGCTCTAGGTCAGTGATCACACCATCGTGATTATCTGGGTCATGAAGATCTTTTCTGTACAGTTCTTCTGTGTATTCTTGCCATCTCCTCTTAATATCTTCTGCTTCTGTTAGGTCCATACCATTTTTGTCCTTTATCGAACTCATCTTTTCATGAAATGTTCCTTTGGTATCTCTGATTTTCTTGAAGAGATCCCTAGTTTTTCCCATTCTGTTGTTTTCCTCTATTTCTTTGCATTGATCGCTGAAGAAGGCTTTCTTATCTCTTCTTGCTATTCTTTGGAACTCTGCATTCAGATGTTTATATCTTTCCTTTTCTCCTTTGCTTTTAGCTTCTCTTCTTTTCACAGCTATTTGTAAGGCCTCCCCAGACAGCCATTTTGCTTTTTTGCATTTCTTTTCTATGGGAATGGTCTTGATTCCTGTCTCCTGTACAATGTCACGAACCTCATTCCATTGCTCATCAGGCACTCTATCAGATCTAGGCCCTTAAATCTATTTCTCACTTCCACTGTATAATCATAAGGGATTTGATTTAGGTCATACCTGAGTGGTCTAGTGGTTTTCCCTACTTTCTTCAATTTAAGTCTGAATTTGGCAATAAGGAGTTCATGATCTGAGCCACAGTCGGCTCCTGATCTTGTTTTTGCTGACTGTATAGAGCTTCTCCATCTTTGGCTGCAAAGAATATAATCAATCTGATTTCGGTGTTGACCATCTGGTGATGTCCATGTATAGAGTCTTCTCTTGTGTTGTTGGAATAGGGTGTTTGTTATGACCAGTGCATTTTCTTGGCAAAACTCAATCAGTCTTTGCCCTGCTCATTCCGTATTCCGAGGCCAAATTTGCCTGTTACTCCATGTGTTTCTTGACTTCCTACTTTTGCATTCCAGTCCCCTATAATGAAAAAGACATCTGTTTTGGGTGTTAGTTCTAAAAGGTCTGGTAGGTCTTCATAGAACCGTTCAACTTCAGCTTCTTCAGAATTACTGGTTGGGGCATAGACTTGGATTACTGTGATATTGAATGGTTTGCCTTGGAAACGAACAGAGATCATTCTGTCGTTTTGAGATTGCATCCAAGTACTGCATTTTGGACTCTTTTGTTGACCATGATGGCTACTCCATTTCTTCTGAGGGATTCCTGCTCGCAGTAGTAGCTATAATGGTCATCTGAGTTAAAGTCACCCATTCCAGTCCATTTCAGTTCGCTGATTCCTAGAATGTCGACATTCACTCTTGCCATCTCCTGTTTGACCACTTCCAATTTGCCTTGATTCATGGACCTGACATTCCAGGTTCCTATGCAATATTGCTCTTTACAGCATCAGACCTTGCTTCTATCATCAGTCACATCCACAGCTGGGTATTGTTTTGCTTTGGCTCCATCCTTTCTTTCTTTCTGGAGTTATTTCTCCACTGATCTCCAGTAGCATATTGGGCACCTACTGTCCTGGGGAGTTTCTCTTTCAGTATCCTATCATTTTGCCTTTTCATACTGTTCATGGGGTTCTCAAGGCAAGAATACTGAAGTGGTTTGCCATTCCCTTCTCCAGTGGACCACATTCTGTCAAATCTCTCCACCATGACCCGCCTGTCTTGGGTTGCCCCACGGGCATGGCTTAGTTTCATTGAGTTAGACAAGGCTGTGGTCCTAGTATGATTAGATTGACTAGTTTTCTGTGAGTATGGTTTCAGTGTGTTTGCCCTCTGATGCCCTCTTGCAACACCTACCATCTTACTTGGATTTCTCGTACCTTGGGCGTGGGGTATCTCTTCATGGCTGCTCCAGCAAAGCGCAGCCATTGCTCCTTATCTTGGATGAGGGATATCTCCTCACCGCCGCCCTTCCTGACCTTCAACGTGGGATAGCTCCTCTAGGCCCTCCTGCGCCCGCCCAGCCACAGCTCCTTGGATGTGGGGTTGCTCCTCCTGGCCGCCGCCCCTGGCCTTGGGCTTGGGGCGTGGGGTATCTCCTCCCGGTCGCTGCTCCTGACCTCCGGTGCGGGGTAACTCCTCTTGCCAGCTGCTCCTGACCTTGGACGCGGGGTTACTCCTCTCGGCCGCACCCCCTGACCTTGGACGCAGGATAGCTCCTCTTGGCCGTTCCTGCGCCGTCGCAGTCTGGTACTCTTGGCCGCTGCCCCTGACCTCGGACCTGGGATAACTCCTCTTGGCTGCCGCCCTTCAGGCATGGGGTCCTCCCGGCTTCTGCCCCTGATATTTAGATAACTCATAAGTGCGATCATGTAATATTTGTCTTTGTGTGATTGGCTTGTATCACTTAGCATACTATCTTACAGATTCCACATTGCCACATATTGCAGGATTTCCTTCTTTTTGAAAGTCTGAACAATATTCCATTGTGTATGTATGTATATATATATATATATACACACACACAATGGAATATATATATATATATACACACCTCACTTTCTTTATTCATTCATACACTGATGGATATTTAGGCTGTTTCCATGTTTCTACTTTTGTGAATAGTGCAATGAACATAGGAATGCTGGTATCTCTTTGACATCCTGATTTCAGTTCTTTTAGATATATACTTAGACGTGAGATTGCTGGATAGTTCTATTTTTAACATTTTGAGGAAGCTCCATACTTTTTACCACAGTGGCTACACCATTATACATTCTTAGGAACAATGTACAAGGGTTCCAATTTCTCACATTTTCACTGACACTATCTTTTTTAGAAATCAGTATTTTAATGGGAAATGATAAATTATTGTGGTTACCATTTGCATTTTTCTGATGATTAGTGATGTTGAACATTTTTTTCATATACCTTTCTTAACAGAAATGTCATTTGCATATTTTCTTTGGGGAAATGTCTATTCAAGCCCATCTTTAAATCAGGTTATTAGGTCTTTCACTATTGAGTTGTAGGAGTTTCTTTTGTATTTTAGATACTAACTTCTTTTTGAATATATGGTTTGCAAATATCTCCTCCCTTTTTATGGCTGCATTTTTACTTTGTTGATTTTTCCTTAGACATGGTAATTTGCAAGTACCTTACAAATGAAGAGTAGTGAAGAAATCTGACCCCAGTGATTCCTAATATAGTAAAGTGTTGTCTAGTTAATAAATGATCATTTTAAAAGCTGCTGCTGCTAAGTCGCTTCAGTCGTGTCCGACTCTGTGTGACCCCATAGACGGAAGCCCACCAGGCTCCCCTGTCCCTGGGATTCTCCAGGCAAGAACACTGGAGTGGGT
This sequence comes from Bos indicus, assembly GCF_029378745.1. Taxonomy (NCBI): domain Eukaryota; kingdom Metazoa; phylum Chordata; class Mammalia; order Artiodactyla; family Bovidae; genus Bos; species Bos indicus. Next base: position 77,506,067 of record NC_091766.1, read on the forward strand.
TGCCATTTCCTTCTCCAATGCATGAAAGTGAAAAGTGAAAGTGAAATTGCTCAGTCCTGTCCAACTCTTAGCGACCCCATGGACTGCGGCCCATCAGGCTCAGAGAAGATTAATTTCAAATACAGCCATGTTAGATATTCCATCTTGCCTTTTTATTAATCAGCATTCTCTGAATGCTCTCTGACCATGGAGCTAATGGGAAAAAAAAATGAGGGCATGTTATCCCTACAAAAATTAAAGTGAAGTCGCTCAGTTGTGTCCGACTATTTGAGACCCCATGGACTGTAGTCTACCAGGCTCCTTCGTCCATGGGATTTTCCAGGCAAGAATACTGAAGTGGGTTGCCATTTCCTTCTCCAAGAGATCTTCCCAATCCAGGGATTGAACAAAAATTAAAGTTGATTTTAAACATGCCCATGCTTGATGGTTCCCCAAAGTAATACATTTGGGTTTGAAATGTACTTTTGGTGGAAAATACAGCTAATTATCATTTAGTACTTTGAAGAAGGTAAATAATAATAATGATTAGTAGTAGTATCACTAATAACAGTAGAAGAAGTAAAAGAAAGTAGTAGTAGTGGTCAGGGATCCTGGATTATTCACTTCTTGAAGATTCTGGTATTTTTTTTTAGCGTGTCATCATTCATATGTAATTTTCTTTATAAAGACTGTCTTCATTGTGGCTCAGTGGTAAAGAATCCAGCCTGCCAAGCAGAAGACCTGGATTTGATCCGTGAGTGTGGAAGATTCCCTGGAGAAGGAAATGGCTATCCATCCCAGTATTCTGGCTGGGAAATCCTATGAACAGAGGAGTCTGGCAGGCTACAGTCCACAGGGTCACAAAGAGCCAGACATGACTGAGTGACTGAGTGCACACACACACACACACACACACACACACACCACAGAGTTATAAAAATGAGAACAATAAAAGCAAATAACTGAAATTTCATGACACTTGATATAATTACCAATACAGTCTTCTCACAAACTCACTCATAGTCTTTTAAACATTGTTGTATGCAAACAAGCATAATTTTAAGGAAACAGTTTCTTTCCAGTTTTTGGGTTTTTTTTTTAAACCATGTTGACTATTTTAATAAAATGTAGAGGAAAGGTGCATTGCATAAAACATAGAAGAAATAAAAGTTTCTATTCATTGGCTTTGAATCACTTCCCATGAATCTTCTGCCTTAGGAAGTAATATTGGAGGACTTGAGTATTACTGGAGATTTTTCCAAGAAACTAAGTATCATAGTTCAAAGATTATTTATGAAAGAAAAAAAAAACCAATATTTTACTCGAGTATTTGAAATTAAGTAACTTTGTTCAAATATAGAGGATAAACTGTGATTTGAAAAAAAAAAAAAAGCTTTCCTAGGGCTTATAGAACCTCATTATGATCAGAATCAGATGGAAATTCAGTGGAAAAATCTAGATTTTAATCTAGTTTCTTATACTTATTATCTGTAAGAAAAATAACTTGAGCGTCAATTTACTTATCAGTGTGAAGAAAGATAGTAAATTCTTTTAAAATGATTAATTTATTCACTTACTTTTGCCATATACTTTGGCCACTGAGGCTACTATTGTTATACTTGTCTTCTGAATGAATAAAACTGGTATTTTCTACAGGTTGGCTTCTGACATTTTACATCTCACACTTTGTTCCTTTGTCACCATCTGCACATTTCAGGTGCTGGACTCTGTAGGAGATGTTAATTTCAGTATATAACATCTGCATGCATGCATCCTAAGTTGCTTTTAGCATGTCTAACTCTCTGTGACCCTATGGCCTGTAGCCCGCCAGGCTCCTCTGTCCATGGAATTTGAATTCTCCAGGCAAGAATCCTGGAGTGGGTTCCATGTCCTCCTCCAGGAGATCTTCCCAATCCAGGGATTTAAACCACATCCCTTATATCTGTCACCTACATTGGCAGGCAGATCTTTACCACTAGCACCACCTGGAAAGCCCATATAACATCTACCCTTTACTTTCGAGTCACAATAACACTATACCCTGTAGGGATATTACTGGAAGCCATTTCTGTATATTGACAGTTTGGAACAATGTTACCATCAAGGAAGTGACAGAAAACCATATAAATAAGCTCCACCAAACCAAAACTATATATACATACCCTCAATGCAACTTTCCCTTCAGTGAATTTCCAAGATGCCTTTGGTCATGCCAAATTATACCATAGAACTGTAAGTATGAGAGATGGGAAATCAGAATGAAAAGAGATGAAGAAATACTTCTATGAAGAAGTACATGATCCTGTAGGTCAGAGAAACTTTCCCTAAATGGTTCTTCTTTTCTTTTTAAAATTTATTTATTTATATTTTGGGCTATGTTGGGTCTTCATTGCTGCATGTGGGCTTTCTCTACTTGTGGTGAGCAAGGGCTATTCTCCAGTTGTAGTATGTGGACTTCTCTTTGCTGTGGCTTCTCTTGTCGCAGAGGATGGGGCTCTAGGCAATGTGGGCTTCAGTAGTTTTGGCACATGGGCCCTAAGTGGTTCTTGACTTTAAAACATAAAACCTGAATAAGAAAGTCATCCTTAGCAACCAAGTTATGGTGGTGGGTGATAGGTGTAGACAAGATTCAAGGCATATTGAAAGAAAAGGCAAAAATGCTTTGAAGCAGAAAAAATACTATGAAGAGTAGAGAAACTGAAAGGAAATTCAGTATGACTGGAGCTCAAAAAGTGAGGATAAAAGGATCATCTGGAATGAGATTTTAGAGAAAAGGATGGAGCAGATCCAATTTGGTCTGGGGAGGTTACATCAAGGTTGAGACTTTATTCTAAAGAAAAGGAGAAGTTATGAAACGTTGACATTGTAAGATTTACATTGATACCAGAATACTCTGAATAAGTGTGTGAAAAACAAATTGGACTGGGGAAGCCCAAATTGTTGTGGAGTTTCCACTAGTAAGCTGTTGCCCTCGTGGGAAGAATTGAGCCAGAGCAAACAGCAGTAGTGGTAGACATAATATTTATTTTTTCATTCATTCTCAGCAGTGATACTGACTTAACTAGATTTTTGCATCTATTACTTTTCTTTTTTGAGTTTGATAGGCATTGATTTCCAGTTGATATAAAACTACTGTAAAATACTGGAAAATACATATTCTACTGATATTAACTTTCCTTAATTGTTTCATTACTGAAATTTTGAAATAAGTTTTGCAGTCAGGTAGTATATACATCCTTCTACTTTGTTGTTAGTTTTTAATATTGCTTTGGACATTCTAGTTACTCTGAATTTCTATATGGATTTTAGGAGTAACTTGTCAAATTCTATAAAAGAACTTGCTAGGATTATGATTACAACTGTTTGATTCTATAAAATAATTTAAGGAGAATTGATGTCTTAACAATATTTTCCAATCTATAAACACAGAATGTCTCTCCATTAATTAGATCTTTTAAAATTTCTCTCACCATACTTCTTGAGTTTCACTGTCAAAGTCTCGTATATATTTGTTAAATGTATTCCTAAGCATTTTGCTTCCTGATGCTAATATAAATGGAATAACTTTGGAATTTTATTTTCAAATAATATACTCATCATATATAAAAAATAATTGATTTATTATGATTACTTAACATACTGTGACTGCTAAATTTACTTAGTAGTTCTAAAAGGCATGTTGTAGTTTCCTTGAGCTTTTCTATACCAGCAATCATTGTATGTTGTTTATAAAGACAAATTTAATCCTTTATACTTTTTTTTTTGCCTTATTATGATAGGTATTCTAGTACAAAGTCAAACAGAAATTATGAGATTGAGTTTCTTAGCTTGTTTCCAATTTTAGGAAGAAAGAATTTAATATTTAAGAATTAAATATGTAAGCCACAGAAGTTTTGAAGATGTTCTTTTTCAGAATGTGGAGGTTATAATAATTTATTTTTCTAGGTTGCACATTTTTTTAATCATGAATTAAGTTGAATATTAAATTATTTGCATGTGAAATGATCCTTCAGTTTTTCTCATTCTATTAATATGCTTAATTACACTGATTATTTTTTAAATGTTAAATTAAATGTCATGCACTCTGGATAAATGCCAATTGGAAATGATGTGCCATACTTATTATATATTTCTGGATTTGATAGTGTGTTGTTTATAAGACATTAAACTCTAAATATATCAATAACCTCAGATATGCAGATAACACCACCCTTATGGCAGAAAGTGAAGAAAAACTAGAGAGCCTCTTGATGAAAATGAAAGAGGAGGGTGAAAAAGTTGGCTGAAAGCTCAACATTCAGAAAACAAAGATCACGGCATCCAGTTCCATTACTTCATGGCAAATAGATGGGGAAACAGTGGAAACAGTGGCTGACTTTATTTTTCTGGGCTCCAAAATCACTGCAGATGGTGACTGCAGCCATGAAATTAAAAGATGCTTGTTCCTTGGAAGGAAAAGTTATGACCAACCTACACAGCATTTATGACCAACCTAGACAGCATATTAAAAAGCAGAGACATTACTTTGTAAACAAAGGTCCGTCTAGTTAAGGCTATGGTTTTTCCAGTAGTCATGTATGGATGTGAGAGTTGGACTATAAAGAAAGCTGAGTGCAGAAGAATTGATGCTTTTGAACCGTGGTGTTGGAGAAGACTCTTGAGAGTCCCTTGGACTGCCAGGAGATCCAACCAGTCCATCCTAAAGGAGATCGGTCCTGGGTGTTCATTGGAAGGAATGATGCCAAAGCTGAAGCTCCAATACTTTGGCCATGTGATGTGAAGAGCTGACTCATTTGAAAAGACCCTGATGCTGGGAAAGATTGGAGGCAGGAGGAGAAGGGAAAGACAGAGGATGAGAGTTGGATGGCATCATTGACTTAATAGACATGAGTTTGGGTAAACTCTGGGAGTTGGTGATGGATGGACAGGGAGGCCTGGTTGGTTGCAGTCCATGGGGTTGCAAAGAGTTGGACACAACTGAGCAACTGAACTGAACTGAAATGAAGAAAAAGACAATATGAGTTTTTGGTATTGGATTAGGCTGTCTTTGAAGAGCGAATTAAGAAGCACATTCTGTTGTATTTTCTGAAACAGTTTGTATAAGCCTGATAATTTTTTAAACATTTTTTGATTAAATATTTGAGGCCATTTAACAGTAAAATCATTGGGACTTGAGCTTTATTGGAAGCTTTTGATAAGCATTAAATTTGTCTTATAAAAAAAATTTGTCTTATAAACATAAGATTCAAATCTTTTTCTAGTTTGTTTTAGTAAGCTGTGTTTTTCAAATAATGTGTTTATTTTAAATACTTGATCAAGCTTCTTAGCGTAAAATGTTTTATTATCTTTTTACCATCTGTAAAATCCAGTGATAGCCCTTCTTTTATTTTCAAAACTGGCAATTTGTGTTCTCTTCTTCCTTTCTCATTCTTGCTGTTTATCCAATTCATTAGTATTTTCAATGAGATAGCTTTGACTTTTAAAATGTCTCTGTTGTTTGCTATATTTAACTTATTTCTATTCTTTTTTAAGATTTTTTTACTGTCCTTTACATACTTTGAGCTTACATTATTCCTATATTTCAGTTTTACTAAAGATTAACTTTAAGGTTACTGATTTTAGACTTTTGTTTAGTTGCTATTATAAGCATTTAATGCTTTGAAATGTCCTCCAAGTACTGTTTTAGGTACATAATTTGATATATTTTATGATTTAATAAGATATGTTTTATAATTTCCCATGTGATTTGTTATTTGATCAATGGCTTGTTTTAAAATGACTTCTTTAATTTCCAAGTATCTGGGTTTTACTTTTTTTTAAGAGATATTATTTTTTATTTAAAATTTAATTTTTGCCAAAGAATTTATAGTGTATGACTTTAGTCATTAATTTATTGAGTATATTTAATCACCCAAAATGTCATCTGTTTCTTTTAATATTCCCTTTTCACTGAAAATAATATGTATTGTGTTATTTTTGGGTAAAGTATTCTGCAAATATTCATTAGGTTTAGTAGCCTGATACCATTACTCTAATATTCTTTATATTTCTTGTCTTCTTGTCTAACTTGTCTTTTAATTTTTGAGAAAAGCATGCTAAAATCTACAACTATGACTGTAGATTATCCATTTATTTCTTTAGTTAATTTTTGCTTAATATATTTTGAAGGTCTATTATTAGTCAAATAGAAATATATAATATCTTATTGAAGAATTGACTGTCATTTTGAAATCTCTTTGTTTATCTCTGGTCATATTATTCTCCTTGGTGGGTTGCAAGATACATAGAGCTCTGAAAATTTCTTTTGTTTGTCACCTACCTGTGATGTTTGTGTTGTATTTACCCTATCTAGTGGGGTTTGATATATCTTTGTATTGACATAAACAAAGTTTTTCTTTTGTACACAGAATATACCCAGATCTTGCTTCTTTATGTCTTTTTAAAATCTACCTATTTATGGCACTGCTTGTTTCATTCACATATATCATTTGGTACAATTTTAAATGGATATTATATTGCTGTTTTACATTGTTTTGTTTTTACATTTTTAATTATTTTACATATTTTTGTTTTATCTTCTTTATTTCTCTTTACCTGTATGATTTTGGGCTTTTATTTTAGAGTTTTAAATTTTAGATTTATCTTTGCATTCATTTTTTGTTGCTTTATTCAGTCGCTCAGTTGTGTCTGATTTTTTGCAACCCCTTGGACTGTAGTATGTGAGGCTTTTCTGTCCTTCACCATCTCCCAGAGCTTGCTCACACTCATGTCCATCCAGTCAGTTATGCCATCTAACCATTTCATCCTCTGTTGTCCCCTCCTCCTCCTGCCTTCAATCTTTCCCAGCATCAGCGTCTTTTCTAATAGGTCAGCTCTTAGCATCAGGTGCCCAAAGTATTGGAGTTTCAGTTTCAGCATTAGTCCTTCTAATGAATACTCAAGGTTGATTTCCTTTAAGATTCAGTGGTTTGATATCCTTAAAGTCCAAGGGACTTTGGAGCATCTTCTCGAACACCACAGTTCAAAAGCATCAATTCTTTGGTACTCGGCCTTCTATATGGTCCAACTCTCACATCCATACATGACTACTGGAAAAACCATAGCTTTGACTATACAGACCTTTTTCAACAACAAAAAAATGTCTCTGTTTTTAATATGCTGTCTAAGTTGCTCATACCTTTTCTTTCAGGAGCAGTCATCTTGTAATTTCGTGGCTACAGTCACCATCTGCAGTGATTTTTGGAACCCAAGAGAATAAAGTCTCTCACTGTTTCCATTGTTTCCTCATTATTTGCCATGAAGTAATGGGACCAGATGCCATGATCGTTGTTGTTTGAATGTTGAGTTTTAAGCCAACTCTTTCACTCTCCTCTTTCACTTTCATCATGAGGCTCTTTAGTTCCTCTTGCTTTCTGCTATAAGGGTGGTGTTATGTACATACATGAGGTTATTGATATTTCTCCCAGCAATCTTGATTCCATATGTGCTTCATCCTGCCCAGCATTTTTCATGATATACTCTGTATATAAGTTAAATAAGCAAGGTGAAACATACAGCCTTGATGTACTCCTTTCCCGACTTGGAACCAGTCCATTGTTCCATGACCGGTTCTACCTGTTGCTTCTTGACCTGCATACAGGTTTCACAGGAGGCAGGTAAGGTGGACTAGTATTTCCATCTCTTTAAGAATTTTCCACAGTTTGCGGTGATCCACACAGTCAAACACTTTAGCATAAACACTGAAGCAGAAGTAGATGTTTTTCTGGAATTCTTTTTCTTTCCTATGATCCAGTGGATATTGGCAATTTGATCTCTAGTTCCTCTGCCTTTTCTAAATCCAGCTTGAAGTTCAGGAAGTTCTCAGTGTGCGTACTGTTGAAGTCTAGCTTGGAGAATTTTGAGCATTACTTTGCTAGCATGTGAAATGAGTGCAATTGTGCAGTAGTTTGAACATTCTTTGGCATTGATCTTCTTTGGGATTGAAATGAAAACTGATCCTTTCCAGTCCTGTGGCCACTGCTGAATTTTCCAAATTTGCTGGCATACTGACTACATCACTTTAACAGCATCATCTTTTAGGATCTTAAACAGGTCAGCTGGAATTCCATCACCTGTATAATGTCATGAACCTCTGGTTTTTCCTGTGGTCATGTATGGATGTCAGAGTTGGACTGTGAAGAAGGCTGAGCACCAAAGAATTGATGCTTTTGAACTGTGGTGTTGGAGAAGACTCTTGAGGGTCCCTTGGACTGCAAGGAAATCCAACCAGTCCATTCTGAAGGACATCAGCCCTGGGATTTCTTTGGAAGGAATGATGCTAAAGCTGAAACTCCAGTACTTTGGCCACCTCATGCGAAGAGTTGACTCATTGGAAAAGACTCTGATGCTGGGAGGGATTGGAGGCAGGAGGAGAAGGGGACGACAGAGGATGAGATGGCTGGATGGCATCACTGACTCAATGGACGTGTGTCTCAGTGAACTCCAGGAGTTGGTGTTAGACAGGGAGGCCTGGCGTGCTGCAATTCTTGGGGTCGCAAAGAGTCAGACACGACTGAGTGACTGATCTGATCTGGCATTCTGTCTATCAGATCTAATCCCTTGAATCTATTTGTTACTTACACTGTATAATCATAAGGGATTTGATTTAGGTTATAACTTTATGGCCTAGTGGTTTTCCCAACTTTCTTAAATTTAAGTTTGAATTTTGCAATAAGGAGTTCATAATCTGAGCAAAAATCAGCTCCTGGTCTTATTTTTGCTGACTGTATAGAGCTTCTCCATCTTCAACTGCAAGAAGGTTTGTTCATAATGATGCTTCCTCAGGCCTATTTGACTTTACCCTCCAAGATGTCTGGTTCTACGTTAGTGATTACACCATCGTGGTTATCTGGGTATTTAAGATCTTTTTTGCACAGTTCTTCTGTATATTCTTGCTGCCTCTTCTTAATATTTTCTGCTTCTCTTAGGTCCACACCGTTTCTGTTCTTTTTCTGCCCATCTTTGCATGAAATGTTCCATTGGCATCTCTAATTTTCTTGAAGAGATCTCTAGTCTTTCCCATTCTGTTGTTTTCCTCTATTTCTTTTCTTGGGAAGGCTTTCTTATCTCTCTTTGCTGTTCTTTGGAACTCTGCATTCAGTTGGATATATCTTTCCTTTTCTCCCTGATCTTTCACTTCTCTTCTTTTCTCAGCTATTTGTAAAGCCTCCTCAGACTGCCATTTTGCCTTCTTACATTTCTTTTTCTCGAGGATGGTTTTGATCACTGCTTCCTGTATAATGTCATGAACCACCATCCATATTCTTCAGGAATCCTGTCTATCAGATCTAATCCCTTGAATCTATTTGTCACCTCCACTGTATAATTGTAAGGGATTTCATTAAGGTCATACCTTAATGGCCTAGTGGTTTTCCCTACTTTCTTCAATTTTAAGTCTGAATCTTGCAATAAGGAGTTCATGATCTGAGCCAAAGTCAGCTCCCAGTCTTGTTTTTGCTGACTGTATAGAGCTTTTCCATCTTTGATTGAAAGAATATAATCAATCTGATTTCAATATTTGCCATCTGGTGATGTCCATGTTTAGAGTCATCACTTGTGTTGTTGAAAGTAAGTGTTTGCTATGATCAGTGCATTCTCTTGGCAAAACTCTGTTAGCCTTTGCCCTGCTTCATTTTGTATTCCAAGGCTAAACTTGCCTGTTACTCCAGGTCTCTTGACTTCCTCCTTATGCATTCAATTCCCTATGATGAAAAGGACATCATCCTATGATGTTAGTTCTAGAAGGTTTTGTAGGTCTTCATAGAACCATTCAATTTCAGCTTTGTAGACATTAGGATTGGGACATAGATTTGGATAACTATGATATTGAATGATTTGCCTTGAAAACAAACAGAGGTCATTCTGTCATTTATGAGATTGCATCCAAGTACTGCATTTCAGACTCCTTTGTTAACTATGATAACTACTCCATTTCTTCTAAGGGGTTCTTGCTCACATTTCGTTTTTTTTGAGTTGCTTTGAAGATTATAGTATGTTTCCTTAACATTTTATAGTCTGTTTAACACTGTATTTTTAAAATATAGTAAAGTTTCAAATATGTACATCTGTATTCAGTTTCTAATATTCACACTGTAATTTTATCTATTTTACATCTATAGACATAATATATAAATAATATAATATTTAATTTGTCATTTTATATAGTCACATTTATTTTAAAAACAAACTTGAGAAAAATAGTGTTTTTTTTTAATACTTATATAAATTATTTCTGACGCTCTTTATTCTTCCTTGAAAATCTAAGATTTTATCTGGCATCCTTTCTCTTCAGTCTGAAAAACACTCCATATACCATTTATGGTAGTACAAGTCTGTTGGAATCAATTATTTTAGCTTATTTTAAAAGAATGTCTATTTTGATTTTATTTTGAGACTATATTTGCTACATATAAAATTCTAAGTTGACAGCTCTTTTCTTTCAATATTATATATATGTTATTTCATTATCTTCTGTCTGCCATAACCTTTAATAAGATGATACCTAAATTTTATTTACTGTTTTCCTTTATATAATTCTTCATTTTTCTCTAATTGATTTTATGATTTATTTCATTGTTTTGATATTCACTAGTTTGACTATGATGGGCCTTGATGTGATTATCTTTTAGTTCAGTTCAGTCACTCAGTTGTGTCCGACTTTTTTGCGACCCCATGAACTGCAGCATGCCAGGCCTACGTGTCCATCACCAACTCCCAGAGTCCACCCAAACCCATGTCCATTGATTGAGTCAGTGATGCCATGCAACCATCTCATCCTCTGTCGTCCCCTTTTTCTCCTGCCCTAAAGCTTTTCCAGCATCAGGGTCTTTTCCAATGAGTCAGTTCTTCACATCAGGTGGCTAAAGTATTGGAGTTTCAGCTTCAACATCATTCCTTCCAATGAACACCCAGATTTGATCTCCTTTAGGATGGACTGGTTGGATCTCGTTGCAGTCCAAGGGACTCTCAAGAGTCTTCTCCAACACCACAGTTCAAAAGCATCAATTCTTCGGTGCTCAGCTTTCTTTATAGTCCAACTCTCACATCCATACATGACTACTGGAAAAACCATAGCCTTGACTAGACAGACCTTTTTTGGCAAAGTAATGTCTCTGCTTTTTAATATGCTGTCTAGGTTGGTCATAACTTTCCTTCCAAGGAGTAAGTGTCTTTTAATTTCATGGCTGCAGTCACCATCTGCAGTGATATTGGAGCCCAGAAAAATAATGTCAGCCACTGTTTCTGCTGTTTCCCCATGAAGTGATGGGACCGGATGCCATGATCTTAGTTTTCTGAATGTTGAGCTTTAAGCCAACTTTTTCACTCGCCTCTTTCACTTTCATCAAGAGGCTCTTTAGTTCTTCACTTTCTGCCATAAGGGTGGTGTCATTTGCATATCTGAGGTTATTGATATTTCTCCCAGCAATCTTGATTCCAGCTTGTGCTTCTTCCAGCCCAGCATTTCCCATGATGTACTCTACATATAAGTTAAAAAAGCAGGGTGACAATATACAGCCTTGACATACTCGTTCCTATTTGGAACCAGTCTGTTGTTCCATGTCCAGTTCTAACTGTTGCTTCCTGACCTGCATATAGATTTCTAAAGAGGCAGGTCAGGTGGTCTGGTATTCCCATCTCTTTCAAAATTTTCTGCAGTTTATTGTGATGGACACAAAGGCTTTGGCATAATCAATAAAGCAGAAATACATGTTTTTCTGGAACTCTCTTGCTTTTTCGATGATCCAGCAGATGTTGGCAATTTGATCTCTGGTTCCTCTACCTTTTCTAAAACCAGCTTGAACATTTGGAAGTTCACGGTTCATGTATTGCTTAAGCCTGGCTTGGAGAATTTTGAGCATCACTTTCCTAGTGTGTGAGATGAGTACAATTGTGTGGTAGTTTGAGCATTCTTTGGCATTGCCTTTCTTTGGGATTGGAATGAAAACTGACCTTTTCCAGTCCTGTGGCCACTGCTGAGTTTTCCAAATTTGTTGGCATATTGAGTGCAGCACTTTCACAGCATCATTTTTTAGGATTTCAAATAGCTCAACTGGAATTCCATCACCTCCACTAGCTTTGTTCATAGTGATGGTTCCTAAGGCCCACTTGACTTCACATTCCAGGATGTCTGCATCTAGGTGAATGATCACACCACCGTGATTATCTCGGTCGTGAAGATCTGTTTTTGTATGGTTTTTCTGTGTATTCTTGCCACCCATTCTTAATATCTTCTGCTTCTGTCAGGTCCCTACCATTTCTGCCCTTTATTGAGCCCATCTTTGCATGAAATGTTTCCTTGGTATCTCTAATTTTCTTGACGAGATCTCTAGTCTTTCCCATTCTGTTGTTTTCCTCTCTTTCTTTGCACTGATCACTGAGGAAGGCTTTCTTATCTCTCCTTGCTATTCATTAGAACTCTGCATTCAAATGAGTATATCTTTCCTTTTCTCCTTTGCTTTTGGCTTCTCTTCTTTTCACAGCTATTTGTGAGGCCTCCTCAGACAGCCATTTTGCTTGTTTGCATTTCTTTTCCATGGGAATGGTCTTGATCCCTGTCTCCTGTACAATGTCATGAACCTCTCTCCATAGTTCATCAGGCACTCTATCAGATCTAGTCCCTTAAATCTATTTCTCACTTTCACTGAATAGTCATAAGGGATTTGATTTAGGTCATACCTGAATGGTCTAGTGGATTTCTCCACTTTCTTCAATTTCAGTCTGAATTTGGCAATAAGGAACTTGTGATCTGAGCCACAGTCACCTTCTGGTCTTGCTTTTGCTGACTGTATAGAGCTTCTCCATCCTTGGCTGCAAAGAACATAATCAATCTAATTTCGGTGTTGACCATCTGGTGCATTTATTCTATTTGAGGTTTCCTGAGTTTGCCAAATTTGTATCTCTAGTCATACTGGGGAGATTTTCAGTCATTATTTCTTCAGATAAATTTTGCGTTCCATTTTATCTTTTCTTTCATTCTCGGACATAAAATGTTCAGTTCAGTCGCTCAGTTGTGTCTGATTCTTTGTGACCCCATGAACTGCAGCAGGCCAGGCCTCCCTGTCCATCACCAACTCCAGGAGTTTACTCAAACTTATCTCCTTTGAGTCACTAATGCCACCAACCATCTCATTCTCTGTTGTCCCCTTCTCCTCCTGCCTTCAATCTTTCCCAGCATCAGGGTCTTTTCAAATTAGTCAGTTCTTTGCTTCAGGTGGCCAAAGTATTGGAGCTTCACCTTCAACATCAGTCCTTCCCAATGAACACCCAGGACTGATCTCCTTTAGGATGGACTGGTTGGATCTCCTTGCAGTCCAATAAAATTTTAGGCATTCTAATACTGACCATGCATTCCTGAGGCTCATTTTTATAGTTTTTCTAAAGACCAGATAATTTGTTTCTATTTTTTGGTGATCAATTCACTGATTTTTTTTCAACATGAATCTGTAATTAATCTGATCTAGTGCATTTTAAAAATTGTGTTTCAGTTTTTATTGTTTTTATTTATATTTATTTGTTTATAATTCTCAGTGGAGTGTTTCTATCCTATTATTCATTACAGACATCTTTTCTTTCAGCATAATTTTAAATACTGTATTAACTTTTTTGCATATCATTTCTAATATCCCTGTCATTTGAGGGGTGGTATTTCCATTTCATGATTTGTCACATATTTCTGTTTCTTTAGGCTTCCCTTGTGGCTCAGCTGGTAAAGAATCCGCCTGCAATGCGGGAGACCTGGGTTCGATCCCTGGGTTGGAAAGATCCCCTGGAGAAGGGAAGGGCTCCCCACTCCAGTATTCTGGCCTGGAGAATTCCATGGACTGTATAGTCCATGGGGTCACAAAGAGTTGGACACGACTGAATGACTTTCACTTCACTTCTGTTTCTTTATGTGCTATGCAATTTTAAATTAAATGCTGGACACTGAATATTTAGTTATAGAGGTTCAAAATTTTGCTGTGTTCCACTGAAGAATGTTGATTTGTAAAAATAGTCAACTAGCTTGCTGCTGCTGCTGCTAAGTCGCTCCAGTCGTGTCTGACTCTGCACGACCCCAGAGACGGCAGCCCACCAGGCTCCCCCATCCCTGGGATTCTCCAGGCAAGAACACTGGAGTGGGTTGCCATTTCCTTCTCCAATGCACGAAAGCGAAAAGTGAAAGTGAAGTCGCTCAGTAGTGTCTGACTCCCAGCAACCCCATGGACTGCAGCCCACCAGGCTCCTCCGTCCATGGGATTCCCCAGGCAAGAGTACTGGAGTGGGGTGCCAGTTGAACTCAAACTTGAAACTCTGTCTCCACTAAAGTGATCAGCAGCTGAAGTCTCTCTTCAGTTCTTCAGTCTTCACTAAGGTTCTTAGATTATACCTTCAGGTTATACAATTTAACCTGGATCAGGTTAACTGTTCAGCCTATAGTTTGGGCAAAGATTAGACACAATACATGGGACTCCTAAACAGGGACACTCTCCCTGTTGGATTGCCTCTCTCACTTTCTAGCTACTGTGTTTTCCCCAGATTCTTTCCTCCATTTCTTCAAGTTATGAGGCTGCAGCTTTTCTATCCTCACATTAAACATGCCACTTGGTGAAAACTAGAGCCTATCCTCAAAGCACAAGCTGAAAAAAAAAAAATGTGAACTTCAAATAGAAACATTTATTTCTTCCTAATGTGAAGAAGGCTGAGCGCCGAAGAATTGATGCTTTTGAACTGTGGTGTTGGAGAAAACTCTTGAGAGTCCCTTGGACTGCAAGGAGATCCAACCAGTCCATTTTGAAGGAGATCAGCTCTGGGATTTCTTTGGAAGGAAAGATGCTAAAGCTAAAACTCCAGTACTTTGGCCACCTCATGCGAAGAGCTGACTCATTGGAAAAGACTGATGCTGGGAGGGATTGGGGGCAGGAGGAGAAGGGGACGACGGAGGATGAGATGGCTGGATGGCATCACTGAATCTATGGGCGTGAGTCTGAGTGAACTCTGGGAGTTGGTGATGGACAGGGAGGCCTGGCGTGCTGTGATTCATGGGGTTGCAAAGAGTCGGACACGACTGAACTACTTCCATCACTTCTTCCACTTTCACGTGTACTTGAAACATGCAGTGGAAAAGTAACATTCTCAAAATGATATGAATTCTAAAGACAATTTATGTAAAGAAGTAAGATAATTTAACAAGTTAATATCTTAGTCTAAGACACAAATAACATGAATAAATGCCAAATGAAGTCTAGAAATAAAATAGTATTAAAGATGAATCAGAGCAAAGCAATTGTTCTTCAAGTAGCTAGGTAATTAAGGTCCATCTGTTTTCTTCTGGCTTGAGTTGTGTGGAGATTTGTGTTCAGTTATGATTATATCAATCTTCTGTTTGCTTCTCCTTCAGAAACAGTTCATGTTTACTTTCAAATAATTTCAGCCTTTTATTCAGGAAATTAAAATTGGGGAAATACTCAGACATATGGACTGCCATTTAAACACAGAGAAGAAAGATATCTAAATTGCTCAGAAGTTTTAGAAAGCACAATGTAGGTACAATAATTAAATTTCAATCAGCAGGTTGTTTAAAGTATTTTACTTACTATGTTGAATAAATTATGTAAAACATATCATCAATTACATAATTACAAGGGCCAATATAAATGTTTTACACTTGTGTACATTGAATAGACTGTCAGTATTCTCTTCAATAATGCATAAATCTATAGTGGTTATACAGAGAAAAAGTTGAATGTTTTACATATGTTCCACTCAGATAATGATATATATTATTTCTGTAATGAAACATTCTTAAATCTATTTTATATTCTTTTGGATTAAAAGAAACTACTTTTAAATACGTGATTACTGCAGAAGACTACAATTTGAAGCACATTGAACATTTTAAACTGAAGAGTTTCTCATCTTTTGTGACTATTTCTATTTAATTTTCACAAGCACTACCTTTATTTTTGCTGTAGTTTGAGTTCCACCACTGAATAGAAAAATAGCTTGCTAGATATTTCTTCTTTCATAGCATATCTACCTCCATTTCTGTACTTATATTAAATCTTAGTTTCTTGTTTTTTGTAAGTGATTGAATTGAAAGTTCATGCAAGCAACTCCCTGTGAAGGAACAGGTTCAGTTCAGGTCAGTTCAGTCACTCAGTTGTGTCTGACTCTTTGCAACCCCATGGACTGAAGCACGCCAAGCCTCCCTGTCCATCACCAACTCCCAGAGTTTGCTCAAACTCATGTCCATTGAGTCAGTGATGCCATCCAACCATCTCATCCTCTGTCATCCCCTTCTCCTTTTGCCTTCAATCTTTCCCAGCATCAGGGTCTTTTCAAAAGAGTCAGCTGTTCACATCAGGTGGCCAAAGTATTGGAGGTTCAGCTTCAACATCAGTCCTTCCAATGAATACTCAGGACTGATTTCCTTCAGGATGGACTAGTTTGATCTCCTTGCAGCCCAAGGAATAGGTTACTACTTTATTAATATTTTAACATTTTTCTAAGCCAAATAGTAAAGCAATTGCTATTAAGTAAAGCATTCAGGAATAAACTGTGTCTGGATACAATAAATATAATCATTGTCTAGGAGAGCCGCATTGCTTTGAAATATTTTTAGCCAAAATACTTATTACTTACTCCGTTAGAACCTTTTTTCAAAAATCAGTACTGCTTATTCAGTTGTTCAGGTGTGTCTGTCTTTGCGACCTCGTGGACTGTAGCCCTCCAGGCTCCTCTGTCCATGAAATTTTCCAGCAAAAATACTGGAGTGGAGTGCCATTTCCTTCTCCAGGGGATCTTCCAGTATATATATACTGGGGTGTGTGTGTGTGTGTGTGTGTGTGTGTGTGTGTGTGTGTATATGTATATACACTTGAAATAAGATATTGGCATATTCCTATTAAAGAAGCATAGCAATATTTAAAAATATTCCTTGTGGTCATTTTTGAGAGTTATAGAAAAACTGCATTGTTGAAACATTAAAATGAAATTAAAATAAAAAGTTTCTTTTTGAATGAGGAAGTGTCTTTCATGAAGATAATTCCTACAGTTGATTTGCTTCACAGAATCATATATAAAAATTAAAAAGTATGCATGCATCTCTGATATTAGCCATATAAGCCGTATATATAGAAACTTTCTGTGACATAGAAAGAATAAATCAGTTAAATATATTTATGGTGTTCAAGCACATTAGTCAAGTCTCAGATAATTGCATTATTTTTAATGCCATATACTAAATCAGTTTTTGCTTGGTGGAAAGCAGTTATTTTCATTTTATTCTGTGTACCTTGGCAGTCTCTGCTACCTTGGTAGAAAGTGGTATTAAAAAGGAGGGAAAAAAAAAAAAGACCAGTGAAGTGATTGAAAACAGATTATTTACTCTCTGTGTAGAGTAGGAGAAGCAGTCCTCAATGCTACTTATGATTTACTTCCATCTTACTCTCCTATTTTAGTTCTAGTTTTACCTTCAATATTATTTGTGTAAATTTTGCCTGGTTATTTACTGTTATTATACTACTTCTGTCCTATCTTCAAAATAAGTTTATTAATAATGCCTATATGAGGATATTTATGGGAATTCAGTGAGAGAATATAAAACACTTAAACTTATGACTACAATATTGCACATAAAGGAGACTGAAGAGAGATTGGTTCAAACATGTTTTTTTAATGTATACTTTTATATCTTAAACAGACTGTTTAAATCTATTGAAACACTCTGAAGGGAGAAATAAAGAAAATTCTGTTGTAGAGAGATCTTATTCCCAAAATATACTATTTTGTTCCTAGTATTTGTGAGAAAAATATCTTTTATGGGTCAGTTCTGTGAAATTTGTGATACTGATCAGGGATATTGCGTCATTAAAGGCACCCTTGTTATGGTTTTCTTTGCTTTCTGTTAATTATTCCAGACTATTTTCAACCAGAGCACAGCTAATCTCATAACTAATAGAATAAAAGCTTGCTAATGTAATTAGAAAATATTAATTCAACACTTATTTGTTGAGTGTTTACTCCATGAGTAGTAGAATGCTAGTCATGAGTGGTACAAACAAGAATAAGCCAGCCAGAATGACATTTCAAATAAAAATTCAGCAGAGCATTGCTTCAGTTTGACCCTCCCAGGGAACTCTGTTGTAATTTAGAATTATCCCAGTTTAAAAGTTAAGGATGCTGAGGTTTTATTTTCTTTTAGGGCACAGCCATTGACTGAGGACTTGCCCAGAGGAAAGAAATTCCCAGTAACTTTTAACTCTGCACTGTGTACAAAATGATTCCAATAGCCTGACCTCAATAGAAAAGTCGTAGGTAAAGGTTTGTGAAGGCAAATTACATTTAAAGCAGTAAAAAGTGGCATGCAAAAACTATAAAAAATGATACAAGATGATCTGAAGGAACACCAGCTATTCCCCCTACACATGTCTAGTATATGTTTTATGATGATTTAAAAAGAAATTATCCACATACAGCATTTAACTGAGTTTCTAGCAATGAACAGAGAACTGTATAAGCATTATCTAGTTTTTTTTAGCATTTAGGGTAAGAAAGATCTTCTGAAATTTACAGATGGTTGTCAAAACTAGCTTTGATAGAGGCAGGATCACAGAAAATATATCAGGCAAATCTTCCCAGAGCAGTCAGAATCCATGCTGTCTCAACAACCTAGTAAGTAGAACTATGGGGGTTAGAGAAATGGAGTGAGGGATGGACAATGAGAATGAGAAAGGCAGAGAGAGCAGTAGGTATAGAAGTCAACCATAAGGAAGAAAAGTCATTCAAGGAATGCAGGTATTTCCATGTGACCTGAGCAAAATGCTGGGAGAGAGAAAATTTGTAGTTTAAAGAGACAGTCATGTTAAGGATGCTTTATATGGGGTTTGTTTGTTTGCTCATTCATTTATTCCACAGTCATTCACTAACCAATGTTTCCTGAGGGTCTCTTACAGTTTTTAAAACAATGAATAAAACACATCAATAGAAATTACTGCATTTGTAACTTACAATAAATAAGGAAACCAAGCAATAAACAAGAAACAAAGTGCATAAGTAAATTATATAGTACATTTTAGATGGTGATAAATGCTTTGGAATAATGAAAAATAATGTAGCTTAAGGGCTTTAGATAGTGCCAGGTGTAAGGAGGAGAGAGGTTATAATTTTAAAGAGTGATCAGAGGAGGTGTCATTGGAAAGGTAACATCTGAGTAAGGCAACATCAGTGCTTTCCCGAGCAACTGACAAGCCTGATATATCAGGAGAGGAGCAAGGAGGATATCAGGAGAGGAACAAGGAGGCTAGTGCTACTGAGAAAAGCAAGCACAGAAGAGAGTATTAATAAAGGTAACAATGAGGTAACAGGACTCAAGGTCTTCTAGGGCCTTGAAGATCATTGAAGGCAATTTGTTTCTTGCCCTGAATAAGATGAGGAGTAATTTCACAGGTTTGAGGAAAGGAGTGAGATGATCTGAGTTCTTCAAAAGATTACCCTGATAACCATATTGAGAACTGATAGGAGAATGGGTGGTATAAGCAGTCAAACCAATTAGAATTTTATTGCAATAATCAAGGTGAATGATGATATTGTGTTGTTAGTCACTCAGTCGTATCCAAATCTGTGACCCCATGGGCTGTAGCCTACCAGGCTACTCTGTGCATGGGATTTTTCAGGCAAGAATACTGGAGTGGATCACCATTCCCTTCTCCAGGGGATCTTCCTGGCCTAGGGATCGAATCTGGGTCTCCTGCATTGCAGGCAGATTCTTTACAGTCTGAACCACCAGGATCAATGACTGTGGCTCAGAAATGTATGACAAGAAATGGTAGTGTCTTAATATATTGTGAAGGTGCACCCAAGACTTCCTGGTAAACTAGAAGTGTGTGAAGGAGAGGAGTCAAGAATGACTTACAATGTTTGGCTTTGGGCAACTTGAAGAATGGAGTTACCAATAACTAAAACAAACATGTAATATATCATGTATGAAACGAGATGCCAGTCCAGGTTCGATGAACGATACTGGATGCTTGGGGCTAGTGCACTGGGACGACCCAGAGGGATGGTATGGGGAGGGAGGAGGGAGGAGGGTTCAGGATGGGGAACACATGTATACCTGTGGTGGATTCATTTTGATATTTGGCAAAACTAATACAATTATGTAAAGTTTAAAAATAAAATTAAATTAAAAAAAATAAAGATTCTGAGTGAAGCCTGTTGGAAGTGGGTGGAGGTGGAATCAGTTCAGTTTGGGATAAATTATGAATGAAATATGTTATCAGGCATTCAAATGGAATGTCAAGTAAATAGAAAGATATGTATTTTGATTCTTGGGATGATGTCTAGTTGAAAATATAAATTTTGAAGTTGTTTACGTATAGATGGTGTTTAAGACCGTAAGACTAAATAAGATTACCATAAGAGTGAGTCTTGTTAGGGAAGAAAAGAGGTAAGGAGTTATGTAAAGATGTAACTGTTAATGGGATGTTTGTCAGATGGTGGCATAAAATAGACTTCTCTCCAGCTCTGATCATATCATCTTCAATATGTAAGTCAGAAAACTGGCACTTGTAAACTCATGACTTTAGACAATTTGGTGAGTTTTCTGGGGAAAAAAAAACTGCTAAAATTATACCTCTAATCAAAACTTGTATTAAATATCTATTGCTGCATAAAATTTAGTTACTTAAAACCACAGACTTGTATTATCTGAGTTTGTGTGGATCAGGCTTAGGTGAATCCTCTGCTTCAGGGTCTCTCACAAATCAAGGTGCCAGCCGAGGTAATATTTTCATCTGAAGGCTCAACATGAAGAAGCTTCCAGTTTCCTTCGCCTGGCTGTTGGTAGAATTTACTTCTCAAAGGTCTTTAGATTGGGAGTGTCATACCTTCCAGAGATCACCCTCAGCTCCTTGCCATACAGCACACATACGGCCTTCTGTAACTTGTTTAATTGGAGCAAACACATGAGGAGAGAGAGAGAGAAAAGTCCTAGGATTTTTGTAACCTAATATAATCCAGCAAATGTCATCTCATTACTTCTGTTATATTGTGTTTATTAGAAACAAGTCAATAGGCCAGCATACACACAAGGGAGGGGATGTCACAGGACTTGAATATTAGGAAGTGGGAGTACTGTAGACCATATCAGACATTCACTACCACACTACACATATTTTAAAATAGAGCTTTAAATATTATTAGCTATATTTACTAAGAAATTTAAATCCCTTTGTTGATCTCCTTTATGTACTCCCAGAAAGATTATCTTTCCTTTCCACAAACCATTTACTTGCTTCTTGACTCTGCAGTCAAGACTCATCATTTAAGTGTGTTATTAGTAGTCTCTTGCCAGGTGTTGGTTAATACAGCAGTTTCAAACTCTTAATATTGGTGCCAAGAACTATTTGTCCATAGCATGTGTTGTAAGTTTTAGGAAGAGCCCAAATGGGTAATCATTAGAAAAGTAACTAACCATTTAGGGATTTTTTTTTTCACCTTTGAAATAAATATGTGTAGGAACTCAGGAAAGGAAAGTAGAAATGTTTCTGATGGTTTGAAGTGAAAGAATCTAGCTTTGATTATCTAGCAAGAATAATAGAATCTAGCAAGCCTCATTTTATTTCTCAGCACCCTCTTCCACATATACCCCTGCGCACTACAGCTTTCCTTCGCATATAGATGTGTTTGTGTTTGCTCTCTCAAGAAGAGTTTAAAAAACTCAAAAATGTAGTGCTACTGTAGGTAATAGACTTTACCAGTGAAAGGTCTGTTCTTAATTACTAAGTTCCCTCAACCAATTTGATTCTGTAGCCTCGCTCATTTCAGTTATCTTCTCTGATTATTTTTGTTTGTGGCTTTCTTGCTGCCCCCTTGTTTCAGACTCCCACTGCCAACAACTGAGATAATATCCTCCCACCCAACATCTGGTTCCTGCCACCATCTTTACCCCTGTGCAACAGCCCAATACAGATGTGTGTCTAATGATCTCTAATTATCAGTCCCGATATGCATTTGCATCTCAGTAGGTGACAGATTGGAGGAAAATTTGAATAAAATATCTATATTTATACCATGTTTTCCATCATGTCTCTTTTAAAGAAATATCTTTTACATTCTATTACAGGGCTAGCTCCCATTTTTCATCACTATGTTGCCAAATTCTAGATAGGGGTATTAATAAAAAATCTTTCCATAAGTTCATTTGAGAATCATCAATAAGTTATGGAGTAAATGTACAATAATTTAAAAATTTTAAAATTATATAGTATAGTAATTGCAGAATTGTAGAAATTTGGCTTCCTTTCACTTAAATGATGAATCTAGGAGAAATTACCTGGCCATATACTTATCTGAAAAGTGTTCCAAAAAGAAAGAACAGCCAATACAAAGATATATTTTATAAATTGTATCAGTTGAAATATCTATACTTTAATAATACCACGTGTATAGAAAGGCCATTTTATTCTCCATAATCCTTCAAATGTACCTTGAAAAAAACATGCCATTTTATTTGTCTATTTTCTTCCTAACATAAGGATTTGTACAGTTTTCCAAAACCTGTATCATTTGAGTCTGTCATTCATCATTGAGGAATGTAAAAAAAAAAAAAAAAAAAATTAAGAACAATTGAATCATGAAAGCCCTTATAAATATTTTTATGTTCATTACAATAAAGACTGGTATATTAAACAAAGAAAATATCGATACTATTATATTTTAAATATGCTCTAATTGATCCTGAGAAAAAATATCCATATATGGCCTAAAAATAGGCTCTTCCTTCAAGTTTCCAAGGTTCAGTTCAGTTCAGTACAATCGCTCACTGGTGTCTAACTATTTGCTGCTGCTGCTGCTGCTGCTAAGTCGCTTCAGTCGTGTCCGACTCTTTGTGACCCCATAGACAGCAGCCCACGAGGCTCCCATGTCCCTGGGATTCTCCAAGCAAGAATACTGGAGTGGGTTGCCATTTCCTTCTCCAATGCATGAAGGTGAAAAGTGAAAGTGAAGTTGCTCAGTCCTGTCCGACTCTGAGCGACCCCATGGACTGCAGCCTACAGGGCTCCTTCGTCCATGGGATTTTCCAGGCAAGAGTACTGGAGTGGGGTGCCATTGCCTTCTCCACCAACTCTTTGAGACCCCATGAAACACAGCACGCCAGGCATTCCTATCCATCACCAACTCCCGGAGTTCACCCAAACCCATGTCCATTGAGTCAGTGATGCCATCCAACCATTCCATCCTCTGTCCTCCCCTTCTCCTCCTGCCCTCAATCTCTTCCAGCATCAGGGTATTTTCAAATGAGTCAGCTCTTCGCATCAGGTGGACAAAGTATTGGAGTTTCAGCTTCAACATCAGTCCTTCCAATGAACACCCAGATCTGATCTCCTTCAGAATGGACTGGTTGGATATCCTTGCAGTCCAAGGGACTCTCAAGAGTTTTCTCCAACACCACAGTTCAAAAGCATCAATTCTTTAGCGTTCACCTTTCTTCACAACCAACTCTCACATCCATACATGACCACTGGAAAAACCATAGCCTTGACTAGATGGACCTTTGTTGGCAAAGTAATGTCTCTTCTTTTTAATATGCTATCTAGGTTGGTCATAACTTTCCTTCCAAGGAGCAAGTGTCTTTTAATTTCATGGCTGGAATCACCATCTGCAGTGATATGGAGCCCCCCAAAATAAAGTCTGACACTGTTTCCACTGTTTCCCATCTAGTTGCCATGAAGTGATGGGACCAGATGCCATGATCTTAGTTTTCTGAATGTTGAGCTTTAAAGCAACTTTTTCACTCTCCTCTTTCACTTTCATCCAGAGGCTCTTTAGTTCTTCACTTTCCTCCATAAGGGTGGTGTCATTTGCATATCTGAGGTTACTGATATTTCTCCCAGCAATCTTGATTCCAGCTAGTGCTTCCTCCAGCACAGGATTTATGATGTACTCTGCATATAAGTTAAATAAGCAGGGTGACAATATACAGCCTTGACGTACTCCTTTTCCTATTTGGAACCAGTCTGTTGTTCCATGTCCAGTTCTAACTGTTGCTTCCTGACCTGCATACAAATTTCTCAAGAGGCATATCAGGTGGTCTGGTATTCCCATCTCTTGAAGAATTTTCCACAGTTTATTGTGATCCACACAGTCAAAGGCTTTGGCATAGTCAATAAGCAGAAATAGATGTTTTTCTGGAACTCTCTTGCTTTTTTGATGTTCCAGAAGATGTTGGCAATTTGATCTCTGGTTCCTCTGCCTTTTCTAAAACCAGCATGAACATCTGGAAGTTCATGGTTCACATATTGCTGAAGCCTGGCTTGGAGAATTTTGAGCATTACTTTACTAGCGTGTGAGATGAGTGCAATTGTGCAGTAGTTTGGGCATTCTTTGGCATTGCCTTTCTTTGGAATTGGAATGAAAAGTGACCTTTTCTAGTCCTGTGGCCACTGCAAGTTTTCCAAAGTTGCTGACATATTGAGTGCAGCACTTTCACAGCTTCATCTTTCAGGGTTTGAAATAGCTCAACTGAAAATAAAATAAATTAAAAAAAAAATGAAATAGCTCAACTGGAATTCCATCTCCTCCACTAGCTTTGTTCGCAGTGATGCTTTCTAAGGCCCACTTGACTTCACATTCCAGGATGTCTGGCTCTAGGTGAGTAATCACACCATCATGATTATCTGGGTCATGAAGATCTTTTCTGTGCAGTTCTTCTGTGTATTCTTGCCACCTCTTCTTAATATCTTCTGCTTCTGTTAGGTCCCTACCATTTGTGTCCTTTATTGAGCCAATTTTTGCATGAAATATTCCCTTGGTATCTCTAATTTTCTTGACGAGATCTCTAGTCTTTCCCATTCTATTGTTTTCCTCTATTTCTTTGCATTGATCGCTGAGGAAGGCTTTCTTATCTCTCCTTGCTATTCTTTGAAACTCTGCATTCAAATGAGTATATCTTTCCTTTTCTCCTTTGCTTTTTGCTTCTCTTCTTTTCACAGCTATTTCTGAGGCCTCCTCAGACAGCCATTTTGCTTTTTTGCATTTCTTTTTCTTGGGGATGGTCTTGATTCTTGTCTCCTGTACAATGTCATGAACGTTTGTCCATCGTTCATCAGACACTCTGTTTTCAGATCTAGTCACTTAAATCTATTTCTCACTTCCACTGAATAGTCATAAGGGATTTGATTTAGGTCATACCTGAATGACCTTTTCATTACAATCCCAAAGAAAGGCAATACCAAAGAATTCTCAAACTACCACACAATTGCACTCATCTCACATGCTAGTAAAGTAATGCTCTAGTGGTTTTCCCTACTTTCTTCAATTTCAGTCTGAATTTGGCAATAAGGAGTTCATGATCTGAGCCACAGTCAGTGCCCCATCTTGTTTTTGCTGACTGTATAGAGCTTCTCCATCTTTGGCTGCAAAGAATATAATCAATCTGATTTCAGTGTTGACGAACTGGTGATGTCCATTTGTAGAGTCTTCTCTTGTGTTTTGGAAGAGGGTGTTTGATATGACCAGTGTGTTCTCTTGGCAGAACTCTATTAGCCTTTGCCTTGCTTCATTCTGTACTCCAAGGCCAAATTTGCCTGTTACCCCAAGTGTTTATTGACTTCCTACTTTTGCATTCCAGTCCCCTATAATGAAAAGGACATCTTTTTGGGTGTTAGTTCTAGAAGGTCTTGTACATCTTCATAGAACTGTTCAACTTCAGCTTCTTCAGCATTACTGGTCAGGATATAGACTTGGATACTGTGATATTGATACTGTGATATTGTTTGCCTTGGAAATGAACAGAGCTCATTCTGTTGTTTTTGAGATTGGATCCAAGTACTGCATTTCAGACTCTTTTGTTCACTATGATGACTACTCCATTTCTTCTAAGGGATTCCTGCCCACAGTAGTAGAAATAATGGTCCTCTGAGTTAAATTCATCCCTTCTAGGCCATCTTAGTTCGCTGATTCCTAGAATGTCGATGTTCACTCTTGCCATCTCCTGTTTGACCACTTCCAATTTGCCTTGATTCATGGACCTGACATTCCAGGTTCCTACGCAATATTGCTCTTTACAGCATCGGACCTTGCTTCTATCACCAGTCCCATCCACAACTGGGTGTTGTGTTCGCTTTGGCTCCATCCCTTCATTATTTCTGGAGTTATTTCTCCCCTGATCTCCAGTAGCATATTGGGCACCTACTGACCTGGGGAGTTCATCTTTCAGTGTCCTATCTTTTTGCCCTTTCATACTGTTCACGGGGTTCTCAAGGCAAGAATACTGAAGTGGTTTGCTATTCCCTTCTCCAATGGACCACATTCTGTCAGATCTCTCCACCATGACCTGTCATCTTGGGTGGCCCCACATGGCATGGCTTAGTTTCATTGAATTAGACAAGGCTGTGGTTATGTGATCAGATTGGCCTGTTGTCTGTGATTGTGGTTTCAGTCTGTTTGCCCTCTCATGCCCTCTGTCAGTGCCTACCATCTTACTCGGATTTCTGTTACCTTGGACACGGGATATCTCTTCACAGCTGCTCCAGGAAAACGCAGCCACCACTCCTTACGTTGGAGATGAAGTAGCTCTTCTCGGCCGTGCTCCTGCACCGCCACAGCCTCCTGACTTCCCTGGTGGCTCAGAAGTTTCCACAGTTACTTGATAACTCAGTTTGTTTTATAGGAAGATGATATTAATTCTAAAGACAATTTTTCCAAACGGCATCTGCATTTAGATTTCCATCTCCCTCTTTGCATTGTGTGTTGTGTGTTCAGTCATGTCTGACTCTTTGCAATTCCATGGGCCATACATAGTCCACCAGGTTTCCCTGTCCATGGAATTCTCCAGGCAAGAATACTGGAGTGGGTTGCCATTTCCTTCTCTACCCTCTTTGTATTACAGTCCCCAAAATTAGAGCTCCCAATACATGATGCTATTGGATTTTATTAAAAGCATTGTAGCTGCTTGATGTTGGAGCGCTAAATGATTGATTGGGGAATTCACTTTCTCTTTTTCAATGCTTTTCTGTCAAGACTTTCTTTCATTTTTTCCTTTGCACATTGGTGGTTTAGTCGCTAAGTCATGTCCAACTCTTATGACCCCGTGGACTGTAGCCTGCCAGGCTTCTCTGTCCATGGGATTCTCCAGGCAAGAATACTGGAGTGAGTTGCCATTTGCTTCTCCAGGGGCTCTTCCTGACCCAGGAATCAAAACCAGGTCTCCTCCATTGCAAGCAGATTCTTTACCAACTGTGCTACAAGGGAAGCCCCTTTCTATATACACTACCTCTTTTTTAATTGCCAGTTCCTTCTAACTTCTGTATCTGTTGTTTTGTTTGTTTGTTTTTCCTAACTAATGCAGCTTAATGATATGAGCAGAGATTGGGGGCCAGATAAAATGTATTTATCCTGGATCCAACACTTACAGATAATTTTTCACTTTTGGCAAGTTACTTACACTCTCTTATCCTCAAGTTTCAACTTTGTAAAAAGAGGCAACAATACCTTTGACAAAGGACTGTGGTTATCATTAAATGAAATGATGAAGGTGAACAGAATAGAGCTTGGCATGTAGTAAGCAGTCAGTAAATGTTAGCTACTATGGTGATTATAAAAATGAGGAAGAATATAATGCTGACACAACAGAAAGGGCTATTATCTGCTACCAGTAAAATCCTCCCATTTATAAAAAATAAAAAGGATTAGACAGCAAAGTTTGCATACTAAATCACTAAATGTATTCTAATGTGTCTAATATCTTGATCAGAATGAGACTCTAAATATGCAGATATCCATTGAACTATATGTGTTTCAGATTCAGTTCAGTTTAGTTCAGTAGCACAGATGTGTCTGACTCTTTGTGATCCCATGAATCGCAGCACACCAGGCCTCCCTGTCTATCACAAACTCCCAGAGCCCACCCAAACTCATGTCTATCGAGTTGGTGATGCCATCCAACTATCTCATCCTCTGTTGTCCCCTTCTCCTCCTGCCCTCAATCTTTCCCAGCATCAGGGTCTTTTCCAGTGAGTCAGCTCTTTGCATCAAGTGGCCAAAGTATTGGAGTTTCAGCTTCGACATCAGTCCTTCCAATGAACACCCAGGACTGATCTCCTTTAGGATGGACTGGTTGGCTCTCCTTGCAGCCCAAGGGACTCTCAGGAGTCTTCTCCAACACCACAGTTCAAAAGCATCAATTATTCTTCCCTCAGCTTTCTTTATAGTCCAACTCTCACATCCATACATGACACTGGAAAAGCCATAGCCTTGACTAGACAGACCTTTGTTTACAAAGTAATGTCTCTGTTTTTTAATATTAGTGTGCTTTTTGTACATGTGTGTATATTATACCATTTACATTAAAATGTTAAAAGAAAGAAAATATATTATTGATATTATCTCCAAATGAAGCCATGCATACATTCAGATATGTCCTCATAGACATAACCAAAAGAAGATACTCATCTTAAAGCCATAAACTTGTGTCTATGGCTTAGGCTTCTCTTGACTTCTCAAGGATCCTATCCCTAATTTAAAGTGAATAATTGATATTTGTTGAGTAACTTAGAGAAGTATATTTTTTATTACCAAGTATCCATCCTGAAATTAATCTCTGTCCCTTTCCATACCCTTTCTAATTCTCTAAACTATTCATGTTATCCATTTTTTGTGTGTCTTTGGCTGACTACTGTCTGTTACCAGAGAATCCTAGACATTAGATTTTGATTCCTTAGAGAATGCTGAGAACAAACAAAATGAAACCATTATTTTGTATCTTTTGCCCAGTTACTCCCCAGGAGACAGTATAGTGTAGTGGTTATCAGCATGCTCTTTGGATTCAGATAGTAGTAATAGCTAATAAAAATAACACATTTTTCTACAGTGCCTACTAGAGATCAAATACTGGTTTGGTATTTTGCAAATATTAAATACAAATATTATTCAATCCTTATGACCATCATATAAAATGCGCAAACAGAATCCTGCGGGGGAGAGGGGCAGGATTAAAAGCAGAGGTTTAGATGTCGTTCAGCCAGGGTTCAGATCCTAGCCCCAGACAAAGCCTTTTGAATGACTGTGGACATGTTACTTAACATCTTAGGGCCACGTTTTTTTCTGGTGCTAAATGCAGGTTGTTTTAAATTAAGATTTGTTTAGAGAAGGTGAATTATCTGAGTGAAAGAGGATAAGTAATTAATAGGAATTAGACTTATGGGAGTAGTTTATATAAGCATACTGCCTCCAATTTTAGATCTGGTCAGCTGGGTGGGCAGTCAGGAAGAAACGTGGACATGAATTAGAGGTGAATAAGGACAAACTGACACCCATGAGAAAAAACTGGAAGATACACGGTCAATTGCTACCCACATTGATCTCAAACCACCCCCAGCTTTGATGATATGGTTGACTTGCTGGAAAAATTGGTACCTGTCAAGATATTGCTGCACACACCTGGCTAAAGATTCAGAGAAGCCAAACTAGATTGGCAGGAGCTGGACTAGCTGTATACCCTGGGTACTGCCCCTTGTCAACTAGGTGCTCTAATAGATCAGCCTGAGAAAGCACTTCGCCCCGCACAGAATTTTCAACTGCAAAATGGCTGTAATTCCATTTCCACCTTCAAACTTCCAAATACACTTGTGTATGTGTGGCCAAACACAACCCAAAGCTATACACAGGAAAGGATTGCAGAGGCGATAATAATAACCTCTCTAGACTGTTCTTGTGATAACGAGACTTAGTGAATGTAGAGTCGTTAGTACAGTGCTTCTGTTTTCCGAATTTGCCCTGAGCAGAAAAGAGCTGAATCACCTAGGCAATGCTCTGCCTAATTTAACTTTTTATAAGCAGAATAAAAAATGGAAATGAAGTTCAGATTGCCAGCTGTAAGTCTCTTTGCCACTGTTTCTTTGCATTTGAATTGCATGCAATGTTTGTGTTATAACATAGATGTCATTCTCCAGTAATACGAAAGATACATTAGAAGATGCATGAACACTGGCAGTTCAGTAGGGGACTATCAAGAGTTCTGAGTAGAGACAACTTACTACCAGGAAGTGGCATTCACACAGAGCAACAAAAACACTACACCAGTCTTTGTACAAACACACAGAACTATAAGACCCTGAATACAATCAGTTCAATTCAGTTCAGTTTCTTAGTCATGTCTGACTCTGTGACCCCCATGGACTACAGCATGCCAGGCCTCCCTGTCCATCATCAACTCCCAGAACTTACTCAAACTCATGTCCATTAAGTTGATGATGCCATCCAACCATCTCATTCTCTGTCATCCCCTTCTCCTCCCATCTTCAATCTTTCCCAGCATCAGGGTCTTTTCAAATGAGTCAGTTCTTCGCATCAGGTGGCCAAAGTATTAGAGTATCAGCTTCAGCATTAGTCTTTCCAATGAATATTCAGGACTGATTTCTTTTAGGATTGACTGGTTGGATCTCCTTGCAGTCCAAAGGACTCTCAAGAGTTTTCTCCAACACCACAATTCAAAAGTATCAATTCTTCAGCACCTAGCTTTCTTTATCGTCCAACTTTCACATCCATACATGACTACCGGAAAAACCATAGCTTTGACTAGATTGACCTTAGTTGGTAATGTCTCTACTTTTCATTATGCTGGTTGGTCTTACCTTTTAGGTTGGTCTCACCTTTTCTTCCAAGAAGCAAGCATCTTTTAATTTCATGGCTGTGGTCACCATCTGCAGTGATTTTGGAGCCCCCAAAAATAGTCTCTCACTGTTTCCAATTTTTTCCCCATCTATTTGTCATGAAGGGATGGGATCAGATGCCATGATCTTAGTTTTCTGAATGTTGAGTTTTAAGGCAACTTTTTCACTCTCCTCTCTCACTCTCATCAAGAGGCTCTATAGTTCTTTGCTTTCTGCCATAAGGGTGGTGTCATCTGCATATCTGAGGTTATTGATATTTCTCCTGGCAATCTTGATTCCAGCTTGTGCTTCATCCAGCCTGACATTTCACATGATATATTCTGCATATAAGTTAAATAAGCAGGGTGACAATATACAGCTTTAACGTACTCCTTTCCTTATTTGGAACCAGTCTGTTGTTCCATGTCTGGTTCGAACTGTTGCTTCTTGACCTGCATACAGATTTCTCAGGAGGCAGGTCAGGTGGTCTGGTATTCCATATCTTTAAAAATTTTCCACTTAAGAATTTTCCATTTAAGAAGGGCAATGCCAAAGAATGTTCAAACTACCGCACAACTGAACTCATCCCACACACTAGCAAAGTAATACTCAAAATTCTCCAAGCCAGGCTTCAACATTATGTGAACCGTGAACTTCCAGATGTTCAAGCTGGATTTCAAAAAAGAGGAACCAGAAATCAAATTGCCAACATCCATTGGATCATTGAAAAAGCCAAAAAGTTCCAGAAAACATCTACTTATACTTTATTGACAACACCAAATCCTTTGACTGAATATAATGGAGATCATCACTTTAATATTCTGACTCACACTTACTCATTTTCTGTCTTATTTAAAAGAAAACTGATACACAAGACAGTTGAAAAATGATAGCTTTAGAGAACACATGCTGCATGTGGTGGAAGTAGAATAAATATAACGACATATTCAGGCAAAGCCTGACAAATGTCACCACCAAAGATCTTCCAATAGAAAAGGAGGATGTTAAGAATTTCAGTGGTTTACTTCTAATTTATTTAAAATAAGATATTTTTCTAACATTTACATTCTGTTTTGATCCTAAGTTTTAAGGATTTCCAATAAGGCTTAAGCTCTGTTACTTACAGAGAAATTCTATATAAGCTGGGATTGGAAGGTAACCAGAGACCAATTTTTAGTTCTCTCTCAGTTCAAGGGCTACTTCACTGTTCTGATCCCTATATGGAAGTTCTAATCCTTCTCTGTGCTGACGTTATAAAGAAGAGGGAGTCTGTAAAGTATATTTGAGAAATCAAGGACTTTTGTATTTTGTACAAATTTGAGACTTAAAATATATATTGAAGGCAAAACGTGGGGTTTAGATATTTTATCATGTGTGTGTGTGCTAAGTCACTTCAGTTGTGTCCAACTCAGTGCAACCCCATGAACTGTAGCCTGCCAGACTCCTTTGTCCATGGGATTTCCTAGGCAAGAATACTGGAGTGGGTTTCCATGCCCTTCTCCAGGGAATCTTCCCGACCCAGGGATCAAATCCACGTCTCTACTGTCTCCTGCATTGGCAGGTGGGTCCTTTACCACTAGCACTACCTGGGTAACCCATTTTATCATGTTATCAGTATTAATTACCAATCAATCATGGTGATGACTTACCTTCTTCACATTCCTGAGATTTTCAGTGGAGTTCCCCAGTACAGAAAGTTGGAAATATTTGATTACTTAGTAATGATTAAGGCACAAAAACATTGTATCCATGTTCACTCTTCAAAGAAAATCTGACATATTTTAAGTGAAAGAGTTCATCTTCTTTGGATTTTTAAAGACAGCATATTCTAGTTTATTGGAATATCCACTTTAACATTTTCAACAATGGAACCATGCCAGTGATGAATTACCTTTCCTACCAACATACCCATGCATCCTAAAATACACATTCCGTCTTTTTAACATTTCTCTCTCTCTCTTTCTCTCTTTCTCTCTATCAGGAAGAAAAGCATGTATTGTTCATTTTCATGATTTGTCAGTGAAGTATAACTGCAAGTAACTGAAATGATAGAATTAAATGCACACACACACACACACACACACACACATTTGTATATTTATAGCCTGTTGCAGAAAGAATTTTACCCAAATGCTGTTTATTCAGTAGAAACTAATTTTATTCTTTCTGTTTATTCTTCATTAAAGATACTTTCCTGCAATATAATACAAAGAGTTTACTGCTAGTGAAAAGAAAACATTTACTTGCCTGAGATAGGTCTTACATTAGAATATAGAATGTTGATTAAAATACAGGATTTATTTGGTTATCTTTAGTGAGATCATGGAAATAGATGGTTCTTTATTTTGGAGGAGCATAACGTTTATGAATATTGAACTATATGCTTGTGGTATATCTTGCCATAAAACAAGCCTCAATTTGAACTTATGTAAAACCACGGAATCCTTTTTAAATGAAACAAGACAGTTAAGTGTTTTCTAGTTGTTTGTACCATGTCAACAAAATCTGTTCTCTAAAACTATTTACTTCAATTCAAAATATCTCTACCCTTCCCTGATGTTTCTGAATAAGTAAAAGTCTGGTCCTGTTACAGGTCATTGTGTTGTCATGTACCACTCCTTTATCATTTTTGACAGTTATAATTTTATATTTTACCTTAAAGTTTACTTAATGCCAGTATATGTAAGTTAATGCCATGACTGTAAGCTCTGGAATGGCAGAGATAGTGGCTTTTAGATTCACAATTCAGACCTTTGCTTCTAAGTCAAGGGAAAACACATAGCAAAAAATAGTTATTCAATTATTTAATGTCACTATGGTATTTTCATCTATATTTTTACTTTTTGACATTTTATGTCCCATTAGAAGCAGCTTGAAAATGCTTAAGTCAAGGCAGTATCACAAACTCAAACTTAACAGAGTATTTAGGAAAATCAGTTAAAACATTTGATGAGTAAAAGTCCAGTGGCCAGAGACCTGATGAGACAGAAGAGTGGGCTGCCTTCTACACTTCTAGTGCAGTTCAGTTCAGTTGTTCAGTCAAGTCTGACTCTTTGTGACCCCATGAACTGCAGCACACCAGGCCTCCCTGTCCATCACCAACTCCCGGAGTCCACCCAAACCCATATCCATTGAGTCAGTGATGCTATCCAACCATCTCATCCTCTGTTGTCCCCTTCTCATCCTGCCCTCAATATTTCCCAGCATCAGGGTCTTCTCAAATGAGTCAGCTCTTCACATCAGGTGGCCAAAGTATTGGAGTTTCAGCTTCAACATCAGTTCCACCAGTGAACACCCAGGACTGATCTCCTTTAGGATGGACTGGTTGGACAAGGGACTCTCAAGAGTCTTTTGCAACACCACAGTTCAAAAGCATCAATTCTTCAGTACTTAGTTTTTTTATAGTCCATCTCTCTCATCCATACATGACCACTGGAAAAACCATAGCCTTGACTACACGGACCTTTGTTGACAAAGAAATGTCTCTGCTTTTGTAGTCTCACCTATTAACTGTGCCTCATTAATTCGGCAAGTCACAGAGCCATGTTGTACCTATATTTTTGCAGCCTAACCCAGAGAAGCTGGAATATATTTTTAATTTCCAAGCTGAGCTCCAAGATTTTTTCAGTGGTTCCCTAATAATCAAGTGTGTAGGGGTCTGCTTCCTTCCCTTCAGTTCAGTTCAGTCGCTCAATATTGTCCGACTTTTTGTGACCGCATGAATTGCAGCACACCAGGCCTCCCTGTCCATCACTAACTCTCAGAGTTCACTCAAACTCATGTCCATTGAGTCGGTGATGCCATCCAGCCATCTCATCCTCTGTCATCCCTTTTCTTCCTGCCCCCAATCCCTCCCAGCATCAGAGTCTTTTCCAATGAGTCAATTCTTCACATGAGGTGGCCAAAGTATTGGAGTTTCAGCTTTAGCATCAGTCCTTCCGATGAACACCTAGGACTTATCTCCTTTAGAATGGACTGGTTGGATCTCCTTGCAGTCCAAGGGACTCTCCAGCAATCCCACTGCTGGGCATACACACTGAGGAAACCAGAAGGGAAAGAGACACGTGTACCCCAATGTTCATCGCAGCAATGTTTATAATAGCCAGGACATGGAAGCAACCTATGAATGGATAAGAAAGCTGTGGTACATATACACAATGGAGTATTACTCAGCCATTAAAAAGAATACATTTGAATCAGTTCTAATGAGATGGATAAAACTTGAACCTATTATACAGAGTGAAGTAAGCCAGAAAGAAAAATGCCAATACAGTATAATAATGCATATATATGGAATTCAGAAAGATGGTAACAATAACCCTGTGTACGAGACAGCAAAAGAGACACTGATGTATAGATCAGTCTTATGGACTCTGTGGGAGAGGGAGAGGGTGGGGAGATTTGGAAGAATGGCATTGAAACATGTATAATATCAGGTATGAAACGAGTCGCCAGTCCAGGTTCGATGCACGATACTGGATGCTTGGGTCTGGTGCACTGGGATGACCCAGAGGGAGGCTATGGGGAGGGAGGAAGGAGGAGGGTTCAAGATGGGGAACACAGGTATACCTGTGGCGGATTCATTTCGATATTTGGCAAAACTAATACAATATTGTAAAGTTTAAAAAAAAAAAAAAAAAAAGAGTCTTCCCCAATACCACAGTTCAAAAGCATCAAATCTTAAGCACTCAGCCTTCTTCACAGTCCAACCCACACATCCATACATGACCACAGGAAAAACCATAGCCTTGACTAGATGGACCTTTGTTGGCAAAGTAATGTCTGTTTCTTAATATGCTATCTAGGTTGGTCATAACTTTCCTTCCAAGGAGTAAGTGTCTTTTAATTTCATGGCTGCAGTCACCATCTGCAGTGATTTTGGAGCCCAAAAAAGTACAGTCTGACACTGTTTCCACTGTTTCCCCTTCTATTTCCCATGAAGTGATGGGACCAGATGCCATGATCTTCGTTTTCTGAATGTTGAGCTTTAAGCCAACTTTTTCACTCTCCACTTTCACTTTCATCAAGAGGCTTTTTAGCTCCTCTTCACTTTCGGCCATAAGGGTGGTGTCATCTGCATATCTGAGGTTATTGATATTTCTTCTGGCAATCTTGATTCCAGCTTGTGCTTTTTCCAGCCCAGCGTTTCTCATGATGAACTCTGCACATAAGTTAAAAAGCAGGGTGACAATATACAGCCTTGACGTACTCCTTTTCCTATTTGGAACCAGTCTGTTGTTCCATGTCCAGTTCTAACTGTTGCTTCCTGACCTGCATACAGATTTCTCAACAGACTGGTCAGGTGGTCTGGTATTCCCATCTCTTTCAGAATTTTCCACAGTTTATTGTGATCCACACAGTCAAAGGCTTTGGCATAATCAATAAAGCAGAAATAGATGTTTTTCTGAAACTCTCTTGCTTTTTTGATGATCCAGCAGATGTTGGCAATTTGGTCTCCGGTTCCTCTGCCTTTTCTAAAACCAGCTTGAACATCTGGAAGTTCATGGTTCACATATTGCTGAAGCCTGGCTTGGAGAATTTCGAGCATTACTTTACTAGCGTGTGAGATGAGTGCAATTTTGCGGTAGTTTTAGCATTCTTTGGCATTGCCTTTCTTTGGGATTGCAATGAAAATTGACCTTTTCCAGTCCTGTGGCCACTGCTGAGTTTTCAAAACTTGCTGGCCTACTGAGTGCAGAACTTTCATAGTATCATCTTTCAGGATTTGAAATAGCTCCACTGGAATTCAATCACCTCCACTAGCTTTGTTCATAGTGATGCTTTCTAAGGCTCACTTGACTTCACATTCCAGGATGTCTGGCTCTAGGTCAGTGATCACACCATCATGATTATCTGGGTTGTGAAGATCTTTTTTGTACAGTTCTTCTGTGTATTCTTGCCACCTCTTTTTAATATCTTCTGCTTCTGTCAGGTCCCTACCATTTCTGTCCTTTATTGAACCCATCTTTGCATGAAATATTCCCCTAGTATCTCTAATTTTCTTGAAGAGATCTCTAGTCTTTCCCATTCTGTTGTTTCCCTCTATTTCTTTGCATTGATCGCTGAGGAAGGCTTTCTTATCTCTCCTTGCTATTCTTCAGAACTCTGCATTCAGATGCTTATATCTATCCTTTTCCTGTTTGCTTTTCGTTTCCCTTCTTTTCACAGCTATTTGTAAGACGTCCCCAGACAGCCATTTTACTTTTTTGCATTTCTTTTCCATGGGATCGTCTTGATCCCTGTCTCCTGTACAATGTCACCAACCTCCATCCTTCCCTTAAACCAGCTTAATTCCGTCATTTTCTGATTTGGTTCTCAAATACTCCAAATCTATATAGAAATATCTATGGATATCATTTTCTAGGTTCTGAAAATGGAGGAATATGGTCTTTTGCCTACCCTCATCACCTCAGGTGCCCAAAATGATAAATGTAGCAGAGGATTTTATTTCTTTCTGTAACTTCTAGCAACATCATTAACTAAACATTTGCCATGGAAATGTACACTTACGAATATGTTTGGATATTATGTATATCACACTGTATGCACAATATGTTGTAAAACCCATCCTGAGAAGAGTATTAAATCATAGTTTTTAAATGGGGGAGTTTTGAAGTGTAAGATGGCTAGGGAAGGGAAAGGGCAAAAGATAGTTGATTCACCCTAGCCTTATCCATGTAACCTTTATTCTAAAAGGAATATAAAGGTTAACAAGTGATTTTGTATCATTTATACATAATCTGGATCTACATTTTCATGCCTTATTCTTAATATTTTGCATTTCTGGGTAGTATCTCTCAAGGAGATGAAATGATGAAAAATGGACATTATTCTGATATCTACACCGTACAGTCTGTGCCTCGGTTATGTGTGCAGAAAGCTGTGTTTCCCTTGCACAAGTTCAGTAGGTGGTAGTACCCACTCTGACATACACACAGGAGGCACACATTGCTGATGAGTAAATGAAGGGTTTGGGGGTCCAGGAGCAACATGCTGCAGGTCCACATTTCTGAAAGGCACAACACTCTAATCATCTTGGCTGTTTTACTTTCTAATGGAAAAGCTCATGGGTACAAATATGTATGAGGACAAACAGAAAAAACCAAACAAACAAAAAGCACTTTCCTCCTTTTTTTCCCCCTGTTGTAATTTCAAACAACCTCAACACGTTCAAAATTTATGAACAGAATAGCCCATTACTATGCTTCCTTGGGCAGAGATAAAAAGTTGTAGTTGTTGAAACTAACCTTTCAAGTGATACTCATATCATCTAGAGATAAATAACTCAGTCTAGAAACCAAAACCTAAGTGTAAGGAAAGCTCTGTCTCATGTTTGAATTTCGACAGTCTCAACATTGCCACCTTTGTAGGCAGGATGAGAGAGAAAGAAGTAATACAGAGTTCATTAGAGATGGTTTTATAATGATTTAAGACTCTTATTTCCTTTCAACCAAGACCGAATGAGATGGGAGTTAAGTTCCAGGTAACAGCACAGATCTGTCATTGTCCAGTCACTAATTTGTATCCAGCTCTTAGTGACCACATGAATGCCAGCAAGCCAGGCTTCCCTGTCCTTCACTATCTCTTGGAGTTTTCTCAAACTCATGTCCATTGAGTCGGTGATGCCATCCAGCCATCTCATCCTCTGTCACCCCCTTCTCCTTCTGCCCTCAATCTTTCCCAGCACCAGGGTCTCTACCAATGAGTTGACATTTTGCATCAGGTAACCAAATATTGGAGTTTCAGCTTCTTCTTCAGTCCTTCCAGTGAACATTCAGGGTTGATTTCCCTTAGGATTGACTGGTTTGATCTTCCTTCAGTCCAAGGGACTCTCAAGTCTTCTACAACACCAAAGTTTGAAAGCATCAGTTCTTTGGCACTCAGCCTTCTTTATGGTCCAACTCTCACATCTGTACCTGGCTACTGGAATAGCCATAGCTTTGACTATAAGGACCTTTGTCAGCAAACTGATGTCTCTGCTTTTTTAATATGCTGTCTAGATCTGTCATGGCTTTTCTTCCAAGCAGCAAGCAACTTTTAATTTCAAGGCTGCAGTCACTGTCCACAGTGGTTTTAGAGCCCAAGAAAATAAAATCTGTCACTGTTTCTACTTTTTCCCCATCTATTTGCCATGAAGTGATAGGACTGGTACCCCACTCCAGTACTCTTGCCTGGAAAATCCCATGGACAGAGGAGCC
This sequence comes from Bos indicus, assembly GCF_029378745.1. Taxonomy (NCBI): domain Eukaryota; kingdom Metazoa; phylum Chordata; class Mammalia; order Artiodactyla; family Bovidae; genus Bos; species Bos indicus. The sequence continues at coordinate 77,544,912 of NC_091766.1, forward strand.
TGGTAGGCAGCAGTCCATGGGGTCGCTAAGAGTCAGACACGACTGAGAAGCTTCACTTTAACTTTTCACTTTCATGCATTGGAGAAGGAAATGGCAACCCACTCCCGTGTTCTTGCCTGGAGAATCCTAGGCACGGGGGAGCCTGGTGGGCTGCATTCTGTGGGGTCGCACAGAGTTGGACACGACTGAAGCGACGTAGCAGCAGCAGCAGCAGCAGCAGCAGATAGGACTGGATTCCATGATCTTAGTTTTTTGAATATTGAGTTTAAGCCAGCTTTTTCACTCTCCTCCTTCACCCTCATGAAAAGGCTCTTTCGTTTTTCTTCACTTTCTGCCCTTAAAGTGCATATCTGAGGTTGTTGATATTTCTCCCTACAATCTTGATTCTATCTTGTGAGTCATCCAACCCAGCATTTCACAGGATAAATAACTTCAGCATATAAGTTAAATAAACAGGGTGACGATATACAGCTTTGACATACTCCTTTCACAATTTTGAACCAGTTTGTTGTTCCATGTAAGGTTCTAACTATTGATTCTTGACCTGCATACAGGTTTCTCAGGAGGCACATAAGATGGTATGGTAGTCCCATCTCTTTAAGGATTTTCTAGTTTGTTGTGATCCACACAGTCAAAAGTCTAGTGGGGTAGTAATAGGAAGTAAGTTTATTTTAGCCTTTATGGGATCAAAGTTCAAAAACTGAGCAAGTAAGAAACACTACAAATTTGAGAATTAGAACCTTAGATTTCTAAATTAAAGATATTATAAAATAAAGAGTTTAATCTCTGTTCTTTTGTACTAGATGTGGAATTTTGAGAACATGTTTAATCTCCCTTTGCTGGTTTCATCACAAATGAATAGAGACATATCACTCACTTTTCCTAGTTGAGAGATAGATCATATAAGTTAAAGAACCAAGTATATTCATTATTGATACATAAAATATTTGCATTACTAATCTACTCAATAGATGCTAGAGATATAATGGTAAGATAGCACAAAGTCTCAGTTTTAGCAGATATTAAATTCTAATAAGGAGATAAATAAGAATTACAAGGGTTATATGTATTATATATGTATATATATGCAAATGTATAATATAAATAGGGGATGTATGTTTGCCTGAGGGCTCAGAAGGTAAAGAATCTGTCTGTAATGCAAGAGACAAGAGATGCAGGTTCAATCCCTGGATCAGGAGATCCCCTGGATAAGGAAATGGCAACCCTCTCCAGTATTCTTGCCTGGAAAACCCCATGGACAGAGGAGCCTGGTGGGCTACAGTCCAAAGGGTTACAAAGAGCTGGACATGACTGAGTGAAAGTGCACACACACATGAAATTAGAGAGATGATATTATTTTAGTACTATGAAAAGAAGATATATGATTCTGGAACAGTGGTAAGGACAGCATTTGAGTTCATACAGAATGGGAACAGAGCAGAGGTGGAGTAATGAGAAAAAAAAAAAATCCCTGCTGTAGTATCAGGTCAGAATCCAAAGAATAATTTGGAGATATCTTGAACAAGCTTCTTGAAGTTGGAGAAGTGCGGCCTAAGCCCCAGTGGAAAAGAAAGGGGAGCACAAAAGCAAGAGCTTTGGCACAGGGGCTGTAGAAATTTAGTTGTCTTCTCCAAACTTCAAGAAAGCCAATGTGATTAGGGTGTGGCGAGACAAGTAGAGAGGATGAAGAGAAGACCAAGGCTGTAGTACAGCCCTGTAGACCCTGCTGTGGGTAGCCTTTCCCTTCTCCAGGGGATCTTCCCAACCCAGGGATCAAACCCAGGTCTCCTGCATTACAGGAAGATTTTTTTCCCTGATGAGCCACAAGGGAAGCCCAAGAATACTGGCGTGGGTCACCTATCCCTTTTCCACCAAATCTTCCCAACCCAGGAATTGAGCCAGGATTGTCTGGATTGCAGGTGGATTCTTTACCAACTGAGCTATCAGGGAAGCCCGTAGACATGGACAGAAGCTTAATATTTGTTGTGATAATAATAGGGAATGGCAAACTTTTATCAGAATAGTTGTATTGTCAGCATGCATTAAAAATATATATATATTCACCCGGAATGCTAGGAAGGGGGAAATAATAAGTGTGTGAGGCCTCATAGAGTCCAGTGGAGGAGTTCCCTCTGAAAGATAGTGGTAGATGAACTAGCAAGAAAAGAGCAGAGAGAAGTTGCGGAGGTAGAGTAGTATCTAGTAGCTACAACTCAGTGATACAGAAAGGGTGATGGTGACCCAGAGGACCTCCTTCTTTTCCATCTCCCATATGACCAAAATTCTGGTAACTATAATTCTGACATTCATTATGATAGTCAGAGTCATATCTACGCCAATACTCCATAAGGCTGTAGCATTGTGTGAATGGATTTTGCCAAATTATATAATTAGTTTTGAGAACCATAGTTTCATTGGGGTGAAATGGGTACCAAATATTGAGAGATAAGACATTGTTTGGAATAAGAAACCAACTTTTCCTTAGAGTTTACCTATAACCAGTTATGTCCAGGAAGGATATAGAAAAACAAGTTTGTTGTGTATGTAGTTAATATTTAAGTGACATCATGTGGGGTTAAGTATGAAATGCAATGGTTTATAGAAAAAAAACAAGTGAACTAGAGAAACTGATGGCATAAACTTCCTTAAAAACTTTGTAAGCATGAGAAAAGTAATAATCTCTTCAGACTATTTGCTGTATTTCAGGCATCATAATAAATGTTTCACAGAAATTATTTTACTAAATCTGGCAGTAACATAGTTGGATAAAGACATACTATTAGATTTAACAGATTGATCCAGGCCCTTAGCTGGTACCAAATGAAAGGAAACAGGACTTGAATTCAGAGTATGTGATTTTAACCTTTAAGCCATACTACCTACTTCTTTCAGTATAAATATCTTTAAATAAACCCATCTGCTGTGTATTCATAAGTGACCAGGGTAGCTGACGTAGTCTGGCTTTCCACTGCCTTTCTCGCCTCTAACTTTAAAGCTCTCCCTCTCTTCTTCCTCTTTTCCTGAGGCTCTTGCTCTTTTCCACCCCTTCCTCTCAAAATTGTTCTTGCTGTTTGAGGCTACCAAATTTTAAGTCCTCCTTTCTACTGCTTTGCAAGACGTTTTTGTACCTCATTTCATCTGTCTCCCCTGATTGATCTTCCCTTCTCTGATTATGCCCCATCATCATCGGTTTTGCTTTCCAAGCGAGATGCTTCAATCATAGGACTTTCCCTCTGATGATCACTGATAGAAGTCTCCTTATGGTCACCAGTAGTTGCAAACTAAAGATTTATTCTTTCCTTGATCCCCGTCAGTATTATGAACTCTAGCTCACCTTTTTGAATATCTTTGACACTGTGGGTCAGGAATGAAAACTAAGCCCTGAGTTCTAGAAATATGTTTTAAGTCAAGATTTAAATATAATTGAAAAAGTCAGTTTTCAACTACTTGTTTCAACTATACTCAGTAGTTTTTTTTTTTTTTTGAAAGAAAAAACTTAGAGATTTTTTAAAATTTAAAATTACATTTTATTTATTTAATTTTTGTATTTCATTTACAAAAATGCCAAAAACTTAAAAAGAGTCAAAATGTTTTCTTATTACAGAAAGAGATTTATATATAAACTTGGAAAATATAGTATATAATTGGGAAAGAATTATAAATGGTCACTATTAAAGAGGTTTGCATTTTCTTTTTTCATTAAATATACAGTATGAAGTGATATTAACAAAGTAGTTTCAAAAGCACCCAGCTAATTTATTCTGAGTGAGAAGTTAAATCGTTATTCAAGTACTTTGCTTGTCGAAGTGTTAGAGAGTCTATTTCTCTCCTGTTCAAGATGGAGGCAGGTGATTCCAAGAAAGAAATTATAATGTACAATGAGCCAAGTTTTAAGAATAACTCAATAAAAATTCACACCTCTCCCCACTTCTCCAGTGAAGTTTGGAGCCACTTCATTTGACAACTTTATAATTTTGAGTACAAAACAATACCAACAGGAAGGAATGTGAAATGAACCCCAAACTGAGAGTTCAAGTATGGCTTGGCAATGCAATCGATATTTATCAACCCCTCGAGGAGTCGTAAACAAGCATGTAAGATGAGGTTGTTATGTTCTATACCATAAACAGGATGTACTGCTGGATTCGTTTGTTTGTTTTTAGGCATTGTCCTGTGTTGATACTTTTCTTCATAGAAGTAAAACAAAAGTTTGTAAACGAAACTTAACCTTGACACTTGCATTTGCAATTCATAATAGAGAAAATATAAGAAAGAAAGGGAAGGGATAAGGTAGGGTGATGGGCAAACACTAGATGGATGGAAAGACAGGGTGGGGAGATAGAGGAGGCTAAGAGAACTATATCAGATAGCCCCACTAAGGGTGCACAGAAATTGCACCCTTATCTCTACCATAGCCCTTTTAAGGGTGCACAGGATTTTGCATGGCTATTTTGGCCTAGAAACTCTTCTGAATACTCATTCAAAGAGAAGATGTTCATTTACTTCTCAGCGTCTTCAGGTCTTTACATAAATATCACCTACTCAGCGTAATCTATCCTGTTCATGTAAGTTTAAAACTATAACTGGTATACCAACATCTGCTCCTACCATCCCAAATCTGTCAAACTTCTGACATCTTTACTCTATGCTATTTTTTTCATAGTGCATTTGCGATACATCATTTTCCTATGTATTATGTGGTGAATTAAAAATATTTAGAAATAAATGAAGGAAAATTAAAATGGGAAAGATCAGTAGTGCTTTCTTTACAATGTGAACAAAGAGAGACAAGAGGAAAAGAAGAAGTGAGTTATTGTGTTTTTTAATTAAAAGATTAAAAAAAAAGCAAAAGGTAGGAACATAAGAAATATAGTACCAGGAGATTTTTCTTAATTTCTGAGATTATGAATAAGATATATTTGGAAACAAACTTGCTACTTTTTCCTAATGAGCCAACAATGAGTTCAGGTCAGTTCAGTTCAGTTGCTCAGTCGTGTCCGACTCTTTGCGACCCTATGAATGGCAGCACGCCAGGCCTCCCTGTCCATCACCAACTCCTGGAGTTCACCCAGACTCACATCCATCGAGTCATAGGTGTGGATAAACAATAAAAGTGTTTTATCAAATTCATGAAATTTTGAAGAGCAGTTTTTGTATCTCCTATATTAATTATATTCAGTTCCCCCAAATCAAATTCACTTCAGAAGTTCTGAATAGCTAAATCTCACCACTGGATGTATTTTGTTAGGTGATGATGGCAATTTTAACCTAAAAAGCAGAGACATTACTTAACCGACAAAGATCCGTCTAGTCAAAGCTATGGGTTTTCTAGTAGTCATGTATGGATATGAGAGTTCGACTATAAAGAAAGCTGAGAGCCAAAGAATTGATGCTTTTGAACTGTGGTGTTGGAGAAGACTCTTGAGTCCCTTGGACTACAAGGAGATCCAACCAGTCCATCCTAATGGAAATCAGTCCTGAATATTGATTGGAAGGACTGATGCTGAAGCTGAAACTACAATACTTTGGCCACCTGCTGGGAAGAACTGACTCACTGGCAAAGCCCCTGATGCTGGGAAGACTGAAGGTGGGAGGAAAAGGGGACAACAGAGGATGAGATGGTTGGATGACATCACCAATTCAACAGACATGAGTTTGACAAGCTCTGGGAGTTGCTGATGGAGAGGGAATCCTGGCTTGCTGCAGTCCATGGGGTCGCAAGAAGTTGGACATGACTGAGTGACTGAACTGATACTGATCCTGATGGCAATTTTAAATGTAAAAATTGTGGAAGATGGTACCTGAGTCTTAGTTGTGGCATATGAGATCTTTCCATGTGGTGCAAGGGCTCAGTAGTTGTGGCACAGGGACTTTAGTTGTCCTATGGGATGTGGGATGTTAGTTTTCCCACCAGGGATCAAACTCATGTCCCCTGTATTGGAAGTCAGATTCCTAACCACTGGACAAACAAGGAAGTCCCCAGTAGACTGCTTAACAACAACAACAACAACAACAAACGTATTTTTAATTGAAAGATAGTTGCAATATTGTGTTGGTTTCAGCCATACATCAACATGAATCAGCCATAGGTATACATATGCCCCCCTCCCTTGAACGTTCTTCTCACCTCCCACCCCATCCTGCCCCTCCAAATTGTTACAGAGTTCCCTGAGTCATGCAGAAAATTCCCATTGGCTATCGATTTTACATATGATAGTGTATATGTTTCCATGTTATTCTTTCTATTAGTTCAATTCAGTCATTCAGTCTTGTCTGATTCTTTGCAACCCCATGAAGCACAGCACGCCATGCCTCCCTGTCCTTCACCAACTCCCGGAGTCCACCCAAGCCCATGTTCATTGAGTCGGTGATGCCATCCAACCATCTCATCCTCTGTCATCCCCTTCTCCTGCCCTCAGTGTTTCCCAGCATCAGGGTCTTTTCCAATGAGTTAGCTCTTTGCATCAGGTGACCAAAGTATTAGAGTTTCAGATTCAACATCAGTCCTTCCAATGAACACCCAGGACTGATTTCCTTTGGATGGACTGGTTAGATTTCCTTGCAGTCCAAGGGACTCTCAAGAGTCTTCTCCAACACCACAGTTCAAAAGCATCAATTCTTTGGCCCTCAGATTTCTTTATAGTCCAACCCTCACATCCATACATGACCTCTGGAAAAACCACAGCCTTGACTAGACGGACCTTTGTTGGCAAAGTAATGTCTCTGCTTTCTAAAATGCTGTCTAGGTTGGTCATAACTTTCCTTCCAAGGAGTAAGCGCCTTTTAATTTCATGGCTGCAATCACCATCTGCAGTGATTTTGGAGCCCAGAAAAATAAAGTCAGCCACGGTTTCCTCTGTTTCCCTATGTATTTCCCATGAAGTGATGGGACCAGATGCCATGATCTTAGTTTTCTGAATGTTGAGCTTTAAACCAACTTTTTCACTCTTCTCTTTCACTTCATCAAGAGGCTCTTTAGTTCTTCACTTTCTGCCATAAGGGTGGTGTCATCTGCACATCTGAGATTGTTAATATTCTGGCAATCTTGATTCCAGCTTGTGCTTCCTCCAGTCCAGGATTTCTCATCATGTACTCTGCATATAAGTTAAATAAGCAGGGTGACAATATACAGCCTTGACGTACTCCTTTTCCTATTTGGAACCAGTCTGTTGTTCCATGTCCAGTTCTAACTGTTGCTTCCTGACCTGCATACAGATTTCTCAACAGGTGGTCAGATGGTCTGGTATTCCCATCTCTTTCAGAATTTTCCACAGATTATTGTGATCCACACAGTCAAAGGCTTTGGCATAGTCAATAAAGCAGAAATAGATGTGTTTCTGGAACTCTCTTGCTTTTTTGATGTTCCAGCAGATGTTGACAATTTGGTCTCCAGTTCCTCTGCTTTTTCTAAAACCAGCTTGAACATCTGGAAGTTAACCATTCACGTATTGCTGAAGCCTGGCTTGGAAAATTTTGAGCATTACTTTACTAGCGTATGAGATGAGTTCAATTGTGCAGTAGTTTGAGCATTCTTTTGCATTGCCTTTCTTTGGGATTGGAATGAAAACTGACCTTTTCCAGTCCTGTGGCCACTGCAGGTTTACCAAAGTTGATGACATATTGAGTGCTGCACTTTCACAGCATCATCTTTCCGGATTTGAAATAGCTCCACTGGAATTCCATCATCTCCACTAGCTTTGTTCATAATGATACTTCCTAAGGTCCACTTGACTTCACATTCCAGGATGTCTGGCTCTAGGTGAGTGATCACACCATGGTGATTATCTGGGTCATGAAGATCTTTTTTGTACAGTTCTTATGTGTATCCTTGCCACCTTTTCTTAATATCTTCTGCTTCCGTTAGGTCCATACCATTTCTGTCATTTATTGAGCCCATCTTTGCATGAAATGTTCCCTTGGTATCTCAAATTTTCTTGAAGAGATCTCTAGTCTTTCCCATTCTGTTGTTTTCCTCTATTTCTTTGCACTGATCACTGAGGAAGGCTTTCTTATCTCTCCTTGCTATTCTTTGGAACTCTGCATTCAAATGGGTATATCTTTCCTTTTCCTCTTTGCTTTTAGCTTCTCTTCTTTTCACAGCTATTTGTAAGGCCTCCTCAAACAGCCATTTTGTTTTTTGCATTTCTGTTCCATGGGGATGGTCTTGATCTCTGTCTCCTGTACAATAGCACAAACCTCTGTCCATAGTTCATCAGGCACTCTATCTATCAGATCTAGTCCCTTAAATCTACTTCTCACTTCCAGTGAATAATCATAAGGGATTTGATTTAGGTCATAACTGAATGGTCTAGTGGTTTTTCCCACTTTCTTCAATTTAAGTCTGAATTTGGCAATAAGGAGTTCATGATCCTAGCCACAGTTAGCTCCCAGTCTTGTTTTTTGCTGACTGTATAGAGCTTCTCCATCTTTGGCTGCAAAGAATATAATCAGTCTGATTTTGGTGTTGACCTTCTGGTGATGTCCATGTGTAGAGTCTTCTCTTGTGTTGTTGGAAGAGGGTGTTTGGTCTGACCAATGTGTTCTCTTGGCAGAACTCTATTAGCCTTTGCCCTGCTTCATTCTGTACTCCAAGGCCAAATGTGTCTGCTACTCCAGGTGTTTCTTGACTTCCTACTTTTTCATTCCAGTCCCCTATAATGAAAAGGACATCTTTTGGGGGTGTTAGTTCTAAAAGCTTTTAATTGCTGGATCTGTAAGATTCCAGGGGAGATTCTGCAGTTTACAAATGGAATGAGTACATTCATAACAATAAGATAATTTCCTGAGCACATCCAACATCAGAGAAGCAAGCCCTTCCCTTGAACTAATCTATAGGCATGTTTTGAGTCTCCAGCAGAATCCAGCAGACCATTTCAGTTTGGAGTTTTATATAAAACCTATTTTTCAGTCTTGAAAGAGGTATCTGGAGGAAGAGAGATATTGGAGGAAATCCAGCATTTTTCAGCTTTTCCCAAATTGGTGGCACATCTGTGATTTGATTTTTCTATTAATCCTGTAGCAGATAAGAATACATACCCCCTTTTTTTTTTCTCAACCTTTGATGAATGGGGATTTGATCTAAATTTCACCTCTAAATATATACGATGCTACTGATTGGCCCTTTTTATTCCACCACGAACCTTTGGTGCCCTTGTGTTAAGGCAAGATGTTACCTGGTAACAGCTTTTGATTAGATTCATTCTTTTCAGGCCTAGGTTTTGAAGTTTTTCTGGCTTTCAGTGACAATTCATAATTGTTTCAAAACAGCCATTTCTATTACATTTGTAACTTAGGCCGAAATGACTATATCCACCTCAAGCTATAACTCCAAGTGAAGAGTATTCATCTATATGAAAAAAAGAAGTTATTTTCCTCTGGCTGAAACAACATCACCCTTTATATTTATAAATAAATGAATTTCAAACGGAGAATGAAATCATGATTAGGGAATTTAGGCAAAGATGACACAAGCAGAAGAAAAGGCCAAAGAGACAGCCCAAAGTTTACATTTTGACAGAAGTTAAATCAGTCGTTTTAAATGTCATTCCATAGAATGTCACTGAGAATGAATAAACAAGTTAATTAGTTTGGTTTTCTTTGTTTCTTCTTTCGCTAAATCCAGCCAAACAAAACATGATTCCAGAAGCAGAAATAAAGAAAAGGGGAGGAAAAAGCTGTTTTTCCCTCTTAATCCTAAATTTCCTGGTTTGGGGTCTCTCAGTTTTGATGTTTCTGGTAATGTGTTCATTCAAACCTAAATGCGATTGGCATCAAAGGCTTAACATTCAGATTAACCACTTTTTGGCATCTCACCTCTTTCAGTTTGAACTTGGAATCTCCTCCATGTGCAGACCACTAATGAGAAAATCCTTGCTTATGAATTCAGTTCAGAATGGGAGCTGTTTCCCCCCTCTCTCCTTTTGCATAATGTCGGCTTTGAAGTCAGGCAGTCCAAGAAAGTGATTGATCTCGCCCAAGTTCATAACTTTTTCAAAGTACTGCCGATATCATTAAATTTTAATTAACCCTTTGAGCTCCCTCTATGATGTAAAAACGAGGGAACATCAAAGGCTCCTGTGTTGGAGCAGCAGTAGCATCTTTTGTGCTCACATTGCTTTTTAGAAGATATCTCAGATGCAAATATTTCAATGGGGTCTTCAGCTTTGTTTGTGCGTGTGTGTGTGACATTGTTATGCTGTTGCAGGGGTAGAGCTGAAATCTATTGTTAGTCTTTCAAAGCTGGTTATTTAAGCATTGCTGTGTTCAGGGCTTAGAAGCGGGGTTTCTTGCCACCTCTTTCACATAAAACGTTGGAATCAAGGAGTCCATTTAAAATGTCACTCGATTTGTATCTTTTTCTGTTGTCCTTCAACAGCTCTCATTCATAATTAATCTCATTTCCATCGTATGACTTAACGTGTAACGTTCTGCGTGTGGTCTTGGAAAGTCACACGGTTGCATTCAGATCTGCGGGATGAAGAAACTCAGTAGAAAGGGGAGCATGTACCGCCCGAGGTTGTAGGATTTGAGGCTGTAAGTGCAGTGTGTTAAAGAAGAGCTTTTCTTGAAGCATTTAGCAAATATTTATGGAGTGCACTCTCTGTGCCAAGCACTGTTTAAGTGTGTAGTCACTGCCCTTGTTAAATCCATATTCTAGTGAAACAGAGTTTGCAGACCTTGGCATTCATGTGCTGTGTTTCTTACTCTTCGTAACAGTCACTGTCAAAAGGAAGAGTACTTGCATGCCACCTAGTCCACCGGGGATTTTTAGGCCCCTGGGCAATGTGAGCAAGTACAGAAAACTCCGCATCCTAACATCCTGCTCATATTGTTTGAAATTGAGCCTATCTCATGAGATGATAAGGAATGGAGAAACTTGTGTCATTGGACACAGGTCGACTTGCTCTCTTGTGTCTCGGTTTCTCTACAGTCCTACCCATTTTCTACCTTCTTGATAAAGTTAAATGAGTTCATATACATGGGTGTTTTGAAATATGACTGTCTTAATAGTAGTAAGCGTAATGGTTTTAAGCTTACTGTTTAGACACAGGAAAAGTTGGCTAGAATACAATTCATTTCTTCTGGTGGCCATTGTCTCCTGCCATTTCTCTTTAAATGTGAATATCTACTACCCATGAATTTTCCTCCAAAGTTCTACAGGAGGGAGAAGTGGTAAAAGTCTTGATTGCTTCACTTCTTCAGAAGTAATGATCAGCTCATTTCCAAAGCCCAAACGCACATTTGCCCCTTTAGGGTCACTTTAATCAAGGCATTATCGCAGATGATGCGTGTCTACCAAAATGAGATTTTGTGACCTCCTGAAATGAACATGATCTGGGCTTGCATTGGGGGTATCTGACTTAGTAAGCTTCCTGTTTATGAGATTTAAATTAAACCTGCATAGATTATTAGGGGAAAATTCTACAACTTCACCAATAATTAAAAAAAAAAAAAGTTGATTTCCTCTTTCCTCCTAAATAGAATTTGATTCAGTTGTTGTAGAGATAATTTAAACACTGGACTGCTAAATGTCCTAATGAATCTAGGATTCCTGAAAGGGATGGATGCATGTTTTAAAGATAAAGTAGGATTCTAAACAACGTAACTGTTATTTGGGGGTTAAGATGTGCATGAATCCATGAGACAGATGCCTTCAATGTAAACAACGCATTCTGACTACAGTACAGTTTTTTCTTCTTTTCCCATATTTAAAGAGGACAGTAGGTAAACTAATTTGAGAAGTATATATGTTCTAGATAAATTGAGAGGTGTACATGTTCTAGAAATGGAGGACAATTCAAATTTAAGTTTGGATTAGCAACAGATAAGAATTCACATGAAGGCTTAATCTCTATTACCCACATTTCATTTTTAAGCCACAGCTCCATTTAATGTTTAATGTCATATTGCTTTTAAATGTTACCTGCCTTTTTCAAATTGTTAATTATTTGCAGATTCTTATATATTTGTTCACCATAGGGTATAAGGATAGTTCTGTAGAATCAGTTGAGATTATTTGAAAATAGTATTCTAAAAGCCAACAGTAAGAATATTGTGAAAAATAAAAACAAACAAATTAGATTTAGAGCAGTAAAATGGTTTAAAGCTATACCCCTGAAAAGGTTAAAAACTGCATTTCTAGGGCTTCCATATAGATATATAAGGTAGAAATAATTTGGGGGCATATGTGCAAAAATGAGCTTAAAATAGGTTTTTATATACTTGATGAGCATATGGTGATCTGTGAATGCCATGGCAAATAGGATTCACTAAATAATATGCCCATTCCTCCGTTTCTCTCCAATTTCCCTGTCAAATGAAAGCCAGAAGAGATTAAGATTAAAGTTATTCTAAAGAAAAACAAAATTACTAGCTGTGGAATATAAACTGCCTTTGGTCTCCCCTCTCCGACTTCGCAAACTCTCTGTTGCTACTTGAAGGCAAGAGGGCATTCGCGTTAAGGCAAGGTGACCTCCCTCCCAGCCAAGCAGCTCTGCCTGCTGAAGAGCAAAAGCTCCGTGACTGTTTCTAACAGGGGGTGAGGTTGTTTTTTAATTAGTGATTACATCTCAGTGCCTATATCTTCACCAAACACACCTGATTTTGATCATTATCATAATACTGTTGCTTCTGCTAAGTCACTTCAGTCATGTCCGACTCTGTGCGACCCCATAGACGGCAGCCCACCAGGCTCCCCCGTCCCTGGGATTCTCCAGGCAAGAATACTCGAGTGGGTTGCCATTTCCTTCTCCAGTGCATGAAACTATCATAATACTACAGCTGATTAATTTTTACTAATGCTGCTAAGTATGAGAAATTGCATCTGAAGCTCTATATATATTATTTCATTGATTATTTGAGTCACCGTATATTATTTCATTGATTATTTGACTCACCGTATTATGAACATGGTGTCATCCCCATTTTATAGATTGAGAAACTGATGTTCTGAATAGGACAGCATCTTGTCCAAGGACTCATGGCTAATTAACAGCAAAGTTTGAATTCTTTAAACCAAGTTTTATGTGTCTCCAAATCCTTGGTTCAGTTTTTAGGGAAAAACTAAATTATATTCAGCTTGTCACTCAGTATGGTCAGCTTGCTGTGCTTAGTTGCTCTGTTGTGTCCAACTCTTTATGACCCCTTGGACAGAGGAGCCTGGAGGGCTGCAGTCCATGGAGATTTCCCAGGCAAGAATACTGGAGTGGGTTGCCATGCCTTCTTCCAGGGGATCTTCTCAACCCAGGAATCAAACCCAGGTCTCCCACATTGCAGGTGGATTCTGTACCATTTGAGCCTCTAGCCTAATATTTCATAAATAGGTCAAATTTGCTTTCTTCCTTTTTATTGGTTGCTTTTCCCACCTAAAATACCCCACTGCTATTGCTACTCATTCTTTAAAATATGACACAATTTCTAAATAATGGTAAGTCACCAGTTTTGCCTTCTCAGCTCCCCTAACAGTCTTCCCTAAACAGACTCTCCGATGACATGGTTCAAGTGGGCCTGTGCCCTCTGAATGCCTCCTTCCTCTCTTTGGACTAGTTTTTCTCAGAGATGTACAGAGACTGTTAGGGTCCTCCCAAAGATATCAGTATCATCAGAAAGACTTTTCTTTCTAGTGTGTGTGTGCTGTGCTCAGCGCTTCAGTTGTGTCCGACTCTTTGTGACTCCAGGCATTGTATCCCACCAGGCTCCTTTGTCCGTGGGATTATCCAGCCAAGTGGCTTGCCATTTCCTTCTCCAGGGGAACTTCCCGACCCAAGAATCAAACCCACATCTCTTGCATCTCCTGCTTTATCAGGCAGATTCTTTACCAACTGCGCCACCTGGAAAGCCTTTCTAGTAGGACAGCTTGCCTTATAGACATCTTTCTTTTTTTTTTTCCTTTTTATAATATTATGTGTTTATTTTTGGCTGTGCTAGATCTCCACTGATGCATGGACTTTTCTCTAGTTGCAGTGAGTGGCGGCTACTCTCTAGTTATGGTTGCTGGGCTTCTCATTGCAGTAGCTTCTCTCATTGTGGAGTGTGGGCTCTGAGGAGTGTGGTCTCAGTAGCTGAGTCTCCTGGATTCTAGAGCACAGGCTCAACAATTGTGGCACATGGGCTTAGTTGCTCTGGGTTACGTGGAATTTTCCCAGCCCAGGGATTGAACCCATGTGCCCTACATTGGCAGGTGGATTCTTTCCTCTAAGCCACCAGGGAAGCCCTATAGTCATCTTTCTTAACTTAGAGAACATCCTCTGAAAAGAGTTAGCCCTCAGTATCCTTGGGTTCTACATCCAGGGATTCAACTAACCACAGATTGAAAGTATTTGAGAAAAAAAAAAAAAAATCCTACATCCAGGGATTCAACTAACCACAGATTGAAAGTATTTGAGAAAAAAAAAAAAATCCTAAAAGTCTCAAAGAGCAAAACTTGAATTTACTGAACACTAGCAACTAACTACACAGTATTATATAGTATTAGGTATTATAAGTAATTTAGAGATGACTTAATATATATGGGAGGATGTGTGTAGATTATACACAAACACTGCCGTTTTATACAAGGGACTTAAACCATCCTTGGATTTTGGTATCTACAGGGATCCTGGAAGTAATCCCCTACAGATACTGATGGATAACTTTACATTCCAGTTCAGGGGAACTGGAGCAGAGGTGGGGGTGGAGGGTGACAATCACAGACAAATTACAGAGAAACTTGTTAGATAAAATTTGTGCCTAAAGCAGAATCCTAATTATTTTTTTAGTTCCATTAAGCAAGTGAATATGCCACTTCTTTATTTTATCCATAAATCTATATTGTCTCTGAAACGTCTACTGGTTCTGGTCAATGTTCTTGTTTCTCTATTAAAGCTTTTATTTATTAATTATATCAATTACTATTATTATATCACTTTCCTGAATAGCCACAATATTTCTTTTTTTTTCCTTTTGAATTTTTTTCTTTTTTTTGTGATTCATCTTTTATTTATATATATATATATTTACTTTACACTATTTCTCTACACATCAAAAAATGTCCCTAAACCCTATTTTCTTAAATTAATAACTTTGACTTTTATTTATAGTAATTCAAAATCCCAATAGACTCTAACCTCTAGGACAGCACAGGGCAGACCTTGTGCTTCTTCACAATCACTCATGCTACTCAGCATATAGTATCTGTTGCAATAAATTTCAATCAGTGGTTTAAAACAGCGGTCTCAGCACTGTAGAAGATACTGAGACCCAGGGCCTAGCTAGATGTGCTTAATATCAGTTTGTAGGATAAGAGAGAGGCAGGTCATATACAGTGTGTGAAGCAAATGACTTTAATACAGACTAGACAAAGAGCAGGGAAAAAGAAGCTTATGTTTAATGAGTACTTATTATATGCAAAGCATGGGATAAGAGCTTGGCATGTACTCTCTTATGGAACCCTCAAAATCATACTAACAAGGAATTTTACACATTTTGATATTGAAGAAACATATTCAAAAGAAGGCATTATATTGACCAAATTGCAATTCTAGATGGTGTGTGTTGAATGAGTGCTACCTCTGAGAGGGAAAAATGGGTGAGGCTGAGTGACTCGTTTATTTAGGTTCCGGAAAAGCAGGGCTAGTGGCTGCTGAGTGGTTCTACCTGGAGTCAAGGAGGAAATGAAGTGTGGATGAAATGGTGCCCAGTGAGATCATGCCTGTGGAGCAAGATGGAGCCCAACTAGGAGAGGGATGTGGATTCAGAATCAAATGGGGGTGATGCATGACAACATATCAGCACAGGAATTTCACATCTAAGGTTGTGAATGAGTGGCAGAGCTAAACTGATGTTGTGACTATGGGATTTGGGAATAGTCTTAGAGGCTTAAAATAATCCTGAGGAATGGACATACAATCACATGATTGATAACGTAGAGAAAGGATTGACCACAGTGTTGACTCCAAAGTCCTAATTCTGTTCTACTTACCCAATATATCTTGAATGCCAAAAGAGAAGTTCCAGGTGCTGAGGGAGCTCAAAGGAAGGTGAATATATTTAGAGAGATAGCAGGAGGCGGCTTCACAAATGAATGTCAAGAGATGCCTCAGATCTTAACAAAAAGTGATACATAA
Organism: Bos indicus; assembly: GCF_029378745.1. NCBI lineage: Eukaryota > Metazoa > Chordata > Mammalia > Artiodactyla > Bovidae > Bos > Bos indicus. The sequence continues at coordinate 77,561,015 of NC_091766.1, forward strand.
ATAGAGACCATTTGTGGCAGAGAAAAATAGCAAGAACTAAGTATGAGATGTGCGAGGTGAGGAGGGGATGTGAGAGTTAGTTCAAGATAGCATTCCAGGGAAGAAAAATAGGGTCTGCCTTCATAAAGCTTACTTTATGAAGGTTGCATCACTTCAAAAATCACATTTATGGTTCTAAATCCTGTCTTATTCTGAAAAATTATGATTATTTTATCTTCACAATTGAAGTTGCCTTTGAGAATGCTTCTTTATTTGCAAATCTGCCATATTAGAGACAGGAGTTACAGAAAAATTTCAATTAAATTGATAAATTAAGAGTTGGGCCTTGGGTTAAAAGTGTATGGCCTAAATGTCAGACATGACTGAGCAACTGAACTAAACTGAGCTGAAACTGATTATAGTTTAGAAAAATTGTTTTCCCTGCTTCTAATTATAGAAACACTTCAGGAACTAAAAACACAGAGCTATATTTTGCACATTTTAAACAATCTTCATAATTCTGGAATTACTATAGAGGTAGTATCCCATAGTTCAGTTCAGTCGCTCAGTGGTGTCCAACTCTTTGTGACCCCATGAACCGCAGCACACCAGGCCTCCCTGTCCATCACCAACTCCTGGAGTCCACCCAAACCCATGTCCATCTAGTCAGTGATACCATCCAACCATCTCATCCTGTGTCATTGCCTTCTCCTCCTGCCCTCAATCTTTCCCAGCATCAGGGTCTTTTCCAATGAGTCAGCTATTTGCATCAGGTGGCCAAAGTATTGGAGTTTCAGCTTCAACGTCAGTCCTTCCAATGAACACCCAGGACTGATCTCCTTTAGAATGTACTGGATGGATCTCCCTGCAGTCCAAGGGACTCTCAAGAGTCTTCTCCAACACCACAGTTCAAAAGCATCAGTTCTTTGGCACTCAGCTTTCTTTATAGTCCAACTCTCACATCCATACATGACCACTGGAAAAGCCATAGCCTTGACTAGATGGACCTTTGTTGGCAAAGAAATGTCTCTGCTTTTTAATATGCTGTCTAGGTTGGTCATAACTTTCCTTCCAAGGAGTAAGCGTCTTTTAATTTCATGGCTGCAACCACCATCTGCAGTGATTTTGGAGCCCAGAAAAATAATGTCAGCCACTGTTTCCACTGTTTCCCCATCTGTTTGTCATGAAATGATGGGACCAGATCCCATAGTATCCCATACTATAGATGTAAAACCTGAGACTCAAAAAATATACATGATCAATTTATATCACTCAGTTTTCTTTTGATTTTGCAGCATTAGATAGCATTATATAGATTAGATAGCATTTCCCCATATTTATAACCTTCTATATTTATTGAGATTCCATGCTACCTGCTAGCTGGCTACAAAGCCAGTGCTGAATTTTATTTTATTTTTATATATATATATGTCCTTATATATGTGTGTGTGTGTATTTTAATAATAAAGAAAGGGTAGTGCTAGTGGTAAAGAACCTCCCTGCCAATGCAGGAAATGTAAGAAACACAGGTTTGATTCCTGGGTGGGGAAGATCCCCTGGAGGAGAACATGGCAATACCCACTCCAGTATTCTTTACCAGAGAATCCCATGAATCGAGGAGCCTGGTGGACTACATCCACAATGAGTCAGATATGACTGAAGTGATTTTGCATGCATGCATACTTTATTATTTATATTTACCTCACTTTTAGATTCCAATTTCTTTATTAATTACCTTTAAACAAGATTATGCTGAAGTAGCAATAATCTCCAAATTATTAGTAGCCAACAGCCAGGATGGTTGATTTCTTTCCCATGATATATGCTGCAGATCTGTTGAGGCTCTTCTCTGTAAGTCTTGCTTATCCTAGTACCCATGATTAAAAAAAGCACCTCATAGCTGGGATATGCTGACCTTGTGACTGGGAGAAAAGAACTCTGGAAAAACCCATAAGGTCTTTCAATGCTTGTGTTGTCAATTAGTGATATGTTACTTCTGCTCTTAGTTTCTTGGCCAAAGTTAATGGTATAGTCATACCCAGTGACAATAGCTTATGGAAGTGTAAACCTTCACGAGGTTAGTGAATGATGGAGATATGATACTAATTTTACCTATAATAGCTACATATTAGTGCTTATTATAGGCGGAGTTCTAAGAATATCCCATTTATTTCCTGTCCCCTATGAATAATCCCAGAGACTATGAATATGATATATTTTATTCCAATGATTATGTTATATATATTACACAGTTTTAAGACAGGGAAATTAACCAAGATGGCCTAATTACATAATTCTTTACATCTGAGTCCACAGACCAGCAGTAGAGGAAATGAGAGAATAGAAACATGGGGGATCCGTTGGGAGAAGTTCTCAGTAGTTGGCTCAAGATGAAAGGACCACATGATGAAAAATGCTGGTGGTCTCTAGGAGCTATGAGAGGCCTCGGACAACAGCCAGGAAGGAAATGGGGATCTCAGTTTTATAACCAGAAGAATTTATCCTCAGTTCTACAACCAGAAGTAACTGAATTGGCCAAAGGCACTTCAAAGCAGATTTCTCCCCAGAGTCTGCAGAAAGGAATGTAGCCCCACTGACACCTTGGCAGAAGCCTAGTAAGATTCTGATCCCAGTCACCCTGAGCCCAGACTTCAAAACTCCGTAACTGTGAGCTAGTAAGTAGGTATTGTGTTAAGCCTTTTGGTGTTGTTTAGTCACTATGTTGTGTCAGACTCTTTGCAACCCCATGGACTATAGCCCACCAGGTTCCTCTGTCCGTGGGATTTCCCAGGCAATCATACTGGAGTGGGTTGCCATTTCTTTCTCCAAGGGGTCTCCCCAACCCATATCTCCTGTTTGGTAGGTGGGTTCTTTACTACCAGGAGGATTCTTATGCAAAAATTGAATTGTGCTGCTGTTTAGCCGCTAAGTCCTGTCCAGCTCTTTGGGACCCCGTGGATCCCAGCACACCAGGCTTCCTTGTCCTTCACTGTCTCCTGGAGTTTGCTCAAACTCTTGTCCATTGAGTCAATGATGCCAACCATCTCATCCTGCCCTCAATCTTTCCCATCATTAGGGTCTTTTCCAATGAGTCAGCTCTTCACATCACATGGCCAAAGTATTGGAGCTTCAGCTTCATCTTCAGTCCATCCAATGAGTATTCAGAGAAAATTAAGGCATTATTACTTTGCTACTTACTAGCCATAGGACTTTAAGACAGTGTCATGGCCTCTACAAACTATAATTTTCTCACATTTATCAATAAGGTCTCTATGCCATGTGTCCACATTATTGAGATGATCAAATAAGATAGAATATGCAAAACTGTGAATAATATGCTACAAATCTCTAAGGATTGATAATACATGGCAAATAAAATACCTGCTTCAATTTATAAAACAATGAAGTATATGAATTATTTATTTTATTAAAATATGTCACTGAATTCAGAGAAAATAGGAGCATGGCTTCACACTGGCATGGGGAAGGAAATAATCATTGAAACTAGGGATTGAGTTCAACTTTGCCATTGGAAAAGCTACAGGAATTTGCACAATATACTTATTTTCATTACCCTCAAATTTGTAAATGCATTTTATATCCAAAAAGGGTTTTCTGTTTCAAGATTTAAGCTAACACATATACATTGTCCTCACTGTAGGCAGGTACAATGCTCCTGATATTAATTCATATAATTTATAATAAAATAACTAACACTTTCTATAAAGTGTCAAAAACATAGGTAGTATAGCTCCATACTCATTCCCTTTGTTTCCCTGGGTCTTGGACCAGGTCAAGTTATCTGTTGAGGTACAAACTCAAGCTGGAATCCAGCAGACTCTTGTATTTGCCATATTGGCTTCAGGATTAATCAGAATGGGAAGCTTCCTCATTCATCACATCCTAAGCTTTCAATTATGGGTTTTATATTAAAGTTCAATGAACATCACAGATAAGCTCTCTTGATTAAGATCATTAAATAATTCTTTATCTTTAGTTCAATGGCATCTCGCCTATGGATTTATTAGACTGCTTTTTTGGTACACTGCCTGTTTCAGGGAGAAAATATTCCACTACTACATACGGGCAGGATAAAGATGAAGCACAATTGCCAATTGCACATAAGGAGTCTGATGTGTTGCTATTACCAAAAGGGATCTGTAGAGTCTGATATCTAGGAATAGGAAGGAACTTCAGAAAATCCTTGAAACCAGCCTCCTGAACTGAGTCAGGTCAGGTAATGTCTGTTTCACACCTGCAGGCACCAGAAATGTGGGTGCTTTTTAGTGTCTTGGAAGTAGATTGTGATCTGACCCTCAGGGCCCGTGTTGTTTCTATTCTTTCATAAGTTTCATAATGCTTTTCTCCAGAGGGAATCTTCCATACTCACAGGTTTGATAGATAATAATAAACTTTATTTTCCTGATATATATTTACAAAGTGGATAATTTACTGACAAATCAAATACTTATTGATTACCTAAGTGGGTGGAACAGTTGCCAAAGCACTAAAAGGAAGCTAAGACATGTAAGCTACAATTTTTGCCATAATGCTGCTGCTGCTGCTGCTAAGTCGCTTCAGTTGTGTCCGACTCTGTGCGACCCCATAGCTGGCAGCCCACTAGGCTCCTCTGTCCCTGGGATTCTCCAGGCAAGAGTACTGGAGTGGGTTGCCATTTCCTTCTCCAATGCATGAAAGTGAAAAGTGAAAGTGAAATCGCTCAGTCGTGCCTGACTCTTAGCAACCCCATGGACTGAAGCCTACCAGGCTCCTCCGTCCATGGGATTTTCCAGGCAAGAGTACTGGAGTGGGTTGCCGTTGCCATAATGGGAATGATAAATTGGTTGAGCCAAGAAAAAAGTCTTATGAAATTGGAATTAAAATAAGTCACGTATTAATGTCTCTTAGAGTGAGTTCTTTTGACCACTGGGGCATCAAAATCAACTGGCAATTCTTTCATAAATGGTACATTTGGAGAATTACGCTGATACAAGATAAATACCACTTAGGTAGTAGAAAAGAAAAGTGCTAGAGAAACAAAATGCAGGCATTAACATAAACAAGTACTCAATAATAGATGAACAAGTGACTGAATTAATATATGAAGCAAAACTTTGATGAAATATCAAAATTAGCAGAGTTGATCAGGAAAGGTACTGATGGAAATATGAATAAGTAATTAGCTAGATTCATGACTAGCAGAACAGCATAGAAATTCTATGACATTAATAATGTTATTTTGGATGAGTACTTTTTATATATCCTTATTATAAAACCTATGGTTAAAGTGGAGAGCCTGAAAGCAGGGACCATTTTTTTAAGCATTCATGGGCATAAACTTTCATTTTCTGAGGATACATTAAAGGAAAATAGTGAAAGCTAAATGATGACATGCAGTTAAGTTAACATATATTTTTAAAAGCCAAATGAAAAGAAACATGGTGTGTCCCATGGTATTCCAGGTTAACCAGTAAGTTATTTCGTTGGCGTGAAAGACAAACACATGCAGTTGCCAGCAAGACAATTCCTTTACCACTGATATACTAGAAATCCATTTTAAAAGCATATACCTCTATAAGAGTTTTCCCTCCACCCTCAGATTGTCAAAATTTTAAGATTTCTCACCACTTTTATCTGAAGCAGCAGTAGCTGAATACTTTCTCAAAGAACATGCTGAAATTAAGAACATGTGAACTTGCTTTCATTTGTTTTTGTTTGTTTTGTATGTTTACATTTTACATTTTGCCAGAATAGAATAGTACCTTCCCTGGTGGCTCAGATGATAAAGCGTCTGTCTACAATATGGGAGACCTGGGTTAGATCCCTGGGTCAGGAAGATCCACTGGAGAAGGAAATGGAAATCCACTCCAGTATTATTGCCTGGAAAATCCCATGGACAGAGGTTCTTGGTAGGCTACAGTTCATGGGGTCCCAAAGAGTCGGACACGACTAAGCGACTTCACTTTCACTTTCTTTAAAAAAGAAAAAAATTAGAACTTCTTATACACCGCTATGCTGAATAAGAACACTTTGTTTGTGAACTTCTGGATTCTGGATTTGATTTTTATATCTGCATTATATCGATTGTAAAAATAATGTGTACATGTAAAAAATAATAAGTTCAGACAAAAATAATTTTGATTTCACCATAATCTCACCAGCAGAGGTAATGAATGTTCATTGCTATTATGTATATAAACATCTCGCTATATATATATTTATTAAAGAAAGTGGGATGTCATATATATTCAACCTTTTGCTGTTTTATTCAAGTTTGCTTATATACATTGGACATCTTTCTAGAAGTATCTTGTCCCTCAGCCAGGAAGGAGGCTTGGAAAAGGATATGAAGTGGAAAGATTCATTTTTATGTTTGATTGTAGTTTGGTTTAGTTGCTAAGTTGTGTGTGACTCTGCAATCCCCGAACTGTAGCCCGTCAGGCTTCTCTGTCCATGGAATTTCCCAACAAGAATACTGGAGTGGGTTGCTACTTCCTTCTTGACCCAGGAATCAAACCTGTGTCTCCTGAATTGTAGGCAAATTCTTTACCACTGAGAATAAAGGGAAGCCTTATTCTATTATGAATTACACCTGACTCAGATTGGCTAGAAAACAAATGGCTAGTTCACATTCATCTGTTGTGAATCCCAGCACTGGTTTACTGCATTTATAGTGACTTCAGCACTGCTCCTGTGAAATCTCTATCCAACCCTAAATAATCGGCAATTCTAAATCTTTTTAATAGTGTTATTAGCTGCATTATTGTAAGCCTCAGTTCAATTATTAAGAAATATTAATAGGCTTATTGTAATAGTCATACTATTAAAATGATCCAATGCCATTATTATAACAGCCAGCACTGTACTGGCAGTTTCCTAGTACAGAAACTGTTTAAAGCCTTATAGCGTATCAACATTACTTTGCTTCTCTGGATGAAATTTTCCATGTGAAACTGGTTTCCTTCACATATAGACAAAATCTAGTTTAGTGATATGGTATAGTCATTAAGTAGTCCAAGCTATGGTTTTTCCATTAGTCATGTATGGATATGAGAGTTAGACCATAAAGAAGGCTGAGTGCTGAAGAATTGATGCTTTTGAACTGTGGTTTTGGAGAAGACTCTTGAGAGTCCCTTGGACTGCCAGGAGATAAACCAGTCAATCCTAAAGGAAATCAATCCTGAATATTCAGTTGGAAGGACTAATGATGAAGCTGAAGCTCTAAGACTTCAGCTATCTGATGCAAAAACCTGCCTCATTAGAAAAGACCCTGATGCTGGGAAAAACTGAAGGCAGGAGGAGAAGGGGATGAGTTGGTTGGAGGACATCACTGAATCAATTGACTTGTGTTTAAGCAAGCTCCAGGAGAAGGTGAAGGACAGGGAAGCCTGGCATGCTGCAGTCTATGGGACTGCAAAGAGTCAGACATGACTAAGTGACTGAACAAGCATAATAGTCATTAAAGGTAGACTCATTTTAAATAATAACTGAAATTAAAAGCATTTTATGTACTCAATGCATTATTCAACATATTAAATAAGGAGGAAAAATTGTATCCTTCTTTATGGTTTACATATTTTCATGTGTTTCATTTAATGGAAAGGATTTGGAAAACACAAGGAAGATGTTGGCATTGTGTTGGCATCACTTGTGAAAAATTTAAGAATCATTGTTTTGATTCATTCACCAAATTTTGTTAACAATTTATAAAATTCTAGGATAAATCCAGTGGTTCTTAATTGAGGCTGTACATTAAAATTACCTGGAAATCCAAAAAAAAAAAAAAAAAAATGATGCCTAGGCCACAGCACAGACCAATTATGATAAGCTCTCTGGGATTAGAATACCAGCACTGATAATTTATTCAGTTTGTCCAAGAAATCCATTGTGTAGCCAAGTTTGAGAATCAATAGTTTCCAATAGAAAAGCTTAGTATAAATATAAAAGCAGTTTAGCTGTTAAATAATATATTCAAACATAAGTAATTTTTTTGCAGTAATTAAAAGTACAGTGTAAAATTCATTTTTACTGCATAGGATTAATTATAGCATAGAATTATTATTTCACTTGGTTTGCTGGTGACTCAGTGATAAAGAATTTGCCTGCCAATGAAGGAGTTGTGGGTTCAATCCCTGGGTCAGGAAGATTCCTTGGAAAAGGAAATGGCAACCCACTCCAGTATTTTTGCCTGGAAAATCCTAGGAAAGAGCAGCCATGGGCTACAGGCCATGAGGTCACAAAAGAGTTGGGAAGAACTTGCCGACTAAACAACAAAATCTACATGGTACTCTTTCCACTGCCGTTGATATTAGGAAAAATAATGGATGAGATAGGTAGACAGACAGGCAGATAGACATCCCCAGTAATGGCTAACTACCTTGAAATCTGCCTCCTCCTTTGTGGATCAAAAAAGAAAAGGAACCTAAATATAAAATCCATGAAGGATATAGATATTTGCTGTATAAACTCAGAGGCTCACATTGAAAGTCACAAAAGCCAATATTCACTCTTTCCCTAAATCTTACCACTTATTAAAAGAAAAAATAGCTTTCCTTTCCCAAAGAGCAGTCTCACCATCTCTCTGTCTTCATCCACATATTTCTCCAAGTCACGCTGCACCCTCACATCATCTTCATGTAACCAACATCACACAGCTCCAAAAGTCTAGTTATTTTCTTGTCTTTGCTGTTTTATTTATTATAAAAATTAATCCTTTGAAGATTTTGGTATAGTAAGTGTTTAGTTTTGCATATGATTGACTGACATTAAGACAGATAGATTCGTTTGATACTGATGGTCAGATGGACTGATAGAAAAGAGTGAGAAGGGAAGGAAAGAGGAAGGAAAAAGGGATAAAGGAACAGATGAAGGGGAAAATCAATGAAACCATAATCTCTTTTTCTGCTCCGAATGAACAATTGCTTTTCCTCAAAGCACAGTGAATGCAGTCTCTCTATTGCAATCCACAAACCTACATGCACAGATGTGGCTCTGCCCACATCTCCTACAGTGCCTCCTCATTCTACTTCAGTACCAGCCACCCTGGTCTCCATTCTGGAGCACGCCAAGTTCATGACTGCCTCAAGGGCTTTGTATTTAATATTTCCTCTGTCTAGAGCTGTGCTTTTGAACTGGGGATGATTTTCCCCACCTTGGCTGTATCTGAAGACATTTTCTGTTGTCACAACAAGGAAGGTGCCATTGGCATCTAGTGGGTAGAGGCGAGGATTGCTGCTAACCATTTTATAATGCCTGGAATAGAACCACACGACAGGGAATTATCCACTTCCAAATATCAATAGCTCTGAGGTTGAGAAATCCTGGTCTGTACCAAAATCTTTCCTCTGATCTCTTTGATCTCTGTTCTCTCTTTCTTTCTTTTTTTTTCTGGTCTCTTCAAACTGGGGCCTGGTTAGGCAGGTATTTTCAGATTACCTTATCTAAAATAATAGCTTAGGTCTCTAACCTCTTACATGGGTTTACTTCATTTTTATGACACTTATCAACTTGTTACTGATGTTAAAAATAGATGTATGAGTCAAATAAAATAGTATGCTTACATTAAATACCCAATAGTTCTAAGATGAATTCCACTTCCAAAAATGTTAAAATGTGAGAGAAAATAATACCATACAATTTAGGGTTGAGGAAGTGCAAAATCCTCCAGACTGTACAGAAAACAAAACTGAGGCTTCAAGAGTTAAAGGAACTTGCCCAAAACCACATAACTATTTAATGGTTAAGCTAGACTTCTGAAGGTTAGAGTCCTCTTTGAAGTCCCTTTAATGAGTTGAGTTGGGGCTGAGAATAGGATGATACAGAAAACTGTAGGGGTAGGAAAAGAAGAAAAAGAACGGGAAGGAAATGGAGAGAGAAAGTGTACAATCCAAATAAACTTGTTCTCAAACAACAAACAATTTCCCACACTCTAGGGCATAGCATTTAGCTCATCTCTAAGAAGTACAAATGACCAGGATGTTACTGTAGCACCAGTGTTCAAGATGTAAACTAGCAAGGTCAGTTGACACAACTATACTAAAGCGATCATAATACTTTAACTGTAAAACATTCTGCTGTAAAACGCAGCCAGCATTCGACTACTCAGCTAAGTATCCTCTCTGGACTAATTATTTAAAAAAATTAGACAGAAAACCGTTACAGTTTTAGGCAGTCTTGTCGGCTTAGGAGTAAAGCGTGTTTCTGCAAACCAGAGGATGTGGGTTAAGGTGCTTAGTGTTCTTTACATTTTTTTTTCTTAATAATATTCTCATCATGCTACCAAGCAAGAGCTCTCAGTGCAAAGATGCGAGGTGGTGCTAAGTGGGTTTATGCACCACAATGGGTGATACTGTAGATAGTAAACATTATATAAATGTCCTCATATCAAAAGTCCCCAAAGAAAGGGACAGGTTAAACATTCTCAGACTGACACTGAGAAGTACAATGAGAATTTTGAAAGTTGAAACTGCATTCCTTTATTTATACAACTATAGATAGAGGTACTAAACAATCACATTGGCAGGCATTCTGAAATAATTTCATTCTGAGCATTACAAGACTACTAGGTAATTTGGGGACGTTAAAATAGTTTTAAAGGCGCAAGTGCCAATAGAGGAAGAATAAAAACATCAATTATGCTGAAGGCTCCCTACAGAGGTTCTTTAGCAAGTGCTAAGGATTTGGAAGGAGACAACTTTCTTTGAATTCAGGTTCCATCACTTGGGCTAGTTCCTCAATTTTCTTTATGCCTCTCTTTTCTGAAAACTAAAGTGGGAATAATATTAATAGTAATATTAGCCTCACAAGTTTTGAGGGCTTTCCCAGTGGCTCAGCAGAGAAAGAATCTGCCTGCAATGCAAGAAACACAGGAGATGTGGGTTCAGTTGATCTCTGGGTCAGGAAGATCCCCTGGAGGAGGAAATGACAACCTACTCCCGTATTCTTGCCTGAAAAATTCCATGGATAGAGGAGCCTGGTGGGCTATAGTCCACATGGTTGCAAAAAGTTGGACATGACTGAATGACTAAGCAAGCACAAATTTTGATGAGGATTGAACACATATAGGGCTTCCCAGTTGACATAGTGGAAAAGAATCCACCTGCCGGAGCAGAAGATGCAAGAGACTCAGGTTCAGTCACTGGGTTTGGAAGATCCACATGAGTGTGAAATGGCAACCACTTCTGCATTCTTACCTGGAGAATCCCATGGACGGAGGAACCTGGTGGGCTACAGTCCATGGGGACGCAGAGAGTTGGATATGACTGAGTGACTGAGTGTGCACGCAAGCAACACACATAAGGCATGTAAGAATAGTACTGACATGCAGAAAATATTCAACAAATGGAAGTGTGATTGATATGAATGGCTTTTGCCTACTGCTTTGCAAGTTTCTAAAGTGACTCAATACAGATCAAAAGCATTTTATAGTCCTTGCCTGTCGATTTTCTTTTCTTTATTTCTTTTTATAATAAATTTTTACCACTGTGCAAAGCGTATATCACTTAAACCAATGTTTTTGCAAAATTAACTCAGAATGGCAAACTTACCCATTTGTTCACAACAGAGTATCTCTCTTTGCTGCTGCTACTGCTAAGTCACTTCAGTCGTGTCTGACTCTGTGCGACTCCATGGACTGTAGCCTACCAGGCTCCTCCGTCCGTGGGATTTTTCTAGGCAAAAGTACTAAAGTGGAGTGCCATTGCCTTCTCCAATCTCTCTTCTTTAGACTTTGTTAAATGTATAAGTTGGAAATAGAAATTTTTCCTTATAAATTATTTTTTCCCTACAATCACTCCTCTTCCTCCCCTCCCTACATACAAAAGAAAAACCTCAAAAATGCAACAGTTGGGTTTTTTTTTTTTTTCCCTCTGTCAGATGTAAGTTTTGAAAACTTCACATTTATTGGTGGTCAGGTGGGAAAACAGAGCTTTCTAAAATGCAAACGTTTCTAAAAAGACCAGTGTCTCCTCTGGCAGCACTGGCTTCAAATGATCTGCCCACTGAGAGTATCTCAGTTTGATACATTCTGTTTCATAAAAGCTGATTCAGGCTTTAGACTCCTACAGGGTCTTCATAAAGTGGATATAAAATAATAATAAAAAAATAAGGCTATAGCTTAAAAATTTAATCCAAAAAACATTTATTTCTGATCTCAGCTCTCTCATTCTGGAAGAAACATGTTGATTTTCTTTTTCCAAAATATGTTTTACTTCCTTCAGTAAACTTTCTTCTGGTAGGATCCAAAGAAGAAATGGATGTGCTTAATTTGATCTTTGTAATTATACATCTGCTTCAGCAATAGAAACATTTTGGACTAAACTAATATTAATGTTAGTCTCACAGCTTTTGATGAGGATTCAACATACATAGGGCTTCCCTGCTGCCTCAGACAGTAAAGAATCCATCTGCAATGCAGGAGATCTGGGTTTGATCCCTGGATGGGAAAGATCCCCTGGAGAAGGGAATGGATACCCACTCTAGTATTCTTGTCTGGAGAATTCCATGGACAGAGGAGCCTGGCGGGTTACAGTCCTAGGGATTGCAAAGAGTCAGATATGACCGAGCGACTAACACTAATTCAGACAAAAGGTCAAGATCTTTTTATTTTGTTTGGACCCACAGAAGGCCTTTAGGTCCATCATTCACTCTCAGACACATGGTGACTCTGGTGGCTATAGAGATACTAGTGTTCTTAGAATAACGAAGCTTTGTTTTTTTCATGAAAATCCAAATAGTATCCTGTTTCTCACGTATGCATGGAGCAAGTTAAGTAGAAACTTCTGAAAATGGTCATCATCTGACCTAAAATGCTTTAAATTATAGAGTTTAAATTTGAATGATGTGCTCTTTTTACCCCTTCCTAGAAGAGGGAGGCATGTGAATTCAGTGACACAAAATTATACTAATTGCGTAGGTTTGTTTTAATGGTACATGTCCCCAAATCCAAAACTTTTGTGGTGGCCTTGCTTTTGAACTGTGGTGTTGAAGAAGACTCTTGAGAGTCCCTTGGACTGCAAGGAGATCAAACCAGTCAATCCTAAGGGAAATCAGTCCTGAATATTAATTGGAAGGAGTGATGCTAAAGTTGAAGCTCCAATACTTTGGTTACCTGATGCAAAGAACTGACTCATTAGAAAAGACCCTGATGCTGGGAAAGATTGAAGGCAGAAGGAGAAGGGGATGACAGAGGATGAGACAGTTGTATGGCATCACCAACTGGATGGACACTAGCTTGAGCAAGCTCTGGGAGTTTGTGATGGACAGGGAGACCTGGTGTGCTGAAGATCATGGGGTTGCAAAGAGTCGGACATGAATGGGCAGCTGAACTGAACTGAACTGAGCCAGGATGTCTTTACCACAATATATTTTTCTATCTTGTTAGAATTTCAGATTACAGTTGCATAGTTTTAGAGGAAGCGATGCTTTCCCCTAATCTAAAATGAAATACTAATTGCTTCTCTTTTTGTATTTACATGTAATTTAGGATTGTTAGTACTTTTTTTTTCACTCTGAACAAGTTTCCAATTTTTGTATAGTAAAATACACTCATCTAATCTTTCATTGCCTTCCCTGCTTTCAGTTCAGTTCAGTTCAGTCACTCGGTCGTGTCCGAGTCTTTGCAGCTCCATGAATTGCAGCACACCAGGCCTCCCTGTCCGTCACCAACTCCCAGAGTTCACCCAAACTCATTTCCATCTAGTCAGTGATGCCATCCAGCCATCTCATCCTCTGTCATCCCCTTCTCCTCCTGCCCCTAATCCCTTCCAGCATCAGAGTCTTTTCCAATGAGTCAACTCTTCACATGAGGTGGCCAAAGTACTGGAGTTTCAGCCTCAGTATCAGTCCTTCCAGTGAACACCCAGGACTAGTCTCCTTTAGGATGGAATGGTTGGATCTCCTTGCAGTCCAAGGGACTCTCAAGAGTCTTCTCCAACACCACAGTTCAAAAGCATCAATTCTTCAGTGCTCAGCTTTCTTCACAGTCCAACTCTCACATCCATACATGACCACTGGAAAAACCATGCTTTAGTCTTAGAAATAAATCTGGACTTTATTTTCCTCTAATGTTCTATATTTTCTTATTTAAATTGAATATCTAAGATGATTTTCATGTAGTAAGTGAAGTAGAGATCCAGATTCATTATAGTCCAAATATTGAGCATTTGAAGCAATGGCAATTATTTAAAAAAAAAAAAAAGAAAGAAAAAAACACAACATTCCCATCAGTTTGAAATGCTATGCTCATTATTTGCCAAACAGCATATATTTAGTTCCGATATCTTTTCTACTGTGCTGTGAAACCAACACTTTTTTCACCCACTTCCAGTACAAACTTGTCTCAAGTATTATAACTGCTTAATGCATTTAATTCTTGGCAGAGTTAACTTCCCTTCCTGACACTCATGTTTCTGTTTTGTTTTTTTTTTTTTCATTTTTGAAGATACTATTTCTAGTTAGTTTTTATTTTTTAAATGAAAATACATTCTCATGTCAGTTTTTCATGTTACCATACATTTGATTAATATTTTAATTAAGACTTCTATAAGAAATGTTAACATTTGCACAATATTGAAACTTTCTATCAAGAAATAAGGTGTATTTTTCTGTTTATCTATCTTCTATTATGCCCTTCAGTAGAATCTTATCATTTCTTTCATGTAAGAAATATATTTTCATATAGTTTTTTTTGAAATGTAATTGCATGTGATAATTCCATGGGACTGTTTTATAATCTATAAAAATTTATGAGAATATCTTTTGACCTTGCAATTACACAGCTAGGAATTTACCTTGTAGGAATATTTCCCAAAGTACATCAAGTTATTTGTACAAGTATGTTGACTGAAACGTTGTTCATAATATTAAAAAATTGGAAGTGATTTAAATGTATATCAGTGAGGGGCTATCTAAATATAATACAGTCAGTAATTCCATATAATAGAATGCTTGCATCTCTGAAAATGATTATGGTAGATTACTATACACTGATACGGCAAGGTTGCCCATATATATCATTAAATGAAAATATATATAGAACAATGTGTATAGAAGGTTGACATCTGAATAAATTTTGTATAAATTTTAAAAAGATAATTACACTGCAGTATCCGTAATCATTTTTCTAGAAGGACATACCAATAATATTTTACTGAGGGAATTTATAATGATAATATATTTCTTAAGCATTTAATACAATTCAGTCATTGTTTTAAGTGCTTTTCATATAATAACTCATTTAATTCTCACCATAATCCTATGTGGTAGGTTATTTTCTTATCCATATTTTACAATGAAGAAACTGGGATTATGAAAGAATAAAACGCTCTAGAATATGTTTAGGAAATAAAGAAAAGAGCTAAAATTCAAACCCAAGAAGATCAGCTTCATAATCAACATTCTGAACTGATACATCTTTCTTTTAGAAGTGTTCATCTTTAGAGGGGAAGTTCTAAGAATTTGAGGTAGGGATCTATTTATTTTGCTTTTACAGCTTTTTTTTCTACTAGTTTCCTTGTGATTTTTTTATAAAAATCTAACATTGTTCCCAATTTTTATCCAAGTAATGGATATGGTATTTCAGTTTTTATTTATAATTTTTGAATTTGTACAAAGCCTAAGGTGTTAGTTATATTGGCAAATTTAACAGCAAACAAATAGTGAAGATACTCACATGTGAAGGAGAATATCTTAGAGAAAATGCATCTCCCCCCAAGCAGGGAAGCAGCTGGTATTAAAGATATAAGGAGAGGAACATTGCACCCAAGAGTGGTCAGGAGTAATACAAGGCAGTATTTCTAGGTCTGGCCATCACCACAACCCGGTGACTTGACTATACATTAACCTACCTTTGGATTGATAAAAATTATTAGCAACACATGATAAAGATATGCAAATATTACAAATAAATCTAAACTAGAGTATCAACTATTGAGTAGAATTACTATGTATACATGGGATTTCCAGGTAGCTCAGTGGGTTAAGAATCCACCTGCAATGCAAGAGATGCAGGTTCAAATGCCAGGTCCAGGAAGATCCCCTGGAGGAGGGCATGGCAACCCACTCCAGTATTGTTGCCTGGAGAATCTCTTGGACAGAGGAGCCCAGTGGGCTACAGTCCGTATGGTGGCAAAAAGTCAGATAAGATTGAAGCAACTGAGCGCATACACACTATTCATATAGCATGACTCATAGCATTTGTGACTATTTTGGATTCATCATTCCATTCACATAGAGATGGTGATGTAACAATATTACAGAATTATGCATGATGTGTGATAGAAATACGACATGCTGGAATGACTGGGTCTTTATGTTAAAATAAATTGTATGAGTTACACAGTGTTTAATAGTTTCTGACTAGTGTGAAATAATGCTGTAATTGGGATTTATCCAAGCAGGAGTATTATCAGTGGTATGGAGACACTTCCAAAGATTACTTTCTTCTGCAAGTTATTTGCATATCACCTGCTTCTGCTAAGTCGCCTCAGTCGTGTCCGACTCTGTGCGACCCCATAGACGGCAGCCCACCAGGCTCCCCATCCCTGGGATTCTCCAGGCAAGAACACTGGAGTGGGTTGCCATTTCCTTCTCCAATGCATGAAAGTGAAAAGTGAAAGTGAAGTCGCTCAGTTGTGTCCGACTCTTCATGACCCCATGGACTGCAGCCCACCAGGCTCCTCCATCCATGGGATTTTCCAGGCAAGAGTACAGGAGTGGGGTGCCATCGCCTTCTCCATGCATATCACCTACTGTTCCAAAAAAAGACCTACGTTGAATCTCTTATGTATTCCTTCTAGAGAGTGGTGTTGTGTGCATGTGTGTGTGAGAGAATGAGTGTACAGCTGTGTATAACATCAACTGGAAAAAAAAAGGCTCAATGTGAGAGCTGAGAGTTAACTTTCATTTGGAGATAATGAGGACTATAGTCTGGAAGAGGTGAGAGTTGAAGGTCAATTTATATATGATTTTAGTGAAGTGGGGTACGTTCAATCCAGCACACATTTTGACACAGGCTTTTTGGTAGCCGTGAGGAACATATGTCTCTGTTAATGATTTTAGCATTTTGCTAGATCTAAGAAGATGCAAGAAATTAGGCTTATAAAATCTTCTCCTGAAAATGCCTATCTGTGGGCAAACTGTTTTGCTAGTTTTTCCTATAGCACACAGTACTTATTCCTGACCATCACCCTTTAGGGTGTGTTGAATGTCAGTAACTACTGTGGCTAGTGACTGTGTTCTGTTAGAACCAGTTGGTGAGTGAAAATTTTAGTTGGCAATAACTGTGTGGTAGTATATGTAATAGTATTTGAAATGATAACTAGACTCTTATTGCAAATCATAAGCTAACATGGCAAAGCTGAGGAAGAGAAGTAGCCACACCCTGCCCCCTCCATGGCCTCTCTTTAAGTATCAACTCTAGATCACTTAGCAGGATTTCCTAAGAAGTGGAGGGAGAGGTAGCAGTGTGGGGAAGGGATGAGAAGGTGCCTAAAGAAGCATGGAAGAGTGGGAAAGAGGAAGATAAAAGGATCCTCATGTCCTTCTTGTTTCATTTCTTTTCTGTGATCCCTCAGACATTAGGATTACGGATCAGGTTAGGGAAAGAGAATTTGAAATTGGCCTTTACTCTGGAATTTTTACTATCTAAAAACTAGAATGTTTTTAGAACTGAAAATGTCTGTAAACTATCCATTGTTGTAAGTAAAAGGGAAAGGTCAAAGCGAAAGTCACTCAGTCATGTCTGTCTGTTTGTGACCCCACAGACTATACAGTCCATGGAATTCTCCAGGCCAGAATACTGGAGTGGGTAGCCGTTCCCTTCTCCCGGGGATTTTCCCAACCCAGGAATCGAACTGGGGTCTCCTGCACTGCAGGTGGATTCTTTACCAACTGAGCTATCAGGGAAGCAAGAAAAGGGAAATGTGACCATTGATTTGATATGTCAACTTGGCTGGGTTGCAGGTACTTCATTACATAGTCAAACATTTTTCTGGATGTTTCTGCAAGGATGTTCTTTGGATGAAATCAACAGTGGGCTTTAAGTAAAGTAGACTTTGGTCTGTAATTGTGGGTGGACTTCATCAAATTGGTTGAAGGCCAGAAGAAAACAACAGAAATTAAAAACTGACCTCCCCAGAGCAAGAGTAAATTCTGCAGCAAACAGCCTTTGGACTCGAACTTCAATATTGACTTGTCCCTGGGTCTCCACCCTGTCAGTTCACACTGAAGGTTTGGATTCACGAGCCTCCATAGTCATATGAACTAATTCCATCAGATAAACTTTTCTTTGTATCTATATGCATATCCTGTTGGCGTGTTTTTCTGGAGATGCCTGACTAGTACAGGCAATAAGAGCATGTTTGAAGAGGTAGTTTGAGATAAAGCATCACTGTCTTCTGCTTATGCACTTAGAAGTCTGACCCATTTGATAAACTGGTTATAGACTAGATAGTCTTTACTCTCACACTGAGAACTGGTGAAAGACTCACAGAAAACAGAAGTAGTGTGAGTTTTCTCTCTTGCACTCCTCTCCTCATTTAACTTAGTCCTCTGTCCTCTCATCCTCCTCCTCTCTGAAAAAGCCTTGCAGCTGATTTTTCTGTGTTAGAAGATTGAACTGGTCTCTTTCTGTTATGTAATCTATGTGCTAGCATAATCCAGAAATCTTTTTGTGTCAAATAGAAGCAGCTAAACTGGTATAGAATTGTTGACAGATGTGTAGCACATCACAAGTAAGTGAAGCTTCCTCCCCTTTTTAACTGAATCTTGCAATTTTATAGAGCATTTTAGATGGCAGGATTATTGAATCCACTTTGAGAAGAGTTGCAATCCTCTGTGCCTCACATTCAAGCACCAATTTACACTCATTTACAATGTCATAAAAACCCTACAAAAATAAATCACCTTGGAATCCAAATACCGAGGTCTCACATCAGTGCATCTTCTATTTCAATGCTTTTTGTCTAATGACATGAATGCCTTAGACATGCACATTCAAAACAGTGTATATACATCTGTTGATGCTCCTAAAATAGACTGCTTGATTCTCTTCTCCCCTTTTTAAATCTTTGTTGCCTGAAGTGAAGAAAAATAATTTAGGTATACTTGAGAGAAATAGATCTCATTGTATATTTGCTCTTCTAGGCAATGACCATTTTTATCTATACCCTGCAGAGTAAATTCTAAATCTCTTCCATGATCTGACTAGAACGTGCTTGGTGAGTTTTCAGCTAAATATATGTCCTTTGAATGAATCCACCATGACACAGAATGTATGCTCATCAAGATCTGAGTTTCTTCTCTTATCCTCAGCACACTGACACCCAACATCAGCTGGCCAGTATGCTGGTGACAGGTTAAGGAACTCTTCTGAGTTCAAGCCGAGGGAAGGTGGGTGGAAGTGATATGAACTACTTCTGGACATGACCTCTGTAAGTTCTCACATGATCATCTGTGCAATACTGTATCTCCTTGTGAGCTCATCTAGTTGGATGTAGAGTATCCACTGAAAGATTCCAAGGTTTCTGGGCAGTGACAGGTGAGTCACCACATCGAATGTCTCTTAGTGTCTGAAGGACTACATGAAATAGGAATTCTCTGGTGACCCACTTACACTATGAAATGAAAAATAAATAAATGGTATAATTGCCAACATCCATTAGATCATAGAAAAAGCAAGAGAGTTCCAGAAAAACATCTACTTCTGTTTTATTGACTACACCTAATACTTTGACTGTGTGGATCACAACAGTGGAAAATTCTTAGAGATGGAACTACCAGACTGCCTTACCTGCCTCTTGAGAAATCTGTATGTAGGTCAGGAAGCAACCGTTAGAACTGGACATATAACAATGGACTGATTCCAAATTAGGAAAGGAGTATGTCAAGGCTGTCTATTGTGTTATCCTGTTTATTTAACTTATATGCAGAGTATATCATGTGAAATGCTGGGCTGGATGAAGCACAAGCTGCAATCAAGATTGCCAGGAGAAATATCAATAACCTCAGATATGCAGATGACACCAACCTTATGGCAGAAAGTGAAGAAGAACTAAAAAGCCTCTTGATGAAAGTGAAAGAGGAGAGTGAAAATGCTGGCTTAAAATTCAGCATTCAAAAAATGAAGATCGTGGCATCCAGCCCCATTATTTCATGGCAAATAGATGGGGAAACAATAGAAACAGAGAATTTATTTTCTTGGGCTCCAAAATCATTGCAGATGGTGACTGCAGCCATGAAATTAAAAGACGATTGCTCCTTGGAAGAAAAGCTTTGAGCAACCTAGACAGCTTATTAAAAAGATAGAGACATTACTTTTCTGACAAATGTCCATCTGGTCAAAGCTATGGTTTTTCCAGTAGTCATTATGGATGTGAGAATTGAACTATAAAGAAAGCTGAGCACCAAAGAATTGATACGTTTGAGCTCTGGTGTTGGAGAAGATCTTGAAAGTCCCTTGGACTGCAAGGAGATCAAACCAGTCAATCATAAAAGAAATCAGTCCTGAATATTTATTTAGGAGGACTGATGCTGAAGCTAAATCTCCAATATTTTGGCCAACTGATGCAAAGAACTGGCTCATTAGAAACAACCTTGATGCTGGAAAAGATTGAAGGCAGCAGGAGAAGGGGACGACAGAGGATGA
Organism: Bos indicus; assembly: GCF_029378745.1. Classification (NCBI taxonomy): domain Eukaryota; kingdom Metazoa; phylum Chordata; class Mammalia; order Artiodactyla; family Bovidae; genus Bos; species Bos indicus. The sequence goes on from NC_091766.1 coordinate 77,581,638, forward strand.
GATGGTTGGATGGCATCACCAACTGGATCAACTTGAGTTTGAGTAAGCTCCATCAGTTGGTGACAGGGAAGCTTGGCATGCTGCAGTCCATGGGGTCACAAAGAGTTGGATATGACTGAGTGACTGAACTGTAACTGTATTAATCCGTTCAGATTTTAGTGTTGTTTTTTACTTCAGCTAACATCTATTAATAATGCAGATAGTCTAAGCTTTAGCCTCAGTAAATTATATTAATACTTTGTCTATGCTTTTTGTTAATCTAAAATTCCCTCCCCATCTCTGGCTTCTTCAAGGAAGGCCCAATAAATTTCTTTCTTCCTCATATCCATGGTAAGAACTTATTATTGCCATGAAATGTATTTGTGGCCTTCCACCACTGTACATCATATTACACTGTTTTATACCATACCCAATATGTTTCTGTATCTCCCTTATCAATCCTTAGAATACCTGGCATATAGAGATGTACAGAGCGAATCAGAGGTGTCCCATTAGCCCTACTACTCATATCCATTCATACATCTATTAATATTTTATAATTGCTGTGCTAAATAATCATAGTTGTATATCTTGCTGCAAAATATTTTTGTATTTATACACTTTAAATCAAAATAATTCATGAAAAAAATGAATCATTTTGAAAATTGAGGGGTTAAGTTTGTCAAAAGAAAGAACGTGAGTAACCTGTATTATACAAGTATCTGTTGTGACACACTTTGCAGGTGACTCTTCAGTGAGTGGTTATGAAGTCCTCACATTTTAGAAACCATTAACATTTGAAATTACAGAATCCTGAGGTCAGCAGTAAGCAGCCTAAACTGTACCCATGAGGAAGTCAGCACATGTCCCCCAAAGTAAATTTCTTATCCCCTTATCACAAGAAGCAGCCCATTAAGTAGTTATGGTAGTAAATTTTAAATTCCCCTGAAGAAAAGGTTGACAAAATTGAACTATGAGGAAGAGCAAAGAAGATTAAATTACCAGAAGAAGAGCAAAGTCTTGAGAGTAACTTCACAGTGACCTTCAAGCCCATGAAGTTTTATTAAGCAGAGAGTGGGCAGAGAACAATAAGATAGCATTGCTGAATTTGCAAACATTTGGGCTATCTATGTGCAATGGCTGAAGGATGTAAACATCACGTGGAGGGATAAAGGGAATTTGTAAAATTTTGGTATTAGTTAGTTTTAAGACTAGCATATTCCTCATCCTAGAATCATATGGGTTTCAAGTCTATTCCTCTCATTTCTGAGATAAATAATCTGGGAGAAGTTGGTTAAACAGCGTTGGGACATCATTTGAGATTTTAGCAACTTGAAAGTATCTAGGAAGTCCAACACACACACAAACTTGTTATTACAACCCCTCTGATTTTTTAAATAAAAACCATTTGGACATTCCTGGGATGAACACCATTTTTAAATGACATTTTTTCATTGAAAAATGGGTAATATGTATTGAATAAATTCCATCTTTGCTGCTTATCCTGCTTTACATGTAAGGAGATCAGACTGCAGCTGTTTCTGTAATTTTTTTTTTTTTTTTTTTTTTACCAGTTGAGTTGTAGATGCTTTACAAGCATTGGCATTAGATTCTCACTGGACTGGACCCCAGCCAAGTCTACCCAGCATACTTAATCAAGGCATAGGATGGCCATTTATGGTGTGTCCCTTCCTGGTTAAAGGACTCTTTTGCTTGAGATCTAAAATGTATAAAGAAGACTCAGAGAAGCAAAGGAATCATTATACCCTCAGTCTCATGTCAGTACTTTTCCTTCATATATTATACTTCATTCTGTAAATATTGATGAAACAGAATGCATGGTATAGTCATCAAAAGGATTGCTAACCTTAGGAGCTAACAATCAGACCACTCCTTTACAATGATTCATGGGCTAACTTTTCTATGTGGGAATTTAGTTGTTCTTGTGGTGAAATATCACTACTACCATCAGGAAAATGATATATTACAGATTAAAAATGTTGCACACATTTTTTATTGATGTGACAAGGAGGAAGAAGGAGATTTTGATATGGTTGATATGTTGTTCTCAAGGCAAGAATATTGAAGTGGTTTGCCATTCCCTTCCCCAGTGGACCACATTCTGTCAGATCTCTCCACCATGACCCGCCCATCTTGGGTTGCCCCATGGGCATGGCTTAGTTTCATTGAGTTAGACAAGGCTGTGGTCCTAGTGTGATTAGGTTGACTAGTTTCCTGAGAGTATGGTTTCAGTGTGTCTGCCCTCTGATGCCCTCTTGCAACACCTACCGTCTTACTTGGGTTTCTCTTACCTTGGGCGTGGGGTATCTCTTCACGGCTGCTCCAGCAAAGTGCAGCTGCTGCTCCTTACCTATGCAGATGACACCACCCTTATGGCAGAAAGTGAAGAGGAACTAAAAAGCCTCTTGATGAAAGTGAAAGAGGAGAGTGAAAAAGTTGTCTTAAAGCTCAAAAAATCAGAAAACAAAGATCATGGCATCTGGTCCCATCACTTCATGGGAAATAGATGGGGAAACAGTGTCACACTTTATTTTTTTGGGCTCCAAAATCACTGCAGATGGTGACTGCAGCCATGAAATTAAAAGACGCTTACTCCTTGGAAGGAAAGTTATGACCAACCTAGATAGCATATTCAAAAGCAGAGACATTACTTTGCCAACAAAAGTCCATCTAGTCAAGGCTATGGTTTTTCCTGTGGTCATGTATGGATGTGAGAGTTGGACTGTGAAGAAGGCTGAGCACCAAAGAATTGATGCTTTTGAACTGTGGTGTTGGAGAAGACCCTTGGGAGTCCCTTGGACTGCAAGGAGATCCAACTAGTCCATTCTAAAGGAGATCAGCCCTGGGATTTCTTTGGAAGGACTGGTGCTAAAGCTGAAACTCCAGTACTTTGGCCACCTCATGAGAAGAGTTGATCATTGGAAAAGACTCTGATGCTCGGAGGGATTGGGGGCAGGAGGAGAAGGGGACAACAAAGGATGAGATGGCTGGATGGCATCACTGACTCAATGGATGTGAGTCTGAGTGAACTCCAGGAGTTGGTGATGGACAGGGAGGCCTGGCGTGCTGCAGTTCATGGGGTCACAAAGAGTCAGACACGACTGAGCGACTGAACTGAACTGAACTGATATGTTGTTGTTATTTAGTCACTAAGTGCCCAGCATGCCCAGGCTTCCCTGTCCTTAACTATCTCCCAGAGTTTGCTCAAACTCGTGCCTATTGAGTCAGTGATGCTATCCAACCATCTTATCCTCTGTCACCCCTTCTCCTTCTGCCCTTTCCCAGCTCAAACTGTCTACTAATTACTGACATGTATGAGTCCAGTTACTCATGAGTAGACCAAGTCACGCCAGGCTAAAAGGAGCCTCACGAAACCACGTAGTTTTTATCTCTGAATACATGAATGAATAAAGCCAATTCATTACATGTATTCACACATACAACAACAATAACAAAATGTTGGATTGTGTGTGTTGTGGAGAATAATAAAATAGGCAAAGGAGAAAGAATGCCAGGGTATAGGAGATAAAATTTCTCAAAGGACAGAAAAGGAGTATGAAATCACATTTGAGCAGTGAACTACAGGAGTAAATGAGTGAACCATGCAGCAAATTTGGGAAAGAGCTTTAAGTAAGGAAACATAACCTGGAAATATCTCAAACTGAGGGGCAGCAAGAAGACCAGGGAGGAGTTAGAAAATAAAGTCAAAGACATAAAGTAGAAACAGATCATATAGGATGTTGTGGGTGATTATAACTATTTCAATTGTCCTCAAAGTGAACTGAGAAGATACTGGAAGGTTTTAAATAAAATAATTGAGTAAAATGTGTTCATCTTACAAGGATAGTTGTGACTGCTGGCTGTCCTGAAATTAGACTATGGGAGACCAGATGTACTAGGACAAAGACAGAAGCACAAAGGCCAGTGGAAAGACCATTAAATAATCTCAACAAGAAAGGATGGTAGCTTGAAACAGAGTAGTAATATGGACAGGCTGAGATGGCATATATTTTGATGGTGAAAAACAGTGAGTTTTGCTCAGGATTAAATTTGGATGCAAAATGTGAGAAGGGTAGGAATCAAGAGTGATCCCAAGGCTGTTGACCTGAATAGCTAGAAAATTGGAGTTGTCATTTAGTGAGATGGGAAACACTGTTGAAGAAACAAGTTTAGGGGGAAGACCCAGAAGTTGAGTTTTGAATTATAATTTGAAATGCCAATTACTTTTCATAGAATGTATGTCAAGTGGGCAATTAAGAATGCTATTCTGAAATTCAGAGAGGTTTAGGTTAAAATGAGCAATGTGGAAGGCATTATTGCACAGCATATTTTAAACCATGAGGCTGTGTGAGTATGCCAAGGTAGTGGGTGTGTGGATAGAAAAGAGATGAAAAAGTTCAAGGTCTGAACACTGAGGGTTAGGAAATTTTAGGGGCTGGGGAATGGGAGAGAATGAGAAAATGGATTGGAAAGGAGCCAGTAATGGAATAAATCCAGGAGAAAATAATTTCCAGGAAGGTAGTATTGTTATTGGAACTGCTAATACTATTTTTTTTTCCTTACTTAACACAGTCTTAAAAATTTAAGTTCAAACTCCCAAGTCATTTTCCTCATGCTTTTGTAAAGAATTCCTATTCAAATTAGGAGTAACAAATGTAGTAATTCAAATAACCTGCGAAGTATTTGATAACCTTTCTTTCAATTTAGACTTCAGTAGCAATTTCATTAATTAAATCAATGAACTTCCTGTGTACCTAAGAGAGTTGTACTGACTTCTTAAACTTTATTGCAGTTTTCCCAGACACAGAGATTCAGGAAAAATTGAAATCACACACGCTGAAGAAAGATGAAACTTTAAAAGTTTAAAAAAAGAAAGCCAAATCTCATCAGGTCTCACCTAATGAATTAGGGTAATTGAAATATTCGTGTTAATGGTAGGTGTTGAGCCAATTTTAAAAATTGAAAATAAATTACGAGTCCTTGCCTTCACCCCTCTCAGTCACAGTTAATACAGGGTTGTGGAGTGAAGGGTGGCAAGTGGAGGGATGTATCTCTTTTTAACCTCTTCACCCAATCAATCACCCACTTTACCTTAATACTTCTAGTTCACTCCTAAACCTCTCCTAGGAGATACTACTCTAGTATAGGTGTCAAAAACCATCTCTCTCCCAGACTTGGAAATAATTTCTACTTGCTTTCTCTGACTTTGTCTTCTATTTTTGTCCATCATAAATATAGCCATTAAAATAATTACATTAAATTACATTGGATTATTATTTCCATTTATGTTTTTATATCATTTCATATTTCTTATATTATTTATTCTTCCTAGTTCTCTCTCTTTCTTGGTCAGATACAGTGATAATGTTATTAGTCTTTCAGGAAAACTTTAGTTTTGTTGATCAAGCCTTATTTCCTTTCATTTATATTTCAATAAGTAGTGATCTCATGTCTGTTGACTCATTTTTCCTCCTACTTTTCCTTTTTTGGTTTTCTTTTTCAACCATTTGAGTCATGAGTCTTAGTTTTCAAATTCTATATATTTTTTTCTTTGTTTATTTCCTACTATATACTTTTGAGGCTCCACATTTATTTCTGTATGCTGCTTTAGCTGCATCTCATAGTGTAATTTTATTTGTAAGTTTTTCAAAATTTCAGTGATTTTTCTTTTATATTGTGATCAGCAGTTATTTAAATGGATGTTTTCAAGCTTTCAGGTGGATAGGTTCATTTTTCACTGTTTTGTTCAAGGTCATTGTTAATTTCTAATGTTATTGCATTGTCTTCAGATTATATAGTCTTTATGATTTCTGTTCTTTGAAAATTTTAAGATGCTTTTTTGTAGTTTTAATGCATCATCTACTTGTGTGATTGTTCCATATATGCTTAAAGCAAAGTAACTTAATGATTTTAAACACAGAGACCTATTTTAGACAAATGTGGCTAATAATAGTAAGTTATTCCTCTTTCCAAGAATGAAATATTTATTCGACACCTGCAAGTTCACTTTCCAAGGCAATGAAAATATTGCAGTGAACACAATAGATAAAATTCCTGTTCTCCATGAGTCTAGTCAGAAAACAGACAGTAAACAAACAAGCAAAATTGCTATGTATCAATACATGATAAGTTGAGTAGAAATAATAAAGAAGGGCAAAGTAGATGGAGAGTAGCAGGAAGTGCAATCAGCAGGCTGTTATTTTAAAAAGATCAGATGGGGCTTCCTTAATGAGGTGACATTTGAGGCAGGACCTGAAAGAAATGCAGGACAACTTTGTGACTGTCTGGGAAATGAGAGCTTCACGGGAGGAAGGGCAAGTGCAAAGGATCCTAGGCAAGAACATCCGTGATGTAATCTGGGAATGGCAAGGAGGTCAGAGTGGCTGGAGAACATTGAGTAAGGGACAGAATTTGTCATAAAAGAATGGCGGGTAGACCACAGACTCAAGCAACATCAGCTTTTACTGTTATGGTGAGAAGGCAAACCTTTGGTGGGCTTTGAACATAGAAGCACTGTAATCTGACAGATTCCATCTTTGTTGCTGGGCTGAGAATAAGCTTAGGCGTAGGGGAGAACTGAGCAGGACAACTGGGAAGCCAATTAAGGGAGGCTTAAAGGTGACTTAGAGCAGGATGTAACATTTAAATTTAGGGAAAGTGGTTGAATTCAGGCTATGTTTTGAAGATAGAATAGGAATTTGAAAACAAATTGGGAGGACTCAAGAATGATGTCATTTTAATTTTTTTTTTTTTTTTTTGCTGGGGGAGACACTGAGCAATGGAAGGATGGAGTTTCCCACTTACTGAGATAGGACAGTCTGTGGATAGAACAGGCTTGGGTGGAAAAAAAATCAACTTACTTTTAGACACTCTAAATTTGAGTTGACAATGTCACATATTAGAGGAGAGGTTAAGTAGCAGTTGGATAAAACAGTATGTAGATCGTGGGAGATATCTGGCTCTTTTTTATTTCGGAGATTTTTGAAGAGTATTAAAAACCCATGGGCCTGGTTTGAGACCACCTAAGGAGTGAATATTAAAAAAAAGAGAGAGGAAGCTGGGAAATGAAACCTTTGGGTACCTTTGTGTTTAATTGCTGAGGAAAGGAAAGGGAACCAAAGAATTTAAGAGGGAAATGTCATGCGAGTGTATGTTCCTCGGCTCTTTGTCTTGTCACGACAAAGATTTGGAGTGATGGACATTAAAGCCCCCTCGGCCTGTCACAGCTCTCGGGTCTTGGATAGACCATGTTATAGCTCTCAGGTCTCGAATGGACCGTGTTATAGCTCTTAGACAAATCAGTGTTACAGCTCAATGTTACACCTCTATTTTATTTAGAAGATAGCAGGAAAAATCCATCTTCGAGGCGTGAGGGCACATCCATCCAAAGACACGAGGAGAAGAGTACCCCAGCACGTGGGAGAGAGAGAGCGAGCTAGCTTTGGCTCCTCTATTTATATGTTTACCTCTCCCTGGGCCTGTCCTATGTAAATTGGGCCAGCCAGGAGTGTTGTTGGTTTTACCTGAGGTCCTCACTCCAGTCCTCGGACCTTCTTTTGTTCTATTTTCGCGGGCTTTTCCCTTCCTTGTCTTTTAGCCATCGCCATTTTGGACTCCTTTTCCCTATTCTATCTACCTAACAGAAAGTTCCATAAAGAAAGAAATCAAAATATTGTGTATTTACAGAGGCCAAGAGTTTCAGTAGGCAGGTAGCAATCAGCTCTATCAAATATATAGGTCAAGTAATGTGAAGACTGGAAAGCTCACAGTAGATTTATCAATATGGGGGTCACTGGCACATAGACAAGGGCTAATGTTGTTCATGATAAAAGCCTGATGGTGTGGGTTCATGAGAGACCAAGATGTAAATAGTTCTCAGAGAGTTCCTATAGACTTGAAACAAGTCAATTATTGAGGATGAGATGGTTTTGAAAGATAGAATTGCTGGAGTGGTGTCTTCGAGTAAGCCAAAAGGAGTTGGGGTCTGGTCTGCATGGGGAGAGAGGTATTAAAAGAAGACCCTGTCACTTGCTTTATGTCTCAATGTATTTCAGAAGATGCAAGGTGCAGATCTTGCTGTGGTTGGAAAGGCACTGCCTCTTTTCTGCCAGGTTTCAAGTCCCTACAATTATGCTTTGTCTCCTCCTTGTTCTCTCCTCTCATATGAAGAAGAGGACAAGCCAAAAAGCTTAAACGTTTTCATCTCCCTTAACTGCTTGACAAGCCTATTTTGAAGATGTATGCTTGCCCCGGAAGTACTATTTTTCTCTTTTTAAATATTTAAAGCTTCTTAAGTCCCCCTGATAATATCAATTATACTTAAAACAATGTATTTTGGTATTAATCTTTCCATTAGTTTATCATCATGGTATCTGGAGTAAAAGTAATATCCCAATATAACTCTTCAAGTTCCGTGAAAGTGAAGAGTAGAATAATGTGTTCATGTGAAGACATTCTCACCTCTGGATACCTTTTGTTTTCCCTTCCTACATTTTATTCCCACTTTAATGATTGTATTTCTGTTGGCAAAGTCAGGTTCGGTTGTTCGCCACTCAATAATCAAGAGGCAAATGTCAGTAAAAAGGAAAGATGCTTTAATTAGAAAAACCAGCAGTCTGGGAAAAAGGTGGAATCCTATCCCAAAACCAACTCTGAAGATTCTGCTCAGTCATGACAGTTTTAAAAGGGAAAAAAAAGGTGAGAAGAATCTCAGCGAATCATCAAGGCAGGAGGTTGAATTCTGCATCCTTTTCCATTGCTTTCAAGCTTGCTAACTCTCTCTCCAGATGTTAATCCTGTCCTAGTGATCTGCCTGAAGGATTTTTAAGGGGTCTGTTGGAGGTAGAAAGCTAGTCATTGTTTAACTACTGAATTCTTCTTTCTTTCTTCTTTTTATCTTAGAAAAAAATCAAGTTAGACAAGGCATGGTGTGCATTCAGAACATAAATCAGGAGTTAATACTTAAAACAGCCTCATGATTTAGTTCCTACAATTATGTTCTTTGAAATTAGAGAACAGAAATGGGCAAATAGGAAAGGGGAAAAGAGCTGCTTTCACTTCAAGGTTTGGGAGGAGGGAAGGCTCTACTATTTCTTTTCCCCGTCATGAGACCAATGACCAAAGAACAGTTACTTAACCAAATAAACACCATGAAGATGGAAGTCATAATGCTACCACAAGATAACTGTTGTTCCATGTTTAGAAAAGCTCTCTTCTCCTACTACATTTACTTACATCAGGTACGTTTGTACATGAAGAAGATTCTACCTGTCACTGTACAGAGCAAAGCTTAGATTAAGGAATTCACTACAACTATTTATAAGAGTTCTGGCCTTGGGGGATTGTCAGCATCTTCATTAGATATAAGCCCTGGAATGTTCACCAGGCAGAAAACTGGGCTGCCTCAGAGCACAAAGAAGGTTGAAACCACACGCAGCTTGTGTAATTTTATAATGTTCTTCTAGAAAGAACCAAAGCTTTAAAAAAAAAATGTACTACACTACTTTTTGTTGTTCCTCTCTTAGTCTGAGCTTCTCTGATAGCTCAATTGGTAAAGCATCTGCCTGCAATGCAGGACACCCGGTTCGATTCCTGGGTCAGGAAGATCCACTGGAGAAGTGATAGGCTACCCACTCCAGTATTCTTGTGCTTCCCTGGTAGCTCAGCTGGTAAAGAGTCCACCTGCAATGCGGGAGACCTGGGTTTGATCTATGGGTTGGGAAGATCCCCTGGAGAATGGAAAGGCTACCCACTCCAGCATTCTGGCTTAGAGAATTCCAGGGACTATATAGTCCATGGGGTCGCAAAGAGGTGGATACAACTGAGTGACTTTCACTTTCTTTTCACTTTCTCTTAGTCTACTATAAACAGTTGATAATTCATGAATTAAATTTTTTGTTTACAAAAGTGTGAACATACATACTAAACAATAGGATGTCATATAGCAGTAAAAATAAACTATGTATCTATAAATATCCTAGCATTATTATAGAGTGATTGAGCTTTAAAAGGATTATATAGAGTGTGTGCCTTTTTATAACATTAAAAATGACTAAAATTGACAATGCACTTTTAAAGGCATATTCTTTCTGTTCAGGTACTTTGTGCAGATCCTCCCACCCTCACCCAAGAAAATCACCGTTTGAGATAGTTGTTGTTTTGGGTTGAAGAAACAGGATAGAAGACCAGTTGAGTCCACTTAAATTGTCATGGAGATTCTACTTTTCATAACAAATGCATGTTTACTGTTTATTAAAAAGCATAGTAGTAAACACATTTAAAACATGTTATTAAAAATAAACACATGACAAGAATGAGCACATAGAAGAGAATTATTTGTGTCTTGAAGCAAACATTGCACTTAATCTAGGTCTTAGGAAAATAAACATATTTTTAAAGAAATATAAAAATTTACAAAAGAGCAAGTCATTTTTTCCCCTATCTCGCTCTTCATCAAGAGTCAACTGAAACACTAAATACATTTCTGCTTCTTCCAATTCCAAGATTCTCTGGTTTTTTACAAATGCCAGCAGTCACACAAATCTAGGAAAATCTTTTGATATACACATTTATTGTAATATAGAATATAAATGCATTTTGATTCTGCTTCTTGAACTTTAAAAGCTTGTATTGTTAAAATTGCACACCCAGGAAGTGAGGGATCATTATTTTGAATCAACAAACTGAGGTGCTTTTATACCAGGAAATATAAGGAGTGTCTGCTGTGCACAGTGGACGAAGCAGGGGCGCTGTTGAAGAAGAGAACTGGAGAAAGATGTTAAGGTGGCATGTGAAGAAAGGGCTGAAGTAAGGGCAGCTGACTTTATTTATTTATTTTTCACATTCAAGTGCCTTATGTTTAAATGACTGAGTGGTTTAGACACTCTTCTCAGGGACAGAAGAAGAGATCCCCAAGATTCACCAATACATTTCACTAGTCTTCAAGTCAACTGAGTAATGTCCTTCAATTGCAGAAGAGTTAGAGTAAATGAGCAATATGCTTTCTCTAATTTCATTAATGCTCTTAATAAAAAAGAAAAAAGCTCATGTTTAAAATCAGTCTATAACCCTTTTCAAACTCCCATGACTTAATTAATGAAAGGTAAAACTAGCACGACAAAGATCCATTTATGTGGGTAACAGCCATTTGCCACAGATGTCAAGGATGATCTACGTGTTTTGGTTGAGTTGAAATATTATTTATAAGACTGGAAAATCATTTTAATATAACAGGCACAAAAAGTATTCTGGGTTGCTAAAGGAATTGTAAATATATTAAGCATGTTCATTAAGAGTCATTCCTGAGTCTCAGTCATCTGGCTGTTTATCATATCCCAATTGTACTTCAACCAAATCAGTGAAGACAAGGAAGTGTGTCAGAATTTAAATGTCTATAGGTCTTGTGTTTTGGGGCCTAGATAGATAAAGGCCTGGGACATAAGATTTTTGACAATCTACCTTTAAAGTCTGCAAACCAGAGGAAAGGTAGCTCAGCTCTGCCTGGCCATCTCAGACTTTCACCTCTGTCACCACTTACAGTTTAAGTGGAAGAACCCACTCAGGCTTCCCAGGGCTACATTTCAGGATTATATTACTGTGGGAAGCTTTCCAAATGGGGTTTCAAGTGACAAATGATTTCATTGCGCCCCTTCCTTACAGCATCAATATCTACTATTCTATAGAGAACTAACTAGAGTAAGCACCCTGCAGTCACAGCTTATGAATTGTAAATGTGAGACGATTATGGCTCTTGAGGCACAAAACACACTTTTTTATAGTGATTTGTGGGGCCCATTTTCACCTTGAATGAGCTGACAATTGCCAGATTCATTGAGCTCCGTCTACACTGGTCATATCCTTTGTGTGTTTGTGCATTAGACTTTCTTAATCAGAGAATTAAGCTTACATAATTTCTTTTAAATTACACATAGTGGAGAAGGAAGTGTGTGACGTGGGAAGGTTTGTGAGAAAAATTATAAAACAGAAATGTCAAGAGTGGGTTCACATTAAAAAAAAAAGAAAGAAAAGAAAATATTTAATGAGCAATAAAATGCCTCTGTAGTGATTCCAAGGGATGCACAGCATGGTCCAGGCAAGAAGCAGCATGAGTAATTCCTCATGAGAATGGTACAGTTTAGAACATCCAACTATTTTCTTCTGCTCAGGTCCCCTTGTCTGATTGTCTATCTTTTATTTTTCGTATTTGAAGTAATGTTGAGGTATTTCCAGGAAAAAATTATTTACCTCATCTCTTACAAAAAGAACACAATAAAAATTTCATTGTGTGACAAACTGAAAGATATTTTCCCTATGAATGGAGTACTGTATACATAAAAGCGAAAAAAGAATAAAATATAAGTGCATTCCATAGGACACCCCTCAAGGTTTTGTGTTTTTTTCCCATCCACAAACTAATAAAGTAAATAAGAATGTGTATACATATATGTATATGTGTTCATATGTAATTCTATTTATGTAATTCTATTTATTGGGGCTTCCCAGGTGGCTCCTGCAATGAAGGAAACCCGGGTTCGATCCCTGGGTCGGGAAGATCCCCTGGAGAAGGAAATAGCAGCCCACTCCAGTAGTCTTGCCTGGAAAATCCCATGGACAGAGGAGCCTACCAGGCTCCTCTGTCCATGGGGTCGCAAAGAGTTGGACATGACTGAGCGACTTCACTTTCCCAGGTGGCTCAGTGGTAAAGAAGCTGCCTGGCAATGCAGGAGTCATTGGTTCGATCCCTGGGTTGGGAAGATCCCCTGAGGAGGAAATAGCATCCCACTCTAGTATTCTTGCCTGGGAAAGCCCATGGACAGAAGAGCCTGATGGGCTACCAAAGAGTCAAACCCAACTGAGCACCCATGCACCTCAATTCTATTTATTACATTTATTATAATTACTATATTTGCATATACATATATATGAGGTTATATGTATGTTAATAACTTAATGTCATTGGCATTTATTCTATTGACAACCATTGTGCCAGATACTCTGCTAGCTTTGGGAATGCAGTGATAAAATAGAATCAGCTCTTGGTCTCATGGGACTTACATCCAAACTGGGTTAAAAGCTCAAAGTGAAAGTCACTCAGTTGTGTCCAACTCTTTGCAACCCTATGGACTATACAATCCATGGAATTCTCCAGGCCAGAATACTAGAGTGGGTAGCCTTTCCCTTCTCCAGGGGATCTTCCCAACCCAGGAATCAAACTAGGGTCTACTGCATTGCAGGTGGATTCTTTACCAGTTAAGCCACTGGGGAAGCCCAAGTATACTGGAGTGGGTAACCTATCCCTTCTCCAGTGAATCTTCCCAACCCAGGAATTGAACCAGGATCTCCTTCACTGCAGGCAGATTCTTTACCAACTGAGCTATCAGGGAAGATTTGACACAGATTGATACAGATTGATATATAATTGATTGTTCTATGAGGAAGAGGTACAAGTTATTATGGAAAAATGAAAGTTGCTCAGTTGTGTCCAACTTTCTGCAACCCCATGGACTATACAGTCCATGGAATTCTCTAGGCAAGAATACTAGAGTAGATAGCCTTACCCTCCTCCAGGGGATCTTCCCAACCCAGGGATCAAACCCAGGTCTCCCGCATTGCAGGTAGATTCTTTACCAGCTGTGCCACAAGGGAAGCCCTCAGTTATTATGGAAAGCATGTTGTTATTTGAGCCCTTCAACTTCTATCTGGACTTCTGAATCTATTGATTTGAGTCAGTTTAGTATCTCAGAGGGGCAGAGACACAAGAACAAAACTGTTTTTCACTTCATTTATCATCAGGTGCTCTTAAGGTCATCCCACATAAAGAAGAAAAGTGGGGCACTGAACAGAGCTCTAGGTTGTTTCAGCATTCTTATGAATGGTGTCCTCCAGGTCAGGGCAGGACTTGTTCCCTGATTCCTGTCATAACTGGGAAGGATTTATTTTGATCCCATGCTGTATCTGCTTCTATGGCTTTAACTCTTATTTTGCCACTTCTGTTATTATAGGTATACCTAATGGTCTGCCTCAGGGAGCCCTGCCCTCCCTGCTCCACCTGACACTTGGGCTAAGGTGCCTTTGTTTGGCTCACAGGGAGATAGCCTGAGCCTGCCCACCTGTGAAAGACTATGGCATTCTTAAGTTCTTTGTGTGGGAAATGGTGCCCCTTGTCTGCTGCTTACTAGTATGGCTCAGAAATTCACATTTAGGGGGCTGGAATCTCAGATAGCTGTGACATCTTTGTTTATTGATATGACAGGAGATATTCCATTTCACACCACCCGTGAAATGACTGCAAGGAAGTGAAACTAACATATCCCCCTGCCTGAGGCTTGCCATTCTAGGAGATATTTTCAAGAATTAAATGATCTTTTTTACTGTTTCCTCACCTCCCCCATCTCTGATCCTTAAAAGAACCTGGCATCCAGACCCTAACAAGATGGTTATTTTCAGACATTAGTCTGCCGTCTTCTCAATCAGCTGGCTCTCTAGAATAGTCATATTCCTTGCCTCAACACCTCATCTCTCAGATTTATTGGCCTGACATGCAGTGAGCAAAGTGAGCTTGAACTCAGTAACACTGTCTTTTCTCCCTCTGATGGTTAATGGATGATTAACATCATATGTCAACTTGGCTAGGCTATGGTTACCAGTTGTTTGGTGAAGCCTTAATCTATATGTTCCTGCAATGGTATCTTTTAAATGTGATTAAATACTGAAAATCTTTTGACTTTAAGCAAAGCAGGTTATATCCCACAATGTGAGTGAGCCTTATACAATCTATTGAAGGTCTTAAAAGGACAAACTAGGGTTTCTGGGAAGGATGGCATTCTCCCTCAAGACTGTAATGTAGAAATCCTGCCTGAGTTTCTAGCCTGTTGGCCTGCTCTGTGGATGACTGCAACAAAAACCCTTACTTGAATTTCTAACCTGCCAGGCTGCTCTAGAGAATGCAGACTTGCCAGGCCCCACAATGGTGTGAGCCAATTCATTAAAATAAATTTTACTCTCTCTATATTTATAAACATATCCTATTGGTTCTTCTTCTGTGTAGAGCTCCATCTGATATACTACTAAACTACTGCAAAATGGGTTAAGTAGATTACCTACAGCTGATTTCCTTAGAAGCAGAAACTGAGATAAATTTGCATATATAAATAATTTAGCAAAGAGATAATTATAGTAAGAAACCAGTAAAGGAGTAGAAGGGGGTGAGATAGTGAAGGGAATTCAGTTTTAGGCACAGTTATAGCCTCATCTGGTTTGCAGTAGTTAGTCACTGGCTAAGGATTAGTTGGGGCCTATAAACTCCCTCCAAACTGTTGCTAGCATAAGTTGTTAGAAGCGAAGCATACAGACACTACAAAATAGTAAACTGGTTCTACAGGTATGTGAGCGAGCATGGGCAGTCACACTATATAGATGGTTAATAATTTTGGTGGATTTGGCCAAAGCAAGGCCATGTGCCAACTACTCTAATGTTCAGTGGCAAATCACACAATGATAGATTAAACACAGAATTTAGTATGGCTATATATCTCGTACACAAGAAAGAAGTATTCCTCCCTTTCCTGCTACTCAGATCAGATCAGATCAGATCAGTCACTCAGTCGTGTCCGACTCTTTGCGACCCCATGAATCGCAGCACGCCAGGCCTCCCTGTCCATCACCAACTCCCGGAGTTCACTCAGACTCACGTCCATCGAGTCAGTGATGCTATCCAGCCATCTCATCCTTTGTGGTCCCCTTCTCCTCCTGCCCCCAATCCCTCCCAGCATCAGAGTCTTTTCCAATGAGTCAACTCTTCGCATGAGGTGCCCAAAGTACTGGAGTTTCAGCTTTAGCATCATTCCTGCTACTAAAGAACAGGAAAAGAGTTGTAGATCACATCCCATCACAGTAAATGTAACACAATAAACAACATTCAGAAAACTAAGATCATGACATCCGGTCCCATCACTTCATGGCAAATAGATGGCGAAACAATGAAAACAGTGACAGACTTTATTTTCTTGGGCTCCAAAATCACTGCAGATGGTGACTAAGCCATGAAATTAAAAGACTCCTTGAAAGAAAAGCTATGAGCAACCTAGACAGCATATTCAAAATCAGAGACATTACTTTGCCAGCAAAGGTCCATCTAGTCAAAGCTATGGTTTTTCCAGTAGTCATGTATGGTTGTGAGAGTTGGACTATAAAGAAAGCTAAGCACCAAAGAATTGATGCTTTTGAATTGTGGTGTTGGATAAGACTCTTGAGAGTCCCTTGGACTGCAAGGAGATCCAACCAGTCCATTCCTAAAGGAAATCAGTCCTGAATATTGATAGGAAGGACTGATGCTGAAGCTGAAACTCCAATACTTTGGCCACCTGATGCAAAGAACTGACTCATTTGAAAAGACCCTGATTCTGCGAAAGATCGAAGGCAGGAGGACAAGGGGACAACAGAGGATGAGATGATTGGATGGCATCACTGACTCAATGGACGTGAGTTTGAGAAAGCTCCAGGAGTTGGTGATGGATAAAGAAGCCTGCTGTGCTGCAGTCCATGGGGTCACAAAGAGTCGGACATGACTGAGTGACTAAACTGACTGAAACACCCTGCTATGTTCCCAACACTGCACCGAATATTGAGGCAGAAACCCAGAAGTACAAGACAGGTCTCCTCCTCTTCAGAAGTTGATCCATCTAGATGAGAAAATCATACAAGTAAATTTTTATCATCTGAATGATTTTGAGATTCATCTCTGTCTATGATGTGGGGATGGTAATGTTATGTTTCATCTGATTGATATGAGAATTAAATAAACACAAGAAAAAATGTTTAAGCACAGGGAAAGCCACAAAAATGAAAGTGATTTCTACTTTTTACACTTTTGCTGAATTGTGAGCTCCATGATGTCATGGGTCTTGTTTTTCTTACCCAGATCTTTTGCCCAGATCCTAGGATAGTTCTGGGGGCTTCACTGGTGGCTCAAGACTGTTAAGAATCTGCCTGCAGTGCAGGAGACATGGGGGTTCGTTCCCTGGGTCGCTGACCTGGTAATAGGCATTTCATATACATTTCAGTAAATGAACAATAAATGTTAAGCAACAGGACATCCAGAGTTCCCGTTTGCATTTTTGTCTTCTCTAACATTGCTTTTTTCTTTCAACATAAGATTCTCAAGGGCAAAGAGTTATTGCTACTTGTAAGTTACGTATAGCTGGCACTTAACGTTAAGTAATAATACTTGAGTCAATTATAGATATATATTGTTCTTCAGGGATGTACCCATTGTTTATTACCCTTTGGGGAAATATCTTAAGTGTAAAAGAAAATAGAAGACATATGGGGTGTGGGTATTTTCTGAACTGTTCAGTGAATTTAATTGCTGAAATTTTGCCAGACTTTAAAGTTCTATTCAAAATTCTTAATCAGTCTGTGTGTTCTTTTCTCATCTGCAAAGTAACTGCTACCTACTATCATTTATGTCTTCTGATTGCTCTAATTACAGTCAAGTAGCCTTCCTCTACCTGAAAAATGTTCTTCTCTTGACAGACTAAGGCCACACCCTGGAAAAGAGTCTGTCTGCATGCCCATTCATTAATTCACTTATTCAAGGTCTATGTATTTCTCCATTGTGCTGACCATCATCATATATTTTGGGAATAAAAAGATGAATAAATATCTCTCCTCTCAAGTGATTAAACTAGTAGGGTGATTTTTTTTTAATTTTGCTCTTATGCCATACAATAAATAACAATGCATTTGGTTATGGAAATCTTAATTTTACTACTTGAATTTTGCCTATGTATGCATCCAGGTAATCACTGTGTGTGTGTGTGTGTGTGTGTGTGTGTGTGTATGTATGCATGCTAGGAGGCATTGGGAACAGGAGGAGAAGGGGATGACAGAGGATGAGATGGCTGGATGGCATCACTGACTCGATGGACGTGAGTCTGAGTGAACTCCGGGAGTTGGTGATGGACAGGGAGGCCTGGCGTGCTGCGATTCATGGGATGGCAAAAAGTCGGACACGACTGAGCGACTGATCTGATCTGATAAAGGTATTTCAGAAGGACCCCTTCATGAACTTTCCCAGTCAATAATCCCCCAAGAAAGAAGGTGATGCTTTGACCTCTAGTACTGTGGGTTAAATTTATGTGCAAAGAGACATTAAAACAGAGAATTTTTACGTTATTTGAAAATACTATACAAAGATGAGTCTAAGGAGATTTTAGATGATAATGAAGCAAATGGGGACCTAAGAAGTATAAGATAGTAAGCCTTTAAAGAGGTGGTAACTTTTAAGTAATATCTAGAAGAAGGGGTATACATCAATGAGAAACTGAAGAAAGAGGGTCTTCTATGCATAAAGCAAAAAAAAAAAAAATAGGGCATACACGATGAGCATTCTATTTAGTAGTTGATGAGTACAGCATTTTACTAGATGGTGTATATGTTGATAATAAAGACACAGGCAACAAGCTAGAAAAGTAAGTTCACATCAGATAAAAGATTTTTTATAAAATTAAGAAGTTTAAATATTCTATCATGAGCAACAGGAGGCCAGGATACTAACTCTGGAGCAAGACTGAGAGCTCAACAGTCCTGAGTTTGAAACAATAAGCCTTCTCTGCTGTGAGGGTGGATTTGCACCAACTTTTTCCTCTGATTAGGGGGGGTTCAGCCATAGCTCTGGGGTTGGATTCAAGGACAAACTGTGCTTGAGGCTGGTTGGATGTATTGACTAAAAGAAATGATGAGCTCTCCACGTGAAAAACAATGAAGTGAATATCTGTAAATTAAATTTTGCTCTTATGCCATACAATAAATAACAATGCATTTCGTTACGGGAATCTTAATTTTACTACTTGAATTTTGCCTATGTATTCATCCAAGTAATCACTATGTGTGTGTATGTGTGTGTGTATGTATGCATGTATATGTATTTATATATTTATAAAGGTATTTCAGAACCCCTTCATGAACTTTCCCAGTCAATAATCCCCCCTCAAGAAAGAAGGTGATGCTCTGACCTCCTAACAGCCCTTTACAGATCATTATAAATTAAGATTTTAAGAAAGAGTATCCATACTGTGCCTATTTTAGCTTTACTTTTCTATTCTTAATTGAGTATTTTCCTCCTGGTGTTCAAGGTGATAGATACCCAGAAGAACAGAGACTATATATTTAGTACGTTCTTAGAATTTTGAGATGTAAAATGTCCAATTCTTTATACCTTGATCATTGCAATAGTCCAGGAAGATTGCGTGTCCCATTGTTGCTTGCCTGTAAGTCTTAGTGTGTGAGTATTCAAACACAGGGAGAAAATAAAATATTCTCAATGGCAGTACACAAAGCATCAATTCTGTTGTGCATTTAAGGTAATTATAACAACTCACAGTAAATTTTCAATGTTTCCACATTTCACTACAACTATAGTTTAGAAATAAAATTTACAAAACTTTTGGTACTCTTTTTTAAAATTTATTTTATACTGCTAATATTATTTTACCAAAAAGATTGATAGAATCAGTTTGCTTCCAACAATAGAACTCCCAAATCATGCTATTTCTAAGAATCTTATCTTCGTGACAAAGGAGAGTCTTCTTGTCACAAATATTTAATTTATGTCATACTGAAAATAAAATTACCTCAAAACTAGGAGAATCAGACTAATTGCATTTATCCTACATAGTTCTCTTTTAAATAAAATGAGGTTTTTAAAATCTGTTACCAGCTTAATATTGCTATGGTCATTTGCTAGCAATTTAATTTGTAATGATTATTTTACTTTCATTCATCACTTATAGAGCCTCATAAACAAAAAAAGCATATTCACATCCCTTATTTCACAAGCTCTCCACAACACACTCAAGTAAATAGTAGGCACCAATATTTTGAAAAAAAAAAAAAAAAAAACAATCAGAAAAAGTGTCCTGCTCAATATTATTTGCTAAGCAGAATTCTCATCTGATTTCATGAAGAAGCTTTATATAGAATTGAATCATTTAGAGAAATTGTTAAATGTGTATATTTTAATACTAGAAGGGAGTCCAAATATCCTCTTCTTTGATCAGATGTAATGTGACAATGAAAGCTCAGAGAGGTCTAGTCATTTCCCAAGTGTTGTCTGCCCCACCCCCACCATCTTAACTCCTTAGAGGCAAAATGACCATTCTAGTTCCAGATTTTTGATACTTGATATTTGCACTCTTTTTAATCTCTTAAGATTTACATCCTTAATTTTTAAAATTGTATTTATTTTTTTTCTTATTTACCAGTGCTACATTCCAGTTGTACGGGAATGATCACTAGTAAATACTGCGAGGTAGGTAATTTCAGAACAAGAAGAGAAATAAATGTTAGGGAATGATAAAATTAAGATTCAGTATTGTAACAGATCCGGAAACTGTTGTTTATGACTGGTAGTACAGAAGGGTTCAGTTCAGTTCAGTTCAGTCCAGTCGCTCAGTCGTGTCTGACTCTTTGCGACCCCATGAATCACAGCACTCCAGGCCTCCCCATCCGTCACCAACTCCCGGAGTTCACCCAGACTCACGTCCATCGAGTCAGTGATGCTATCCAGCCATCTCATCCTTTGTCGTCCCCTTCTCCTCCTGCCCCCAATCCCTCCCAGCATCAGAGTCTTTTCCAATGAGTCAACTCTTCGTATGAGGTGGCCAAAGTACTGGAGTTTCAGCTTTAGCATCATTCCCTCTAAAGAAATCCCAGGGCTGATGTCCTTCAGAAGAAGGTTAGTTTCCTTATATTTTCTGCTGTCCCTTAGATAAGGTAGAATATAAAAAATGGATTTCATCAAAGCGAGTCCTATAATAAATATTTTCATGTTAAATATGTTGAACATTTTTATGTACTATGTAATACATGAAAAATAGAATCTGTGAAAATGTACAATCCCACGAATATAGTTACACACACACATATATCAGGTAAGTATTTGTGTGGCGTTTAATTCCTGTATGTTTACAATAGCATGGTTCAAAAGTACTTTTTCTGTTAAAACTACTGAAGCTTGATTCCCAACACCTTGCTATCTTATCTTACTTCCCTTCAATCTCTCAGTTAATAGGATTTCTATAAACCAGCAAGACAGTGGGTTTGGTAGCTCAGCAGATTAGTCAGTGGGCTTTCATCCTTGGAACCTGGTTCAAATTCAGTCTCGACCAAGATGTCCAATAATCCTCTATGGGCGGATTGCACTCAAAAGGGCATGAAGCCTAGTTTATCTTTGAACTTGATTTGGAGCTGTTTTTGTACCCTTCCTAAAACCTGAGGCTTCATTCATGCAACTGAGGAAAAAAAAAAAGTGAAATATAGGCATTTGCTTTTTTGACCAGGGGCTAGTTTCCCTTCTGTAAGTTTCAAGGAAAAAAATAAAAGATGTTTTTTTCTTTTTTTTTCTCCTTAATCACCAATATATTAGAAATACTAAAAAGTAAAGCAATAGTATTATTTTTATTTTTGCATGTCTTTTGTTGTTCAGTTGCTCGGTGGTGTCCGACTCTTTGCGACCCCATGTACTGTAGCACACTCACAGAGTTTGCTCAAACTCATGTCCATTGACTCAGTGATGCCATCCAACCATCTCATCTTCTGTCATCCCCTTCTGTTTTCGATCTTTTCCAGCATCAGGTTCTTTTCCAATGAGTCAGATCTTCCAATCAGGTGGCCAAAGTATTGGAGCTTCAGCTTCAGTATCAGTCCTTCCAATGAATATTCAGGATTGATTTCCTTTAGGATTAACTGGTTTGATCTCCTTGCAGTCCAAGGAGTCCTTGCAAGTCTTTACAAGCCCCTTATCATAAAGTCTGATAGCATTTTTCATTTTCTCCTCATACCATATTCTAACAATTTTATTGCACATAGACAGGCTAATTATGGAGTGATTTTTAACATGTGACTGTTTTAATTAAAAGCCAGTGATGATACCTCTTCCTTGTTTGTTCTGCATCATATCCAAACATGCCTGAATTGCAAGTTCCAACCTAATGAATTCTCTACTCTTTTGTCTGCAGTCAACAACTTTCTTAGTCAGGTAGGAAAACGTATCATCTGTATACACCATACGTCTTTCATCTCTGAGCATTTAATTCTCTTGCCTCTCCCAACTCCACCTCTTATCACCTGCTGGAACACCTTCAATCCTCTTCTTTTTCAGTTCCATCTATCCTTTATGGACCAATTGACTTTATCTCCTCTCTTTAGGTTCACTTCTGCTGTATCACTTCATAAAATCATAAATTTGTATAAGATAGATCAGAAAAAAGCACTAAGAGGAGTTGGATAAATAGTCTTCTATTCATTTCTACTTCAGTAACTATGTTTGTTGATCCAGATCAAGACATCAATATGGTTGAGAATGATGGCAGTGCTAGAATAAAAACAATTATAGCTATTTCCTAATTACACTGGATTCTAGACCCTGTGCTGAGTGATTTTTCTAAAATTTATTTTAACATGTGATGGTGAATATATAAGCCTAATATCCATCCCTAAATATAACATATGAAAGAGTTACTAGCCCCATTTATAGGTAAGGATATGGAGAACTTTAAGCAATTTGCCAGGTAGCAGTTTAGCCCTAAAATCAACCTAGTTCTATTTGATTGTTTTTTAATGGTGACCCTACTGATTCTTTCTTGTTAATCTCTCTGAGCGTCACCTATCAAATCCCAACAGATAATCATGAAGCCCTTCCAACTTAAGAATTGCAATAGTTTTATAAATTCTTGTTTATACTGCACAACATAATATTTTCTTTGAATGTTACAGGTTAGTTATGTCCTCTTTGATAGAGTATATCTATCTACATAGAGAAATATAGAAATAGTATATATGTATAACACAGTTAATACTGGGTATTCATTTAAGATTTTTTGGCAGGCAAAACAAAAATTTTTTAAATATATAGACTATAACCTTTTATTTGCACAAAAAGCAGAAATAAATAAACCATTCTAGAATTCACTCCATTGAAAGATTTACTTTACAAGGTTTTGAACCGTCCCAACTTTGAAGAAAGTTTTATTTTAAGGAACTAGGACATCATAGTGAGCAAAATTTCTATAAACTGAAACTTGAGGTATTTGAATATTCTTGATGTCTTTGTTATGCACAATCCCAATACTATGAACTTTCAAACCTTTTAAAATAGGAAAGTGTTAAGAGTGACATATAATTTTGAAAGACACTATTGTCTATTATTACTAATTATAAGCAGATGTATTCAGAATGAATAATATCTGGAAAATGGTCATGACCTTTTATTCCTCAAAATTGTGGAGGAGCTAGAGTGGCTAGCAATTTCTCTGTTAGCAATTAATGAAGTCTGCAAATCTATTCTCACAAATATTTATGAAAATAAAACTAAATTTTCAGAAAAAAATTAGCATTCAAATAAATCTCTTTCCTCCCAAGCCTTTCATGCATTAATAGTATCCTTAATAGTATCAAGTTGGAATGATTAAAATATTCATTTTCATTGAAAAACTTGAATATTAAATTTGTCCTTCCATATTGCTGTTTAACTGTTTCACTCTACTTGCAAAAAGAGAGCACTAGTAATATCTTTTTTTTTTTTTAGAAATCACAGTTATTTATGCTTATAGTTTATTGGTACCAAATCAGATGTGGAATTGACTAATTTGCTGGAGTTGAGATCAGTATATCAGACAAGAACACATATGGAAGTTGATCAATGTACCTAGAAAAAGTCTTTTAAGTCATCAATAAAATTGAAACATTTTCTTGATTAAAACAAAAAATATTTCTCTGTTTCAAAATCATCATATTCAGTATTTATTTCATCAACAGTGTAAATAAAACACTATGAAATAGTAATCTTTTTTTAATAGCTTAGATTCACACCATGGCTTTGCTGTTGGAATAATCCCTTCAAATCTATAAATCTCCATTTCCTTATTTTGAAATGTAAGCATTAAAAATGTCTTTTCTCTTGGGTTTCTGTAAGGATTAAATGAGAGCTTGCATGTGAATTTTTCAGAGTGCCTCACACACTCCAGCGTTCTTGCCTGGAGAATCCCAGGGAAGGAGGAGCCTGGTGGGCTGCCGCCTATGGGGTCACACAGAGTCGGACACAACTGAAGCGACTTAACAGCAGCAGCAGCGCACATAACACACGTTTCATATATATGTTTAATTAATGTATGGAAAATTAGGCATAGTTAAAGTGACGTCAGTGGCATGGTTGAGGAAAATGTCAATACTTTCAAGAAGAAAGAAATACTTGGGTAGGAGAAAATAAGCCATGTAAAAGCATTTTAGTCTCACACATTCTTCTTGTATGTGCTTCAATTATCTATATTAAAAGATTTAGTCTGGGACTGAATATATTCTAGGATTAAGAGTATTTGTTCCTTTTTTTTTTCTTTTTTCTATCCTATTCTAGACAGTTCATGCATTTATCCACCTATACTTTATGCTAAAAGGATTATAGATGAATGTAAGGATGGATCTAGACCCAATGGTTAAAACCCACCCATAGCCTCCAGGCCTGGAATCTGATATTAGGAGATATTCTAAATAGCTTCCATCTAATACATTTATCAGTCTGCACTAGGAAAACTTCAAACACCCTGATCTTGCAGTGATTGCTGTTAGCATACTTCATTTATCCATTCATTCTTTCCAGAAAGCTTTGATTACTATGTGCCTGGCACTCTGATAAGTGAAAAGTATATCATCATAATTTTCTTTTTTAAATACTCCTTATCTCTGTGGATTTGATAATCTAGAGCAATGGTTGGCAAACTATATAGCCCACAGGCCAAAGCTGTCTAACTCATTACTTATTTTTATAAATAAAGTTGTTTGGACACAGACACACCAATTCATTTACATATTGTGACAGCTTCACACTGAAATGAGAGTTCAATAGTTAACACAGAGACCTTAGGCCCACAAAACCTAAAATATTTATTATTTGTCACTTTGCCAAAAATATTTGCTAACCTCTGGTCTAGAGGAGAAAGCAGACTTTTAATAAGAAATGCATACATATTTAATTTTAACAAAATTGTTGACAGGTGCTGTAAGAGAAAATAATATGGCTGATCTAATTGGGATGCTCTGCTCAGGCCAGAGTTATAACAACATAGCTAATAACCCCCAATCTCAGTAGCCTAACATAACAGAGTTTATTTTTTTGTCCACAAAAAACTAGCTATGGTCCAGCCAGCCCCCTAAGACATCTCTTCTTGTGGTGTCTCAGTGATCTACCTAGGGCTCCAACATCTCAACCAGTTCACTATTGAAAGGAAGAGAGTCTAAAGAATCATGCCAAAGGTTTTCACTGCCCCAGCCTGAAAGTGACATTCTGAAAGTGACATTTGCCATTTCTGTTCAATGTCATTGCCAAAACTAGTCACATGACCCTACCTAACTGCACAAAGGCTGGGGAGGATCTCCATAGGCCTAGGAATGGACATTGCTGAGCACTAACAGAGAATTCCTCTGAGAAAGTTACATTTATTCTGTAACCCAAATATAGAGAATGAATCAGAGAGGTAAAGAGTGGGCCATGCTACAATTGGACAGAGGAAACAGAATTTGAGGAGATGAAAAAACAAAAATGATGTCTTGGTGTGTTCTAAGAAATGACGAGATCAATGAGTTGTAGGGTAAGTGAAGTAAGATGCTATTGGGGGAAAATTCAGAATAAAAAGATCAAATGGAATCTTGTAAGTCTTTGTAAATTTGAATATCATTTTCTCTGTGGACTTCCCTTGTGGCTCAGTTGGTAAAATATCTGTCTGCAATGCAGGAGACTTGGGTTCAGTCCTTGGGTTGGGAAGATCCCCTGGAGAAAGGAAACACTACCCACTTCAGTATTCTGGCCTGGAGAATTCCATGGACTGTATAGTCCATGGGGTTGCAAGGAGTCAGACACAGCTGAGCAACTTTCACTTTTCTGGGTAGTCAGTGAAAGGTCTTAAACATAAGTCGTCTCATTTATGTTGTAAAAGAACCACATTCCCCTTTGAGCAGAAAATGGATTGGAGAACTTGTCTGTGTCATGCAAACTCAGATGATCTTTTATTTCTTTTTTTGTGAATTCCTTTTGCTGAGCATTTCAGTTTATTTAAAAAAATTAGGTTAGTTATTTTGCCACTGAAGCTCAGAAAACAATTATAAGAATTAATTTAGAAATATTCTATTACAGAGATTAAGACATATATATATACCAAAACAGAGAGGGCAATGGCACCCCACTCCGGTGCTTTTGCCTGGAGAATTCCATGGACAGAGGAGCCTGGTGGGCTGCAGTCCATGGGATCGCGAAGAGTCAGACACGACTGAGCGACTTCGCTTTCACTTTTCACTTTCATGCATTGGAGAAGGAAATGGCAACCCACTCCAGTGTTCTTGCCTGGAGAATCCCAGGGATGGGGGAGCGTGGTGGGCTGCTGTCTATGGAGTCGCACAGAGTCGGACACGACTGAAGCGACTTAGCAGCAGCAGCAGCATATACCGAAAAGTTATTTCCTTGAGAAATTCAATGTTATACATGCCACAAAGCCTGCAAACTCACCCCTGTATATATGGATCATGTGCCAGTAAGGAGACGGAGATTAATGGTGAAGAACCTTATCAGGAGCCTCTTGTTTTCATTGCTATAAAATGTGGAACTACTCCATCCTGAAAGAAAACCTGTGTTTATCCTCTCATTTCATTTCCTTTCTTTCTCCAGTTGCCAAATAGTTTGTATATGTTAAAGAGATGGATTTTTATGAAACAGAAAAATATCATTTGTTGGTTGACTCTTAGTTATAAATTTTATAAATACTAGGTAATAAATTATGGAGTACCAAATAATATATGTGCTGTTATAAATTTAATTTTGATGTTTTCACGATGAGCTAAACAACATAACTCATCCACAGCATAATCACACCTTTTATAACAATTCTTCCGTACATATATCAGGTTAATTGCAGTCTACATATCTGACAAGAGTTTTATGACAGTTGAAAACAGTTTTCATTTCTCTTTTAAAGTAGGTGATATCTTTTCTTCTTTGGGGCTCATTTCATCAACATGCACTGTTAAGAAAGAATGCTCTGCATTCTACAGTTCAAATTTTTGGAGATTGCTAAGATTCCAAAGGAGAAGGCAATGGCACCCCACTCCAGTACTCTTGCCTGGAAAATCCCATGGACGGAGGAGCCTGGAAGGCTGTAGTCCATGGGGTCGCTGAGGGTCAGACGTAACTGAGCGACTTCACTGTCACTTTTCACTTTCATGCATTGGAGAAGGAGAGGGCAACCCACTCCAGTGTTCTTGCCTGGAGAATCCCAGGGACGGGGGGGCCTGGTGGGCTGCCGTCTATGGGTTGCACAGAGTCGGACACGACTGAAGTGACTTAGCAGTAGCAGCAAGATTCCAAATGTAGTTCTCTAGGATCTTTTCCCATTATAAGTTAACCCTAAGTTTTATACCACATTTCATCTTCTTCCAAATACTTTCTAAAAGGAGCCAAGTAGGAACCAGCTTCTTTTCATGATTATTGACTCTCAGACACTCTGTCAGGAAAGTTTACATCTTCTCTCTTCAAGATAGATTCTTCTAAACACTCACTAAAATTGAAGGTGTAAACCTCCTTTGGAGAAATGGTGATTTTCAAAAAAATAAAGTGCTCTGAATTTAGAAATGTCTTTATGTATGGACCGAGGAGCCTGGTAGGTTGCAGTCCATGGGGTTGTGAAGAGTCAGACAACTGAGCGACTAACACTTAACACTTTACATATCAGAGAAGGACTGTTGACAAATTTGCAAGAAAAGACACTTCCTTTCTAAATATTATTTGAGATAAGAAACAAAATGAACACAAATCCATATTTTAAAATATAAACTGTGGTTCTACTTGATCTGTGACAGCATGAAAGTGAAAGTCGCCCAGTAGTGTCTGATTCTTTGGGACCCAATAACCTATATATCCCATGGAATTCTCTAGACCAAAATACTTGAGTGGGTAGCCTTTCTCTTCCCCAGGGTCTTCCTAACCTAGGGATAGAACCCAGGTCTCCTGCATTGCAGGTGGATTCTTTACCAGCTGAGCCACAAGGGAAGCCCAAGAATACTGGAGTGGGTAGCCTATTCCTTTGCCAGCAGATTTCCCAACCAAGAAATCGAAGCAGGGTCTCCTGCATTGCAGGAGGATTCTTTACCAACTGAGATATCAGGGACAGGATGAAAATCACATATGTAATCAAGAAAGAAAATAAATAATACAAACTATGTCTTTTCATGTATAATATTCTCATATCAAAATTCTTTGTTTTCCAATTGCCTCCAATGAGAATAAAAAATAGTTTTATTTTGATAACATCAAAAATTATTTTGTGAATTAAGGTAAATGATACTAAAGAAGTCGATGAAGCTAAAAAAAAAGAAAACATACAGAATTATAACAGTTACTTATAGATGCTAACTATATGTAAAACACTGTGCTAGGCACATTTCAGGTATACTCTCTTTTAATCCTTATAAAAACTGTGGGGTAGAGATAATATTGTTTCCATTTTATAGAATAAAAAATTAAAGCTTAAGCATTTGCTTGATGTTATAAGGGGGAAAAGCATAGCAGATCAGAAATATAAAGCTAATTATTTTCTAGAACCCAATTTTAAAACTTAGTTTCACTTAATTTGCACTCTTTTCATGAATAGACAAATTAAAGAGATGTTCCATATTTCAAAAAGGCACCAATTTCAGAAAGCAGTTTGTCACAGAGATTAATAATGAATAACAGTTCAATGATCATAAACATAGTTCAGTGCTTTATGGTGTACTGAAAATCTCTGAGTCACTGGACAATTTTTGTTTTTGCTTTTTTTTTAATGAGGTAGTTAAGTGTGTACCTGGCTACTTACAAAAAAGAAAAAAAGTCTTTCTCTGTACAGATGATTATCAGGAGATAAGAAAACACCAAGGATGACCTATGACACAGTATAAAACAGTAATCACTCTCTAGCTGATTATATTTTCTTGAAAAGAAGTTTTTAATTTGGGTCAAGAAAGAATTATAAATCGTTGTTCAAAATAAAGCAAGAAATGTTTTCTTTGAGTGTGATGGCATTTTGGTAGGTACTTTGCCAAAATCAAGTAACCTGAGCTTTGTAACCAATCATTATACACTTTTCTTACATGGCTGAGGCTTTAAAAAGCTAAATAACTCAACAGGGTCACAGAACTAGTAAACAGAGAAGGGATTCAAACATAGATCTTTCTGTCAGTGTTTAATACCTATGTGTACTTACCTTTGAAACATTGCTTTCAATCAGATACATTGTAAATGATAAGTGTAAAAATAGTTTTTCATTTAAAAACTCAATTAACAAAAGAGTTAATAAATTGACATAGCTTAAAATAAACATGCAGATGACACCACCCTTATGGCAGAAAGTGAAGAGGAACTAAAAAGCCTCTTGATTAAACTGAAAGAGGAGAGTGAAAAAGTGGCTTAAAGCTCAACATTCAGAAAACGAAGATCATGGCATCCGGTCCCATCACTTCATGGGAAATAGATGGGGAAACAGTGGAAACAGTGTCAGACTTTATTTTTGGGGGGGCTCCAAAATCACTGCAGATGATGACTGCAGCCATGAAATTAAAAGACGCTTACTCCTTGGAAGGAAAGTTATGACCAACCTAGATAGCATATTCAAAAGCAGAGACATTATTTTGCCAACAAAAGTCCATCTGGTCAAGGCTATGGTTTTTCCTGCGGTCATGTATGGATGTGAGAGTTGGACTGTGAAGAAGGCTGAGCACTGAAGAATTGATGCTTTTGAACTGTGGTGTTGGAGAAGACTCTTGAGAGTCCCTTGGACTGCAAGGAGATCCAACCAGTCCATTTTGAAGGAGATCAGCCCCGGGATTTCTTTGGAAGGCATGATGCTAAAGCTGAAACTCCAGTACTCTGGCCACCTGATGCGAAGAGTTGACTCATTGGAAAAGACTCTGATGCTGGGAGGGATTGGGGGCAGGAGGAGAAGGGGACAACAGAGGATGAGATGGCTGGATGGCATCACTGACTCGATGGACATGAGTCTGAGTGTACTCCAGGAGTTGGTGATGGACAGGGAGGCCTGGCGTGCGGAGATTCATGGGGTCGCAAAGAGTCGGACACGACTGAGCGACTGAACTGAACTGAAAAATAAACAAATGCAGTTTTTCCTTGTATTCTTTAAAATATGGTTTCCAGAGTAGGGAAGGGGCTAGTCTGGCTGTCCTTTACTCTGAGGGGTTCCTACCACACCTGGAAAACTGGCTTCCAGCTGGGACCACAGACTTGAACAACATTGACAAATGGCAGAACGCAGTAGACAGACACAGAGTTGAGAGATGATCACTCGGGCGGAACAGTGAAAAGAAAAAAAGATGTTTAAGTTGCAGAATTTCTTTAAAAGTATGATGATTGGGTTGATCAATTGTTTTAATGTTTTCTGAGGATACCTTTGTGTGGAAAAAGTTAAATATTTTAATGTGACTATAAAAGACAGAAAGATGAATGGCAGATTCTAGTATGAAGCAGTTTTAAGCTCAGTATAAAGATAATATATATCTCTAAAATCTAATATGAATAACTTCAGGACACTTTTGTTTGGGACTAGAGCTTTACAACTTAAATATTTTGTTGTTGTTTATTCACTAATTCATATCTGACTGTGAGCCCATGGACTGAAGCATACCAGGCTTCCCTGTCCTTCACATTCTCTCAGAGTTTGAACAGATTCATGTCCACTGAGTCAATGATGCTATCTAACCGTATCATCCTCTGCCACTCATTTCTCCTCCTGCCCTCAATTTTTCTCATCATCGGGGTCTTTTCCAGTGAATCAGCTCTTTGCATCAGCTGGCCAAAATATTAGAGCTTCATGCTGATGATATTCACCATCAGTCCTTCCAATGAATCTTCAGGGTTGATTTCCTTTAGGATTGACTGATTTGATTTATTTTGCAGTCCATTACTTATGCCTGCTCTATCTGTGACTTTCCAGTTTATACTTAGATTTTGTATAATTCTAATGACTACTCTCAGGCTTGACCATATATTTTATTAAAAAGATTATCTAGTATTTGTATGCATTTGGAGATGATAGGAGAGTTGGAAATGATTTTACCTTGGACAACCATCCCAAATGAAAGTTCCAAAGCTTCTTCCTTGTCATTGTTCTTCAATGACTTTGGAAATGTTAGGGGTTCCCTGATAGCTCAGTTGGTAAAGAATCTGGCCTGTAATGCAGGAGACCCTGGTTCCATTCCTGGGTTGGGAAGATCCACTGGAAAAAGGATAGGCTACCCACTCCAGTATTCTTGGGCTTCTCTTGTGGCTCATCTGAATAAAGAAGCCGCCTGTAATGTGGGGGACCTGGGTTGGGAAGATCCCCTAGAGAAGGGAAGGGCTACCCACTCCAGTATTCTGGCCTGGAGAATTTCATGGACTATATAGTCCATGGGGTCACAAAGAGGTGGACACAACTGAGCATCCTTCACTTCTCTTGAAAATGTTGGGAAGCAACTTGACTTCTGTCCTAAGAAATCTGGTCTTATGGTGATTTCACTATTTTTAACCATTAAACCACAATGTTCCTATTTTATAAATTGTTTCGTCTTCTTCACGATCTGGACTATTCTTAAATGCCCACAAAAAATACCCAAGGTGAAAATATAAAGCTTGGAAGTGGTACTGTTTCACGGTACTCTTCAAAAGATAAGCTTCCATAATCTCTCAGTACTCACTTTCATGAACCCAGTCCCTTATTCAGCAAGTTGTTTGGGTTCCAACCTAAATCCCTTCTCGCTGTAGTCTCACCTTATTGCCTTTGCCCATTTTCATTGCAGTTAAGAATTCTGTCTTAAACAGAATTCTTTCCTATAGTTCAGGTCTTGTGTTTATCCATACAATTGGGTCCATGTTTTAATGGATACTGCAAATTAAGACTATTTACAGGTGGCTGATTTGTGTTAAGGTTTTTTAGTTAAAAGTTAGCCAAGTGAAATTCTAACTAATGATTTTGGTGGTTCAATGGTAAAAAATCCACCTGCCAATGCCAGAGATGCAGATTCAATCCCTGGGTTAGGAAGATTCCCCTGGATAAGGAAATGGCAATCCACTCCAGTATTCTTTCTGGGAAATCCCAGGAAGAGGGGAGCCTGTTGGGGTACAGTTCCTGGGGTCACCAAGGAGGCCAACATGCCTCAGCAACTAAACAAAAACAATAACAACAATATTACACATATATTTAATGTGGATATGTGTATGTGTATGTATATGTATACATATGTGGATATGTATAAACATATATGTGTATAGTATATATAGCAAGGCAATGGGCATATACCGTTTAAACCTATGACCATGCACATGGAGGGACCAAGTTGTATCCTTACACGTGACAAGTTCTTTTGTGTACACTTTGTCTTTTACAAATTGATTTCTGTAGTGCCGAAGGAAGCCCTATTCTTTCTCTCTGTTCTAAGAGAAACGTAAACATTTTCTAGTTCAAAGTCCTGCCACCCTGTGTACTCTGTTGCTTGCTAATTTTGGCAGTTATTCCTAATAATGTATTGCTCTAAATTAAAACTATTAAATTAATGCCATACAGTTCAACTTGGTGAGGTTTATTAAGATTTTATTCCCTTCAGTTCTCTGGTAGATGAGGGCATAGACTAGGAGTCATGGGGTTTTTAAGTTGCCATATGATTTATAGTGTGGCATCTGGAATTTGACACCTGGCAAGTATATGATAATCCCCTACCTATAAAAGATAAATGAATCACTCCTAAGGCTATGTATTTTATTAATTTTTTTAAAGAAAGATAAAAATTAGGCTCTGGATGAATTCTGATCCAAGAAAGTATAGCAACTGTTATTCTGTTTGAAGTCAGTTGGTTTATCCACCTTTATTAAGGTAAATATTTATCAGGAGGCTTTTCTATGTATTATGCCCTCTTCTAAGTGATGTATATGTGGATACTTCAGGGACCAAAAGAAAAAAAAATATTTCTGCTTTCATAACATTTACCTTCTGAAGGGAAAGGGATAAATGTAAAGAAAATAAATAGGCAAATTGTATAGAGTGCTAGATGGCAATACATGCTAGGGAGTGAAGGAGGAAGTGTGGCAATTGCCTGGCAGGATGAAGGGAGGGTATAATTTTTAAAAATGGTAGCCAAGGAGGCCACACAGAGGAAGAGTACGTTTGACTATACACCTGCGTAGCTGAGGGAGCCAGCCCTTCCCTTATGCGGAGAAGGAGTGTTCTAAGAGAAGGGAGTATACGACACAGCTGTAACGTGGGAGATACCTGAGATGCTCTGAGCACAGAAAAGAGCCTGTGTAATGGCCCATCTCTCCTCAAAACCAGCCAAGGGCATCCTATCTCACAGAAGTTAAAACCTAAAATGTTGCAATGACATATAAAGAAGGCCCTACAAGAGTTGAGTTAGACTGAGAATAGAATCAAGCAGAAACAGGGTGAACAAAAGGGTCAGCATTTAGAGGGCTATTGTAATTACCAGAGGACCAATGATGGCTGTTGGACCTGGATGAAAGCAGCAGAATTTGCCATGTTTTCAAACTGGGTATGTGTTCTGAAGGTAGTGGCAACAGAATTTGTTAACGAATCTCATAGGATGTGAGAGAAGTCTCCCATGACTAGAGTTTTTAACTTGAGTAATTTAAAAAATAAACTTGGCATCTTCACTTCTACTCCAAACAAAGAAAACATGATAAGGAAAAGAAAAAAGGAACTATTTTTGCTTTTCAAATGCTGGATGCTGACCTTGAGCCATGATGAATTAGATTAGGTAAGGAGATGACAGAGGGAGCCTGTGAAACCTATCCTATGGCTTTCTTCTTAAAAACACCCTACCGGGCAGGCATACCCAGGGCAGCTGCAGCAAGCACTTCTATTCCCTGGTATGCAGATCTGTCCCCAGTTCCTCAGGCTGAGTGCTGTGTGGTTACAGTCTTCCCAGACGTTGCCTAAGGCTCATACGATATTCTTTCTTTTCCCTTTCCATCCTAAGTCCACATTTCTCAAGAAGATTTAGTTCATCTGTTCCCAAACTTCCTGTTAGCTTAGAGTCTCTCTGTTGTAAGCTGTTAGGCAAGACTAGCTTGCCAGTAATTTTCCAAGACAAAAGTAGCTAGCTCTTAGTGGAAAACCATTGTTAATAATTTTCCACCCAAGACCAGCTACTTTGCCCTGAAAATGGACCACTTCAAGTTCCATTTCTTACATTTGTCATATGACTAAGATGAAAGACTTTACCTATTGCTTATCTGTCAAGTCCTTTTAAAGAATATTAGACTAGCACAGTCTGCTGAGTTTATACCATTACTATGTGGCAAATGATGAATTCATCCTTACTTGTTTTTTAAATGAGGAGAAAACCAGAAAACATAAGTAGTCACAGTGTAGTTTTTCTGGCCTTATTGGTGAAATCTAACCCAATTTGGGACAATATTATTTAACATGAAGGCCTGGGTATTATACAAGTCGTAAACACTGCATCCCTCTTTCAGTACTAACTCTAAATCAGTAGATGTTTTAGAGCATACATCTTATCAATCAAATCCAAGCAAACTATGCTAACTTTAAATAATTTTATGAAAAGTGACTGCCGTGTTAAAAATCTATCTTTTGTTTTTTTCCTCAGTTGAAGACTTAGTCTTTTACTAGGGATGGGGGTGTTTTCCTTTCATCTCAGGAAGGCTAACCCCAAGGCCTGGAAAAATGACCTGTCATGGTCTCCTGATGCAAGTCAATAGATATGCAATATTCATCATAAAATATGTGAAATTTAATGTTATTAATATTATTATTAATATCCATATATCAACTTTCCATGGCCCCCAAACTGTTTTTTTTATATTTGTCCTTGACTCTAGGAAAAGAAAATATAATCTAATAACTCTTTCAACATTTACCCATTCAACCTTTTTATATTCATTCCCTATACTGGGCTGGGTGTGAATTATAAGGCAATTAATAAAAAAAAAAGTCCCCTGCCTTCAAGAAGAACGCTCTCTAGAGTCATGCTTTCTAAACTGAAGTCAGAGGATATTGTTTTAGAAGATGAAAATTAGTGTGCTGAGGAAATAAAGTGGATTGTTTAAGCATTAACAATACTTTCTTGCTGGAAGACTTTTCAGAAGCTTTATAAGCTACAGGATATTTTGACTTTCCAAAGGCTTGCTTAGTATAAAGCACTTTTAAGCTTATTTAATCAAGAAACATTCTTCAATTAAGAGCTTTAGGATATTATTTGTCACTAAGAAATGCTAGTCTGATGTTATTCAAGCATATACCCAGTAATTTACAAATTCAGTATCATGCTGACAATCATTTAGCCAATGAACAAGTTAATTTAATGAAATTTTTAGAATTACAGAGTTGGTACTTGAAGGTCACTTGAAGATCATTTAATCATTATGCCCCTTTCCCAACATTTGCCTCTACTTGCTACACACAACTTATGAACCAGTTATAAAAGCTAAGTCTTCGTAGTTAACTCCAATCAGAGTTGGTCTACTGATCCTACGTGTGGTCATTGGATCTGAAACTATCCTATAGAGGGCATTATTGCATCCATCAGAATCCCCTACTGCAACTACTTATACTATAAAGACAAAAGCTATGCTTCAGCTTTCTTTGTATGCAGTGCTGAATTAAGGAACTTATATTATAGTGGGAGCATCAGACAATAAGCAATTAAGTAACTAAACATACAGTATAATGGCAGAGAATGATAACTCTATAAAGAAAAAGTAAAGCAGAATAAAAAGATTAAAACTGGTTAGAGTGGTTTAAGAGGGCCTCTCTAGGAGTAAGAATATTCCATTGAAGAAACTGAGTATGGAGGCTCTGAGATGAGAGAATACATATTGACCTCAAAGAGCGGCAAAGAATTAAGTCTAAAAAAAGGAATTAGGGAGAAAAGTGCCATAAAACAATCAGAAAAAAAGCTGATAGGGATAATTTGTTAAGTAAGATTTGAAAACAAAGGATTGCACATAATTTAGATGTATGATAAATTTAAAACAATACCTTGAGTGTTTTGTTTTTTATCTTTTTTTTTTTTTTTTAATGTTCTTGTCATCCAAAAGAAGTTGACTGGAAGTGGCTCAGACAGTAAAGTGGCTGCCTGCAGTGCGGGAGACCCGGGTTTGATCCCTGGGTTGGGAAGATCCCCTGGAGAAGGAAATGGCAACCCACTCCAGTACTCTTGCCTGAAAAATTCCATGGACTGAGGAGCCTGGTGGGCTACAGTCCATGGGGTCGCAAAGAGTCGGACACGACTGTGCAGCTTCACTTTGACTTCACTTTCACTTTCCACTAACTCAGTGTCAACTGTGGAGCTGAACAATCAAGGGAAATGAAAGCAGTTATTTTTCCCCCTTTCTTTTTAAAGTGTTTGTTGAGGTAAAATTCATTAATAAATTTAACCATAAATTTAATCATTACAAATGAACAATTCATTGCCATTTCAAACATAAACAATGTTGTCCAACTGCCACCTCTCTCTAATTCTAACAGAGAATATCTAATATCCATCTAATATTAGATGGATATTAGATATCTATCTAATATCTAATTCTCTTGCACAAAAGGAAACCCCATATCCATTAAGAAATTGCTGTCCCCCACCCCTCAACCCCTGGAAGCCACCCATCTGCTTTTTATGTCAGCCAAGTTTTTTAAAGCTTTGGTGGCAGATAATTTACTAATGATATTGTAAGATATTCGAAGTATACAACTTGATGACTTAATTTATAAGCGTACCTCAGAGATACTGCAAGTTAAAATCCAGATCTCTGCAATAAAGCAAATAAGGCAATAAAGTGAATCACACAATTTTATTTTGGTTTCCTCGTGCATATAAAAATTATGTTCACACTGTACTGTAGTCTATTGAGTGTGCATAGCATTATATCTAAAAAAATGAGCAATTAAAAAATACCTATTGCTCAAAAGTGCTAACCATCATTTGAGGCTTTAGTGAGTCATGGTATTTTTTTTCTGGTGGAAGGTTTTCCCTCCATGTTTAAGGCTTATAGCTGGTTAGGGTGGTGGTTCCTGATGCTTGGGGTGACTGTGGCAATTTTTTACATAAGGCAGCAATGAAATTTGCTACTTGGATTGACTCTTCCTTTCCCAGACAATTTGCCAGTGGTGCACAATGCTGTCTGATAGCACCTTACCCCCTGAACTTCTTTCACAAGAGGAGTCAGTCTTCTCAAACCCAGCCAGGGCTTTATTAACTACGTTGATGTTTCATTCTAAACCTTTTGCTGTCATTTCACCCATCTTCAGAGCCTTTTCATCAGAGTAGTTTTGGTCTGAAGAAATCACTTTATTTCCTTATCCACAAGAAACCACTTCTTACCTGTTAAAGTTTTATCATGAGATTGCAGTAGTTCAGTCACACTTCAGGCTGCACTTCTAGTTCTTTTGCTGTTTCCACCACA
The DNA here is from genome assembly GCF_029378745.1 of Bos indicus. NCBI lineage: Eukaryota > Metazoa > Chordata > Mammalia > Artiodactyla > Bovidae > Bos > Bos indicus. Next base: position 77,619,139 of record NC_091766.1, read on the forward strand.
TCTACAGTTATTTCTTCCACTGAAGTCTTGAATCCCTAAAAGATTTCCGTGAAAGTTGTTGTATAATGTTTCCAAACTACTCTAACATTGAGAGTTTGACTCTTCTCATGAATCAAACATATGGGATCTAGAATGGTGAATTGTTTCCTGAAGATATCAAATTACTTTCTCCAGATCCATCAGAGGAATCACTGTCCATGGCAACTGTAACCTTACAAAATGTATTTTTAAAAGAATGACTTGAAAGTCAAAGTTATACCTTGGTTCAAAGGCTGCAAAAGGGATGTTGTGTTACCAGGCATGAAAACAGTATTAATCTTGTGCATCTCTATCAGAGCTCTTAGGCAACCAGGTGCATTGTCAATGAGCAATGATATATATACATATATATATATATTTTTTTTTTTAACTGGTCCCATTATTCAAGTTTCCATAATCATCCCACAAATGTTCTATGGAGTCCATTTTTGGGTACTGTAGTAAGACAAGGCTGCTGCTTTTCTGTTTTACCACTTCTAGGTATCATCACCCCAATCAGTGTCAATCAATGAGATTCTCTCCAGGGCCACTGTGTAATTTGAACTCTAAACAATCTCCAACCCCCTAGAAACACACTGCAAACCCTAATGCATAGCAAATTTAGACCCAAAGATATTCTAGACCTTTGTTTTAAGAAGGAATTAAAAGCCTGAGTCATCATGTAAGTGTTGGGTGTGTTTGTGGGGGATAGGAGGATGTCTTTTTAAATTTTTTTTTATTTATATATTTTACTTATTTATTTATTTTTGACTGTACTGGGCCTTCATTGCTGCATGGACTTTTTACTACTTGTGGTGAGCAAGGGCTACTCTTCATTGCAGCACACGGACTCCTTATTTCAGTGGCCTTCTTGTTGCAGTGGCTTTTCTTGTGCAGACTTCAGCAGTTGCCACACATGGACTCAGCAGGTGTGGGCTCTAGAGCACAGACAATGAGCAGTAAAGTTTTTTTTTTTTCCTGGGCAGTAGGTCTCAGCAGTGGGCTTAATACTCAGTAAGCCATATTGTAAACAGAGGTGCTGTCATTCAGACTTTGTTATTCTATTTATAGAGCACAAGCAGAACACATTTAGCACAATGCTTAAGGGCCCTAGGACTTTTGGAATGGTCAATGAGCATTGGCTTCAACATACAGTCACCAGCTATGTAAGCCCCTAACAAGAGAATGAGCCTGTCCTTTGAAGCCAGGCACTGACTTCTCTTCTCTAGAGATGAAAGTCCTATATGACATCTTTTTCCAATAGAAAGCTATTTTATCTACATTAAAAATCTGTGTTTCGTTATACCTATCTTCATGAATTATTTTAACTAGATATTCTGGACAACTTACTACAGCTTTTGCATCAGTACTGGATGCTTCATCTTCATTTTATTTATTTGTTTTTTTAATTGAGGTATAATTGATTGACAATATCATAAGTTTCAAGTATTTCACCTTTCACTTTTATGTCATGAAGATAGCTTCTTTTCTTAAACCTTATGAAACAACCTCTGCTAGCTTCAGACTTTTGTTCTGCAGATTCCTCAACTCTCTTAGCCTTTCTTGACTTGAAGAGAGTTAGGGCCTTGGTCTGGATTAGATAAGCTGCAGCTTAAAGAAATGTTGTGGCTGCTTTGATCTTCTACCCAGACCACTAATCTTCCTGTCTATCAACAAGATGTTTCACTTATCTTTCATGTGTTTACTGGAGTAGCACGTTTAATTTCTTTCAATAACTTTTTCTTCACATTCACAACTTGACTAACTGGTACAAAAGGTCTAGCTTTTGGCCTCTCAGCTTTCAACATGCTCTTTTTCACTAAGGTTAGTCATTGGTAGCTTTTGATTTAAGGTTAGATATGTGAAACTCTTTCTTTCATCTGAACACTTAGAGGCCAGTGTAGGGCTAGCAGTTAGCCTAGTTTCAACCTTGTTCTATATCAGGGGAGGAGAGACCTAAGGAGAGGGAGAGAGGTGAAGGAATGGCTAGTCAGCGGAGCATCAGAACATGCCTGGTATTTACTGTTTGTTGTATTATATGATGGAGAAGGAAATGGCAGCCCACTCCAGTATTCTTGCCTGGAGAATCCTGTGGATGGAAGAGCCTGGTGGGCTGCTGTCCATAGGGCTGCACAGAGTTGGACTTGACTGAGGCGACTTAGCATGCATGCATGCATTGGGGAAGGAAATGGCAACCCACTCCAGTGTTCTTGCCTGGAGAATCTCAGGGACGGAGGAGCCTGGTGGGCTGCTGTCTATGGGGTCGCACGGATTCAGACACAACTGAAGTGACTTAGCAGCAGCAGCAGCAGTATTGTATGGGGGTGGTTCATGTAGCTCAAAAATAATTATAATAAAAAAAATAATTATAATAGTGGCATCAAAGATCACTGATCAGAGATCATTATAACAAACATAATAATAATGAAAAAGTTTGAAATGTGGGAATTACATTTCAAATGTAATTTGAGAATGTGACACAGAAATGAACTGGGCATCTGCTGTTGGAAAAATGACACCAATAGACTTGCTTGAGGTGGAGTTGCCACAACCTTCTATTTGTAAAACTCAAGATCTTTGTGAAGCACACACAAAAAAATGAGGTAGGACTGTATATATACATTGTGAACAATTCTTAGTTATTTGTATTTATAAAATTCTAGACAAATTCATTGAATTCCATCCCATTCCTTTCCATCCCATCCTACTCTATTCATCTATATTGCGGCCCTACTTTGTCAGAACTCTAAGTATATAACCTGTCTCTCCTTCAAAAACCTGACCAACTTAACTGCTCAATATAGTTTGCTTAAATTTTGTCAAATTTATACCCCCCACCGCATACACACATACCTTAATCTGTTCCCTGGTGGCTCAGCTGGTAAAGAATCTGCCTGTAACATGGGAGACCTGGGCTTGACCCCTAGTTGGGAAGATCCCCTAGAGAAGGGAACAGCTACCCACTCCAGTATTCTGGCCTGGAGAACTCCACGGACCGTATAGTCTGTGGCGTCATAAAAAGTTGGACACAACTGAGCAACTTTCACTAGATCACTAGATCACACACACCTTAATTTTATGGAGAAGGACTTTTGGAAATTGATGATTAAATAATGTATTAAAGATTGCATAGCCCATTATCATAAATCTAGGACCAAGTATTAGAGTACATCTCAGTTTTGTAGTTTACGTAGGACCTCCGGACAGTGGATTTGGAAGAAGTTTGTGCTTACTTTATGTCACTTTATATCACCTAGTATAGCATCTTTCCTCGCATCCTGGCAGTTTTTGATGAATATCTTGAAAGACTATTAATCTTCACTAGAATGTCAGCCTACATATACAGAACTATTCTAGAGATCTGTACAAACACTGATCTTACTAAAAATTAAGGGTCTAAGACAACATTGAGAAGTATTAAGAGAAAAGAAAAAAACTGGAGATGAATGCTAATGCATGTGTTGCTTTCCTCCAGGGATCTAAATCAAATCCTCATTGTATAATTTGATTTGGTTACTCATTGTTTCTAATTAGAAATAATCACATTTACATGATTTCCCCCTCCTTTTTAGTTTCTCACCAAAATTGCTTTGCTCAATTATGCCACTTTATGGTTTCATGTAATTTGTATCTCTTGACTCAACAGTTCCCCACATCATTTGGAATGTGTTTATTTTTTTAAGAAGTGAAAGTTTGAGAGCTATTCTCAAACTTAGCATGAGACTTAAGTAGCACCAGTAAGTACAGAAGCATGCTAAGAGGAAACTGAGGAATCCTTGAAAGTTCAAAACTAGGATGATGCTTATTACTAACTATATGTGAAATTAATTAAAGATTTAATTATTTGAGAAAAAATAAATTGGCAGTTTCTACTTTTTGAGTCATTAAAAACATGTCTATTGCTCTAGGGGTTTTGAGTGTATCTGTAAAAAAATAGACTATATGAGCTTTGATGTTGCAAGATTTTTTTTAACAGAATTTCAACTTGAATATATGCTACAGTTTTAGCTTTTTATCCCAAATATGCCAACCTATTTTCTCTTTATATATATATATATATATATATATATATATATATATATACATCTCCACCAAGATGTTTAAAAGCTATGAGATGATTTTCCCTTTAAAAAAAAAAAAAAAACACCACTTTTATAAAGCGGCACATAGAGTTATAGAGGACTTTCAGGCTCATTTATAAATTAAGAAACTGGCTAGTGAGTGTATTATGGCCCAAGGTTATATAGCTAGCTAAACATAAAACTAATAAGTATATGAAAGTTCCATAGAATAGTGTTCCTTCTGCTTGCTGCCTACTATGTGATTCAGTAGGCAGCAATAATGAGGTACATGCGGGAAGTGATACAAATTGATGTATTACAATTTTCTTTTTCTTTAATTCTATATATTTGTGTGCAATTATAACTTAAATGTGGTAATATCAGAATACTTGTTTCCTTCTGTTCCAATTTTCTTTTCAGTAGTCCATGCTTTAGTCAGTAAAACCTTAAAAATAAATTGATGCAGCAAAAGCCTACTATACATCTATTTTTACATCTATTCCAAGATCTAGGGCTACAGTGAAGTTCAAGATAAAGCATTTACATCTTTCAAGCAATTTACTATTTACATTGGCTATTTCTCAGTAAAATAAAAGTATTAAGCAAGTAAATATTTGAAGGACATAATTTGATGAATGAGTAAATGAAGAAACTAGATCAGTGAGTAGGATCCTTTGATAATTTTTAAGTTGACTGGATGTTCAGAGTAGTATCTCTGAAGAGATAACCTTTTTTTGTGGAGATCTGCTTGAAGAAATCAGGAATCAACCTTCAGAAGACTTTGGAGACCAATGTTCCAATAAAATACTGTAGTAAATATTTGCTAAGGCTCTGAGCTGAGAATCAACTTGCCATCCTGTGGTCCCTATAGCTCCATGTGTTCAGTACAGCTAAAGTGAAGATGGGGAAAGGGTTCCAAGGTGCATAGCAGCAGGAATCGAGATAATGTGGGGCCCAGAAGGCCATGAAAATGCATCTGGATATTGCACATAATTTTAAAAGCCATCGGCCTTAATTTTATTTGTTTATATAGGCCATAGAATTCACAGTTAATTGTCCGCAATTCAGGGTCATGTCATCCACAACCTACAGATAATTTTTTTGGCGGGGAGTGGGGAGTGTCTCTTCCCCCTAAAAATCCACTGAAAGGATTCTTACTTAGTAGATATCCATGTCTATGATCCAGTTAACTACATTTGTTTCAAATTTTAAATTTAAATAATGTTAAAAGTAAGGTACAGTAAAATATCCTAATGCATTCTAACAAAGTGAAGACAGAGTATTCTGCTTGGTTTGTTTTTTGGCAATAATTTTATTTTCAAAATATATTTATTATTTTATATAAAGAATTAGCATCCATGGACAATACAAACTTTTAAAAACAGAGATAATTAGGATAAACAGTTTTGCAAAATAATAATCTGCATTGTATTGGCACCAATAATGGAATTTTCCATGAAACAGTCTGGGTTATTTCTTACCTATACTTTTAAAAATAATTTTGTTTCTCCTGAACCATAGGTAAAATATGATCTGAGGGTGAAAAGAAAAGATTAGTAACAGTAACATAGTGTTATCTTGCTGTTGGTATTTCCAAATTTTAAAATTTTAAATTAATTCAGATACTACAAGTATAAAATATGACAGTTAACTGATTTTAATTGAAATTTTATATCCACATGTATAAAGCATTGCTATTTCTCTTGAACCTCTTCCAATTCATCAATCTGCTCAGCTGCCTTGTGAGTTAAAGGATAAGTATAAATGTTTATATGAAGCTGTGCATCGGGGAGCAACGCAATTAGGTGTGCTTTTAGTACTTTGAATGAAGGTAAAACCATAATAAACCTACAACCAAATAGTAATTTAAATAATCCCCAGCCAAATTAGACCTGGCTATTCCAATTCTGAAATCAAACAACCTTGATCTGAATCTGAGCTCCAGTTGCATTGACCTTGGATGAGTTACTATCATCTTGAGCCCATGTTTACTCAGTTGCCAAACAGAGCCAATAATACACACCTTATATAGTTACTGTGAAGTTTAAATGATACGGAGAACTTAGTAGAGTATCTGGGATATAATATTTGTATTATACATTACTGTGTAAGGTCAAAATATCCCAGTATCATTCATTTCCACATTTGGGATGGCAAAGTGTATCAGGACACATGCATCGAGATTTCCTTGGAGTACTCTGGTTGTTGCTTTCCAGTGATTTTCTTTACCTGCTGCATACGAACTCCCAGGTATCTGTCGCTTGACAGTTGAGATGTTTAGAGGATTAGTGCATTGAATGGCAGGTTGACTTACATTACAGTTCTGCCCCTGTGTAACTTGCCTTCATGTTCTTAAAATACAATATATCAAAAACAAGATTGATGATGACAAAGAGGAAGAAAACAGTTCTCTCACTGTCAAGCTGAACAAACCAGCATAACTTCAAAATAAAATTTAGACTGGATCTCAATTCCTTTGTCTTTTCAAAGAGAGAGATACTTTCTTTCTGGATTCAAAAATAAAAACACATTTATCTCCCAAAAGAGGGAAAAATATGAAGCACTTTTAATATTGCTATGTTCTATAAATTGCCAGTTTATCTATACCTGGAATAGCCAGATCTCAATCTGTTGGTAACTCTTCAAATTAGCCTTTGGTTCTAGACTTAGTATTGTTTTCCCTACATTTAAAATGTCAAAAGCATCATCTAATTTTTTGATTAGAGAAAGTGAGTTCTGTAGCAAAACTGAATACTAGAAAAGAGGTGGGGAAAATAGCATTTGAGGTTTTCCTTTGTTTTTATTCAGGGCTTGGATAAAATTATATTACTCAAAAAATGAAATAATTATAAAATGATATATAATGAGAAAATTAAAATGCTTTCTTTCCATTCATGTTTCTCTGTCCATTTTTCTTAGTCTGCTCTGAGCCACTCTTTTTTATTTATTTTATATCCTTTCTGAGCAACTTCATGCCACACAAGGAAATAAGAATATAGAGTCTTCATTTAACCCTCTTTTCTATTCCAAAGATACGAGATCCTACGCAGTTTTATCTTGTCTTCTTTACGCATATATACAGGTATATTACTGTAGTCTTCCATTGATGGGCTTTGTTTCTAATCTCTTGCTATTAAAAACATTACTACAATGAATAGCCATTACACAGACCATTTGACACACATGCAAGTGTATCTGCAGGATACATTCACAATAGCAGAATTGCTAGGTCAAAAGTTACGTATGTTTATAATATTGATAACTGCTGTGCAATTGCCTTATATAGGTATTGACATTCTACTGTTCTACCAACTATATATAAAAATCCCTGTTTCTCTTAACAGCTTGTCCAACAGAATATTTTACTGAGCTTATACTTTTCACTAATAGGTAAAAGATAATCATTCAGTATAGTGGTAATTTTTGTTTTATTAGTATTACTAAGATTGAGTATCTTTGCTTATTTTTCAAACTGTTTTTACATTCTTTCTGTGAATTGAGTGTTCATCTTTACCACTTAGATTTTGTGTTTGGTTATTGATGTTTAGTTTTTCAATTTTCTAGTTATACATTGTGCACATTAGAGGTATTATTCCTTTTATTATGGCAATACCATTAATTGATAATCTATTTTTTCCTCACTGATTAAGTTATTCTTTATCCTGCACTAATTTCTTGATTTTTTTATTTTTGGATCTCATAATTAATTTATCCATTAATGATCTAGTAATACAGTAATTTAATTATTGATGCTGTAAAATTTAGTGTCTATTTCCTCTCACTGAAATTTTTTTTAGTCTTTAGAATTTAAAGTTTCTTTGCTATAGTTATTAATTAATTTTGTCATACATACCTAAGGTCATCTTATTTAGCTTTATGAAATATTTTGATATCTTTATTGAGATCAAGCTAAATTAATTAAGTGACAAATGGAGAATTAGCAAGTTTATGAGCTGCACTTTGCTATCAACTCAGTGTCTCTTTTTATTTATTCAAGTTTTGCCTGTAACTTTTAGTCATTGTTGTTTAGTCACTCAGTCTCATCCAAATTTTTGCAACCTCATGGATTGCAGTATGCCAGGCTTCCCTGTCCTTCACTATCTCCCAGCGTTTGCTCAAATTCATGTCCATTTAGTCAGTCACGTCATCCAACCACCTCATCCTCTGTTGTCCCCTCCTCTTCCTGCCTTCAATCTTTACCAGCTTCAGCATCTTTTCCAAAGAGTCGGCTGTTTGCATCAGGTGGCCAAGTATTGGAGCTTCAACATCAGTCCTTCCAATAAATATTCAGGGTTGATTTCCTTTAGGATTGACTGGTTTGATCTCTTTGCCGTCCAAGGGACTCTCAAGTGTCTTCTCCACCCACAGTTCAAAAGCATCAATTCTTCGGCATTCAGCCTTCTTTATGGTCCAGCTTTCACATCCGTACATGACTACTGGAAAAACCATACTTTGACTATAATGGCTTATAAAATATTTCAAATAAGCCTTGCATATTTGTTTCCATTTGTTCTTTTGCACTTCTCTTTGAATATTATTATAAACTATTTGCTTCCACACTTCTACATGCTATCTTATAGGCTATATTTATTATTTTATATCTTCTGTCTTGTTTACTTTTTTACATATTAAAAGAATGTGTTTTTCCTTGTTCATAGCAGTTTTTCAGTTGCTTTGAGAGTGTTTATGGATATGCAATTATGTTGTCTATAAGTACTGAGCATTTTACTTCATCCTTTCTCTTTCTATGCTTCTATTTTTTAATGTTGTATAATCATCTAACATCTTTAGAACAGTGTTATGTTTCAGAGTCTTGTCTTAATTGCTTTGAACTCCTTTAAACATAACTATGGCTTTAGTTTGAATTAGATGATTTTTTTCATAATGTGGAAGTACAGATAAATCTTACTGTATTAAACATCTTTTAAAATTAATTTTAATATTATCAAATGCTTTTCAATATGTATGGACATAATCAAATGCTTTCCCCTCCTAAGACATAATAATATGAAGGCTTATATTAATATATTTAATCCCTTGGAACATTATACTCAGCAGAAAGAGTTTGAACATTGCCAATTTCTTTTTTCTCTAATAATGTTATAATTTTTGTAATTACTTGCTGTTTAATCATTGGGTAGGATTGTCTCAAAAAGCTGCTGGGACTGATGCTTTCCTGCTGCTGCTGCTGCTAAGTCACTTCAGTCGTGTCCAACTCTGTGCGACCCCATAGACAGCAGCCCACCAGGCTCCCCCATCCCTGGGATTCTCCAGGCAAGAACACTGGAGTGGGTTGCCATTTCCTTCTCCAATGCATGAAAGTGAAAAGTGAAAGTGAAGTCGTTCAATCGTGTCTGACCCTTTGCAGCCCCTAGGGAGGCATATTCATCTGTCTATTGAATTCTTCAGGCAAGACTACTGGAGTGGTTAGTCATTCCCTTCTTCAAAGGATCTTCCGACACAGGGATCAAACCCAAGTCTCTTGCACTGCAGCCAGATTCTTACTGTCTGAGCCACTAGGGAAGTCCCAAAGATCTCTTTCATTACTGGAAATTGTTCTGTTTACAATCTTTTTCCTCCCCTGAGATCTAGTGTGGTAATTTATATTTGAAAGAGAATATACAGATTCTTCTTAAACAGAGTGCTTTCTTATTATTCTTTTAGTATATTCTCTTTCTATTGTGTGTGTTAGTCTCTCAGTCAAGTCCGACTCTTTGTGACCCCGTGGACCCTAGCTCTCCAGGTTCCTCTGTCCATGGAATTCTCCAGGCAAGAATACTGAAGTGGGTTGCCATTCCCTTCTACAGGGCTTTCTGTGGTTACCTCTCTTTAATCATTAACCAACTTTTCATATTTCTCCCTTTCAATTTTATTTCCTCTTTTTACCTTTTATGTTATTTTCTATCATTTATATTATTATTAATAAAATTATATTGTTTGTTATAATATTAACTTTATTTTTTTGTATATTCCCCTATTGACCAAGTCTTTGAATTGCTATACTTTTCTGTTTTTTGTTTTTAAACTCTTGTTTTGGTTTATGTTATTATTTTTTAAATAAAATCCAAATAAAATTTCTTCTGACATACAGCTGATTTATTTTCCTCTTTTTTACATTTCAATTATTGTATAAAGCTGTACATTTTCCTCATGGCACTTCATTAGGTAAATAGTGTTTACATTATCATTACTTTCTAGAAATTGTGAAGCATTACTGATTTTCCTTTTTGATACAGAAAGTTTTTAAAATTAATATTTTTTTTTCATTTACAAGGAAAGTGATCTTTCATTTTTGTTTTGGTCTTTAAAATACCAGTTTATTACATTGAGATCAGGCCACAGTTTCTGCACTTTTTCTGTGTTTCAGAAGTAATTTAAAACTTATTTTGTAATACGCGGACTTTTTGGTGAATGCTCTGCATTCACCTGAAGAAATTCATTAATGGATTTGTATTACCATTGTTTTTTCCCATTACTAGTATTTCTCCTTATACTGTCTATATTTATGATTCATAAGTGTTAAGCTGGTAGAAGGCATAAACTTTAGTATTATGAAGGATCCTTATTTGTTTTACATAATATTATTCCATTTGTTTTCATTGTTCTCATATTACAACTATGTTTATATTTTCTGATTTTATTTCCTTAATATAATTTTACCTATTTATTTATTTTCAAATTCCCTAAAGACTTTTGTTCAGCTTTGTCCATTGTATACTGTATAGAGTTAGATTTTACTTAGTGATTAAATATGAAAATGTTGCTTTTCCTTACAATTGACAATTTACACTAAAGTTTTTTTTATATCTATATTTATCCATAGTCTCTTGAAATTACGCACAATATTTCTGAAACAGAAACGTACTGTTATCACTTACAGCAATAAATACACATTGCTACTATCCTTCTCCTTTTTAAAAATTTTTATTTTCTTTCCCTGGTTTACTGTCATATTTTTGTTAGACATATAGTTTTTTCCTTGTCAGGGTATATCACTTAAATTATGTTCTATCACATCAATTCATACATCTATTTTATTTTTAATGCTATGCTTAGAGAATTCAGTTGTTTTGTTGCTAAGTTGTATCTGACTCTTTTGCAACCCCATGGACTATATAGCCCCCAGGCTCCTCTGTCCATGGGATTTACCAGACAAGAATACTGGAGTGGGTTGCCATTTCCTTTTCCAGGGGAAATATTCAGTACTTACCATGAATCCCCTTTGCTCTGATTTCCCTCCCCCACCCAACCCAATATCTTTTTAGTTCAGTTCAGTTCAGTTGCTCAGTCGTGACTCTTCATGACCCCATGGACCACAGCATGCAAGGCCTCCCTGTCCAACACCCAGAGTCTACTCAGACTCATCTCTATTGAGTCAGTGATGCCATCCAACCATCTCATCCTTTGTCATCCCCTTCTCCTCCTGCTTTCAATATTGCCAAGCATCAAGGTCTTTTCCAATGAGTCAGCTCTTCACATCAGATGGCCAAAGTATTGGAGTTTTAGCTTCAACATCAGTCCTTCCAATGAATATTCAGGACTGATCTCCTTTAGGATGGACTGGTTGGATCTCTTTGCAGTCCAAGGGACTCTCAAGAGTCTTCTCCAACACCACAGTTCAAAAGCATCAATTCTTCAGCGCTCACCTTTCTTTATAGTCCACCTCTCACATCTGTACATGACTACTGGAAAAGCTATAGCCTTGACGAGACAGACCTTTGTTGGAAAAGTAATGTCTCTGCTTGTTAATATGCTGTCTAGGTTGGTCATAACTTTCCTTCCAAGGAGTAAGCATCTTTTAATTTCATGGCTGCAATCACCATCTGCAGTGATTTTGAAGCCAAAAATAAATAAGTAAATAAAGTCAGTCACTGTTTCCACTGTTTCCCCGTCTGTTTGCCATGAAGTGATGGGACCGGATGCCATGATCTTAGTTTTCTGAATGTTGAGCTTTAAGCCAACTTTTTCACTCTCCTCATTCGTTTTCAACAAGAAGCTCTTTAGTTCTCCTTCAATTTCTGCCATAAAGGCGGTGTCATCTGCATATCTGAGGTTATTGATATTTCTCCTGGCAATCTTGATTCCAGCTTGAGCTTCTTCCAGCCCAGCGTTTCTCATGACGTACTCTGCATATAAGTTAAATAAGCAGGGTGACAATATACAGCCTTGATGTACTCCTTTTCCTATTTGGAACCAGTCTGTTGTTCCATGTACAGTTCTAACTGTTGCTTCCTGATCTGCATACCGGTTTCTCAAGGGGCAGGTCAGGTGGTCTGGTATTCCCATCTCTTTCAGAATTTTCCACAGTTTATTGTGATCCACACAGTCAAAGTCTTTGGCATAGTCAATAAAGCAGAAATAGATGTTTTTCTAACTCTCTTGCTTTTTCCATGATCCAGCGGATGTTGGCAATTTGATCTCTGGTTCCTCTGCCTTTTCTAAAACCAGCTTGAACATCTGGAAGTTCACGGTTCACGTACTGCTGTGACCCTATAACTGCAGCGCTCCAGGTTTCCCTGTCCATCATCTCCCAGCGTTTGCTCAAACACATGTCATTGAGTCAGTGATGCCATACAACCTTTCGTTCTCTGTCACTCCCTTCTCCCCCTGCCTTCAGTCTTTCCCAGCAGCAGGGTCTTTTCCAATGAGTCTGTTTTTCGTATCAGGTAGCCAAAGTATTGGAGCTTCATCATCAGTCCTTTCAACGAATATTCAGGGATGATTTTCTTTAGGATTGATTGGCTTGAATTCCTTGCCATTCAAGGAATTCTCAAGAGTCTTCTCTAGCACCGCAGTTGAAAAGCATCACTTCTTCAGTCCTCAGCCCTCTTTATGTCAGTTCTCACATCCATACATGAATACTGGAAAAATCATAGCTTTGACTATATGGACCTTTGTCAGCAAAGTGATGTCTCTGCTTTTCAATACACTGTCTAGCTTTTCTTCCAAGGAGCAAGTGTCTTTTAATTTCATGGCTATAGTCACAATCCACAGTAATTTTGGAGCCTAAGAAAATAAAAGTCTATCACTATTTCCATTTTTTTCCCCATCTATTTGCCATGAAGTGTTGGGACCAGATGCCACGATCTTAGTTTTTTTAATGTTGTTTTAAACCAGCTTTTTCAGTCCCCTCTCCCATGTTCATCAATAGGCTCTTCAGTTCCTCTGTACTTTCTGCCATTAAGGTGATATCATCTGCATGTGAGGTTGTTGATATTTCTCCCAGCAATCTTAATTCCAGTTTATGCTTCATCCAGCCCAGCATTTTGCATGATGTACTCTCCATATAAGTTAAATAAACAGGGTGACAATGTTCAACCTTATCATATTCCTTTCCCAATTTTGAAGCAGAAATAGATGGTGTATTAAAATACAATATATTGATATATATGTTTCTTTGTTGACTGATTACACAGGGAACAGTATGGTTACTAAAAAAAATTCTTTAAATCACATTTCTTTCTCTTTAAGTTCTAAGAGGCATTACTCTGCCTTCTGTTTTGTTTCATCTTTTCTGTGGTTCTCTGTTTTTGAATTTTACTAAATATAATTTAATGTCAATCTGAGTAGTTAGTGAAATGTTTGTTCTTTTTATGGCTCTGTCAAAGGATTTGCTCTTTATCATTACAATCTACTACTTCAGTAGAAGGGCTCCATGTTGACTTCTGGGTCAACGTTTTCTGTCATATGGTATGTCTTTTAACTATGTGAATTCATATGCTAATTTATTCAGAAATATGTCATTGAATCGTACCTTCATTTATTTTTTCTATTCAAGTATTGGGTTTATTTCTCTGGCAGAATAATTAAGAATACTGTGTTTCTCCTTTGCCTTATATGTGGAACTGTGTATTTTTTGTCTCTGAAATGTTTTTAACTCTTTCTTGTTATTCATTCAGTTTTGGTTGTTCTTGTAGTTTTCATCCACTATATCCCTTACCCATAGTGTATGCTCTTCGATTTGTTTCTTCCTTTTTTTTTTTTGTAAAGGTTGTGCTTTTCTTTTCTCCTCCACCCCCATTTATTCCTTAGTTTCTGCCAGTTTAATTTTCTTCCTTTTTTTCCCTTGTTTATCTGTTATGTGGTTTTCACTAATGGAGGTAATTGCCTTATAAATATTTTTCCAATTTTAAGAGAAATACTTGGTCAGAATTCTCATCTGTTATGTGGGAGTATGTTTCAGGCTAAAACTTGAGCAAGTTTTCATGATTGTTGAAACTTTTCATGTAATGTTTTTTGTGATTATGCTGTGATGGCTTCCTTTTTACTACTTCATGGAATTAGCAGAATTTTCTTGGCCCATTGTCTTACAGAATCATCCACCCCTCAAGTTTTCTTTTTTTTCAGATTTTTTTTCTAAGCATCTTTTTCGGTGTTGTCCATATGAATTCTGTTCCATGGATTACATAACCAGTCACTCCAAATCTCACAGCTTCTGTTTCATGCAATAGATATAGGACTAGATCATTTCAGGACGTGCCCATTATAATTAGAAAGTGCTCTTTGGCTTGCATTTTTGGAAATCCCTGACACTGAGCTGCCTCATTTTTACTTCCATCTCTACAGTTGCTGAAAAAAAGAACTACAAAATCAGTTAAAATCTGCATACCCATTAAATTTCATTGTACATCATACCTATGAAGATATTAACAGCTTTGGTAGTTCTTTTTTTTTAATTCACATTTTTGGTTTTGTATCTGTTCAACTACATATTTAATTATAATACCAAAATATCAGTGACATCAGATCATTTCAGTTCAGCCTCTTAGTCATGTCTGACTCTTTGAAACCCTATGGACTGCTGCTAAGTCACTTCAGTCATGTCCGACTCTGTGCAACCCCATAGATGGCACCCCACCGGGATTCTCCAGGCAAGAACACTGGAGTGGGTTACCATTTCCTTCTCCAATGCATGCAAGTGAAGGTGAAAGTGAAGTCACTCAGTTGTGTCCAACTCTTAGTGACCCCATGGACTTCAGCCTACCAGGCTCCTCCATCCATGGGATTTTCCAGGCAAGAGTACTGGAGTGAGGTGCCATTGCAACACACCAACTCCTGGTGATGGACAGGGAACTTCACCAACTTCTTACGCAAACTCATGTCCATCAAGTCAGTGATGCCATGCAACCATCTCATCTTCTGTCATCCCCTTCTCTTCCTGTCTTCAATCTTTCCCAGAATCAGAGTCTTTTCCAATGAGTCTGGTCTTTGCATCAGGTGGCCAAAGTTTTGGAGCCTCAGCTTCAGCATCAGTTCTTTCAATGAATATTCAGGACTGACTTCCGTTAGGATTGACTTGTTCTATCTTCTTACAGTTCAAGGGATTCTCAAGAGTCTTCTCCAACACCACAGTTCAAAAGCATCAGTTTTTTGGTGCTCAGCTTTCTTTATGGTGCAACTCCCACATCCATACATGACTACTGGAAAAAAACATAGCTTTGACTAGATGGACCTTTGTCGTCAAAGTGATGTTTCTGCTTTTTAATATGCTGTCTATGTTTTTCTTCCAAGGAGCAAATGTCTTTTAATTTCATGGCTACAGTCACCATCTGCAGTGAATTTGGGTCCCAAGAAAATAAAGTCCATCACCGTCTCCACTTTTCCCCCATATATTTGCCATGAAGTGATGGGACCAGATGCCATGAGCTTAATTTTTTGAATGTTATGTTTTAAGTCAGTTTTTTCACTCTCCTCTTTCACTTTCATCAAGAGAATCTTTAGTTCCTGTGAGCATTCTGCCATGAGGGTGGTGTCATCTGCATCTCTGAGGTTGCTGACGTTTCTCCCAGCAGTCTTGATTCCAGTTTATGCTTCATCCAGCCTGGCATTTTGCATGACGTACTCTGCACATAAGTTAAATAAGCAGGATGACAATATAAGCCTTGATGTACTCCTTTCCCAATTTTGGGCCAGTCTGTTGTTCCATGTCCAGTTCTAACTGTTGCTTCTTGACCTACATACAGATTTCTCAGTAGGCAGCTAATGTGGTCTAGTATTCCATCTCTTTAAAAATTTTCCAGTTTGTTGTGATCCACACAGTCAAAGGCTTTAATGTAGTCAATGAAGCAGAAGTAGATGTTTTTTCTGGAACTTTCTTGCTTTCTCTATGATCCAACAGATGTTGGCAATTTGATCTCTGGTTCCTCTGCCTTTTCTAAATCCAGCTTGAACATCTGCTCAGTTCACGTATTGCTGAAGCCTAGCTTGAAGAATTTTGAGCATTATTTTTCTAGCATGTGAGATAGTGCAATTGTGCGGTAGTTTGAACATATTTTGGCATTGCCTTTCTTTGGGACTGGAATGAAAA
The DNA here is from genome assembly GCF_029378745.1 of Bos indicus. Lineage (NCBI taxonomy): Eukaryota > Metazoa > Chordata > Mammalia > Artiodactyla > Bovidae > Bos > Bos indicus. Next base: position 77,635,525 of record NC_091766.1, read on the forward strand.
CTGACCTTTTCCCGTCCTGTGGCCACTGATGAGTTCTCCAATTTTGCTGGTATATGGACTTTAACAGCGTCATCTTTTAGGATTTGAAATAGCTCAGCTGGAATCCTATCACCTCCACTATTTTTGTTTGTACAGATGCTTCCTAAGGCCCACTTGACTTAGCACTCCAAGATGTCTGGCCCTAGATGAGTGATCTCACCATCGTGGTTATCTGGGTCATTAAGATCTTTTTTGTATAGTTCTACTGTATATTCTTGCCATCTCTTCTTAATATCTTCTACTTCTGTTAGGTCCGTGATGCTTCTGTCCTTCATATCAATGGTTTAAATCAGTAAGTGTTTATGTTTTCCTCAAATAGTCCAATGCTTACATTTCTATTTTGGAAGCCCTTCTGGGCCACTTTGCTACAATCGATTATTTGGGAACATAGACATTTCCATATTAGACTCCAGTATCTTAAATATGACTTCCAGTGCCACTTTAAGTCCCCATTCCAGCCAGCTGGAAAGTAAGCAGATGAAAAATCTTAAAGGATAAGGCATAGGAAGAGTGTAATCAAGTCTTATATTTCATTGACAAAATTAGAGTCATGCAGTCTTAATTTCGTGCAAAATAGACTGGCATATAGTCTATCCAAATGCCCTGTAGGATAAGAACATGAGTTTGATGATCAAATAACTCCCTCTGCTACATTAGATTACTGAGACAGAAGTCCATGGATGTTTCATGCTACCATATACATATTAAAAATTGTTCCCTACGCTTTTTCTTACTTTGATTTTCCAATACTAAGCCTAAGATGTGATAGCTGTTTAGTATATATTTGATGAATGAGTGCCTAGTTGAGAGTGACTAGCTGAAAGAGCTGAATAGACAGACAGATGGTTGTTTCCTCTTTTTGAAGGATTAACAATGAAAAGGTAAGTGAATTGATCAGAAAAGACAAGTAGTGAATGTAGGTAAGTTGTCAAAACTATCCTTTTATGCCATAGCATATTCTTTTCTCAGTTCTTTTTCTTTCTTTCTTTCTTGTCTAGTTCTAGAGGATGAATGTGAGACTTCAGGTATAGAGAAATACAAAAAATAAAAGTTAAACTCCATGGATTATATCCCAACTTTAGGTTCACAATTGCTCTTATATATTTTTTCTCTTTTTTCTATTATATTTACATTTGTTTCTTATTCTGATTGAGACAGATTTCCACATGTGATATGATGAAGTTAATAGAAAGCAGCTTCTAAATGCGATATTTGGTTGGATTTAGGCATGGAATTTTTCAAAGTATCAACATGAAATTGTCCATAAAATTGGTATTGAAATTGTAAAAGTTTATAAAAAAGTTCAAAGTGTTTATTCTGCTTTCATCTGGCTTGCAATGAGAGAATAAATAGGAATGTGGACCAGAAGCAACTTGAGGAAGGTCTCTAAAATCTTCCCAAGTTAAACATCCATCTTAGACCTTTAATAGTAATGCTTCAAAGTTTATGCAGCTTGCACTAAGGTTTTTGAGTATTCCTCAGTGTAGTAGGCAGAATAACGGCCTTTCAAAGACATTCATGTCCTAATCGCCAAGATCTGTGAATATGTTACCTGACGTGACAAAGTAAAATTAAAGTAGCAGATGATATTAAGACTTGTAATCAGTTCACTGTAATTTAAAATGGAGATTTTATCCTAGCTTATCCAAATAGGCCCGACTTAATCAAAAGAGTCTTTAAGTGTGAAGGGGGAGGCAGGAATGTCAATGTCAGTGATACGATGAGAGAAAGACTCAATTGGTCATTATTGGCTTTGAAGATGGAGAAGAGAAGTTATGCAACAAGGAAAGTGCATATCTAGAAGCTGGAAAAGTCAAGAAAATAGGTTGCATTCCCTTAAGGCCTCAGGAAGGACTGCAACCATGCAGAACTTTGACTTTAGCCCAGAGTACCCATTTTGAACTTTTAACCTCCATGACCATAGTATAATACTTATGTGTTCCTTTCAAACTATTAAGCTTTCAGAAATCTGTTGCAACAGCAATAGGGAACTATGACACTAAATAAACCAAAATGCTTCTAGGTTATGAACTCTACATTTTTGCCAACTCATACAGAAGTGCATAGTTGATCAACATGAGGCCAATCATGTGAAAGTCTAAAACCATACAGTTGAATTATCTGATCATATTTGCTGTTTTATTTGACTTGTTGATCCCTACCAACTAATGTTACATTTCTGCATAACTAGCAGCATGTATTTTATGGAACCCTCTGACAAATATTTGATCATATGAGATGTCAAGATAAATTTTGGCAAATAACAAACCTGAGTGCTCACATTAATAAAGTACAAGAAAAATTATGTTTTGAGAATGATTTTAACACCCACCTCTTAAAAATAATTTAGTATTTGTGTGAAATTCAAATTCACATGTATTAGTTGGTTTTCCTCTCAATTTAAAAAAACTCGCTCTTTTCCCTGAAAACATATCTTAAATTTTGTATGAGGATAGGAAAGGCAAATAAACTTGACTAGGAGAAAATTAAAAAAAAAAAAAAAGTAGATAGGGAAAATTTATTTGTGACTATTTTCAACAAAAGTATACAAAGAAAATACTCAGAATAAAATTTTCTTCTGTACCAGGTATATATAAAAATGACTGTTACTTTTGAGTATTTCTTTAATGAAGTGAACTGTTTTGCTTAGTGACCTATTGATGATCTTGATTTTCATATTTGAATAGTCAACTAGGGGGGCTATTGTTTGGAAATGTAAATGAGCAGAAAATATCACAATGGTATGAATTATCTTTTTGATAACTTTATTAATTAAATTGTCACATGAAAATAGCAATGCTGTGTATGCCCTATAGGAAGGTTTCCTGCTTTTCTGAAGTATTCCAAAACAGAAACCAAACTATGAGCACTTAGGAAACACCATAATGTGTAAGGCCCAGAGTTAGATTAGCCGAATTGTTTTGAAGGGGCATCAAATAATTGATCAGAAAATAAAACTGTGATTATAGAATAAAATCACAGTTGAATTGAAGCAAATAATTACAAAAATAATTAAAGTCACAAATCTTCCCAGTAACAATGTGAAACAATTCTCTTTAGTGCCCCACGGGGATGGAACTTGCTAGCTTTGATTGGGATTAAACCTGGAGGTAAAAGAAAAGGAAAAGTGTGATCTGGAAGAAGTCATATTGAGAACATATCATCCATATAAAAAAAATAAAGTTCCTGAAAACTGAATTTGGAAGTTATGTGATTTCCATTTCAAAGGATGCAATTTATTATGGTTCCTTTAATGATTTTTAAAGAAGTCAGCGTAAGCTCAAGCTTTCATATAGAGATAGATTTTCAGTTCTCAGTTTATTTCTTTTGCTGCTTTGGTAAAATAGAGCCAACTTATTTCACATCTCTTGCTGAAAGAAGAGGAACTTAATTAAGGGGCAGATTTTTCATCCAGAAGAATTATAGATATAATTCTTGTAAGTAGTGTTGACTCTGGAGGAGTAAAATAACTGTTCTTTTGCTTTTAGTGCTTATATAGCTCACATATAATGCATTATAATATTCACCATTGAATGAAATGTTAGCAATAGAATAAATGATTTCTGAAAATATATATTCTATCCTTTAAAAAAATCTATTAATAAAAAAATACTACCTGAAACACACCAACACATTGCTTATATTCCAGTTGGCCTTCATGGCAGCTACTCAGCCTTTCTTTTGATGTATATGTTATGATCCAAGTGTAAATATCTACCCAGTCTGTGATCTTTCAGTTTTCTTTGAGATTTACTAAATAGGATTGCCCAAGCAAAAGATACACCATAAAGAAAGCCTTCAAAGAAAAGATAATGTTATAAAACCCACTCTTGAATTTAAAGCACCTAGTTATAAGCAAGAAATTCAACTTCAATTTTTAAAAGCTCCAATGTTTTAAATCATATTATTTTATTAATTCTGAATTATTTACTGAGCCCTGACTATATCTTTTGCACTGTGGGGAATATTGAACACTTAAGGGATTTGTAATTATATAGTAAGAACAAAGACTCCACATGATAACACACTGGAATAATAAGACAAGTTGGTATATAGTTGCAGAAATGAATGCAGCAGATAAATTACTGGATTTAGTGGGGTTTTAAGCTTCAAATTAATATTACCTTTTCAAATGAGTACACTATTCTGATAAATCTCATAGTTACTTCATGTTGTGTCTAGACAATCATGATCTCTCTTATTTAATAAATATCAATTCAGCATACACTTTGTTGAAACATTGTGTCCTGAGATCAGACTAAAATGATGAACAAGTGAGAAAAACAGACATAATTTTATCTCCCTCAGAGCTTATTCAGTAGTGGTAGGTACACAGGAGAAAATAGGTAATTACAATACAGTATGATAAATAATGTGAAGGAGTAAATCAGTGGCCACAAAATGCTGAGAGGGAAGCCAGTAACTCCAGCTTGGAGGGTCAGGACTGAAAGATGAATAAGAATTCACCAAGTAACAAGCATTGGCTCAGAATGTTCTGATAGAGAGCATAGCATACAACACATGTCTAAAGGTGGAGAAATAGAGAGGAAGGGAAGGAGAAGAGAAAGAGAGAGAGGGAAACTATCAATGGTCTGTTAAATAAGTGAAGAAATCAGTTGGTTATGATGGAGTCAGAGCAGAAGTGTAAAAAGAAATGAGGGTTATAGGGAAGGCAAGAATTATAAACAACATACATATACATACACACAACTTTATCTACATAATCAGGACAAAAACATTTCCAAGTGGCTGACAACCTATCTGAAGTTTGTGCCCACCAAAACTAACAGATCACCTTATGCTTTATTTTATTTTATTTTTTTAAGACAGTTACTGAATTTTTGGGCTTTCCTCATAGCTCAGTTGGTAAAGAATCCGCCTGCAATGCAGGAGACCTCGGTTTGATTCCTGGATCAGGAAGATCCACTGGAGAAGGGATAGGCTACCCATTCCAGTATTCTTGGGCTTTCCTTGTGGCTCAGCTGGTAAGGAATCTGCCTGCAATGTGGGAGACCTGGGTTTGACCATTGGGTTGGGAAGATCCCCTGGAGACAGGAAAGGCTACCCACTCCAGGATTCTGGCCTAGAGAATTCCATGGACTGTCTAGTCCATAGGGTCACAGAGTCAGACACAACTGAGTGACTTTCACTTACTCTATCTTTAGACTAATAATAGGGACAAGGAAGGGGCATAAAGGCAGTGGGAATCCCTCTGGTCACATCTACTCAAACTCTTTGTGGAATGGTCTAGAGTAGGGATTCAGTCTTCAGAGTGACTATATCATACATTCCCCACACCTTACTTTACAGCATGAGTTACACACCTGCGCTGTGAAGAACTCAGTCTCTGTTCTGCTAATAGATGTGTTTTGTTTTATCCACACGGTGATTTCTATTTTTCTTTTCCAGTGAGCATTTAGAAGTTTTCAAGTTGTCATGAAAAAAAAAAACTCCTATTCCCAGGGTCTTTTAAGAAACCTGATGCTCTGGCAGCACTGGACTTTCATTTCTTCATGGCAGGAAGTTGCTGGAGCGGAATAAAGCCACCCCCTGTAGGTAGGACAGGCAAACGTTGATTTGCTGCAGTCCTAAACACTCTTGCATTCACTCAGCCTTTACAGATCTTTGAAATGTTGACCTAGAGTGTAACATCCATGGCTATTATCCTTCCCACTGGCTTACTTTAGGCCTCACCTTGTCTCCTGGGATGCTGGCTTAGTATCTTTTTTCACTCTGCCTGGAATCATATTTTAGTTTTTGGCCATGGATCTATCAGTCTTTTTGGATTTGAATACATAGACTTTATTTTCCCATATATTGCCCCAGTTGACAGGTCCTCACATAGTCTATTACCATTTGCAGAATGTCAAATATCACTCTTCAGCTCCAAAATCTCCACGAGCTGGCCATTTCCCTTAGGAAGAAAGTCAAATCCCTGCCATTGTCCCATGAAGATCAATGATAACATTTCTGAAGAAATCACCAAACTGTGGCCTCTCACTGACTCTTCCCCAGGCCAATCAGTGGTTTAACAAATGTCAGAATTATAGTATCTAGACTGAAACAAAGGGAGCAAAGCAACACATAAGAAAAAGGAAAAGACTGTTTTTGGAAATTGAATGTGTATCACTTCATCTAGAGCACCTCTTCCAAGCTGACTCCATGAAATGCTCATGCACTTGACATTAAACATTCTCACTCTATACTTAACATATTTTAATGGATAAAAAGCAAATGAAAGAGTGTCACCAGCCCCAGATTCTTGGCGGTAGCATGATTGCCTGTAAGTAGCGATGAGCTAGAATTGCTGTTCCCTTCAGTCCGTTCCATAGTTAACGTGCTAAAACAAAAAGAAGAAAGCAAAAAATGCAACTTGGGCAGTTGTAGTCTGTGAAACCTAGCATTTTTAGGCTATATTTCCCAAATGATATTCAAACAATCATAGTAATTTGGCATGTTATATTCTTGATTCTGGTGGGCAGAGAATGATTATTTGAGAAAATAAGGTATATTGTGCTGTTTGATATTGCATTTCAGCAAAGAAGTACCACCAGCTGACAGTAATCAGGCAGGGGAGAGCAATTAGGCAGAAATTGCCCAGAATGGGACTGAGCTTAATGAAGGTATAAAGGTGGTGATCACTTGTGGTTTGGTCAGCACAATGGAAGTTCCGAGTACAAAATGTTCAACTTAGAAAGTAGAAAGTGTGAGTGAACTCCACATATTCAATGATCACTTTTAAATCTAAAGAGAGCCTGCCTGTGACCTGGAGAGTGGGAGACTAGTTCAAATACTGGGGACTCTGTGTGTGGTTTCCCACAGAAGAGTAGGTTGAGTGCACAACATGAAGAAATAGGCTATGATCTGTGAGAAGATGGCTTCCTTCTAGGAAAACATAGAACAGGTTTAGAAGAATATGATTACTCTATATGAAGTGAAATAACTCAAGAAGCGAGTCCAGGGAATGGGGACATGGCTTGAGTGAGAAAGGGACTGCGTGAGATGAACGATTTTTATAAAAGGTTAAAGCTATATGAGAAAACAAGGGTTAGAAAAACAGGTCACAACCACAGTGCCTCACTTTGCATAGCACTTTGCTGCTTGAATATAACTTATGGATAATGGATAAACCATCTTAGTTGCCTAATGAGGTGACAGGGTGGATTGGAAGGAGAATTTGAAATCATAGGCATAGATTTATTAGATTCGACACTTACTAATTTTGACACCTCAGTTCTATTATCTAAAATCTCTGACTCTTGGTTTTTTTTATCTTTACAATGGGGATAATACACCAAATGTATGGTTCATTGAAGTGAGAAATAAATGAAATTATATTCGAACCACATAAACCACCAAAGCTTCTGTAGAGGCTCAGAGGGTAAAGAGTCCGCCTGTAATACTGGAGACCTGGGTTCAATATCTGAGTTGGGAAGATCCCCTGGAGAAGGAAATTGCAACTCACTCCAGTGTTCTTGCCTGGAAAATCCCTTGGACAGAAGAGCCTGGTGGGCAGCAGTCCATAGAATCACAAAAGAGTCAGACCTGAATTAGTGACTAAATAACAACACTATTCAACCTAAGGCTGTGCCTAGTATATACATAGTGAACCATCATTAAATACTGGCTTTCTTCTTTGCTCTCTTGACTCATAAAATGATAAATGGTCTGCTGCTAACAGATTCATTCTTTTCAAGGCAAAATAACAAAGATCGGGCTAGAAGAAATAGGGATATTCTGTAAAGACATAAAGCAAAACATTTATAACATTTTGCATGTTTATTATACAGCATTTAATTTTTTAACATCTTCAAATAACTTCCATTTGATTTTCACAGTTTTTAAATTATAAAAAGTATTTTTATAGTTACATATTTTATACATTATACATTTTAAAACCTGTCGAGTGATAAAATAAAATCACATTGCTTCAATTAGCATTTAAATTAATTTATTATAAACCTATTGTATTCAAATCATTTTCCTTACCTCTTTTTTAATCTACTTCATTTTCCTCTTCCCTACATATTTAATAATTCTGTGATATCATGATTTTATAATAAGAAATATATATTTGGTCTTTCTCATCATTTATTGCACAGAGCTCCTAAAACCATTGCAATTTCTGAAATGACAAAAATATCTTTGTATTCATAACAAACCCCTTTAACCACACCTGTATTTATGATAATTAGATCACTTCCGGAAGCCCCTAAGGATATGTGCATGCATCTGTGGCAAGTCGCTTCTGTCATGTCCAGCTGTTTGCAACCCCACAGATTGTAACTCACCAGGCTCCTCTGTCCATGGAATTCTCCAGGCAAGAACACTGGAGTGGGTTGCCATGCCCTCCTCCAAGGATCTTCCTGACCCAGGGATCGAATCCATGTTTCCTGCAGCTCCTGCACTGCAGGCAGATTCTTTACTGCTGAGCTACCAGGGAAGCCCCCTCCTTGCCACCCCAAGGATGAGGGCTGGTTATCATGGAAACAAACATATGATGGAGGGCTAGAACTTTCAACTCAACCTCCATGATCTCTGGGGAGGCAAGAGGGTCTGGAAGTTGAGTCAATGCCAGTGGTCAGTTTTTTTTTAAGCAATCACGCCTATTGTAATGACACCTCCATAAGAACCTTGACGGACAGGGTTTGGAAACCTTTAGGGTGGGTGGAGACTCAGGAGGAGAGGCAAGTGGAGAGCATGGGACTCCTTCCCCATGCCTTGTCCTATCCATTTCTTCCATCTGGCTTTTTCTGAGCTATATCCCTTTATAAAAATCAATATATAGTAAGTACAATGTCTCTCTGAGTTCTGTGGATAGATCTAGTGAATTAATTGAACCTAAGGAAGGGGTCATTGGAGCCTCACCTCTGTAACTAGTGGGTCAGGAGCACAGGTGACCACTAGGACTTGTGATTGATGTCTGAAGTGGGGAAGGGAGGGGTCTTATGGAACTGAGCCCTTAATTGGTGTGACACAAGGGTATCTCCAGTTAGACAATGTAGAACTGAATCAATTGTAGGGTACTTGACTAGTGTCACAGAATTACTTGGTACAGAGAAAAATAAAACAACATGTATAGGAATTGGTGTCAGAATCAGACTTTCTCACCTTTTCCTTTCACTCTTACATCATTATTTTTTTCTAAACTACTGATGACATTTTTATTCTCATAATATAATTTCAATCTATTGTTTTTATTTTTCTCAGTTTGGTAAATGTACCTATAGAAATTAAGAAATTTTAGCTCCTGTAATTGTTATTATCATCCGGTTTTTATTTTTAAATACCTCCCTGTGATTGTTATCTAATATTGTGCAACCAATTACTCCAAAACTTACTGGCTTAAAACAATGAGCATGTATTCAGTTCAGTTCAGTGGCTCAGTTATGTCTGACTCTCTGTGACCCCATGGACTGCAGCACGCCAGGCTTCCCTGTCCATCACCAACTCCCAGAACTTGCTCAAATTCATGTTCATTGAGTCAGTGAGGCCATCCAGCCATTTCATCATCTGTTGCCCACTTCTCCTCATGCCTTTAATCTTTCCCAGCATCAGGGTCTTTTCCAATGACTCAGTTCTTTGCATCAGATGGTCAAAATATTGGAGCATCAGCTTCAACATCAGTCCTTCCAATGAATATTCAGGATTGATTCCCTTTAGGATTGACTGGTTTGATCTCCTTGCAGTAAAGGGACTCTCAAGAGTCTTCTCCAACACCATATTTCAAAAGCATCAATCCTCTGGTGCTCAACTTTCCTTATGGTTTAACTCTCACATCCATATATGACTACCGGAAAAGCCATAGCTTTGACTCTACGGACTTTTGTCAGCTAAGTAATGTCTCTGCTCTTTAATATGCTGTCTAGGTTGGTCATATTTTTTCTTCCAAGGAGCAAGCATCTCTTAATTTCATGGCTGCAGTTACCATCTGCAGTGATTTTGGAGACCAAGAACATAAAGGTTGTCACTGTTTTCATTGTTTCCCCATCTATTTGCCATGAAGTGATGGGACTGAATGCCATGATCTTAGTTTTTTGAATATTGAGTTTTAGGCCAGCTTTTTCAATCTCCTCTTTCACCTTCATCAAGATGCTCTTTAGTTGCTCTTTGCTTTTTGCCATAAGGGTGGTGTCATCTGCATATCTGAGGTTATTGGTATTTCTTCCTGCAATCTTGATTCCAACTTGTGCTTCATCCAGCCCAGCATTTCACATGATGTACTCTGCATATAAGTTAAATAAGCAGGGTGACGATATAGAGCCTTGACATACTCTTTTCCTATTTGGAACCAGTCCATTGTTCCATGTCCAGTTCTAACTGTTGCTTCTTGACCTGCATACATATTTCTCAGGAGGCAGGTAAGGTGGTCTGGAATGTTCATCTCTTTAAGAATTTTCCAGTTTGTTTTGGTTTTCATAGTCAAAGGCTTTGGCATAATCAATAAAGCAGAGGTAGATGCTTTTCTGGAACTCTCTTGCTTCTTCGATGATCCAGCAGATATTGGCAATTTGATCTCTGATTCCTCCGCCTTTTCTAATCCAGCCTGAACATCTGGAAGTTCTTGGTTCATGTACTGTTGAAGCATACTTTGGAGAATTTGGGGCATGTATTAAGTCATTGTTTCTGTAGATACAGAATCCTGTCAGGTTAGTGCTTGATGCCTCAGACTCGAAATTTCTCATCAGGTTGCAATTGATTCGCCATGTCAATTGTATGGGACTTTGGTCTCATCCAAAGGTTCAGCTGGGAGTAGGAGAATCTGTATCTGAGTTCTCGCTGGTGACTGTCAGCAGATCCCATACTTTTCTCAAATGGGCCTCTCCCCAGCACTGCTTCACAGCATGGAAATTTCCTTCTCTCAGGCAATAGTCCAAGAGAGATCACAAGACAGAATTTCTTCCTTTCATAATCTAATATTGGGAGTGTCATCCAGTCACATCTGCCATATTTTAGTCATAGAAGGAAGTAAAAAAATTCAGCCTCCACTTAAAGGGACAGGATAACACAAGGGCATGCCTATCAGAAAGCAGTGATCATTGGGAGTCATCTTAGAGATTGTCTCTTATCTAAAATTTCCTTTTGATATTGGCAGACCACCTTAATTCAGGTCCTCAGTGTCATTGTAAACTCACTATTCATTAGGATTGCACTCTGAATTTTTTTTGAGCCACCTTCTTCACTGGCAAAATATTTATATATTAAAAGTTAGGTCTGTTTGAGTATTTCTAAATTAGGGAAGGAGGAGTTTCTATTATCTTTAGAATTAAACAACTGTAAAGCTTTAGGGCAGAAAACAAGGTCTTTGAAAATCTATCTCCTGTCTTCCTCACCAGCTTCACATCACTATCAGTGTCTCTACTCACTGCCTCAGAAATGATCCTGAGGAGCAAGATGAGCTCAGGAAGTGATGATGGCTCATAAAAATGCTTTATATATTCCTGTGCTAAAATCGGACCATTGGAAATGTATAATATAAAAATCCTGACATTCTTTAGATGATATTTTCCTAGATGAATCCTCAAATCTTAGCAAGTGAGTCTACTTCAAACATGTAGGGAAGGCAGTTCCCTAGGCATAGCTGCTATTTTACATACCAACTCATCAAATCTTCAAAACAATGCAGGATGCTTTCAGATGTCCTCAATATTTTCCCCAAATTTCCTCCATATCTTTTTTATACAAAATATTCTCTCTTTAATGTAACACTTGCACAATAATCATACAATATTTCCTAGTATCACTGCTTTGGACTAATTATAAAATGAAGGATCGAAAGACTGGCCCCACATCACACAACCAGTGAGCGAAAGATCTAAAACCCCAAAGCAAATGTCTCAAATCCTCTCCTCCACAGAGCACTCTCTGATGTTGCTACAAGCTGCATCTTATAAAAAACATGCTAAGATAGATGTTTCATTTTTCCTCTGTCTTTTTTTTTCCAGAAATCAGAATGTAAGCACCCCAAATCTTAAGTATTCCATTTGTTTCTATAAAGATAATAAGATGTACCAGTTGTGAAATATGGCTAAAGTAAAAAGGGAGGTTTGAATTATAAAGGCTGAAATTAACTATCAGTTTAACACAGAGCATACTAAATTTAACTATTAATTTAGCATATAATACATTTTTAATAAGAACAAAAAAATTTAAGAGGCAAAATCCTGCTTATGTGAATACATGGAAAAAAGGCAGCTCAGATAATGAATATCTTTATACTGCATATTTTTGTATAATTCTATCAGAAAGAAATGCTATTTGCTTAGGCCAACTTACAGCTACCTTTCCGTATAGCACTAGAGAATTTTTTTAAATGATCTGTACTAGTCCTTCCTATGGCAAATATTGTCCCTTTGACAGTCTTTAGTAACGTGTAAGTGTGATTGTGGGCCTGAATCTGGATGAATAGAAGCAAAGCTATAGGTGAATCAGCATGTGAAAATGCTGTTTAAATAAAAGGACACATTTTTTTTTTCCTACTGGATAGGCCAGAGCAGAACTGCTATCAACATGAAGATGGTAAAAATGTAATGGTGTGCAGAGTTATCTCAGAGGGAGTGCGTACAATTTTATCTCTCTGTCTCCAGGGGAGTATATGTAAACTAAGCACAAATATTTTTATGTGTGGCAGATTTTTAAAACTAATTGTTAGTAAACCATGGCCTCACAGAAAACCTCTAAGGAGCAATAAACTGGTCCAGTATTAAGAGCATTGTAAAATAAAATTTAGCTAGTGTATGTAGTGTATTCAAAGGGAAGTGGTGGAGAATGAAGCAACAATACCATGTAATATTTGGTTGGTATGAAAACATTCTAAATATGCATTAGAGGACCAAAAATTTGGAATGAAAGGTGTTCAATTAAAAATAAAAGTTGTGTGGTGGTCTGTTTATTAGAGGGAAAATTTTAACTTTCCTTCATTTTGTGATAAAATATGAACATATGCACCTGCTTTTAGGGACAATGAGGACAAGATCTCAATTAGCTGAACTAGATTGAGATTAATTTTAAATGTATTAGGGAAAGAGTTTTAAAATACCCAGATAACATAGTAGCCCACCTCATAAATCACCGACAAGAGTAAACCTACATTTTTTGAACCCTGAGTCATTTGGCTGGCAAACAGGTACTCTGAAGGAAGAAAATATAAGCCATGTTTCAATTATTTTTTATTAAAAAATTTGAAAATTAGGCATTGCTAATCATCACATAAAGAAAAATGTATTTTAACCCAGCATTTAATGGATAAAATACCATGGCCTCAATGATGTATTTTCAAATTTTTTGGACAATGTAGTTTATTACATAGAGTACATCATATATTCATGGAAAATAAATCATGTTAGTCATTAGTATTAAATTAACGAAATTTAGATAGCAAAGGCATTCCCATTTGTTGACTGTTTTATAAATTTGAATTGCATGTACTATTCTAAACTTCTAAAATATGGACAGTTCATTGTCATTTGAAGACTCTAATTGAATTTTTCTCTGGGTGTAAAGCAATAAAGTAATTCTCCCTTTCCCCAGCCCCTGCAGTTGAGGACTGAAATTCAGGTGACTAGTGTTTGTTACTAGCTACTATTAATATTTTATTCAAATAGATGTTTTCAGTTTTACAGTTAGAAATAAAGTAAATGGAGTGACTACAGCAACAAAAAAATCTAGTTGTTTTGTGGAAAGTTCTTTGCTAAAGGGTTCAGGGGTGGAATATGAAATTTAATGAGTGTAAATGTCAAGTCATACATGTGCAGGGAAAGAAGAGCTAAGTTCAATTTAAATGGCAGTGAATTAGTTAACGGGGGTGAAGAGATAAGGATAAATAACTAGATCCGACGTTTGAATTCTCAGTGCATTATACAGGAACCAAAAAAGCTAATAAGAGGCTGACTTTTACCAAGACCAATATATTATCCCAAGGATATTGTACTCCCTTGTTTCATGGGAATTAGACCAAATCTGGAATGTACAGTGAAGCTTTACTGCTTCTTTTCTTTTTTTAAGAAATGTATAGTGAAGTTAAGAAGTTTTATGTAGACACAATTAACTGAGGCTTGCATATAACAAAGTCATTATTTCTCAAAAACATGCAAATAATTAATTTGATGAGGATTTAAGTAGTCTTTAAAACTGAGCTAGGATAAAAAATGTAAATAATTTACCCAAAAGTTTTTTTTTTAATGTGAAGCTAAAAAAAAATATTAGTGAAAGTACATATCCTGGTGATAATAGTTGAGTTGTGTTTAATTTCAGTTTTATACAAGCTGTTTTAGAATGTTGCATGCATAACTTTTGGCCAAATAAAATAAAAAGTTGGCCTCCTAGAATGTGCCTATAATATTGATAGTTCATTTGAAATGTATCACCCTTCATATGTATTGTATTAGTCAACATAAACCAATAATTGAATATTTGTCTTGGGTGATACTCTTCCTTATATTATGATAATATGGTATAATATATCATATTATATTGTTGCTTATATCACTAATATGATATAAGCTACAAAATGTCAAAAAAATTGTTTTTTTATCTTTTTCACAGCTCTTTCTCAGACTTCTAGAGCTGTGCATGGCACAGAGCAGCTGCACAGTAACCATTTGTTGAATGAATGATTGAATAAATGAATGGGGTCCTGCTTCCCTATCACCCACGTGTTCATCAATGGTCTAGATTTTCTTGTCTTCTTTCTTTTTAAAAATTTGAACAGAACAGGATTAATATTAAAAAAAAAAAAAGATTTATAGGAAATTAACAAAGACGGAGTAAAAGATAACACTGAAGAAAACGCTAAGGCTGAGGGAGAGTAGTCAAGGAAAGAACAACTTTTGGGAGAGTGAATCCCGAAAGTTTAGGATTCTGGCTCATTGGCAAGAATGTGGCTGTGGCCCATTTTGGGGTGGAGAATTTGACTGAGTTGTCCCACATCAGAGCAGGTCCACAGTCCTTGGGCAGAGGCTGGCTGGGTGCTAGAGAAATGCTCTGGGTAGTACCTGCTGGGGGAGCTGCTGAACTAACAGGAAGCAGTAGCCCACAGACCACCAGGAAGCAAGCTGGGGAGCCACAGGATCTAGACTTTCTTTCTGATGAATTTCCATCAGTAGCACCGTGTGAAATTATACAAAGTAGACAAGGGAGGTATGCTGTGTCACTGTGGCCCTCAAAGAATTAGAAATTAGATTCAGGTTGAAATTTAGGTACCAGCGTTAAAATTCCTCTTGCCTGTGTTCCAAAGAACCTTAGTTATCTAATCTCAGTTTTCTTGTCTGTACATAGAACTCTTTTGAGGATTAAATGAAATAATCTATACAAGTGCCTAATATCATATCTGATCATAGTAGGCCCTAATTTGATTATTTCTCCCTAGTCCCCTTTTTGTTGTTTAGTCACTCAGTTGTGTCTGACTGTTTGTGACCCCACGGACTGTAGCCCGCCAGGCTCTTCTGTCCATGAGATTTCCCAGGCAAGAATACTGGAGTGGGTTGCCATCTCCTTCTTCAGGGGATTTTTCCTCACTCAAAGATCGAACTGACATCTCCTGCATTGGCAGACTGATTCTCTACCTGTGAGCCACGAGGGAAGCCCTAGACCCCTTATATGACCTATTCACAGTTTCAACCAGTAATAACGCAATTAATTCATGCCCCTATACCTTGCTATACCTAATAACAAATAAATAAATAAAAGCAACCATTCTAATTCTGAAATAATCCCAATTCCTTCTCTATCATCTGTGGGCAAATGCTCTTTGGCTAAGCATACAGCAAGATGTTGCCTGGAATTTCTACTACAAAGCACTTATTGCTGTTTGTCACATCTTAATTTTCCAAAACAATTACCTATAGCTATAATCTAATTTGATCTGCACATCCATCCTTACAGGAATCAAAGAAGAGGCTGTGTTTCCTGTCCTCATTTAAAACATGAAGAAACTGACCCCCAGAATAGTAAATGATGGCTCAAAGATAGTAGCAATAGAGAAAAAGTCAGTGTCATCTGAGGGCTGGCTCCATCACTTTGCAGGTAAAATCACCATGTAGTAGAGTGATTTTTCAACTAGATTTTTTTTCTATTTTTCCAGGTATCTGCTTATTTGTTTTATTTTGGCACAAAGACTTTTTTTGAATGAAATATTACAAAAACATCTGACTTTGAAAGAATCAAACTGAGCTGTTGTGGTCAAGGTAGGAATATGGAAAGAGAGTCCAGTCCTTGGACTTGCCCTTCTTAACTTCTACAATTGGCCCACTAGGTAAGAGGAAGCAGCCTGTACCTTTAAATAATCAAATTTCTTATTTAATTAATAATGCTCACTAAATGCTATAAAACAAAGGAAAAAAACACCTGGTTCAACTTCTAAGGTCCCTTGCCTTATCAAGATTTCCTTCTTTGAAATCTGCCTCTGCCACAAATCATACTATCCATTGACTTCAGTCTATTGTGAAAGATTGCTTTTTATTTTTTTAATATATTACTTGGGTAGGCTACAGTGAGATCTACTCTCTTGTTACTGAAGATGCTGAATGCACACTCTGAGTGCAGTCAGGTCTCAGACACAATATAGAATGGACACATAATTTAAACCTCTTTTAAGATCAGAATAGCCGTATAACTGCTTTTGACCTAAGATGGTATTAATTTTAAATTATTATTTTTTAACTCCTCTGGCTATCCCTCTTCCTCACTGTGTCTGCCATCTAACTTCCCAAATCAAAACTTAATCCTCTGAATGGAATTAATTTCTTAAAATGAGTCTTAGCTCTTAAGTGGTTAAGTTGTACCTTTGGGATCTCACAGAACAGTATCAGTCATCTTATGTCAAGCAAAAAATAACGTCTAATCTTTGACAGAAATGAATTACTTCATATAGGACAGCTACATTCGGTCTGATACTTGTTGTCAGGTTTCACAGGGAAACGAGGAACTAAGAAATAGATTTCATCAAATTCGGAGATGGGAGGAAATGAAATCTTAGCAAAGAAAACAAGTTATGCCTCTGAAATGAATTGTATGAGCAAGAAGATATATCAGGTGAAAAGTGAATGTTAAAATCCTTTGCCAACAGATGACATAAAGCATTTTGGACAGATATTTAAGGGCAGAAAGTCTTGATATTACAAGTTCATAAAATATTCATGTATTCAAGAAAACTAAATGATCTCTAGATTTGGGAATTGCTTGTAAATATTCTCTAGTTTTAGCAATATTTTTTTTTTCATGATACTCCTATTTCTTTCCATGAGCTGCCTATTTGATATGAGACTAGAAAAGGAAAAAAGAAAAAGAAAAAACCAAGGTTGTTGTGGAAAGTTAATTCTTGAATGTATCTAAAGAAACTTCTCACACTTCTTTATCTAGATTACTGCAGATTTAAATACAAGGACCACATGGACTGTCTTGCATCAGCAAAGCATGAAAGATCACATTTGTCAAAAAAAAAAAAGAAGGCGGCAAGAGGGCCAGAGAACTTAGGGATTAAGGGTAGGCAATGGAATCTTTCAACTCAAAGTCACTTCTCACCATCTGTTTGTGGTAGGTTGGCTGTGACAGAAATCATTACTATCTAGAGGCTGTTCAGTTGTCTCCTAGCTGTCAAAGGCATGGCAGTCCTCTTCTAGCTCTTGTTAGACAGATGTCCATATCACACAAAACCTGTCCTGATTAGCAGCCTGTGAATTTATCCCCTTAGGGCAATGTGAGACTTTTCCATCTCTGCCAACGTGAGAGAGAAAATGCTGCTTCAGGTGCCGTCTAGAGGCAAAATGCTTCATCTTCGTCTTCTCCAGGAAGATCATTTGGAAATGGATACTCTGCTCTTTTAGCCTTTCAAAAATAGTTGACTCCCCAAAGTTAAAAGACCTTAAAAATGCAGTTTGCAAAATTTAAATATATAAACTTCTAGTATTCCTTACACAATAGAACATGCTAGTTTTGGAGAAAAGTATATTTCTTGATCTCTGTCATCTCAAACCTTAAATTTAAGGAGGCAGTAGCATATACATTGTTAATCTTTGTTTATATGTAACATATAGGGATTTTCACAAAGTTAATACACCTATATGAAAATATGCCACGATCAACATCCCCAGAAAGCTCTTCTGTCCTTCTCCTCTTAATTCCTAACTTTCCCCAGAAAT
This sequence comes from Bos indicus, assembly GCF_029378745.1. Classification (NCBI taxonomy): domain Eukaryota; kingdom Metazoa; phylum Chordata; class Mammalia; order Artiodactyla; family Bovidae; genus Bos; species Bos indicus. The sequence goes on from NC_091766.1 coordinate 77,653,701, forward strand.
ATCCTGTAACTATGCTCCATTACTGTTGGTTTGGGGGATGATTCACTAATATAACTTTCCTCTTGATGAATTATTCTATTATAACTAGCAAAATGAAAATGATAGGAACATTTGAAGATGAGATTTACAACCTTGAGGTTTGGGTGACCTCTGGCCAAAGGTTGTTATGGTTTGTACTTCTTTTTAATGGTTTCATCTCATATTTGTCTGTAGATGAAGGTACCAAAATGAGGGAAAGGATTAAATGCAAGGCCTTAGGCCATAAGGAATAAGTTACCCAGAACCCTGCTAAAAGAAAGGTGAAGTATAATTAGCTCTGCATCAAAGGTAGTGTTTTATTTCTACCATTTAATCACTTTATAATTTTAGGTGAAATATTGAGCTCTTTGGATTTCAGTTGCTTCAGTTATAAATGGGAATACTAGTAACAACTTTCTAAAGTCATTTTCATGGGAGCTTCCCAGGTGACTCAGTGGTAAAGACTCTGCCTGCCAATGCAGGAGACACAGGTTCCATATCTCGATCAGAAAGATCCCCAAGAGAAGGAAATGGCAACCCACTCTAGTATATTTGCCTGGGAAATTCCCACGGACAGAGGAACCTGGCAGGATACAGTTCATGAGGTTGCAGAGTCAGACGCAACTTGGTGACTAAACAACAATAAAATCACTTCATACTACCATCTGTGATTCTAGAAAGAGTCCAAAAAAGCATTTTCCCCCACTTTATACTCTCTTATCACTAACTCTGCTACAAAGTTGGAGGATTGGCTCTTTAGATGGTTGCATAATGACCAGTGGTAGATGGAAACTTCTCATGATGCCTGTTTTGAGCTGGGGGATGCAAGATATGGGAATGAATCTCTCTTTATGCCAAGGTCACAGCCAAAATGTCTATTTTAGACTATCTCAAGTCATGAGGCTACACTTTGTTCATTCTTAGCAAATATCTTTGAGAGGTAGGATACAAACTTAATCTTTTGCATTATACAGATAAGAAGCAAAATCACTGAGAACTCAAATGATTTATGAAGTGGCATGTACAAGTTAGAAGAGGAAAAAAAGAAATGTGGCCTCTTGTCTCCTCTTTCAGCATTCTTTTCAAGGACTTTCTGTTGCTCCTGGACTCATATGCACTTTTGATAGTCACTAGTATGAATATTGGAGAGACTGTATTCTGCTGAATATAGAATGTGAAAAGACAAAAGGGTCCTTTCTTATTAAAGCCTTGACCTCTGGTGTTCAGTTTTCCCAATATTAAGTGCATGGGCAAACTGCTTAATGGCAGAAATGTCACTGCCGGAACTTAAAAGAGGTTAATCAATACTAAGCCTCAATCACAATTTTACCATGATGTTTCCAAACACTGGAGTTCTCATGGAGACTTTTACATATTCACGGAAATTCTTCTAGAGCATAGAGGTCGGGCTCTTTAAATTGTCTAAGTGTTGTCAACCATCAGCAGGTCCCTGTAGATTATAAACAAGGAACAGAGCTACTGTCCTCCTGCTTGATACTTGTTTTCCCTGAAGAGCCTGGAGCTGCTGGCTGAAATGTCAGAATAAAACAAGACTTGCCTGTTTTTAGATTCAGCTCATACTGTTTCCCTCCTTTTTAATCATATATCAAGATCTTAAACCCGCTACCTTTTGAAAAGTCCCAAGTTATGGAGAGTTGTGGTCAATAAATATGGAATACACTTAATATATTGTAACATAATGTGTTGTTTGGTTTGCTTATTATAGAAACATATAATTTTGTTGTTGTTCTTTTGGGTTTTGCTTTTGCCTGTCCTAACCAGTACATGTGATTAGATCCTTGGCCATAAAAATGAGCATAATACCAAGGGTTGTAGAAGGAATTAAAATAAATAAAAACATAATAGAAATAAAATTGTGAGATGTCAGTGTCCTAACCAGAAATTTCATCTCTTATAATATCCATGCCTCTTCCGTTCTATCACATGATCAGAAAAAAATGTAAGAAAAGGAAGTACTGCCAATTTCTAGCTCCAAAGATGAATATGTTGAATAATAGAGAATAAGAATTGGAATAGCTTCAACTGCATCAAGGAAATCATTAAATCAGTACTAGCTCTTATGTTGGGTAGATGATGGTTTAGTGAAAATGTAAGTAAAGGTGAGAGTTTGAGTTGGAGGCATAGATAACGTGGGTACTCCATTCACTCATGCAACAAACATTTATTGATGCTTTTATGTGCTAAGATCTGCTCTAGATCCTGGGGATGAAGTAGTGAGCAAATGTTTGTGGAAATTGCATTCCAATGGGAAAAAATAGATAATTTAAAAAATGTATATGTCAATGTTAACTTGTATGAGAGTTAAGAGCCGGCAGTAGAAGTAGCTGTAGCTCATAAAGCATAATTATACACGTCCTGTCTCGTGTTTAGTATCTAGCAGTTAAAGTGTTAGTCACTCAGTTGTGCCCAGCTCTTTGTGATCATATGGACTGTAGTCCACCAGGTTCCTCTGCCCATAGACTTCTCCAGGCAAGAATACTAGAGTGGGTAGCCATTTCCTTCTCCAGGGGATCATCCTGACCCAGGGACCGAACCCAGATCTCCTGCATTGCTAGTAGATTCTTTAGCATCTGAGCCACCACAAAGCAAGAGAGTGAGCCATGTATATATATCTGGGAAAGAGTGTATAAAGCACTGGCATATAGCATATGCAAATTCACCGAGATGGGAATATTCCTGATGCACTTCAGGAAGAATACAAAGAGCAGTAGATACAGTGAATCATAAGAAAGATGGTAGGGCATGATGTCAGAGGTGGGAGGGCGTCCAGAACCCACAGTACTTTAGAGGTTATAACAAGTATTTTGAGTTTTACTCAGAGTAAGGTGGAAGAGTGTTAAAGTTTTAAGCGATATTTGTTGTCAGATTTGCCTTTCAAAAGGATCATTCTGTGAGACTGGATTGTTGGCTTCCCAAGATAGAAAACAGGGAGACCAGTATGGAAATACACTAATTTTGGTGATAATGTAGGTGGTTTCAACTAGGTGGTAGCAGTGAGAGTGGATAGATGAAGCTTGGGTCTGAGTACTGAAAAGGAAATCTGAATGCCTTGGTGATGGATTGAGAGTGAGATGTGAGACGGAAGACTCAGGATGGTACCAAGGTTAGTGGCACAAAGCAGTATAACATGGGCTTGTCATTTACCAAGTTAGAGAAGGTTACAAAATAAATTGGTTTGGAGAACATGGGGGAGACAGGTTTAAGTGAACCATGATTTCAAGTTCAGGCAACCTAAATTTGAGATCCTATTAGACATCCCAGTAGAGATATCGAATCAGGGGCCAGAAATATGAGTTGAGTTCAAGGGTCAAGTCCAGACTAGTTTATCAACCTATAGATGAATTTAAGGCTATAGATCTGAGTTCACCTAAAGCAGTAAGCAAGATGGTAGACTAAGCAAAGTTATTTAGTAAAAAAGGTATAAATCATAAGTTATCTCTAAGGTCCTTTTAAGCCCTTTTATTCTTTTAAATCTAATACAAATTAGTCTTTAACATAAATTTGAAATCTATTTATAATATATTCTTGAGAATATATTATAAGTGTATTATAAAGTGTAAGTTCTTGAGAATCATCTCTGTTGTTGATCACACTTCAGACAGTGAGTTATAGTGCCATTATCTGGACTTTACAGAAGACCTGGTTAGAACATTTTTCACTTAGTCTTGTGTACACAAATAGAACATTGTCTTCTGTCCATTGTTCTTAACCCCCCTTCAATTGTGTGACATTCTTTCATCCATTCTCATAAGGTTGCTTATCAGATAGTACACTGCCCTTACAGTGAAATACTGATTAGTTTGTAGGAGTATTTTCTAAAGTTGATAAATCAATGTACAAAAAATACAGCACCTCGTTTCAAAAGAAAGTTAGCCAAGCCAGTATTTTTCAAAGCACATTCCAAATAATACTCATTCTCAAGGATTTAATTTTGGAAAATATTTTGCTAAACAGGTTTCTATACTGCAGGATTTCTCAAGGCCTTTAATAAACTAATCTAATAAGCATTGAGACCACAGAATATAAAAGAAACTATATGTATTTTTGTTGTCTTGGATTTGTTTTTGAATTTTTTTTGAAGTACTTGTCATAGGTCCAGTGTCATGAAGAGTAAACTTGCTTATTCAGTGGCTAAAATGCATAGCTATTCAGTCTACTTTGATTTGAAATAATAAAGGTGTCAAGTATCTCTACAAGCAGTAGCAAAGAATGGACATTATGCTTTATATGAATTATTCCATTTATACATATAATGTGTATACTGAAATTCTCCCCATGTTGCATATGCAGGAACAGGAATATAGAAACAAGAAGTAATAGCTTGTTCAAGCCACAGTACTAATTGATATTAATTGCTGCAGTTTCAACCCAGAGCCTTTCATTTCAGAGCCAGCTCACCAAATCAGTGGTTCTCAAAGTATGGCTCCTGGACCACATGCATTAGTATCATAAGTGAACTTATTAGAAATGCAAATTAAGTTCCATGAATCAGCAATTCTGGAGGTGGAGTTCCATACTCTGTACTTTAGCAAACCTTCTAGGCAATGCTGATACACACAGCTTATGAGAATCACTGGCTTAAAGCAGTGCAATAAACAGAAATATTAGGTTGGTACAAAAGTAATTGCAGTTTCAGACCATGAATTTTAAATCATTATAACCAGACTCAAATATATCTTTATTAATCAAAATAGGAACCATTAGGATCAACACATTATTGCCAATGAGAAATAAGTTGGTTTATTCCTGTAGCATAAAACTCCACACTTCAGGATTTGATGAATTCTTGGAAAGCATTTTCTGCCTCCTGCTGGTTGTAGAGGCATTTTCCCTTCAAGAAGTTAAGATGTTTGAAGAAGTGGTAGTCGGTTGGTGAGAGATCAAGTGAATATGGTGGATGAGGCAAAACTTGGTAGCCTAATTCATTCAACTTTTGAAGCACTGATTGTATGATATATGGTCAACCATTGTCAGGAAGAATTGGGTCCTTTCTGTTCACCGATACGGGCTATAGGCATTGCAGTTTTTGGTGTATCTCATTGATTTGAGAAGCATACTTCTCAGATGTGATGGTTTCACCAGGGTTCAGAGCTATAGTGAATCAGACGGGCAGCAGACCACCAAACAGTGACCATGAACTTTTTTTGGCACAAGTTTGGCTTTGGGAAGTGCTTTGGAGCTTCCTCTCCATCCAGCCACTGAGTTGGTCATTGCTGATTGTCATATAAAATCCACTTTTCATCTTATGTCACCATCCAATCCAGAAATGGTTTGCTGTTGTTGCATAGAATAAGATAGATTGACACTTCCAATCGATGATTGTTTTTGATTTGTAGTCAGCTCATGAGCTCACCTTTCCAATTTGCTACAAATGTCAAACAAGCATAGAATAGTCAATGTTGAATTCTTCGGCAGCTTTTCCTGTGGTTGTAAGAGGGTCAGCTTCAATGATTGCTTTCAATTAGATATTGTCAACCTCCAATGAACAGACACTATGCTCCCCATCTTCAAGGTTCTCGTCTCCTTTGCAAACCTTCTTGAAGCCCCATTGCATTGTATGCTCATTCATTAGCAATTTCAAATGCGTTACTGATGTTGTGAATTCTCTCTGCTGCTTTATGATCCATTTTGAATCTAAGTATCACTCAGATTTGATTTTTGTCTAATATAATCTATATAGTCTAAAATACGTATGAAATGGTGACTCAGATGGTAAAAAATCTGTCTGCAATGTGGATGACCTCTGTTCAATCCCTGGGTTGGGAAGATCCCTTGGAGAAGGGAATGGCTACCCACTCCAGTATTCTTTTCTGGTGACTTCCATGTAGAGTCAGTCATGACTGAGCAGCTAATACACTTTCAGTGTTGTTAACCAAAAAAAAAACCATAAAGCAAGAAATGAGAATTAAAATGATGTGTAACATAACCACACTTATTTAAGAACATATTCCAGGATCAAACAACCAAGGCAACAAATGCAAAACCGCAAGTACTTTTGCCCCAATCTAATAATACTTGTGTATTGTAATTAAGTCCAAGAAGGTGACTAGGTTAAAAGGAAATAATCACTTATCTGTTCTAAATTAGAGATTTCATCTTTTATTAATATTATAAATCAGAAATACCCATGGTACTCCTAAACCACCAAGATGACCTTGAATATCCTTAGGTGAGAACAGATGTAAAAGCTAATAAAAGCACCACCGGAGATTTTATGCATTTCCAGAATTGGAATATGTAGAAGTCAATTGGGTGAGGGGCACACTTATTGGCTATTCCATATCAATGCTTTCCAAATTGATGTGCTTTAAAATACCCAGGGCATATTGTAAGTATTTAGATCCTGGTCCAGTCTTTAGTGGGTCCTGAGATGCTTCATTTCTATTAAGCTTCCAGTTGATGGTGATATTGTTGATCTGAAGAAACACAGGTTAAATATCAAAGGCCTAATTCATTCTTTGAATTTCTCATTTTCTCAAACATTATATTTAATAATTATAAAATTAAAAATGGATTTATTTAGAAAACCTCTCTAGAGAATTCTAAGTACTCTGAGTGCAACACATTAGTATTTTATGCTTTATCTTTTGCTGTTACATGATTATTGATCAGCCATCTTGGTCTTCTAGGAACAGGTTTAGAAAGTAGAAAGGTTCAGTGCTAAACTGAGTAAATCCCAAATACTGGATGTCATCTTACAAGGATATGTACATCTACCTGTTATAGAGTGACCTTATCCTAATCTAAAAGTACATTCCAGTCAAGTGACCGCTTCTAGTGTTACCCTTGTATGTAGGAAGACGAGGAAATGGATTGGGTTTGCAAACGTTTGTTGCCCATTGATTTTTGATGACCTTACATGAGTCTAAGTTTCACAGACTGACAGGTGGAGCCACAATCTGAACTCAAGCAGTCTGTCTCTTGAGCCCTCAATCCTAACCACTATGGTAGGCCAATTACTCCTCTATGCACTAAAGTATAATAAGTTTCCCCTGTGGCTCAGGTGTGTTAATAACTTAACTTTTATTTACATTAACTTTTCATCGTATCTTTTATGAATTATATTTTGAATAATTCTATGTGTCTTTTTTAAGTAAATAGAAAAAATATTTGTTATATGTGTACATGCAAAAATACTATTGGAATATATGCTTCAAAAGAATATGGTGACCTTTACCTATGAAATATATATTACATATTTATAATGCATAGTAAATTGTATATAATTAATATGTATGTATATATATATATATATATATTTGCTAGTAAAATAAAGTGTAAGAACTCCTACTTTCCCTTACAGCCACAGTGTCCTATTAAATTTTTTTAAGATCCAAATTCCTACTCATATATCTTTGAATTCTTTTTAAGATCAAATGCAGAAATAGATGTTTTTCTGGAACTCTCTTGCTTTTTCCATGATCCAGCGGATGTTGGCAATTTGATCTCTGGTTCTTCTGCCTTTTCTAAAACCAGCTTGAACATCAGGAAGTTCACGGTTCACATATTGCTGAAGCCTGGCTTGGAGAATTTTGAGCATTACTTTACTAGCGTGTGAGATGAGTGCAATTGTGCGGTAGTTTGAGCATTCTTTGGCATTGCCTTTCTTTGAGATTGGAATGAAAACTGACCTTTTCCAGTCCTGTGGCTGCTGCTGAGTTTTCCAAATTTGATGGCATATTGAGTGTAGCACTTTCACAGCATCATCTTTCAGGATTTGAAATAGCTCAACTGGAATTCTATCACCTCCACTAGCTTTGTTCATAGTGATGCTTTCTAAGGCCCACTTGACTTCACATTCCAGGATGTCTGGCTCTAGGTCAGTGATCACACCATCGTGATTATCTGGGTCATGAAGATCTTTTTTGTACAGTTCTTTTGTGTATTCTTGCCATCTCTACTTAATATCTTCTGCTTCTGTTAGGTCCATACCATTTCTGTCCTTTATCGAGCCCATCTTTGCATGAAATATTCCCTTGGTATCTCTGATTTTCTTGAAGAGATCTCTAGTCTTTCCCATTCTGTTGTTTTCCTCTATTTCTTTGCATTGATCACTGAAGAAGGCTTTCTTATCTCTTCTTGCTATTCTTTGGTGTGGATCACAATAAACTGTGGAAAATTCTGAAAGAGATGGGAATACCAGACCACGTGATCTGCCTCTTGAGAAATTTGTATGCAGGTCAGGAAGCAACAGTTAGAACTGGACATGGAACAACAGACTGGTTCCAAATAGGAAAAGGAGTACATCAAGGCTGTATATTGTCACCCTGTTTATTTAACTTATATGCAGAGTACATCATAAGAAACATTGGACTGGAAGAAACACAAGCTGGAATCAAGATTGCTGGGAGAAGTATCAATAACCTCAGATATGCAGATGACACCACCCTTATGGCAGAAAGTGAAGAGGAACTAAAAAGCCTCTTGATGAAGGTGAAAGTAGAGAGTGAAAAAGTTGGCTTAAAGCTCAACATTCAGAAAACAAAGATCATGGCATCTGGTCCCATCACTTCATGGGAAATAGATGGGGAAACAGTGGAAGCAGTGTCAGACTTTATTTTGGGAGGCTCCAAAATCACTGTAGATGGTGACTGCAGCCATGAAATTAAAAGACGCGTACTCCTTGGAAGGAAAGTTATGACCAACCTAGATAGCATATTCAAAAGCAGAGACATTACTTTTCCAACAAAGGTTTGTCTAGTCAAGGCTATGGTTTTTCCTGTGGTCATGTATGGATGTGAGAGTTGGACTGTGAAGAAGGCTGAGCACCGAAGAATTGATGCTTTTGAACTGTGGTGTTGGAAAAGACTCTTGAGAGTCCCTTGGACTGCAAGGAGATCCAACCAGTCCATTCTGAAGGAGATCAGCCCTGGGATTTCTTTGGAAGGAATGATGCTAAAGCTGAAACTCCAGTACTTTGGCCACCTCACGCGAAGAGTTGACTCATTGGAAAAGACTCTGATGCTGGGAGGGATTGGGGGCAAGAGGAGAAGGGGACGACAGAGGATGAGATGGCTGGATGGCATCACTGACTCGATGGACGTGAGTCTGAGTGAACTCTGGGAGTTGGTGATGGACAGGGAGGCCTGGCATGCTGCGATTCATGGAGTCCCAAAGAGTCGGACACGACTGAGCGACTGATCTGATCTGATCTGATCTGAAGATCAAATAGCTTAATACTGAAAGACTATGCCTGATCACAATCCACCCTATTCCTTTTAAAACTCTCCTTTGAAAATCCTTTCATTTGTTTTTTTTCAGCTGCTCAGTCATGTTCAACTCTTGTGACGCCATGAAATGCTGCATGCCAAGCTTCTGTGTCCTTCACCGTCTCCCAAAGCTCACTCAAACTCATGTGTCTTGAGTCAGTGATGCCATCCAACCATCTTGTCCTCTGACATCCTTTTCTCCTGTCTTCAATTCTTCCCAGCAGCAGGGTCTTTTCTAATGAGTTGGATTGGCTTTGCCTAAATTCTATAGGTCATTTGAATGGCAAGCTAATAAACGAGTGCATCTTAATATCAAACTTAACATATTGGAAACAGAATTAGTCCAAGGGAGGTCTAGGCTATTTTATTTTTAAATATTTAGTTTAAAATTGTTTTATATTCTGATATCACATCTTCATGAGCTCTTAAGACATTGTTAAGAATTTCACCAACACAGAGTGAGTTTCAAGTCCTATTCACAGAACCTAGATTTGAAATGACTCCAATAGGAGATAAAACTCTTAAAACAGATATATTTTAATATGCATTTTAATATATATTGATATCCTATATATGTATGTATGTATATCAATGTATAAAAGATATACTAGAAACATTTTAGAAAAACAATATGTCACTATTCCTTAAATTATTCTTCATAATCCAGATTATATTTATCACTCCAGTCATTTTCTATTAATACATCAAAGCCTTAGTTGATCCATTTGAAAACACATATAGTAAATTTAAGCAAGCTAAAATATTAATAGAGAGTATCCTAAAATGGACTTTCAATTAAGTTCTCTATTTTTTCCATGCAGATGATAAAAATTACATTATTCAGTACGGCCATTTTTTAAAGTTCCTTTAAACATCCATCACTTAACCAAATAGCCAGAGAGTTCCACTAGAATACTTTTCAATGCTGGTTAAAATACTTTTTAGAAAATTATGGCCTCTCTATTCAACAACAGGGGAAAAAAAAAACCAATAGCAGTTAAGTACTTAAAAGGAGATGTGCTCTGTGTTTTGCATGGATTTTCTTAATTATTATTCATAGTAAAGCAATAGTCCTCTCAGTCCAACCACATTCTTCTTGCCATGCTTGCTGGCTTAGCCACTGTGACACCCCCATTCTCTGAAAGTAGCATCTTAATCTCCTTTTCAGGCTTCTTCCTTCTCCTACACTCAAACTTATAATTCTAGCCCATGTTATAGACTGAATAGTCCCCCCAAAGTGATAGATCCAAATCCTAACCTGTGAAAGTGAATTTATTTGAAAATAGGCTTTTTTCAAATCTTAAATCTTACTCATAATAGTTAAGATTATAATAATTAAGAATTTTAGATTGAAATCAAGCTGGATATAGAATAGGGGTGAAATTCAATGCCTGTCGTCCTTATAAGAGAAAGGAGAGAGAGATTTAAGACCCAGAAAGCTAAAGATTGTGTGAAGACAGAGGCACAGATTGAAGCTATGTTGCCACAAGCCAATGAATGCCAGGAACCAGGAGTTGGGAGAGACAAGGCATAATTCTCCTTTTGGAGCCTTCAGAGAAAGGACAGCCATGCCAATATCTCACCTTTTGACTTCTGGCCTCCAGAAGAGAGAGAATACTGTGAGAGAACATTTCTCATAACCAATTACTACAAACCAGGTAGCCTAAAAAACAGATAGTTGTACTCTCACAAAATTCTCTTCTGATATACCCATGCCTTTTTTCTCACTTTTCCTTTTTTCCCTATCTCCTCAGACCATATGTGGCAAATATATGCTGAGGAATCAAAAGTTCTGTTTAGAGTATAAACCTCTTGTATGCGCCCAAGATGTCTGTCTGCTTTGTGTTTCTACTCGGCTGACATCTTAGCACTCCACAGTGACATGTCCCCCCCAAAGCACTTAATTATTAGCTCCCCAAAAAGAAAAGTCAGGTTTATTTCTCAGTCTACTTTATGTCAATTTGTGTCAATAATATCTCCCCCAAGCTTCTAGGGAAATCTGGAATCATTATTTTCTTCTGTTCAAACTCTCTCCCCACTGTATCAAGACCCCTGTGCATTATACATAGTTCTCAAATTAATCCATCTCTCCTAATCTCCATTATCCTACACATGTGTTCAGTTTTTACTGAAACTTCCTTCCCTTTTTGGTTTCTCTGGTTTCTTGTCTCCCTTCAGTTCAGTTCAGTTCAGTTCAGTCGCTCAGTTGTGTCCAACTCTTTGCGACCCAATGAATTGCAGCACGCCAGGCCTCCCTGTCCATCACCAACTCCCGGACTTCAATCAGACTCACGTCCATTGAGTCAGAGATGCCATTCAGCCATGTCATCCTCTGTTGTCCCCTTCTCCTCCTGCCCCCAATCCCTCCCAGCATCAGAGTCTTTTCCAATGAGTCAACTCTTCGCATGAGGTGGCCAAAGTACTGGAGTTTCAGCTTTAGCATCATTCCTTCCAAAGAAATCCCAGGGCTGATCTCCTTCAGAATGGAATGGTTGGATTTCCTTGCAGTCCAAGGGACTCTCAAGAGTCTTCTCCAACACCACAGTTCAAAAGCATCAATTCTTCAGTGCTCAACCTTCTTCACAGTCCAACTCTCACATCCATACATGTCCACAGGAAAAACCATAGCCTTGACTAGACAGACCTTTGTTGGCAAAATGATGTCTCTGCTTTTGAATATGCTATCTACGTTGGTCATAACTTTCCTTCCAAGGAGTAAGTGTCTTTTAATTTCATGGCTGCAGTCACCATCTACAGTGATTTTGGAGCCCAAAAAAATAAAGTCTGACACCGTTTCCACTGTTTCCCCATCTATTTCCCATGAAGTGATGGGACCAGATGCCATGATCTTCATTTTCTGAATGTTGACCTTTAAGCCAACTTTTTCACTCTTCACTTTCACTTTCATCAAGAGGCTTTTTAGTTCCTCTTCACTTTCTGCCTAAGGGTGGTATCATCTGCGTATCTGAAGTTATTGATATTTCTCCCAGCAATCTTGATTCCAGCTTGTGTTTCTTCCAGTCCAGCATTTCTCATGATGTACTCTGCATGTAAGTTAAATAAGCAGGTACTCAAATTACATCTCTCTAAAAATGTAATGCTCAAAATTCTCCAAGCCAGGCTTCAGCAATATAACTTCCAGGTATACAAGCTGGTTTTAGAAAAGGCAGAGGAACCAGAGATCAAATTGTCAACATCTGCTGGATCATCAAAAAAGCAAGAGAGTTCCAGAAAAAAATATCTACTTCTGCTTTATTGACCATGCCAAAGCCTTTGACTGTGTGGATCACAATAAACTGTGGAAAATTCTGAAAGAGATGGGAATACCAGACCACCTGACTTGCCTCTTGAGAAACCTGTATGCAGGTCAGGAAGCAACAGTTAGAACTGGACATGGAACAACAAACTGGTTCCAGATAGGAAAAGGAGTACATCAAGGCTGTATATTGTCACCCTGCTTATTTAACTTATATGCAGAGTACATCATGAGAAACCCTGGGCTGAATAAACCACAAGCTGGAATCAAGAGTGCTGGGAAAAATATCAGTAACCTCAGAAATGCAGATGATACCACCCTTATGGCAGAAAGTGAAGAACTAAAGAGCCTCTTGATGAAAGTGAAAGTGGAGAGTGAAAAAGTTGGCTTAAAGCTCAACATTCAGAAAACTAAGATCATGGCATCCGGTCCCATCACTTCATGGCAAATAGATGGGGAAAGAATGGAAACAGTGGCTGACTTTATTTCTCTGGGCTCCAAAATCACTGCAGATGGTGACTGTAGCCGTGAAATTAAAAGACTACGTGGTAGGAAATTAAAAGACTCCTTGGTAGGAAATAATTGTTATGACCAACCTAGACAGTATATTAAAAAGCAGAGACATTACTTTGCCAACAAAGGTCCGTCTAGTCGAGGCTATGGTTTTTCCAGGCTATGGGCATGTATGGATGTGAGAGATGGACTATAAAGAAAGCTGAGTGCCAAAGAATTGATGCTTTTGAACTGTGGTGTTGGAGAAGACCCTTGAGAGTCCCTTGGACTGCAAGGAGATCCAAACAGTCCATCCTAAAGGAGATGAGTCCTGAGTGTTCTTTGGAAGGACTGACGTTGAAGCTGAAACTCCAATACTTTGGCCACCTGATGCAAAGGGCTGACTCATTTGAAAAGACCCTGATGCTAGGAAATATTGAAGGCAGGAGGAGAAGCGGACGACAGAGGACGAGATGGTTGGCAGGCATCACCGACTCAATGGAGATGAGTTTGAGTAGACTCTGGGAGTTGGTGTTAGACATGGAGGCCTGGCATGCTGTGGTCCATGGTGTCGTGAAGAGTCAGACATGACTGAGTGACTGAACAGAAAAGTGAAAACTGTTATTCTTAGACTGGTTAAGAGACTTGCCTAAGATCACACAGCTAGTACAGGACAAAATCAGATCTATGGCCACAGAGTCTACACTCATCCCAGTTGTGTCATCTGCCAAAAAACTGCCTCAGAGTTTCAGCAGTCATTCCAAAGCTCTCTTGTTAATGACTGATTTTTCTAACAACCAAGGACAAACCATATTTAAACTTAGACAAGAACACAAAACTCTAATATTATTTTTACTTCCCTGGGAGTCTTAGGATAGGAACTAATGACAGTACTTTGTTGGAAATATTTTGTTAAATGAAATTATCCTTTGTAAGATATATTGTCTTGATTATCATTTAAATACTGACATCATCAGATTTATGAGGTGGACATATATATGTACACTTCTGAAAATTGATACAAATGAAATACCTCAAGTCCTAATAACCAAAGCAAATGTATAAAACTTTGGATTCAGCCAAATTCTTTCATTGCTATGAGTCTTGAATTGATTTTTGTTATATAATTGTGTTGATGTGATATTTACTCAGCTCATGTGTTTTGCTTAATTTTTTGTCAACTAGCTGTGGTACTCAATTGTTGGTTAAGCAGTGGTCTAGATGTTGTGAAGGTAGATTTTAGGTGTGACTTACTCTTAAATCAATAGTCTTAAGTCAATAGTACAGTAAAGCAGCTGACTCTCCCTAACATGGGTGGGCCTCATTTAATCAGTGAAATACCTTAGGAGTGAAAAATGAAATACCCCAAGGAGGAAAGAATTCTGCCTGGAAACTGTCTTTGGTCTCAAAACTGCAATTTTCACTTTGTCCTGGGTTTCTAACCTGTTTGCCGACCTGCAGATCTCAGACTTGCCAACCCCCACAGTCATATAATCCAGCTCCTTAAAATAAATCTTTCTTTCTATATATCCATACATCTTATTGGTTCTGCTTCTCTGCAGAACTCTAGCATGCCATGTTACACTTATATGAAGGAACAGCTTCTAACAGTTTTACTTCTCTTTTTATTTTATTTGTTAAAGCAGTTGTGAAAATGTAGTGAGTTTCAAGAAAAGGAGAAATATAATTCACCTCTTGATAGGGAATGTCAAGGTTCTGGAAGAGCATGGGAACTCCTAAACAGGCAATATTGCCAAGGTCATTTTTGTAAAATACAACCTGACATATCAAGTGTCCTGCTTCGTGATTCTTTTTACTCTTATTGAACCAAATACTTCTGTCTTTTTCTCCTTCCTACAGAAATTTCCACCTCCTCTGTGAAGATTTCATTGATCAATACTTCCCCTTTTTTGACATCATTTATTGCTTATCATCAGTCATTTGGCATTTAAATACCATCTAATATATTATGCTCTGTAGCCAAAGGTCATAGTAGTAAAAAAAAAAAGGACTCTGGAATTAAGAATTTGGTTGAAACCCACCTCTGCTATATCTTAGCGGGACAATTGGCAAATGAATTAGTCTGAGTTTTAGTTTTCTTGTCTGTAAAATGGGAAAATAATAGCATCTTCCTCATGCCTTAAAAAATAAATGAGAGAAGGTTCATAAAGAGTATTTCATGATTTTAGCTAATATTTTTTCAGCATTTTCTATACGTGAGGTTTGCTGCTCTATTCAGCATATGATTCAAGCCGCATGGCATTATATAAGCATTTGAAATCTGTTTTGTTAATGTGGCATGGTCAAGATACCTAATCTTTGAACAATTTAAAAGCTGAACTTTGAGTTCCTAATTATGGTTTATTATTTTTTCACCAGATTATGATGTCTCCCTTTTGTATGCCTGCTATTATGTCTATCCATTGTAGCTGACTGACTTGTTAAATTAATGAATATTCATTTTTTTCAGCTCTACTGAGTATTATTGACAACTGAAATTGTAAGATATTTAAATTATGTCATAGCAATTTTATATATGATAAATTGTGAAAGGATTCCCATCATCTAGTTCATTAACATATTTATCACAGTGTGTATATTTTGGTGAGAACATTTAAGTTCTTCTCTTAGCAAATTTCGGTTACATAATCAGTATTATAAACTATAATCACTATGTTTTGCATTAGATACTCAGACCTTATTCATCTTACAGCTAAAAGTTTGCATTCTTATATCAACTTCTTCCTAGTTCCCCCATCCTTCAGACCCTGGCATCTATTTCTGTGTGCGTGTGCGTGTGCGTGTGTATGTCAGTCACTCAGTCATGTCCAACTCTTTGCAACCCCCAGAACTTTAGCTCACCAAGCTCCTCAGTCCATGGAATTCTCCATGGAAGAATACTGAAGTGGGTAGCCATTCCCTTTTCCATTTGATTTTCCTGACCCAGGAATGGAACCCCAGTCTTCTGCATTACAGAAGTGCTAGTTTCTAAAAATAAGTGATATTATGTAGCATCCATCTTTGGCTCATTTTGCTTAGCATAATGCCCTGAAATTTGATACATATTATCACAATCCCGTTTTTAATTGGATTTTGGCACCCCACTCCAGTACTCTTGCCTGGAAAATCCCATGGACGGAGGAGCCTGGTGGGCTGCCATCTATGGAGTCGCAGAGTCGGACATGACTGAGAGACTTCACTTTCACTTTTCACTTTCATTGGAGAAGGCACTGGCAGCCCACTCCAGTGTTCTTGCCTGGAGAATCCCAGGGACAGGGGGAGCCTGGTGGGCTGCTGTCTATGGGGTCACACAGAGTCGGACACGACTGAAGCAACTTAGCAGCAGTAGCAGCAAGAGTGTTATTTGGTTATTGAGTTGTGTGAGTTCTTTCAAGTCCTATTTATAACAAATTGCAATGAATATTAATCATATAGTCACACAAATAATATGACTATGTATATATTTCAAATCCCAACAAATAATTTAAAGGAATCTTAGAAATCTTGCTGATCTTAAGACTTGATAGAGTTTATGAAATGAAATCAACTGTGTTTTATAGATATGTCTGGTGTTCCCAAGGATCTTTAGTAATGAAAGCCATTCACTCAAGATTTGTCATTATTAATACATGATACCCTAGGATTATATTAGATTTATAGACTTCTGTACTAAAATTTCTGTGTTTCTTATTAAATAATACCTTTGCATCAGACATATATATACACACCTTGGTTGTTGTGCTCCATTTAAATTAAATAGAAAATCATGTGGTACAAGCAGAAAGGTTTAGGAACATTGTAGTAATAGAGATTTTTATGCAGTTATCATTTTTTCACTTGTTTGGATGAGCTGGATCCTAGAACTTTGAAAGAGGACTGAATTAGTATTTCAAAATACTCAAAAGAATTTTGGCATTTGACTAAATGGTGGTATTATTTGCCACCACCAGCTAATTTTTCAATATGGCTGAATTTTAAGCCTGTCATCTGTGAAACCTATATATTGCACAGATGACTTCTAAGGATCCTTGAAGTTCTAAAATTTAAAATCGTAGACTACAGTCTAAGTAAAACTACTTTTCTTTGCTCAACATGATACTTAAAAAATGAAATGAGCTGTTAGTGCATATAAACAGTAGGACTTATTAAAATAAAATTAGAAATAAAGTTTATCTTAAAAAATAATCAGAAAACTGTCCAAACTGTAACCACATTCACATATTACCAACTAACTGGAATGGAGTACTGGTTTCTCTGCTATAGAAAGGGTGTATCCAGATCAGGTTACTGGATGTTGTACTCATTAGCTAATTTGTCTCTGCATTAATATGAGTTTGAGTCTCCAATTCTGAGAAAATGATCATCTTTCCTTTCTTATATCACTTTAAAAAATAGATCTATTATAACATAATGTATAATGTCATAATATCTAACTTCAAAAATATAGACTTCTTTTTTTAACATATCCAAATGTAGGTGTAGGAAATGTACGAGTACACTTGCAATGCTGACTATCAAATCAAATTATTTCCCTAAGTCACTTCAGTGAAATACTAGTAGAGAAGTTATGCATGTCTTCTAATAAGATGGCAGATCAGATAATCAGGTAAGTCCTTTTATAATAAAATATCTAGATCTTCCCTGGGAATGGAAGTGAAAACGTATATTATTACTATATTGCCGGGCTGATACAAAATAATGGAAAACTTTTTGGCCCTGTCCACCACACATCTACAAAAAAAAAGATCGTAAATTTAAAGTAGATTCATGAAGATAGGATAGGTTTAATCTGAGGAGAAGAATGCCTAAAGCAGTGCACAGTTCAAAAAACTAGCTCTTTGGCTTTAAACAAGGTGAAACAGTTGAAACAGAGATTATTTCTTTATATAAGTATCCTCAATATATACTCAAAGAGTACCAAGAAAATAGCATTCATGATTTCTGGCAGAAGAAAACACAACTAATTAGCATTCACTGAAATAAGTTCAAACAAATATGAGATTACCACTTAAGACCATAAAATACACAAAGGAGCAATGCCCATGAATGGAAGTGAACAGACATAATTAAACCATGAATTTGTATATCTTGAATTTATAAGGCACAAAACCCTCAAATACTATGTAAAATCCTTTGATAGAATCCAAAATGAGAAAACAGTAAAGGTTTTCAGAAAGTGAGATTCTACTGAAAATGGAAGATATAAATAAAATGCAACTCAAGAATGAAAAAGAAAATATTTTAAAATAGGAAGTATATAGAATAAATAAGAGATTAGACATAGGTGAGGTGGGATTTTAGATAACTGGAAGACAGACCTAAAGGAATTCCCTAAAATCTAGAGAGAAAAGGGGAGAAAAATTTAAAGAGAAAAAAAAAAAAAAAAAAACAATCTGGAGGAAAAAAATGAAAGGGCTCAAAGATACCCAGCTCAGTTCAGTTCAGTTCAGTTCAGTCGCTCAGTCGTGTCCGACTCTTTGCGACCCCATGAATCGCAGCATGCCAGGCCTCCCTGTCCATCACCAACTCCCGGAGTTCACTCAGACTCATGTCCATCGAGTCAGTGATGCCATCCAGCCATCTCATCCTCTGTCGTCCCCTTCTCCTCCTTCCCCCAGTCCCTCCCAACATCAGAGTCTTTTCCAATGAGTCAACTCTTCGCGTGAGGTGGCCAAAGTACTGGAGTTTCAACTTTAGCATCATTCCTTCCAAAGAAATCCCAGGGCTGATCTCCTTCAGAATGGACTGGTTGGATCTCCTTGCAGTCCAAGGGGCTCTCAAGAGTCTTCTCCCACACCACAGTTCAAAAGCATCCATTCTTCAGTGCTCAGCTTTCTTCACAGTCCAACTCTCACATCCATATATGACCACAGGAAAAACCATAGCCTTGACTAGACGGACCTTTGTTGGCAAAGTAATGTCTCTGCTTTTGAATATGCTATCTAGGTTGGTCATTACTTTCCTTCCAAGGAGTAAGCGTTTTTAACTTCATGGCTGCAGTCACCATCTACAGTGATTTTGGAGCCCCAAAAAATAAAGTCTGACATCATTTCCACTGTTTCCCCATCTATTTCCCATGAAGTGATGGGACCAGATGCCATGATCTTCGTTTTCTGAATGTTGAGCTTTAAGCCAACTTTTTCACTCTCCACTTTCACTTTCTTCAAGAGGCTTTTTATTTCCTCTTCACTTTCTGCCATAAGGGTGGTGTCTTCTGCATATCTGAGGTTATTGATATTTCTCCAACTAGAATCCAATAAACAGAGAGAAGAAAAAAAATTGTTTTCATAGAAAATGTCTGAGAATTTTCAAGATCTGGCGAGAGAATTAAGATTATTAACAAGAAATCTAGAAAACATCAAAACTTTTATAATTTTTTTTTTAATGTCTAGGATTTACTTCAGAGAAGGCAATGGCACCCCACTCCAGTACTCTTGCCTGGAAAATCCCATGGATGGAGGAGCCTGGTGGGCTACAGTCCATGGGGTCGCTAAGAGTTGGACATGACTGAGCAACTTCACTTTCACTTTTCACTTTCATGCATTGGAGAAGGAAATGGCAACCACTCCAGTGCTCTTGCCTGGAGAATCCCAGGGACGGCGGAGCCTGGTGGGCTGCCATCTATGGGGTCGCACAGAGTTGGCTACGACTGAAGCGACTTAGCAGTAGCAGCAGCAGGACTTACTTAAATAGAAACAATTATTATTATACATACCACAGATCTTAAATTTAACAATAACTATAGAAGCCAGAGATAGCAAATATGTATATTTATTTATTTAAAATGCTGAGAAAAAAATGACTGCCAATATACACAGATTTTAAAAAAATTATGTTTTAAGAAGAAAAATAAAGACATTTAATATTAACTGAGAAAATTTAACACCATAGAAAAATAAGTAATTTCTAAAGTTTGAAATTCAGAAAGATGATCTTAGAGAAAAGGCTGAAATATAAGAAGAAATGCTGATCCAGGGAAATGGATATTTATAAGCAAATGTAAAAAAAAAACACATTATTTTATCAAATGATATGCAATATTAGCTAATCTGTAACATTAAAATTTTGAAAAATGTGTAAATCAGAAAGTGTTAATGTGGGATAATATATTGTCATGTCATTTTATTTTTAATAATTAAGAGAAAAGATGTTAATTTATTTTTCTTTTTACATTATGGTATCTCAGGAACTTATTTAAAACATAGAACTAGAGTAGAAAAATTATAATAATAATAGGAATAGAATAATAGAAATTGAATAGCAAATAATAGAGATTAAATAGCAAAGTTAGCAAAATAAATTGAATAGGAAACAAACAAGTAATTAATCCTCAAAAGCAGGAAGATGGGGGGAAAGAGTGCCGGAAAAACTATTAAACAAAAAATGAGAAACTACAAAGATGGTAGAAATAAGCCAGAATAGATCAATATTCAAATCAATGTGATGGGTTAAATATATTAGCCAGAAAATTGATTGACAGTGAACAGCAAAACAAAAATCAGCTATGTACTACATATAAAACACATACTGAAAGGTTAAAGTGACATTTTTCATCATAAGTCATGTCAATCATTATTATTATCATCATAATGGTAAATGTTTATGTAATGTTTACCTTGTCTCAGGCTTAATCTTGGCACTTTACATGTCCATTCCTATTTCCTATTATTACTTTTTTAACCAGTTGTTATTAACAAAATGTTTAAATAGGCTTACCAAAGTCTTGCAGATGTTAAATGGTACAACTAGAATATAAAACTAGAAAATATTCCCAGAACTTGAGAAGAGTTCACTATATATATAATAAGGTCTCATATAATAAAAGTTTGATTCCCAATGAAGATATAGTGATTGTAAATGTATATGATTCTATAGAATAGTCTCAAAAATAATAAGCAAATAATGACATAATTTGAGGGCTAAACTGACAAGTCTCACAGCCTACTTGCGTATTTTGACACATTTATTATAGACAAAAACAAAAATCTTACAATAAATGAATTAATAGATCAGATAAGAAATCATAATGTAATGTTACAATCTTACAGTACTTAATGATAATAAAAATAATGCAAACCAAAATATCATTACAGAACATGTAGTAATTTGAAGGATATTTATAGAATCCAAGATATAAAATTAAATAAAGCATAAAAGTTAATCAGCAAAATAAAAAGTTATTAAAAGAACAATATATACATCTAAATAAAGTGGTTGGCAATAAAGAATAAGAATAAAACAACTGAAAGAAAAGTAAAAACACAGTACATAGGATCAAGAAGCCAAATATTATTTTTTCAAAAGCCTAATAACCTCTGATATGCAGATGACACCACCCTTATGGCAGAAAGTGAAGAACTAAAGTGCCTTTTGATGAAAGTGAAAGAAGAGAGTGAAAAGGTTGGCTTAAAGCTCAACATTCAGGAAACGAAGATCATGGCATCCGGTCCCATCATTTCATGGCAGATAGATGGGGAAACAGTGGAAACAGTGTCAGACTTTATTTTTGGGGGATCCAAAATCACTGCAGATGGTGACTGCAGCCATGAAATTAAAAGACGCTTACTCCTTGGAAGGAAAGTTATGACCAACTTAGATAGCACACTATAAAGCAGACGTTACTTTGCCAACAAAGGTCCATCTAGTCAAGGCTATGGTTTTTCCAGTGGTCATGTATGGATGTGAGAGTTGGATTATAAAGAAAGCTTAGTGCTGAAGAGCTGATGCTTTTGAACTGTGGTGTTGGAGAAGACTCTTGAGAGTCCCTTGGACTGCAAGGAGATCCATCCAGTCCGTTCTAAGCGAGATCAGTCCTGGGTGTTCATTGGAAGGACTGATGTTGAAGCTGAAACTCCAATACTTTGGCCACCTGATGCGAAGAGCTGATTCATTGGAAAAGACCCTGCTGCTGGGAAAGATTAAAGGCAGGAGGAGAAGGGGACGACAGAAGATGAGATGGTTGGATGGTATCACTGACTCTATGGACATCAGTGAGTAGACTCCAGGAGTTGGTGATGGACAGTGGGGCCCCGTGTGCTGTGGTTCATGTGGTTGCAAGGAGTCGGACAAGACTGAGCAACTGAACTGAACTGAATAAAAGTTACGCAAACCTCTGCTAAGATCAATTTTAAAAAATAGCTGTCTACTTTTAAGACACACAGATGGATAACAAACACATGAAAAGATGCTCAGTATCTCTTATTATTAGAGAGATGCAAATCACACTGGTCAGAATGGGCCATCATCAAAAGTCAACAAATGATAAATGCTGGAGAAGTTGTGGAGAAAAGGTAACCCTCTTGCACTGTTGATGGAGATATAAATTGATACAGCCACTGTGAAAGACAGAATGGAGATTCCTTACAGAACAAGGAATAAAACCACCATATGACCCAACATTCCCATTACTAGACTTGTATTCTGAGGAAACCAAAATTGAAAAAGATATATGTTTCCCAATGTTCATTGCAGCACTATTTACAATAGCTAGAACATGGAAGCAATCTAGATGTCCATCAACAAATGAATGGATAAAGAAGCTGTGATACATATATAAAATGAAATATTACTCAGCCATAAGGAGGAATGCATTTGAGTCAGTTCCAATGAGGTGAATTAACCTAGAGCCTATTATACAGAATGAAGTAAGTTAGAAAGAGAAAAACAAATATCATATACTAACACATATATATGTAATCTAGGCAGATGGTGGGAGAAGGCAATGGCACCCCACTCCCGTACTGTTGCCTGGAAAATCCCATGGATGGAGGAGCCTGGTAGGCTGCAGTCCATGGGGTCGCTAAGAGTCAGACACGACTGAGTGACTTCACTTTCACTTTCCACTTTCATGCATTGGTGAAGGAAATGGCAGCCCACTCCAGTGTTCTTGCCTGGAGAATCCCATGGACGGAGAAGCCTGGTAGGCTGCAGTCCATGGGGTCACACAGAGTCGGACACGACTGAAGCGACTTAGCAGCAGGCAGATGGTACTGATGAAATTTTTTGCAAGGCAGCAATGAATACACAGACATAGTAAACAGCGAACATAGTGAACATTATAGACAATGGGAAGGGTTGAGGGTGAGGAAAGAAAGGGTGTTATGTATGGAGAGAGTAACATGGAAACTTACAATACCATATGTAAAATAGATAGCCAATGGGAATTTGCTGTGTGACTCTGGGAACTCAAACTGGGGCTCTGTAACAATCTAGAGGGGTCAGATATGGAGGAAGTGGAAAGGAGATTAAAGAGGGAGGGAACATAGGTATACC
This sequence comes from Bos indicus, assembly GCF_029378745.1. Lineage (NCBI taxonomy): Eukaryota > Metazoa > Chordata > Mammalia > Artiodactyla > Bovidae > Bos > Bos indicus. Next base: position 77,676,969 of record NC_091766.1, read on the forward strand.
TATGGCTGATTCATGCTAATGTTAGGCAGAAACCAACACAAATCTGTAAAACAATTATCCTTCACTTAAAAAAAATAAATAACTAAAAAACAAAAACAAACAAAAAATAGCTGTCTACTCTTGCACATAAGGAGACATAATTACAGATACAACAAAGATTTAAGAAATAAAAAAAGAAAAGCCTTACAGTAACAAATTTGAACACTTAAGTAAATTCTTAGATTATACACCTTCATATATAAGGTAGTCATATTACATATATCAAAACCAAATAAAAAATACTAAAGACTGTAACAAGTAAAAGACAGCAAAATTAACCCATATATAAAGTCATTGGGGCTTCCTTGATAGCTCAGTTGGTAAAGAATCCGCTTGTAATGCATGAGACCCCAGTTCGATTCCTGGATTGGTAAGATGCCCTGGAAAAGAGAAAGGCTACCCACTCCAGTATTCTGGCATGGAGAATTCCATGGACTGTATAGTTCATGGGGACCACATATTTGCTGACAGTTCTTCCAGACTTAAATATTATAGATTGTTTAATACAGACTCTAGTACCAGTACAAAAAAGAAAGAAATAGGAGAGAAGAGAGAAGGAGAACAGGAGAGGTGGGTGTTGGGGGAAGAAAGAGAAGAAGGGAGGGAGAAGCAATGAAGACAGGAAGGAGGAGAGGACTGAAAACAACAGAAATTTATCCTCTCACAGTTATGGAGTCCCGAAGTCTGAAAGAAACGTGTCAGCAGGACTGTGCTTTGTCTGAAGGCTCTAAGGAAGATTACTTTCCTTGACTTTTCCAGCTTCTGGCGTCTCCAAATGCTTCTTGACTTGTGACTGTATCTCTCTAATCTCTGCCGCTGGGTCATATTGCCTCCTCTCCTTCTGTCCCATCCCTTCTTTGTCTCTTTCATAGAATAAATGTTCTTAGCCTTAGGGCTCACCTAGATAATCTAAGATGATCTTGTTTCAAAATCTTTACATCTACAAAGATTATTTTTCTCTCAAACAAAAGCAAGCTCACAGTTTCTGGATATTATGATGTGGGCATATTATTTTGGGAATCACCATTCAACCCCCTGTTTTATCATATACACAAATTTATCAGGAAAAAATGTGATGTGAGTCAGTTAAGAAAAAGAGATGATGCACACATTCTTATTCTCATCTTTTCTTTCAAATGGCCAAAGTTGAGAGTTTATACCAATTCCATGAATTGAGATGTGAGAAAGTAGTACTATAGTAGCTCCTTGGTAGCTGTCACAGACTGTTATTGCCTCTCCAATTGCCATTTTCCCCTCCATTTTTGCTCACAGATCCCTACTCTTTTTTAGTGCAGAAATACGGCCAGCAGAATGGACTGAGTGATACTGAGGCAAGTCAAGTGTGACCATCCTTTTGTTGATATTTACTTTCCAGCCTCTTACCTGGCTGAGTCAAGTTGCCCAGTGACACAGTTATGACCAATAGAATGTGACTGGCAATCCTTTTGGATTTCATTAAAAGGTTTCCCTTTGATGAAAGTAAATTCCTGTTCCTGCCACTTCCTCTGCATTGAGATCACTGGTGTGATGATATGATTCCGGAGTTGTGGTATCCCTAATGTGACTCTGACACAAGCCCATGATAAAAATTCATTGAGAACAAAGAAGGATATTGTTGGACTAATCCCACAACTGACTTTTTCATATTTCTTCAAAGCGAAATAATTAATGTCTCTGTTACTAGAGCAAAAATTGCTTAGGTACTCTATTGTTGTTTAGTCACTAGGTCATGTCCTACTCTTTGTGACCCCATGAACTGCAGCACGCCAGACTCCCTTGTCCCCTGAAGCCTCTACAGCTCTACCTAAAATTGTAGGTGATAACATTTCAGATGCTCTTCATTTCTCCATATTTTTTGTCTCGGTATCCACAGCAAGTAGCATCCTGGTCTTCTGTTGTACAAACTCATTTTTACAAGGTCAGAGACTAGAGGAAACATCTGTTACTCTCTTACTATTTTCAGTAGCAACCAGTGTTTCCCTGCTACCATAAGGGTAGTGCTATTTTAGAGCTTTTCTTGTACTTCTCGCGCTCCTTTGAACAATTGAATAATATCGAATGTGTTTTATTGTGCAAAGAAAATTAATCCTACAGGCATTAAATTTTTCTCCTCTGTTTTTCTCCTTTTCTTCTATTTTCTGAGGATACAATACCGCTACTCGGCCCATACCTTTTTATTTTTTTGACACATAAGACAATGCTTAGAGCTGTCACATTATCATATCTACCTGACAGATTTTCCTGGCAAATACAATGTTGACAGAAACAATTGACACCCAACATCTAAAATAAAAACCTCTCTTCAAATTATTGACTTATGATCCTGAGAAGAACAACCTTCAATAGCGCTGACAATCACAGCCCTGCTCTTTAAAAAGCACTCTTTGAAATGCCAGAGCTTGCTCCTATAGAGATTTGGGGAGTGTTACCTGATATGGAAGTGTAGTTTGGACACAGAAGGTTGTGTATCTCATGGTCCACAAAGCACCTTCCCTGTATGATACCTGTACATTCAGATAAGTCAAAAACATCTGGTGATTTCATTGTCCTGCTGCTTTTTATTACCTCACGGTATCATTGTGTCATTCTGAAAGTTATGGTAAGTTAGACAGTATTGTTGTTAATTCCCAAGCAATTATGTCTCACCTGGAGACAGTGAACAGATTCACAGAGAAAGGTCTTGCATTAGTAATCTGTAAATCACAATCAATACAAATGCTGATGGACTCAAGACCTGCCACTTTTTACTGAAATACAGTTAAACTGCAGTCAACATTTTAGAGGATTTAAATGTGCAACATTGGTCAGATCTGGTCTCAAGTATTTAGAAAGAAAGAACTTTCTAGAACTCTCAAAAAAAGAAGCTCATAATATATAACAAGCAACAAATTTCTTATATCTTAAATTTAACTATGATACAGTTCAGTATATATTCTTAGTGTGCCATAAATGACTATTAGAAGGTATGTATATATTTACATATAAACATGAAACTGCAGATGTATTTTTAGCACATAGCATTATATTTCAGAACTCATGTCCTTTAAAAGTCTTGTATTAAGTTTCTGGTAAATATCATGTAAATAAACACCATATGTGCTTAAAGAAATTTGACTTATTAAAAAGAGAAAAAAATTCAATTCATTTCTAGCATTCTTCTCCTTGGAGAACATTCCCAAAGTGGTAAAGAGTATTTAAATTCTGTCATCACAACAAAACTGATTTTCAGTATTGAATACACAATTAACCCACACACATACTCACACACAGATATTTATGGACCAACACACGGGGTTGCAAAGAATCAGACACGACTTAGCAACAAAACAACAGCAAAATTAACAATTTGTAGGTAGAGAGCTCAAAATAGGCTCTGGAATTCAAGCTCTGTTTCAGTAATCAGATCTTCACACATTTACATATATGTATATGTGTATGTATGTATATGCATATATATTACACATACACAAATGGCATTCAGAAACATTATTTGACATTTCTGAGCTACAGGTTCCTCCTGCTGGAACAGGATATTGATATAACCTTTATCCATCTCTAACCATTAGGAATCCTTCTGATGTAAGTGGAAGATTCAGGAGCAACTCGATTCAAAATTCATGCTATATCCCAGAATCCATCCATCATTGCTACTGCTTCTGGGTAAGTTCTGTTTTCCTGTCTGACTTTGACTGAGTTCCCAATTGTTTCTATGATAACAGTCTTTCAAGTTCTCATGTGGTAGGAAAAGAGGAAAGTCTTAGGTTGGTTTTCCATTCAAAATTATGTCCCTCTGGTGGTGAAGTAGTCACAAGCTCATTCTGGAGACATTCTGTACAGCCAAGTGATTAAGCTTATGTAAAGTCAAATTCAAGAGGAGAACTTGGGGAAAGAGGATACTCCTCTGGAGGAATACTGAAGGATTATTAGAAGGAAAGGTGTTAAAAGATGTGGGAGAGAAAAAAAAAAAAAGATAGATATTCACTATAATTATTTAGACTTGTCTTGGGAGGCTTAGATGTATTTTTTATTTAAGATGATGCCTACATGTTGTCCAGAAATGGTAAGTATAATCAAGTTAATCACAATTAACAATATTTTAACACTATTTATGGCTTCTGAAATCATTTTTATATTTCATGATATCCAATACTCACAACCCCAAACTCGTTTGAAGTTATCTTTAGAGTTGTTTGTTTGTTTGTGACTCAGGGAGGCTGTCCTGCCAGCCTAAGGTCATGGAGCTAATTGATAGGAATACCTAGACTTACACCAGGTCTTGCATGTCCATCATATCACAAGGGTCTAGTCACGTATCCTGTTGGCATGATCCGCTTTCCTTTGTCTCAATGATTGGTAAAGCATTTTCTATCTGTTGTACATTTGCAAGATCAAAAATGGATCAAAGGGACAATGTGTACATTTTCTTCCATAAGAGGCAGTACTGTTCATCTTCTCAATTTGGTAGTTGTTCCTCCTTATTTAATCTATAAATTACATTATCTTGTGCTTAACCCCCGCCCCTCTCCCCTGCCTTCTGAGTGAGGAATCAGATGTGGTGCAAACAAAAGGCCTCTGTTTGCTAAGCCCTACTTGATGGCACTTGCTAGAAATGAAGTCCAGGACAATTTCAAGTGGGAAAAAATATGAAACAGAATTTCAGAAGCAGTCAATCAGCATGGGCAAAAATAAGGATAAAGATCAAAGTCTTAAGTATTTATAAAATCTTTTTAATCAGTAATCCAGTAGGAATCACATTAAAAATAATGTCAGGGAATCTGGCAAACGAAGTATCTACCTAGACTTTCCCTCAGAAGATCAAAGATGACTAGAAACAGATAAGAAGTCATTTCACACCTTTGCCTTCTGACTCAAGGACTTAATATCAGCCCACTCAGAATATAGACACCTTGCAGCTATCTTGTTACATGTGGCATAGATGAGGTTTGGGAGTGCTGGTATTCATCCCAACTTAGTGTTTATGCATGGCTTTGAACATGATACATAGGACAAGCATCCTTTCCAAGGCATATGGGAAAAGGGGTAGGTACTGAGTGCAGATGTGGTTTCTGAGGAACTTGAGGTCCAGTAATGACTACATTTGAGTAGGGAAAGAACAGGGATTCTGAGAACAGTGTAAGTTCCCAGCATTCGGCTGACTGTAGGACCAGGGAGGAAGGAGAGGAAAAATCCTAACCTCCCCATGGTATAGGCAGTGGAACCTGGAATATTAAATTGCCCTCCAAATGCAAGTCTGAAGAGTGTATTAAAAATTGCCTAAGTGGAAATGTTAATAACACTTGGGATAAATTCAACTCTAAGTGCTAATTAACATGAAATTTGGATAATTTTACCTCATTTGTTTCATCTTTCTGTAACAACCAATACTCCACAACTCTGTCACTGGACTTCTTTTACACTGATAGTGTCGCCACCTGGCTGACCTCATCTGGTCCCATGGCTGTGAATACTTTCTACATGCTGATACAGACACTCAAGTCAGAATCTAGTTCCTGTACTAGTTTCTGCCATAAATTTTACGCTCTTGTATTTGGCTGGCTCCTCAACATTTCTATTTGAAGGTATAATAAATATTTCAAATGTAACATATACAAAGACAAGTATCTCTTCCTTCTCTCTAGTTATTCCATTTGCCTCAAAATGTATTTTGTCTGATGTTAAGAAAACCATACTGGTTTTATTTGCTTTGTATTTATCTTACACATTTTTCAGTCTTCTATATTTGTATTTAATTATAATACACATGTAGAAAAATGCCAATAAACATATAGCTCCATGAATTACTACACACTGAATACCATGTATCCACCATGTTGGTCAAAAGGTAGGATGCTGACAGAGGTCTAGAAGCTCTTCTTTGTACTCAGACCTCTTCTGCTTCTCTAAAGGTAGATACTTTGTCATGACTTCTAACACTCTATAGTTGTACATGCTTTTTAACTTGATATAACTGGAATCATGCATGTGTTGCTCTTTTGTGTCTGATTTTTTTGCTCAGTATTATTTTTTAAGTGTTTCATCCATGTTATTGCATGTAGCTATATTTCAGTATTTTCCTTGAAGTATGCAGTGAAATACAGAGGAATATTGTATGAACATACTATTTAGCACCTTTAGTGCAGATGGAAATTTGAGTTTTCTCCAACTTTTGTTTGTTGCAAATAAAACTGAACATTCTTGTACACATCTCTTGTAAATATTCTTGTATGTGACTTTGGGGCATATGTGAGTATTTCAGATAGTCCTATATGGGGTTTTGGGGGATGTATTTGGTTAACTTTAGAAGATAATGCCTGACAGTTTTCAAAAGAGACTCTATCAATGTACAATACCAAGAACAGTATATGAGTTTCAGATTTACCATATCCTCTCCAACTCTAGGCCCTGTGAGTCTTACAGCAGTCATTCTGATGGGTGTAGGGTGACATCCTATTATAATTTTCCATTGTCGTTGTTTGATTCCTATTTGAGGTTAAAGCTCATTTGTATATGTTTATTATTTCTGTGTGTGAAGTATCATTCAAGTCACTTAGATTGTGTCATTTTCATACTTACATATTTTGAATTTTGTTATGGATATATTCTTCCATTTTCTAGATTGTCTTTTATTCTTTTGATGGTATCTTCTGATTAAGTTTTTCATTTAATGTAGTTTATCAATCTTTCGGAGAAGGCAATGGCACCCCACTCCAGTACTTTTTCCTGGAAAATCCCATGGATGGAGGAGCCTGGTAGGCTGCAGTCCATGGGGTTGCTAAGAGTCAGACACGACTGAGCGACTTCACTTTCACTTTTCACTTTCATGCATTGGAGAAGGAAATGGCAACCCACTCCAGTGCTCTTGCCTGGAGAATCCCAAGGACGGGGGAGCCTGGTGGCTGCTGTCTATGGGGTCACACAGAGTTGGACACGACTGAAGTGACTTAGCATAGCATAGCATAGCATCAATCTTTCACTAACCATTTAATAATTATTTCCCTACTCTTCAAGACCATAAGCATAGTCTCCTAATACAGTCTTTTGGGCTTCCCTGATTGCTCAGAAGGTAAAGAATCTGCTTACAGTGCAAGAGATGGGTTTGATCCCTGGGTTGGGAAGATTCCCTGGGGAAGGGAATGACTACACACACACTCCAATATTCTTGCCTGGAGAATTACAGGGACAGAGGAGCCTGGCACACTATAGTCCATAGGGTTGCAAAGAGTCAGACAAAACTGAGTAACTTTCACTGTCTTCTGGAAGTATAATGTTGCACCTTTCAAATTTAGACCTACAATCCTCTACTGACTTTTGTGCATAGAGTTTAATAAAAGTAAAATTTTATTTTTTATTCCTACATGGAAAAGTAATTGAGCCAATACCATTTATTACAATAACTGTCTTTTCTTTGCTATTCTATATCACCAGTACCATCTTTATCATAAATAGTATCTTTAAAGATACAGATTTATTCAGAATTTTCTAATAATATTAAATTGGTCCATATAAAAATTAAACATATACTAAACTCTCTTAGCTATAGTAATTTTACAATAAGTCTTAACATCTGGTAGGACAAAATTTCCTTCTTTTTTTGTCCCAGAAGACTGTCTTGGCTATTATTGGCATTTTGTATTTCCATATGAATGTTAAAATTACTTGAAATCTCTTTCTCTCTCTATGTTGCACACACACACACACACACACATACACACACAGAAGACTGTTGGAATTTTGACTGGGATTACATTGAACCTACAAATCGAACTGATATAATTGGCATCTTTTCAATACAGAATCTCTTTATGGTCCATGAACGTAACATTTTTCTCCATTTATGTTATTTTGGTTTAATCTAACTAAAAATATTTTGGGGCCTTCTTTCTGTTCCTCATATATTATTTGTCATAAATTTTCTTATGTAATTGCAATATTTTATAAATCCTAATTTTTAGAATTTTATATTCTACTTCATACTTCTGATAAGAGAAGCATAATCAGTTTGTGTGTGTATATATATATTCACTAAGTAATAAAAAGTCTTAAAGACTCACCCTAATCCTAATAACTTTTTTTTGTTTGGTTTTACTTTGCACATAGGCAAATGCTGTAAGATACTTAAGCTAGTAGTTCATATTAAGGTGCTTGGTAAGATATATTTATATGTATGTGTGTGTGTCACTAGTGGGGAGGGAAACTTGTTTCATGGAGACATATACTGGGACTTTTACAATTTTAGTATTACATGCTTAATAATCTTAGTCAAATGACTTAATTTCTGAGATTTCATTTAATTACTGACAGAGTGGGGGTAAAACCAAAACTGTCTGACTTGGTCTGCCTTCACTAAGAAACTCACCCCAAAAACCATCTAAGACTTGTAACCTTCTTCATACAAGCTAGAGATACACAGGCCCTGACAACTTTAGCTGTGATTAGTGTTAGGATTTAATAACAAGAATGCAAGGCCATTAGCAATTATTTAATATGTCAGAGTATCAATTTCCTAGGACTGCCACAATAAATCACCATAAACTTGGTGGCTTTATACAGTTGAAATTTATTTATTTATTTATTTTTTACTGTTCAAGAGGAGGAGATTCCTTCACAAGAATCTATTTCATGTGTATCTCCTAACTTCTGGGCAAACTTTGCCATTGCTTGATTTGTGGCTGTGTGATATAATTCCAGTCTCTGCCTCTGTCTTCACATGGATTTTAGTGGCCTCTTTTTCTCCTTGTCTTTGTGCCTCAAATGTCACTCTCTTTTCTCTTATGAAGAGAACAGTCATTGGATATAGGGACCCCTAAGCCCAGAATGATCTTATCACCAGATTCTTACTGGAATTGTTGCTGTTGCTCAGTTGCTCAGTCATGTCTGACTCTTTGCAACCCCATGGACTGCAGCATGCCAGGCTTCCCTAACTTTCACCATCTCCCGGAGCTTGCTCAAACTCATCCATTGAGTCGGTGATGCTATCGAACCATCTCGTCCTCTGTCCTCTCCTTCTCCTCTTGCCTTCAATCTTCCCCAGCAATCTGTCCCTCCTCTTTTCTAATGAGTTGGCTCTTTGCATCAGATGACCAAAGTATTGGAGCTTCAGCTTCAGCATCAGTCCTGCCAATGAATATTCAATATTGATTTCCTTTAGGATTGACTGGTTTGATCTGCCTGCAGTCCAAGGGACTCTCAAGAGCCTTCTGCAACACCACAGCTCGAAAGCATCAATTATTTGGTGTTCAACCTTCTTTATGGTCCAACTGTCACATCCATACATGACTACTGGAAAAGCCATAGCTTTGACTAGACAGACCTTTGTTGGCAATGTCTCTGGTTCTTAATATGCTGTCTAGGTTGGTCATAGCTTTTCTTCCATGGAGCAAGTGTCTTTTAATTTCATGGCTGTAGTCACCATTAGCAGTGATTTTGGAACCAAAGAAAATAAGTCTGTCACCGTTTCCATTGTTTCCCCATCTATTTGCCATGAAGTGGTGGGATTGGATTCCATGATCTTAGTTTTATGAATGTTGAGTTTCAGCCAATTTTTCACTCTCTTCTTTCATCTTCATCAAGAAGTTCTTTAGTTCCTCTTTGTTTTCTGAAATAAGGGTAGTGTTAGCTGCATATCTGAGGTTATTGATATTTCTCCAAGAAATCTTGATTTCAGCTTGTGCTTCATCCAGCCCAGCATTTTTGTATGATGTACTTTGCATATAAGTTAAATAAGCAGGGTGACAATATACAGCCTTGACTTACTCCTTTCTCAATTTTGAGCCAGGCTGTTGTTCCATGTCCTGTTAAACTGTTGCTTCTTGACCTGCATACAGGTTTAATATCTACAAAGATCCTATTTCCAAATAAGACCACAATCACATATAGTGGAGGTTAAGTGAAAGAGGAGAGTGAAAAAGTTGGCTTAAAGCTCAACATTCAGAAAACGAAGATCATGGCATCCGGTCCCATCACTTCATGGCAAATAGATGGGGAAACAGTGGAAACAGTGTCAGACTTTATTTTTTTGGGCTCCAGAATCACTGCAGATGATGACTGCAGCCATAAAATTAAAAGACGCTTACTCCTTGGAAGGAAAGTTATGTCCAACCTAGATAGCATATTCAAAAGCAGAGACATTCCTTTGCCAACAAAGGTCTAGCTAGTCAAGGCTATGGTTTTTCCTGTGGTCATATATGGATGTGAGAGTTGGACTGTGAAGAAGGCTGAGCGCCGAACAATTGATGCTTTTGAACTGTGGCTTTGGAGAAGACTCTTGAGAGTCCCTTGGACTGCAAGGAGATCCAACCAGTCCATTCTGAAGGAGATCAGCCCTGGGTGTTCTTTGGAAGGAATGATGCTAAAGCTGAAACTCCAGTACTTTGGCCACCTCATGCGAAGAGTTGACTCATTGGAAAAGACTCTGATGCTGGGAGGGAATAGGGGCAGAAGGAGAAGGGGATGACAGAGGATGAGATGGCTGGATGGCATCACTGACTTGATGGATGTGAGTCTGAGTGAACTCTGGGAGTTGGTGATGGACAGGGAGGCCTGGTGTGCTGTGATTCATGGGGTCGCAAAGAGTCGGACACGACTGAGTGACTGAACTGAACTGATTGAAGACTTGAACATATCTTTTGTGGAATACTATTCAAACCACTACAGTCAGTAAATAAGTAAAATTTGTTATACTTGGTACTTTGAAAAAGGAATTTAAATACTGAACATAAAATTTTTATTAAACTCCTTTCTTAAAAAATGATCTAGCAAAAATGAATTACTAATAACTATAGAATTATAAGAAATAAATATCATGTGTATGCATAAACAGCTATTCCCTTTAATGACGTTTTTCCAAATCAGTGTTTATTTACATAGCTAACTGAGTAAGCATTTAATTTTTGTCATTCAATGTTCTGACTTTTGCTTTATGTTCTAAAGTAGAATTCCTTTATCATTAGATATGAAAATATTTTTAGAAAGTAGTTTTCTTCACTTTGGTCTCATTTTATCTTAGACATAAAACATTTATGCTTTTTCAGTTATTCAATGTCAACTGTTTTTGTTTTTTCTTATGTCTTCTCCATCTTATGAGACATTCTATTTCATTTTATCATCAATGGCAGTTTCTTCAGCACTTCCTCAGGCAAAGCTGGGAAGTCCCTGAAATTTGCTCCCTTGTCCTCATTATTAGTGGTATAGCCAGAGCTTCGATCATTCTCAGAATTTCCTTGTACATCTTCTGTTACAATATACTGTTGGATAAAACATTTGTATTTATGATACATGATCAACTCACTTTAATGCTTTTAAGTTTGGGGAATGTTTTCTCTTTTCACAGATTATTGGAGAAGTGAGTTTAATACATCAATACTTATGACATTTCGTTACTTAACAAGAGAGAAGAGTGTTTTTGAGTGATCAGATAACTTAAATATAAACAGAAATCTGCATACATTTCAAATAACAACAAATTCGCTTTAGATGAGTTTCCCAAATGATAAAAAGCTGACAAAAGGGCAACTCAAAGATGAATTAGAGTTACCAAAGCATATTCACAATAAAATTCAGAACTAACTCCTTTTCAGTCAGTTAGAAAGGGTCCATCCCCTACCTTCTCCAACACTTCTTTTAGGTCTTCCCCTGCAAGCCCTTAGGTAACATAAAATTAGTAATATGACAGAAGAAGATAATCTGGTTAGTGGAATCTTAGGCTCTTGTGGTATCCTCTTAACATTCGTCTTTACTCTGGGCCATTGCATAACCTGTAAGTTAAGGTGTATCACACGTAAAAACTGCCATGAAATTTTTATAATTTTCAAATTTACAGTAATTATCTAAATCCTGTCCCAACAACCCTATCCCACCCTAATATAATATGATGGGAAGTGAAAGTGAAAGCTGCTCAGTTGTGTCCGACTCTTTGTGACCCCCATGGACTATATAGTCAATGGAATTCTCCAGGCCAGAATACTGGAGTGGGTAGCCTTTCCCTTTTCCAAGGGATCTTCCCAACCCAGGGATCAAACCCAGGTCCTCCATATTTCAGGTAGATTCTTCACCAGCTGAGCCACAAGGGAATCCCAAGAATACTGGAGTGGGTAGCCTATCCCTTCCCCAGCGGATCTTCCTAACCCAGGAATCAAACCAGGGTCTCCTGCATTGTAGGTGGATTCTTTGCAAACTGAGCTATCAGGGAAGCAGTCATCTCCATAAATAAGCAAAATGGAATACAGAGAAAGGTTTCCATGGTATTTAGAATCTCCATCTTATTTCCTAGTTACTGAACATCCCTTTATTATTCTGAGTATGACCAGGTAGGGGCAAAGAGATATTCTTATCTTTCCTACATTTAATCTTATCTATAGATAGTATTGGCTTGGTTCAGAATTTGAAAGCATGTTATGCAGTGAAGATAGTCAAACATAGTTGATTAGTAAGAAAGGAACATAAAAATATTTTATAGATGTGGAATCATCAAAAACAATCATATAAAAGCTTCCTATTAGTAAACTGAGGAGAAAGTAAAGTTTATGTGTTTTTTTTTCAAGTTCACAGCTAATTTTATTCATTATTATGTTGATATTAAACATTCATATGATTGCTTGAATCTGTTAAACATTTGTATAAAATTTTGCCATTCAAATTTATTGTATGATATATTCAAAACTTGAGAATGATGACTGAGGATTCAGAATCTGGTTTTGGAGATAAGAAATAAGACAGAAGATACACATATAATAATTGTATGAATTTGAATATGTCTTTTATGTATATGTTCGTCATTATGATATTATTATAATGTTATAATTATATTAATGTTTTGAAAGGAATAATTCAAGTGTTCATGCTATATTATAAAATTCATGTGTTTAAACATCAACATTATATTGAAAGATGTTGCATTGTATTGTATCTGTTTCATTTGATGGAATATTCTGAATATGACAATATTGACTATGACAAAATTTATATGACCAACCTATCAAAAAATGTAACAACTTTTTGAGTTTGAAAGTATTTGGAGTAATTTCCACCAGCCACAAAATGTTGTAAAAAAAATCAACAAATTAAAAGGAATTCAAGTAGGTTAGAAATATTAATGAGAAACTTAATTATCATACTATTGGCAGCAATTTACTAATATATAGCAGGGTACTTTTAATTACTGTGAGAAGGTGAACCTTAACATGTCTTACTAAGAAATGATAGTAGTAAAATGTCTGAATATGAGTTGTGAAAAGAATAGAGTAGAACACACTTTACCTTCAAGCAAATTTCCACATCCCATCACGTGGGACAGAATAGTAGAAAGTTTGGTTTGAGTTCACATGACTTTCAGAAGCAGATTCATTTGAAAGTGTGAAAAATGCCATTTTTCTGCACAGCTGTATTTTGCATGTGAATTGCTTCATGGATCCCATTCACAAGTCTTTTGAACACTAAGTACTCTCTCTGAGTGTAGGGATTGAGATAAACCTCATTAGCAAGTTGTCCAGAGTGAGAAAATACTCTTCCTACCAGTTTCCTGGCTCTTTCTGTCTACTGCCAGAAGCAAAAATAGCTAAACAACTTGAAAATGTTTCACATGGTAAAGATTTTTTAAACAATATAATGGTACCCAAGTGAGAGTGTGAGATTGTCTCATCAGGGAGTCTTTGTTGGTATGCTACCTCTTACTTGCTCAGGGAAAATATCTGACTCAGATCTCTGAACCCAATGATTTTTTAATAATGGTGCAATTCAGAATCACATGGGAAACTTTTTCCAAAATGTATGTACCCAAGCCACACACTTAGAACATCTAGTTCAACTGGTTTAGGATAGGATGGATGATTATTTTTTTAATGTTTATTGTCACAGCTGATATGAACCACTGCTTAAGAATTACTGTCGTACAAGTTCTCTTTATGCTTTGATGGTTTCCTGGTTCTAAGTTTTCAGTGCATATTTGTTAATATATCTCCAGTGCTGAAATAGCAGCTAGATATTTTAGATGACTATCCAATATTTTTGTATAGATTTATAAGTATATTTTCATTTTCAACAATACCTCATAGTGTCCTAAGAGATTGACCTTTGATGGCTGTTGGTAGAGATCCAATAGCCATTCTAAAACTTCAAAACATTAGCTGCCTGGATCACTAAGGGTGAATTTGGTAATTTGTCTTAGAGTCAGCCTCTTCCTCTGTTCTCATTAGAGTCAAGACATACTACTTGAGTCAACAAATTATTAATATCTATTATTATCTCTGAGGTAACTTCATATGTAAGTGAAATAATTCAGAGGCATAGACTTTTGCTTGGGAAAGCTTCACTCTGAAAGTCAAGAGATAGCCCTTTTGAGGACATTTTAAAGAAACGATTTTGAGGTGGTTGTTTCAGTTAAAGTTATGCTTATGTTCCCACAAAATGACAGATTCACTTATGGTCCAGAATAAAAGGTTTGGGGAAGTCTTTATAGGAGGGAGGTGGGCAGAAGGAAAAAGCAGAAGAAAGAATGAACATTTGGCCCAAGATAGAATTCAAAGGGTCTTATTTGTAAATACAGGCAGTTTAAGAAACTTATTTTGAAACCTATATACTTCTATGTGACCTGTTCATAAGTTAGCGCCCTAACTCCATCTCCAGGTTTGCCCCAGGTATTATAGTGTTGATTCAATCCTTGGACATGAGAATGTAAACCCTATTGTCCAGTTCTGTTGAAACTCTATGACAATCAAAAATAGTTTGATTGTGTCTTCACCATATAGCAATTACATTTATTTGTAACTTGCTTTAAATAATTTTAGTTTCTGTAGAGGGTAAAGGGGTATTTCTTTGCAGTTCTGTTGAAATCTTGATTCAGATGATCTAGTTATTGAAAGTTACTGGTGGCTCAGATGGTAAAGAATCCGCCTGTAGTGCAGGAGACCTGGGTTCCATCCCTGGGTTAAGAAGATTCCCCTGGAGGAGGGCATGGCAACCCACTCCAGTATTCTTGCTTAGAGAATCCCCATGGACAGAGGAGCCTGCCAGACTACCGTCCATATGGTCGCAGAGTTGGACATGACCAAGTGACTAACACAGCGCTTCACTGTAAAGGGCCTTGATGAAAGGTCTGCAACCATGTGTGAGTTCTCACATTCTTTAATTGCTTTATTTGATTATTATTAAGAAGATAAATACTACAATGCAACGTTACAAACTTTTCTTCATTTATACCTCAAAACTTTGTATTCCTTATACCAAAACTTCCTAAAAATTTATTTTCATACTTCTAATAATTATAAGCCTTCTACATTCCCCCGTTCCTCTACATTTTCATAACAAAAGTCCAAATAATCCTTTGGCAGTGTCAGGTACCTGCCTGATGGGTAGTAATGAGTGTGAATGAACAGCAAGAATAAAGCCTGAATCCTTTAACGCTAGGTTACAAGAAAAGATTAGTAACACCCATACTTTACTATCTTTGTCCTATCGTATAATTAACACCTGATTAAAGATGACAAGAGAATATATTCTTATGTATCCATAGAATGTGTTTTTTGTTTTTGTTTTTTTAACCACAGTAAGTAAACCTCTTCTTGACTGAATCTGCTATATTTCTTCTCTTCTCTCTATTTCTCTTTGGGAAGATTCAGGCCCCTGTATCTCTTGTTTGATGGTATCATATTTACTTGCTAATTCAAAACTTTGATTTTTTTCTCAACCCTTTAGTCACATGTCAGTCCTATAAGTACCACCAGGTCTATACAGTTGACCCTTAACCTAGGCAGGTTAAACTGTCCAGGACTACTTATACATGAATATTTTTCAGTAGCAAATACTACAGTATTACATGGTCCATGGTTGGTTGAATCTGTGGATACAGAGGAACTGTGGATATTGAGAGCCTAGTATAATTGATATGTGAATTACCCCTCACATTGGTCAAGGATCAACCATTATTCATGACTCTTCTCAACATAATTCCAACTGTATTGTTCAAGTCTTCAGAATCTGGGAAATATGAAGAATGATGGCTTCCGTCTCAGATGCCAGGTGTACTTGTATATGAATATGAATTTACGAACTACGATGCACATACAGGTCTTCCCTGGTGGCTCAGAAGGTAAAAGCATCTGCCCGCAATACAGGAGACCTGGGTTCGATCCCTGGGTAGAAAGATCCCCTGGAGAAGGAAATGGCAACCCACTCCAGTACTCTTGCCTGGAAAATCCCATGGACAGAGAAACCTGGTAGGCTACAGTCCACGGAGTCGGACACGACTAAGCGACTTCACTTTATGCACATAAAATTGAACACATTACTTCATCTCCCAAACATCAACAGGTAAATGAAAATAATAATAATAAAATATAATTTACAGAGATGTTATAAGCATTAAATGAAGTAATACATAAAGAAATTTAGCATATATTTTACACATTATAAACTTTTGGTAATAATATTTAATACTCCCACAACTAATAAGAATAATATGATAAAATCAGTGTCACATGGACTATAGAAATGATTTCCCCCACTGTTTTTTTTTCACATTTTTTGCCTTTAGACTTGCTGGATTGTATTTTTCATGACTACCAAATGACTTTTCTAAAAATCCAAATCACTTGCTTGTTTAAATACTTTGAATATTTTCTGCCTAGTTCTACATCACTGATTCTAAAATTTCCCCCTACATGCAAATATATAAATATTATTCAGCACATACACAAATACTTACACACTCCAAAACACACATATTTATATAAAGTGTAAAAAATAAAAATATAGTAGCAACCGTAACTGGATAGTTCAAAGATGCAATAGAATGTGTTTGGGGTTTTCTAATGATAATATTGCCTTTGTATCCTCATTCCTTCTTATCTCTCTGTCTCTGTCTTTCTTCATCCCTATCTTTCTATCCCCCTCCCTCCCCCTCTATTTTTCCCCTTTTATTCTCCTCAGGCAATCATCCCAGGGGTATCTCTCAGAGCCACTTCCTCAGGCTCTTCCCATGGTGAAGCATCCTTGGCTTCAGAACACAATAGATTTGTTCTAATTTGGGTTATAGTCATTCCTGTGCCAATCACCATGCCCAGAGGAATGCCTTCACTAGAAATAGTATATGTGCCCTTGTGACTAGCATGATGGAGTAGTGTGAGTAGTGTGATGAGAAACTCCTAGAACTATGGCAGTGAGGAAGAGGCAGGTCTCTGAAATGAAGGCACTTATTGCTAAAGGAGAGTGAAAAAGTTGGCTTAAAGCTCAACATTCAGAAAATGAAGATCATGGCATCCAGTCCCATCACTTCATGGCAAATAGATGGGGAAACAGTGGAAACAGTGGCTGACTTTATTTTTCTGGGCTCCAAAATCACTGCAGATGGTGATTTCAGCCATGAAATTAAGACGCTTGCTACTTGGCAAGAAAGTTATGACCAACCTAGACAGCATATCAAAAAGCAGAGACATTACTTTGTCAACAAAGGTCCATCTAGTCAAGGCTATGGTTTTTCCAGTGGTCATGTATGGATGTGAGAGTTGGACTATAAAGAAAGCTGAGCACTGAAGAATTGATGCTTTTGAACTGTGGTGTTGGAGAAGACTCTTGAGAGTCCCTTGGACTGCAAGGAGATTCAACCAGTCCATCCTAAAGGAGATCAGTCCTGGGTGTTCATTGGTGGAATTGATGTTGAAGCTGAAACTCCAATACTTTGGCCACCTGATGTGAAGAGCTGACTCATTTGAAAAGACCCTGATGCTGGGAAAGATTGAGGGCAGAGTAGAAGGGGATGACAGAGGATGAGATGGTTGGATGGCATCACTGACTCAATGGACATGAGTTTGGATAGACTCCGGGAGTTGGTGATGGACCGGGAGGCCTGGCGTGCTGTGGTTCATACGGTAACAGAGTCAGACACAACTGAGTGACTGAACTGACTGATTGCTAAGAACAGAGATCATAAATAGGGTGTTGTGGGGAAAGCCAGCAAATTTAGCATACAGCAGATAATGCGGTGTACGTCTTGTGTATTCCCATTTACAATTTTCAATATAACAACTGAAATATCAGCTCTTTATTACTCAAAAGAGAGTTGGATATAAATGATATAAGAAGAAAGACAATGAGTCAGCTTTAAATTACCAAACTGAAAAGAGAAAGAGAACATTAATTGTAACACCTGTCACACAAAAAGTGTGTGTCATGAGACTCCAGTGTGAAACAGTTTCATGACTGAAAACAGCAGTGTTGAAGGATGAAGTCCTAAACCTCCCAGATTATGTTGCAGCCTTCTAAATTTATCAGTAGTTTCCTTCCTGCCTGGAACCTTCCCACTATCCCCATTACTATGACTCTATATTCACAGCACATGTACAGTGGTCCATCATGACTCTGATTTGCACATAGAGTTTATATTAATTAACATTGTTTTCTCAGAACCTGGCATAGAGCCTGGCTCACAGTAAATTCTCCATTATTATGAGTTAAATTATTTTGATGACTAGGAAACAATCCCATTTCAGTACACTGAAGATGTTAACAGATTAAATGAATATTTGGCTGTCATAGATACGGGAGACAAAGGAAAAATTCTAGCAGAATGAAAAAAGAAAGGTGAAAATACTCCAGGATTGTTAAACTACAAACTCATTTTGCTACTTTTATAGTTGTGCTAACAGAAATATATGTGGTTGGGATCTGAAATGTAAACCTGACTTAGGTCAAATTTCCCTGGGATCTGAGGATTGCTGACAACTACTAATATTTATTGCCTTTTTAGACTGATCCATGAAGGCCTAAAAATAGAGACAAGATGTATAGATTCAGGAGTACTTTAGCACAGCTCTCTTTATTAGCTATATTTTTGTATATTTCTTCCCATCATTCACATGCACATAACCATATACAGAAATGCAAATATCATTTCAGTCAATGTTTAATATTTTTATATTACAATTCACAAAGAGTAAAGTGAAGCTGCTCTTTGGTCTAAACCATATTTTGGGCAGTAAATGAAAATCTTTAGCTCTCCCTGCAGTAGTGTAATGTCAAGCTCAAGTATTCTCATTTCAGTCTAGCAAGATAATATTAATAGTTTGCTTTCCAAAAAGTTCAGTTATTTACTCTTAAAATTTAAAGGTATGCATTCTATTTTGGGGTTTGGATTAAAATTAATTACCTTGGAATGAATTGAAACTTTCAGTTAAGCCCAGCGTAAGACTTGGATAATCTTCAAGGTTGTTAATTGAAAATTAATGGCTCTTTCTTAAAATCCATGTAGTAGAAGCAGAAGCCATCTCAGTAGTGCCTAATAATTGTGGCATAATCTTGTCAACCCTTTCATATATGGTAGAACTAGAAATAGCTTTCCACTTTCAAGGGTCTGGAAAGCCCAGGTTATATGGTTTCATTTGAAAATGAATATTGAATTGAGACTTCTACATTTTGATTTCAAATTCTGAATCTGCCTTTATCAACCTGGGTGAAAAAAGAGAAATAACTGTTGCTCTGTGATGTTAACTTTTTATTTGTAACATGTAGCAAAAAATTCAATAACTATTATAGATTATATATTTTATGTTTTATATGTATCAAAGTTATACATCAATGTGATTACAGCATTTAATAATTCCACAAAATATCCTACCCTACCCTCCATTCCCTCTCCATAGAACCAATTATTTTCAGCTCTTTCCACTGATTCTGTTGTTGTTTATTGCCATTTCTCTAATAAATTACCTTGAATATTAATTTTTAAATTTCATTGTTTATTATCTTCCTTATAGGAAGTGTACATTTTACCTCCAGCCCACAATCACCGTTCCCTTCATTCTTCCTCATCATCTATATGAGTTAGTTCAAATCCTTTTCCTTCAACTCTGGTAGCTCAGACAGTAAAGAACTTTCCTGCAATGTGGGAGACCTGGGTTTGATCCCTGGGTCAAAAAGATCCCCTGGAGAAAGACATGGCAACCCACTCCAGGATTTTTGCCCAGAGAATCCCATAAACAGAAGACCATTAACAGACAGACCATGGGGTCACAGTCTAACGCTTCTGAGTGACTAACACATCTCTTTCACGTCCTGCACAATATTTTGTTTAATAATTATCTTTTGTTGTTGTTTTTGACATAGTGTGTTAATTTGCTAGGGTTTCCATAAGAAAGTACCACAGACTAGGTGATTTAAACACAGAAATATATTTTCTCACAATTCTTGAGACTTAAAATCTGAGATCAAAGTGCCAACAGAGTTGATTTCCTCTGAAGCCTCTTCTTTGCTTATAGGTCGCTGTTTTCTCCCTGTGTCTTCCCGTGGTCTTCTCCCTGTGCATGCCTGTGTCCAAAATTCACTTTCTTATCAGGATATAAGTCATATTATATTAGTGTCTATCCAAATGAACTCATTTTAGCTTAATTACCTCTTTTGAGACCTTGTCTTCAAATAGGGTGACATTCCGAGGTACTGAACATTAGGACTTTGGCATAGCAATTTTGGTACATAATTTAAACATAGGACACAGTTCAAAATGTTTTCTAAGCAATGTTCTTGAGCTTTGGCTTAAGGGAATATTGTGGCTGGTTTGATCATCTATCTAGACTACTAAAACTTTCTCCATGTCAGCAGTATGGCTCTTTCACATTTTTATTTGTATGTTCTCCAGAGTAGCATTTTTAATTTCCTTCAAGAGAATTTCCTTTGCTTTCACAACTTAGCTGACTGTATAAGAGGCCTGGCTTTTGGCCTGTCTTAGTTTTAGGCATGGCTTTCTCACTAAGCTTAATTATTTCTAGCTTTTTATTTAAAGTGAAAGACATGCCCCTCTCCCTTTCACTTGAACACTTAGAGATAAGTAAAGTATGATTATTTGGTCTAATTTTGATATTGTTGCATCTCAGACAATAGATAGGCCAAGGAGAGAGACCATGTGGGAATAGCTGGTCAGTTAGAGCAGTCAGAACACACACTTTTATAAATTTGCTCTTTTATACGGTTCATGGTGCTCCTAAACAATTATAATAGTGACATCAAAAAGCATTGATCATAAATCAACAAATATAAGAATAATATGAAAGTTGGATATATTGTGAAAATTGCCAATATGTGACAAAGATATTAAGTGAAAAACTGATGTTGGAAATATGAAGACAATAGACTTGCTTGATGTATGTTTGCCCCAAACTTCAGTTTATTAAAAGAAAAAAAAAATAAGCAGTATCTGTGAAGCATAATAAAGTGAAGTGCAATAAAATGAGCTATACCTGAATACCATACCACTTTCTTTTGGCTTGCTAAATTTCTACTAATAAATCTGCTTAAGAATGCCTTGTATGTGATGAGTCACTTTTCTCTAGATGACTTCAAGGTTCTTTTTTTATCTTTCAAAATTTTGATTATAATATATCTCAGTGTGAATTTCTTAGGTTTTCTCCTCTTCAGAGTTTATTGAGACTCTTGAACTTTGTATGTTTTCTCAATTGGAAATTTTGGGCCATTGTTTCTTTAAATAATCTAATTCCTTTCCTTTCTTCTTCTGTGACTTCCTTAATATATATTAATCCACTTGATGGTGTCCTATAAGATCCTAATGCTCACTTTTCTTTATTATTTTTTCTTTTATTCCTCATGATGTTCGCTGATTCTGTGTTCTGCCTATTTGAAACTCATGTTGCACACTTGTAACGAGTGTCTCAGCTCAATTATTGCATTTCTTAACCCCAGAAATTCTGTTTTGATAATATCTGTCTGTATTGATATTTTTATTTCCTTCATAATTTTCTCATATCCCAAAGTTCTTTGTTTTCTTTTACCACTTTGAGCATATTCACAATTGTTTTAATTTTTTTTCCCCTAATAAATCCTATGCCTATGTTTCTTCAGGAACAGTTTTCAGTGATTTATTTTGTTCCTTTGAATAGGCCATATTTTCCTATTTATTTGTACATATTGCAATATTTTGTGGACATTGCGGCAGATTTTGCCAAAAGCAGATCTTGAAAATTTTGAAAAAGTGGCTTATTTTGGTTTTCAGACTTATTCTCATCAGAGAAGCTCTTCACTATTCAGCTTGTTATGAAAGCTTAAGGTCTTCTCAGGCAATTTGAATCATGTTTTTCTTTTCCCCTGATCTTTTGATTATGATTTTTTCTGTCCTCAACTGCCCCATGTGCATGACTGATTTTAAGCATCTTGCTTCCCTAAGCGTCTTATCCTAGCTTCTTTTGGTGCCTCACCTGTTCTACTGTGCTCTTCCATCAGTAGTCTGTTCTCATGGGTATCTGAGTTCTTGTGGTGTCCTTGTGGTTTTCACAAGCCATGACCACTGCTTCCCACAGTTCCTGCTCGCCTGAAATTTGAACTCTGCTGCCTCAGCTATCTCATCTCTGAGTTGGCTGACATAGAGACCAATCAGGCAACACCCGGACAATTTCTAATGTTGCTTGTTTGATTTGCTCTGCTCTTTCTGGCTGACAGAATGGAACTGGGATGAGGCACTGCTTTTGCCAAACTACATTGAGCCAGTGGGTAGAGGGTAGGAAAATTACAAGTAAAAATGTCACATAATGTCATACCACTTTGAATGTTCCTTTTTCTTTTCTGGATATTAATTTGTTTTCTGTAGATCATTTCACTGATTATCAAGGGTCCTATAAAGTTTTTGCCACCAGTCTCTCCTTTATTTCTCTAGTAAAAATAGTCTGGAGCTTTGTACTCCACCATTTTGCTGATGTTCTCATTTTCATAAGTTTTACTCTTTTCACCTGTATTATCAACCTTCTCTATATAGTTAGCAATAGGCTCTTTTTAGATTTTTGAAGTCATTTTTTAGACCTTCTAAGCCACTTATTTTCTAGCCTTATTTTTATTGCTGTTATTGCAATACCTGACCTACCTATTGTTATGTGTTATGTACGGCAAAACCAATACAATATTGTAAAGTAAAAAAATAATAATAATAATAGATAATAATTAAATATATAAAATGTTTACTTATCAAAAAAATGTGAAATCAAAACTCAGTCTTTATATATTTTAATTACATTTCTTTGTATTTATGGCATTTCAAGTGAGAAGGAATGCTTGTGTAAAAAAAATTCCAGTTTTTAATAGATGTCTAGTAAATAACATCATTTTTTTTAAACAGTAGTCAGTATTGTTGCCAAACAGAAATGGTTTGGGTCTTATTTAAAAGCTAGAAGTACAATGTATAGTATTATAAATTGTAGGGATTTCTTCCATATGTACATCTCATTGACCTTTGATTCTGTCAAATTCAGTAAAAGCATCATTGACACACTTAAAACTCAGCACTTGAGTGCCAACAATTGAGTAAGGAAGCAGGCATGACTGAACCAAGAGAAATGAATGCTGGCCTATGGGGATAAGAAAAAAAAACAATTAGAGAAAACAGAAAAAAATCAAGTATCAAGATGGTTGAAAACACCAGAAAGATGGAGAGATGAAAGCATGAGAAGGGGTACATATAGGGAGAGTGACTTGAATTATGGGTACTGATTATCTAAGTCCTTTCTAAGTATCTGAAAGCAGTAGAATATATTAAAAGTGAGAATTAGACAAGTATAACTTATATTTCAATAATAATATTTCATAGGAAATTCATCGTTCATCGATTCCATTACACAAATAGAGATGACAAATAGAGATGACTCAATGGAGATTTTTAGATGTCTTTTCAAATATAAAACCTTGTTGTTGTTTTTTAACTTGCATTTCTATATAATAAAGGTAGACTTATACAAACTCTATTTAGGGGATACAATGTTTACATTAAAGCATCTTTAAAAATGAGAATCTAGACCCCCAGCCCCGCGGACTGGCCCAGCGGACCCACCGCAGAGCTGCCGACGGCCCGCAGATCTGCCATCCTTTCCAGTGCGCCATGTCTGGTTCATCCAGCATCGCGGCTATGAAAAAAGTGGTTCAACAGCTCCGGCTGGAGGCCGGGCTCGATCGGGTGAAGGTTTCCCAGGCAGCTGCAGATTTGAAACAGTTCTGTCTGCAGAATGCTCAACATGACCCTCTGCTGACTGGAGTATCTTCAAGAACAAATCCCTTCAGGCCCCAGAAAGTCTGTTCCTTTTTGTAGTAAGACGAATCTTGACAAGGTTTTGCAAACCACGTTTCATAAACCAGTGAATATTCAAAGGAAAGCTAAATTTGAAGCCTGTACAAAAGCCTCTCTGTAACGTGCCATACTATACAAACTGCTACTTTTGTCAGTCTTTAATGTCTACCTCTCTGAATAGTCATAATTTTCTGTTTCACAAGGGTAATTATTTTATATACACTGATGGCAACATAAAATAAAATACTTAGGATAAAAAAAATGAGACTCTATATTCTCTAGTCATATGATAATTCATAACTGGAAAATACTTAAAAAAAACTAGCTACAGTGTGTTTTTTTTTGGAATAATAACTATTTTTATTTATTAGCACAATAGTAATTATCCAGATATGTTAAATTCTGTTAAATATACTGTGTATTGTAAAAATCTGAAAGTAATAGTAATTAGTATTCAGAGAGTGTTAAAGTTAACACACATTGGTATTACTGTAGTAACTTGATTAGATGGCATGCTACCTATTACCTTAATTATACTGCTTATTGATGTAATGCCAAAATTTCTGCTCTTTTATCAATTGGTGTACCTACACCACAATTAGTCTATACAATACCTGAAACTGCTATCTTTCCTCATTGGTACAATGCCTCCTGACAGCGTGATAGCATGTCTCTCTGAGTTCTGGCAATCTGCCATAAAGCAATGCTGTTTGCAAAAGGAAAAATCTTGTCTCTCTGTGTGTCTATATATACTTTATGCTCGAAAGCAGAAAATCATTTACATATTCCTAGGCCATGCTGATACACTCACAGGCTGCTTTGAGGTTTGAAACTTAAACTATTATTCTACATAGAAGGGACACACATTTCAAAATATCATGTGATTTGAAGTACTGTTGAGTGGACCTGTTGTTGTTGTTGTTTTTCTTGAATGTTACACCCCCACCCTGTTTATATGGCTTTCAGTCACCCAGTTTATAGCAATTTGTTACAGCACTCACAGGAAACTAACACACAACTGAAAATACTAAAAAGATTGCTACAACACAAATACTGTCAATGTGTACAATATGTGGGACTCATTAAAAAAATGACAGCCTAGCATAGGAAACAGGAAAAGCACAGAAAATTGCAATACTGCTTAAAAGAGTATTTTAAACATCTGTTTGGAAATTAAGAACAATTTACTAAAATTGATATGCATTTAAGAAACAGAAAAAATTGTTTTGAAATTGAGTTGTGATAGATATATATATATATATATATATATATATATATTTTTTTTTTTTTTTCTAACACAAGAAATTAGTAGTAAGTCTTAATGGGGTTCCCAGGGTAGGAGGGGCCTTTCCCTATGTACAGTTTTGTTTTTTGTTTTTTTCTGGATAAAACTATTGTATTACAAAATCAAATGTGATCATTCAAATGGTAAACACCCGGGAGGGAGCTATGCCAGGCAGGAAAAGAAGCTATTGAGGAAAACTGCTTGTGCTACTGGAGAGAAAGCTGCTTAGGATATGGCATGTACCAGAGATGAGACTTAAAAATGAAATATACCTTTAAGCATAACTTAAATAGTTTGTGTTCTTGCTGAAGGACTCTGGAGGAATATTACTGTAACAAATTGCTATATTTAATTCTTGGCTAGCAGCCAGGTATAGGTCAGACAATTTTTTTTTTTCCATTAAAATAACCACTAGCAAGGGAAAAACAGAACCTCGTGCTTAGAAACACACACATACACATATCATACTGTATGTAACCCTATGGTCATTATTTCAGGGTGACCAGATAAGACAACATGTGACAAAAAAGCACCCAGGGTCTCTTGACTAGTGAGTGATAACAGTGGGTTGCTGTTGTTGAGTCACTAAGTTGTATTAGAATCTTTTGTGGCCCCATGGACTGCGGTCCACCAGGCTTCTATGTCCATGCAATTTCCCAGGCAGAAATACTAGAATGGGTTGCTGTTTTCTTCTCCAGGGGTTCTTCTCAACCTAGGGATCAAACCCACGTCTCCTGCTTTGGCAGACAGATTCTTTACCCCTGTGGTGGTGGTTTAGTCACTAAGTCATGTCCTACTCTTGCGACCCCATGGACTGTAGCCCACCAGGCTCCTCTGTCCATGGGATTCTCCAGGCAAGTATACTGGAGTGGATCACCATTTCCTTCTCCAGGGGGTCTTCCCAAACCAGGAATCAAACCCAGGTCTCCTGCATTGCAGAGGATTCTTTACCAACTGAGCTATGAGGGAAGCTGATTTTACCACTGAGCCACCAGGAGAGCCCAACAACAATGGGCCACTCCTGTAATGGATTTTTCCCCATGAAGTTGCCACTGCTGTCATGGGCTGTAGTATTTCTGAGCATTCAGGAGAATTCAGAAACCAGTACAACTCAAGTACAGCCAGACAGAACATGGTGATGCCCAGGGAAACCAAAGGAATCCAATCCCCAGCAGGCAACCCTGTCTCCCAGCAACCCTCCTCTGATGACATGTTGCAAGTCTTTCTCCTGAGGGTTAATGTGTTAGACACCTGGGACTGGTTATTGATTAAAAATGGAAACCTGAATGATTCAACAGCTGTCTTTCTTTTCATATCTATTTCCCCCTTTTAAACTGAGATGCTTTTGATTTTGTTGAATTAAATAGCATAGGAAGCAATCTGCTGCTATCACCTACAGTGCTTTTGTTAGATTAATGATTATCAACAGGTTGTATAGACTGGTATTCATTAGAATAATATTGGATATTACAAACAAAAGAGTATTAAGCATTAAAACATATCCTTTGGGCATCAATTTTCACCTTTGTCTAGAAAAGTATCACTTAGCTGACTAACTGATATAGGTTTTATATAAAACTTAACTAACGTGTTAGGAAGGACTCTCAATTCTCAGAGCTTTTATAACCTAAGTGATGAGCTGCATTATTAGATGTGGGATATCATAACCAAGCTTAAACTGCCATTATGTAAGAAGACGTAGGACAGGCTCCTTGATCATTCATAAAACTTGCCATACACCAGGATGGCTATTTTGTATATGTCTGAGATATGAGTTGAGTCCTATGATTAAATCAAAGTTTGGAAACCAGCAATAGTTGGTTCATCAGGGCCTGAAATTGTATTTTGTTTTATCCGCATTGTTTTTAGTAACTTGCCAGCATCTAAAATGATCAGATGCATTCATCTCCAAATCTGAAATTCCAGCTTCTTTTGAGCAAATCAGAAGATCTGGTTATACTAGGGTCACATGTCCATAAGAATACTGTTAGCTAGAATTCCTTGGTGGCTTCCACTTTTAGAAATAGCATGTTATTTGTTTATTCACAGTTAGAACTGGACATGGAACAACAGACTGGTTCCAAATAGGAAAAGGATTATGACAAGGCTGTATGTTGTCACCTTGCTTATTTAACTTATATGCACAGTACCTCATGAGAAATGCTGGACTGGAAGAAGCACAGCTGGAATCAAGATTGTTGGGAGAAATATCAATAACCTCAGATATGCAGATGACACCACCCTTATGGCAGAAAGTGAAGAGGAACTAAAAAGCCTCTTGATGAAGGTGAAAGTGGAGAGTGAAAAAGTTGGCTTAAAGCTCAACATTCAGAAAACGAAGATCATGGCATCAGGTCCCATCACTTCATGGCAAATAGATGGGGAAACAGTGGAAACAATGTCAGACTTTATTTTTCTGGGCTCCAAAATCACCGCAGATGGTGACTGCAGCCATGAAATTAAAAGACGCTTACTCCTTGAGAGGAAAGTTATGTCCAACCTAGATAGCATATTCAAAAGCAGAGACATTACTTTGCCAACAAAGGTCCGTCTAGTCAAGGCTATGGTTTTTCCTGTGGTCATGTATGGATATGAGAGTTGGACTGTGAAGAAGGCTGAGCGCCGAAGAATTGATGCTTTTGAACTGTGGTGTTGGAGAAGCCCCTTGGACTGCAAGGAGATCCAACTAGTTCATTCTGAAGGAAATCAGCCCTGGGATTTCTTTGGAAGGAATGATGCTAAAGCTGAAACTCCAGTACTTTGGCCACCTCATGCGAAGAGTTGACTCATTAGAAAAAACTCTGATGCTGGGAGGGATTAGAGGCAGGAGGAGAAGGGGACGACAGAGGATGAGATGGCTGGATGGCATCACTGACTCGATGGACGTGAGTCTGAGTGAACTCTGGGAGTTGGTGATGGACAGGGAGGCCTGGTGTGCTGCGACTCATGGGGTTGCAAAGAGTCAAACACGACTGAGCAACTGAATTGAACTGATCCCCTTACTCCTTTTCATATTATGTGACTTGGACTGCAAGGAGATCAAACCAGTCAATCCTAAAGGAAATTAGTCCTGAATTTTCATTGGAAGGACTGATGCTGAAGCTGAAACTCCAATACTTTGGCCAACTGATGCGAAGAGCTGACTCATTTGAAAAGACCCTGATGCTGGGAAAGATTGAAGGTGGGAGGAGAAGGGGTAGCAGAGAATGAGATGGTTGGTTGGCATCACCGACACAATGGACATGAGTTTGAGCAAGATCCAGGAGTTGGTGATGGACAGGGAAGCCTGGCGTGCTGCAGTCCATGGGGTCCCAAAGTGTCGGACACAACCGAGCAGCTGAACTGAACTGAATTCCTTCCTTGGGAAAGTCCTTTTGGGGAAAAAAAAAAAAAGTCAGTTGAACACAACAGTGTGCCTAGTGCTATAATTAATTTATTCCTAACACAATCACTTGGCAGACTAGTAACTGTAGAGTCACATTTACCCACAGACAACTCTTTCTGTAGAACTGGTTTACACATATTTTTTTTTAATCCAATTTTAAAAGGACACTTTAATTATGAAGTAGATTTTAAGAGAGAAAATATCTTCATGATAAGGGTAATGATATTTATGTGGCAGTAAGTTTCTTTGTAAATCTATTACACTTCTGTGGAAATAAGCCCTCTGTCAAAAGGAATGATAAGTTAAACAGATTTGGGCAGAAACGGGGATGTGAGTAGGAGGGCCAGGAAACAGAATGCACTCAGGAAACACTAAAGAGAGTATACTCAATTAAAACATGTAATATGATGAAAGGAACTGATTGAGCTCTAATAATTTTCAGAAGCCATATAAAGTTATCCTGTAGCTTGAAAAAAATCAGTTGAGAACTGAATCTGAAACATTTTCCAAACATGCTTTCAACAGAGTAAACAGATGAGTTATTTTATCGATTTTAAGAGTATCAGAGAAGACAAGTTTAATTTTGACTTCAATAAAAACCCACATTTTATTAATAGAATTATAACAAAACTGAATACATTATTATTTTTGGCCAATTCTGATCCCTTAAAGTCTCGTGACTGTTTCTGTAGCAAAATAAGTGTATGAGTAAGGCTTGCATAATTCAACCATATTCTTTTCTAACCTATCCATTTTTTTTTTTTTTTTCCTTTTGGAAATTCTTCAGGATTGCCTACCAAAGAGGCAGTGGCCTAAAAGATAAAGTTTTCTCTTCTCTCCATTTTGTATTTTCTCTGGTTTTCTGGATAACTGTGAGAATGTTTCCAACTGGTAAATGTTCTCAGAAGTCAGAGAACCAGTAGAGAGGAATTAGGAGCTTGGGAAGCTAGCGAGATAGGACATTTCCAAATACAAGTAATAAATGAATGAGAGTACAATCAAATAGACTTTTTAAAGTCAATTCCTTTTTGAGAAATAGATTATCTGTCTAAGTGAATTCCCGTTTTAACATTAAAAGCCAGATTGCAGATAGGTCTGATCCATTCATTCACTGGCTACTGAATGGCACTGACAAATTACACTTTCTAATCACCAGCATTGGCAATGATAAATCTCTTTGATTTCTGGCTTTGTAAAGAGATTGGATTTGGTGAAGTAGCTGCTACCCCAACCATATCTTTAGAGATGCCAGCAGTCTAATGCTCTATTTTTGAAATACTAGTTCCTCTTTATTCAGAGTTCTGATGAAACAAAACTCACTATTTTGATTTCTGAGAAAGCATATTTAATTATGGACCCTGAGTGTACCAGACCCCAGTTGGTCACCTTAGAAAATGTGTTCCACTAGTTGCAGAGTATTTGAAAGTGTGGATTCTGCAAGATAAATCTTATTGATTTGTCAGGAAAAAAAGAAAACCTTCCTGTGCTACTTTTCTTTTTCTAGTATACAAATATCTTCAACTCTTTGAGTTAAGAGAATACAAACACAATAATTTTACATGTCTTTCGCTTCCCTTTTTTAAAGTAAATTTATTGCATATTTTCTGATCCATTCCACTTTCTGACTTATGAAAGGGTGACAGTCTGTAGTGGCCTAAATGAGGCAGAATAACTACCCCTTGATTTAAATGAAAAGGTGAATTCTCAGACAAAACAAAGCAACACAGTTTCTTCTTGTAGTAACCGATGCAAAATGTTTGATTGGTTTTCAAGTTGTCTGGTTTTCTTTGTCTTCTTTGTGGATTGGTCTCATGTATAGTGGCTGAATATGGAATTCAGACCTAGTAGTATGATAAATTACTATACCAGGGAGTCATTATCTTTCTCCACTGGAACTAATGGGCAATAGCCACAGGGGTTCAAAATAACACTCAACCAACCATTGCCATGGCCAAGGTATGCATAGGAAATACAGATTGCTTTCCCTTTATAAAATTAAGACAGTACAGAACACCTCTGACACAAGCAGGAATTCCAGCATAACTTTAGGATTATGGCAAGATTCAGCTTTAGAAATTTGTATATCAGGGGATAGAATTAAAATAGACATTTCCTAACTACATAATGGTCTGTTAATATTTTTTCTGTTTTACATACATAATTTTTAGAAAAAAAAATGACAGATATGTGGATCCTCAAAGATTTAATTTTTTTCATATTTAACAGATTCAGATTATAAAGGCAAAAATAACTTGCATATCTTTTCTATTCTTGAGTAACTGCTTTGTGGTTTTGTTTTCTTTAACAAAAGAAAGAAATACTGTTTATGTGGTGTTTTAGAGAATTAGATGGAGGTGTATGTTTTAAGTAATCTTAAGAAAAGGTTAGTGACTCATTAATTGGTAAGTTAAATAGGTTCCAGTCTTGGGTGACACTGTCAGAAGTCCTGCCTGCTTTCCCATTACACTTCTTTACAGACACTATAGGTAAATGTAAGAGACAGCATTTTGCTGTGGCTGATTATGGAACTGCCTCTATTTCTGAGCAGACGTTTATATTTGCCTTTTCTTACCTCTCAGTGTAAGGGCGAGAGTGTATAAGCTGTGTAGTTTTGATTTAAAACCTGGTGCGTAGAAGCAGGCTTGGTTTTATATATGAGTGGCCCCAGCAGGGGACGAATTGTTTTTGACTTCCATCATTTGTCAATAAATAAGAAAAGTGAGAGATTCATCATGTATGTTAAAGACTCTGGCAATATTTTCTATGATGCAAAATAAAATTTAATAAAACAGCATTTTTAAAAATGCATGCAATCACTGGTCTCACTTGTATAGGATGTAAATTCCAGAACTCTGTAGTCTTTCCACAGTAGGGGGATGGGGTGAAGGGGGTGGATCTACTTGTCCGGCATCCATGTAGTGACCATTTTGCACAGCTGGTGAAGGGTTCCTGCCATGTGCAGAGCTGAGTGGACATCTTTGTGTGTGCCTCCCTGTGACCCTTTTATTAAGCACCTAGCTGTGCTCAATAGCGAAATGGATTCTAATTGATCACAGCAGGTTAAGTGATTTAACCTGAAGCAAAGCAATAGTTTTTATTTGAAACTGCCAGCACCTTTGCAATGACTCCCTTCTACCTCCAAAAGCCTAAAAACACCACCCTGAAAATAGAAAAACAATACCAGAACTAGTACACTGATTTTTCTCTCTAGCCATAAAAATAGAGGAGCAGGTGAAGGGATGTCCAGAGACAGGAAAATTGGAAAGGGACTTGGCAACTACCCAATTCAGTGTTTAATTTTGCAAGTGTAGCAATGATTTGTATGTACTTGTATTTATTCCTTGACAATCTAGAGTCTTCCTGAGCTGTGTGGCAGCAAGTGACTAATTTTGAATGGAAGCAAATCTTTGTTTAAGATAAACACAGGGCTAATTATTTTGGATTTCTCTCTTCAAATATGTTTTGAGCCCCTTTAAGTACTAGTCACTGGGATAAATCCCGTGGGGTGTGGAGAAATAAACCAGACATGGTGTCTGTCTCAAGGAGCTTACAGTCTCATTAATGTCATGCTAGGGACCAAATGTCTGACTGGCACAGGGGCAGGAGGAAATCATATTAAATATTAATACGTGTCTTATTTTAGATCAATTTGATATTCTCCTAACCTTGAACTTCCAAAGCAATGATTACGTTCAGAAATAGTGTTCTTTAGCTCTCTGCCTGAGTTCACAGGATTTTCCCATTTTTTCCCCCTTTCTTTTCTCTTTTCCTAGTATTGGTTTAAAGGAAGCAAAATAAATTAGCAGAGACCTGATTGTAAGAAATGGGATTATTTCCCTACCCAGATTCAGGATCATGTAATAAACTGAGACTATTCTGTCTCCACTGTGTGTGTGTCTACATTAATAGAAAATCCTGTCCTTAGTTCAGGTGATGAGAACCTGACTTCATTTCTTATCCCTTCCCACCATCTGCCACCAAATGAATTACTTGAGTACTGTGACCACAGTTTTGGAAGTATCCAATTATCAAACCTAGATTCATTTCTCATCAGACTGAGTCCTAGTCTGTATCATTCATAATGGGAAAACATAATTAATTTAGTTAAAAGTACAGATGCCTTTTATGTTAAAAACACGGATATTTGAAAATACCATCCCTCACCCACAATCACGGTCCTACTATTGAACTCTGGCTAGAATCATCCAGAAACATACACCTTGGCAGAGCCAACACAGGAATTAACTGAGCTATACAATTGTAATGTTTTTGCTTTTCTCCCAGGCCATTTTCCACTCCTGGCTGATAAAAATCTCTAATGGGCTGTTGTAAATGCTCTACTTCTATACTTAGTCTAAATAAGAAATAACATTTATGTCTATTAGCATCCACAGAAACATTTGTCAACAGCAAGTTGGAGAATGACATAACTTTTTTTAAGTGCACCCATCTGGGAAACTTTCCAAGTTGGGAGCTACCCAAATTGGCAAAGATTCTAAGAAATCCATTCACATGCACTATGCATGACAACAATTTCTGGACTTCTTTTATACTTCTAGCTATTAGATTTGGAAGTGCAGAAGATGAGACAAAAAATAAAAATAAAACACACACAACCATAAAATAAACTAAAAGCAGGTCTATAAAAGTTCTAATAGATAACTATGGTAAACTTCAAGAGCAAGGGAGAGGTCAGGTTCACCCTTCCTTTTAGTCAGTGTGTCCCTGAGCCTGGCCCATTTTATTCAAGGACAGAAACTATAACAAAACAATTTGTGTTCTACCTCAAAAACCAATCCTTTCCTATCAAGGACTCTCCAGAAATGCCAACTTGTTCTCTCCATTTTTACAATATCAGAGCACATACATAAGGTTTTTTCCTTTTCTTTTTAAAATTTGAAATCCTTCTGTCTTTGGCTTTTGCCCTGTGATAACATATCTTACTATTTTAAGTACAACTGGCTACGGATGAACTGTTTGGTAACTTTTTTCCTAGTACGCACAACTGATGTCATCCTTGTGTATGTAAGAAAGTCACAAGATTGTTCTACATTTTTGTCTTAGTAAATACACTTTGCATTGCAGAATGTCTTCATTTAATTAGTAAATGACCTCTTTTGTCTCATTGGTTCTGAGAGGACTGTAGCTTAGACCTTCATTTGTTTAACACATTTGATAAAACCTTTATACATTTGATAAAACCTTTATATGATACTGTCAAATTCCTTTAAGAGTAGAATTTTATTTATAAACAGAAATAAATAAAACAAGCTATTCAGTAAAATTGTTAATAATTATCAAGCAAACTGAAATTGGCATTTTGTCAAGCCAGTCATTCAAAATGAATATGTTCAAAGAGAAATATTTATCCTGAATATTCACTGCTTCAAATTTTAAATTGGCAGGGTCATTTTATCTAATATTACTCATTTTTTTCTGAAAATTTTAAAGGATTACATTGTTCTTAATCTAGGAAACATGAAATGACATTACCCCAACACCCATTTTTAATTCCAAGCACCCATTCTATAATAACCCTAATTGTAAGGTAATCTTTAAAATACACTTAATGTTTTTTTAATTGAACATTGATATATTTTAGTGTTTTTCTTGGATATATACATTATATATATACATATGTATAAAACATTATTACTGACATCTACTGGTTTAGGGTTTGCCTTATGGCTCAGCTGGTAAAGAATCTGCCTGCAATGCGGGAGACCTGGGTTCAATCCCTGGGTTGGGAAGATCCCCTGGAGAAGGGAAATGCTACCCACTCCAGTATTCTGGCCTGGAGAATTCCATGGACTGTGTAGTCCCTGGGGTGGCAAAGAGTCGAACACGACTGAGCGGCTTTTTACTGGTTAAGAGCATGGAATTTGGAAAAGAGTACATTGGATCAAATTTCAGCTCTGCACTTACTAGCTGTATGATTAAGGCAAGTTGTTTTGCCTTAGTTTGTTCCTCTGCAAAATGGAAATAACAATAAATTCATAAGGTTGCTATTAGAATTAAATGAGTTAAGATGTGTAATGCATTTTGAACAGGGCCCAGTAAGGTTAGACAAGCATTTGTTATTAACAACATTATCATTATCAGCATACTAATGGAGATGTCTAGCAAAGAGAGGAGTTTTTTTAATATTACATAAAATTTGAAATTAATTTAAAACTCAGTTTTTTTCTACTTGAAATAAAATAGCTATGTTGTATTTGCAACAGTACATAAAATATGTACAGAATATTTTTCTGTCTGTGATTCTACCAGGTAAGATATAGCAATGGCTCCACTAGTAATTTGAAAATACATTTTTAGTACTTTAGAAAGAGAAGAAAATAGAGGCAACTTTTCATTCTTATTTTTAGTCTAAATGCTCCAAAACTGTCCATAAATGTAAATGTTAAAGTATAAGTAACCATTTCAAATGTAGTGAGTACTATATATGTGTGTGTGTGTTTATTTTTAATTTGAACTACCCAAAATATATTACTCATCTGAGATGTTTAAATACTTGGTGTGTTATTGCTATCAAATAGATATATAATTTCAGAGTTGATGGTCTAACTATCATGCTGCTGCTTCTGCTAAGTCACTTCAGTCATGTCCGACTCTGTGCAACCCCATAGACGGCAGCCCACCAGGTTCCCCCGTCCCTGGGATTCTCCAGGCAAGAACACTGGAGTGGGTTGCTATTTCCTTCTCCAATGCATGAAAGTGAAAAGTGAAAGTGAAGTCAGTCGCTCAGTCATGTCCGACTCTCAGCGACCCCATGGACTGCAGCCCACCAGGCTCCTCCATCCATGGGGTTTTCCAGGCAAGAGTACTGGAAAGGGTTGCCTTTGCCTTCTCCGGGTCTAACTACCATAGATTATCAATTCAGAGTTACTTTGATAGTAGGAACTGTACTGAAGCCAAAGTGTTCTTATTTATAGAGTCCATTTAACTAATTTCAACGTGACAGATATGTAACTTATATTGAACCATGCATCAGCATTGTGTTGGGTGATAAAGAATCAAAAGTGAATAAAATATCCCTGCCTGTGCTATAGGAAGTAGTCAGTTTCTTCAGTTCAACATGGTACCTTCTATCCGGTCCTTCTTGAAAATCACTGTTGCTTCCCCTATCTCCCAGGTTCTAATTTGGAAAACTAGATTAAATTTAGTATTCCCAACTAGAAATTAGGATTCACAGTTGATTACCAAATATGTAATGAGGTCCCTGGTTCATATTGGGTCCCCCTGCTTTGCTGACATTTTGGGTTTCCCTTGTGGCTCAGCTGGTAAAGGATCACCCTGCAATGTGGGAGACTTGGATTCGATCCCTGAGTTGGGAAGATCCCCTGGAGAAGGGAAAAGCTACCCACTCCAGTATTCTGACCTGGAGAATTCCATGGACTGTACAGTCCATGGGGTCGCAAAGAGTCAGACACAACTGAGCAACTTTCAGTTTCACCAAATATGTAATAGGATGCTACTCTGAAGAAGAAGAAAGGATATTGACTCTTGTGTATTCTGTATAAATCTTGCAAAACCAGTATGGAATTTCCTCATGTGAAAACTTTTCTTAGATTATTTTGGTTCTTAAACACATATTTTCATATCCCTGACCCATTTTAATGTTTTTATACTGAAAGACAGAATGCATGATTCAAAGCAGAGTTACAAAACCAAATCTATTGGTGATCAAAGGAGAAAGTATGAAAGAAACATCAATTTTAAAAAAATGAATTAACTTAAAAAACTCTCAGTATATTATCATTTCTCTGCATAAAAAGATTTTATCTTTCTTCCTATAGACATACTGTATATGTAACTTTTAAATATCAAGTAAAATATTTAACACTTTCTATATTTTAATTTTATTAATAAATATTTTCAGTCTTCTGTTAGATAATCTTATTAAATCTTATGGTTAATACATTAAATTTTGCCATCTATAAGCAAAATCAAAATATTCCAACTGTCCTTCACACAGTTTCATATTCTCATGATAATGAACAGTTTACAAAAGTATATAGGACTTAGCTAAGAAAACAAAAATTAAAATTCATGGTGCTGTATAATTTTTTACTCTAAAACAATATTTTCATATTTTATAAGATAAATACCCAGAAGATAAATGTATCTGAATTAATATCAGATTAATTTGGGAGCTTCCCAGATGGCTCAACAGTAAAGAATCTGCCTACCAATGCAAGAGACACAAGAAACATGGGTTTGATCCCTGGGTGGGGAAGATTCCCTGGAAGAGGAAATGGCTACCCACTACAGTATTCTTGCCTGGAGAATCCCATGGACATAGGAGCCTGGTGGGCTCCTATGCAAAGAGCAAGGAACAATGAAGTCACTCAGCATACAGCACAGTAACAATTTTCCAAAGATTTTACTTAAAAATAAATCTAATTAGTCATTTATCATCCCTCCTACTTTCCACAACTTTTAACATTTTTCTGAATAATTTAGATACTTTTGTCATTTTTTCATTTTTATAATAAATGTTCCCATTATGTTGATCATACACCAGAATCTAGAGAATATAATAATATTAATTAAAACAGTGATGATGATAGTGGACTTAAGTAAAAATATTGGCTTTCAGAGGGAAAAAAACATACAAAGTATTTGCAGTGTTAATGCCTGAAGTATTCTTGGTAGACTGCATTATCTTTCTCTGAGAACTGTGAATGTGCGTTATAGGAAGAGACTTTATAGATGCCATCAAATAAAATCATAGGAATTTTTTTAGAATGAAATTAAATTAGAGACTAATTTGGCCCTTCTCATTTATTTTATAAAGCATAGAAATCCATCCCAGAGAAAATGGGTGTGGCCCAAGGCATAGGACAAATAAAATATAGAGTCAGAAAGAGAGCTGAACTGTATGTATTGAAACCTTAGTCAAGAGTTATCTTTTTGTCCACATGCTTTTATCTGTCTTTCCAGTAAACTCTCTCAAGGATTTTTAAGATAGGTCTTGCTTTCCCTACTGTATCCCAAGACTTGACTGAAGTTTTTGGAACATTGAAAGTGATTACTAGGGTCTTGCCTGGTGGCTCAGATGGTAAAAGAATCTGCCTGCAATGCAGGAGACTCAGGTTCAGTCCCTAGGTTGGGAAGATCCCTTGGAGAAGCGCATGGCAACCCACTACAGTATTCTTGCCTGGAAAATTCCATGGACAGAAGAACCTGGTGGGCTACAGTCCATTGGGTCTCAAAGAGTCAAACGTGACTGAGTGACTATTACTTTTTTCATTTTTCAGGTGCTTAAAAAATAGTTGTTGAATAGAAGGTAGGCATTTAAATAAATAAATAACTATGTAACAGAAAATTCACTTTGCTAAGCAGACACTATTATTGCACTAAATGAGCATTCAATCTTGAGTTAGTATTTCCGATTCATACTTACAACACTTTCTAGTAGTCCACAGATTATGATTTTCTTTTTTATTAGGATTATAGTATTTGATGAGAGTTGAACTATAAAGAAAGCTGAGAGCTGAAGAATTGATGATTTTGATCTGTGGTGTTGAAGAAGACTCTTGAGAGTCTCTTGGACTGCAAAGAAATCAAACCAATAATCCTAAAGGAAATCAGTCCTGATTATTCATTGGAAGGACTGATGCTGAAGCTGAAACTCCAATACTTTGGCCAACTGACTCGTTGGAAAAGACCCTGATGCTGGGAAAGATTGAAGCCAGCAGGAGAAGGGGACAACAGAGGATGAGCTGATTGGATGGCATCACCAACTCAAAGGACAAGATTTTGAGCAAGCTCTGGGAGTTGGTGATGGACAGGGAAGCCTGGCGTGCTGCAGTCCATGGGGTCACAGAGTCAGACATGACTAGGTGACTGAACTGAGCTGATAGTATTTAATACACTTTGCCTTGTATCATCAAATTAGAATATTCAGTTGCTGTTTCCCTTTTCCAATTCTATATTCTGTCCATTTGAAATGAAACCCTGTG
This sequence comes from Bos indicus, assembly GCF_029378745.1. NCBI lineage: Eukaryota > Metazoa > Chordata > Mammalia > Artiodactyla > Bovidae > Bos > Bos indicus. The sequence continues at coordinate 77,715,689 of NC_091766.1, forward strand.
ACAGCCTTTCTCTTTAGGACTGTTACTCCTTAGCTTTCATAAGTTGAACCATAGATTTGTCTGAATTTTAATTGATCCTGCATGCATTTATTCTTCCTACGTGTAAGATAGCAATGTTAATAGAAAAAGATGTATATGCCTCAGAAAAGTATTTGTCAATGTTTCACAAACAATCAGAAATACTTGCCAAGCTTAAAATTAAAAAAAAAAAAAAAAAAACTGGGAGGGCTTCACGGATGACGCGGCAGTCTATTGGGAGGAAGCTAAACCACACTTTAGCTTTCAGAGGCACTCGTTATATTTTTTCACTGGCTCTGTTTTATCTACATAACTTGGGTCTTCTGATTCTCTTTCTTTTTTGTGTGGATAATTGCTTTGTTGTTAGTGCTTTGACACTGAGTGACAGTGCTTTTGGGTGGTTGACAGCCAAATCTATTGGCAGCCGATCATCCTCATACACAGAGAGGTGCTTTCTTTCTGCCTAGTGACAGTAAGAGCGTCTGGGTTGACAGAGGAGGTCTCATCCCTCTCAGGAGAGAGACAAAAGCAAAAGCGGGGGGAGTGAGATTTCTGCCAGAATAAAACCATCTATTTAATTCTGCTATAGAGAGAAATACAACAGGCAGTGCCTATAATGACTGCCAGTTAAAACAAATCATTTTATTTTTGTGTGTTGCCTATAGAAAATCATATCACTTAGTAAGCTATCAAGGGCGGCGTACCTTGCCTTTAGAGATACCGCAGACCAGAACTAAATGCATTTTCTCTCAGTGGAGTTCGTTAAAAGGAGACAATCCGGAACAGAGTATAGAGAGGGTATAAATGTAATCTTGTTGCACTTCATATCACTGACTTAAAGTCATGCAAGTAAAAATATCCCTAACAATGGTTAACAGAATTATGTTTCTGAGAGGTGGAAATTTTTTTTTTGCCAAATGACTCGAAAGTATAAGCCAGTGGATTTGATTTGCTATTGATAATTCACAGTTGAAGATTGTACAGTTTGAGATAAAAAACATTTTCCTGTCTTCCTTGAGAAAGCTTTCATCATATAGGTTCTAAACTACCATATGGGCTACAAAATACAATTATGAAGCAAAGAGAAAAGGAAAAATAGGGATGGCTCTTGCCCATCTGTAGAGAAAGGGTACCTTGAGGATTGAGATTATATCTTGAAACATTTTATTTATTATTTAGGGTGTTTATATAGATTTGGGGGTATCTGTAAATCTCCTGAAATTGTATATAAATGTTTGCTTGCATGTTTAATTTTCTGATGAGAAGATTTGTGTCTTCATGGAATTCACAACATTTGAATCCACAGACTCAAGGAAGGTGAAAATAACTGCTCCGGAGACATCATAAATATTGTGTCTCAACCACCATTTCAATTATTAACTTTTTAAATTGTTCTTAAAAATACAAAATGTCTTGGTGACTAGAAGAGGGAATGATAAAGGATTCCAGCTCAAGTAACTTGTTGATTGACTCACATAGAGGCTTCAAATATTAGAATGATCAGCTTTGAGATAGAGTAGCCTTGTCAGGGGAGCTGATAAACTGTAGGGTGGCAGAGTCTAGCTGCAAAACTAGAAGGGCTTTGAAACAGGGGCCTCTAGGAATAGAGTGGACTCCCTTGGAAAATAATGACTATAGGTTTTAAGAATGATTAGTTTAATTCAATAACATGTATAACATAGCAGAAGAATTTCTGCCATATGCCTGAAACTGTCCTTGTCAACTTAAGTACATCAGTGAACAATCTAAACACAGTCCTTGTTATTTTGGCTATTACATCCTATTGTTTAGAGAGCAACAATAAACAAACAAAACTAATAAACAAATGATGTGCTGTACAACATAAGCATGATGAAGAAACGAAAAGAGAACAATGTTATATTAAATTATTCCAAAGGAGCTCTGATTTGGAAGGCCTGATCAGGGAAGCCCTTAGGTGAAACTAGAGAAAAAAATCTGAATGACAAAATGTATCAGTCATTCAACTATCTGGAGGTTAGCAAGGGCCTGCCAAGGACTTTGCAAAAGAGACTCTTTCTGTGGGAAGGAAACAGAAAAAAATGGCCCTCTAAGGTGCTTTACAACTCAATAGTATAATATCGAATATAATCTCAACATCTAGATTTAATCATCCCATTGGCTCTTGTGTGTCTCCTTAGTGAGACGGAATTTATGAATAATTGAGTTGAAATGAATAGATAAATTGGTTCCTTCAACTGAACACTATCACCTACTGTGAAAATTCAACTGGGAATGATGAATAATGATAATGTTGGCTATCTTAATTGTCAATATAGGATCCAGATTCACTTATCCGGTACTTTTAAAATGTTTTTCTTTGTTCTTGTTGTTGCTCCAACTGGCTGTATCACAGCTAGTTATCAATTTTTCATCCGCATTTTCCTCACCAGTGAATTGCTGCAGGTTTATAAGCCTCCTTTTTGAAATGTTGCCCAAAAGCAGAACATAGATCATACTGATGTGTTTTTTAAATTAAATTTGTGTTGAGCTCATGGTTCAGGTCCATCTGCTGGTGTCCCAAAGACCATGGGGATACTTCTGATGTGGACCCATGCCCCCCAAAACACTGAAAAGAACAGTGAAAAATCAGACATTGTGATATTTTTAAAAAGCAAAACTTCCAAAATGAACAATACATCTCCACTCATAATTTCAGTCTAAAGTTTTCCTAGTAAGATGTCTTCAGTATTCTAAGCTTTCTCTAGATGGTGTCCTATAAATATACTGAGCGATTCTCATTCTTTTATTTGTCTATCCATGTGTTTCTCTCACAAATATCTATTTATACAAGGAGTAAGATACCATGCTCCCTGTGTAGGTCTTAAAAGTGAGTGACAGCCATTCACTGCTCACAAGTGCCCAACTATCTATTGTGAAGGTGAGAGATGGACAGCGGGTAAAGGGTGATCTAAGTCTGGTAATACAGCAAAAGGCAGAATTTAGGAAGCAGGAAAGCATCACCAGAAAAATAAAACCAAGACACAACTGGGCAGGATCTGACAGCCTGGTGGACAGGATGAGACACATTTTCTTTAAAGCAGTAGCATTTACACTGAGCTTTCAAGGACGAACTACAGTTTCAACAATGGAGATGAAAAAGTAATACACAAGCAAAGACGTAGGGTATTGTGGAATCCAAAAGAAATAATATAGTCTCCATATAAAGCAGATTGAAGGTAGAGGAGTGAAGCCCGAAGTATGCTAGTTACGGCTATTTTGGTTGTGAGGGTCAGAAACACCTTGAAACTGGTGGGAGTAATGCTCTTTTTATAACGATAGAATTAGCAATCTCGTTGACATCTAAGGACAGGAAATGAAATAGAGCTGAGCTCATGGGTCCAGAACCGCAAAGGCAGGAGCAACAGAGGCTGCCCCATGCCTTTTCATAACTGATAGGCATGGAGCACAAAGGAGAGGTAGGAGTCAAAGATAACACAAAGCTTTTGAGATGGATGAGGGAATTCAATATCCTGGCAGAGAGAGCACTCAATAAAATTACCCACTCTTAACTGACTGTCTCACTGACTGGGAGATTTCTTTCAGAAGGAAGAACATCTTGTAGACTTTTTGACATCAGATTTTGATATTTGATCCCAGGTTGTAGGAGTCAACTTTTCAGCTACTTTGTAAGGATTTTAGTAATAATAATAAGACTGCAATGATTGTCCTGATGAATTTTAAGTTTGGGCATTATAACAAGGTTTACAATTGGGTTTACTAAGAACTTTGATATATTTTTATATAGGTACACATACACTTGATTCTCTTAACACCAAGATTGAATAGGTAGACAGTTTGCAATTACAGATGAGGATGCCAATGCTGAATTCCTTATCCAAAGTGAAAATATTTGCTTTAAACAGAAAAAGACATAACCTAAAAGTCTTAGACTGTATATTTCCTGATTTTTTATAACATATCAATAGCACTGGTATAAAGCACAAATCTCTTTCAATTTAGTATTGCTTTTTTGTAATGCTTCTTTGCTTCAAGTTTCCTCCGATTTAGTAATTTAAACTCCAGCTCAATCTGTTTGAATTATAAAACACACAATTAAACTGGCCTACTAGATGGGACTGTACTTTGCTGATTGGAAATATCTCCCATTCATGACAAATATAGATCATTTTAATTCACTGTACTGACAATAAATGATACTTAAATGGAGGAATATCTTATAAAAACCCAAACAAACCAAAACCAAACAAAAAGTAAAAGCTTTCAATGCTTAAAGACATTCAGTTTAGTTCCAAGCCTCACAAAGTAATATTGGATCAGATCTTAGGTTCACAAATAGGCTATCTGAATTTATTCCTAAATTTAAATTACTTACTAATCAGAATTTAAATTCAGCTAATATAGACAATAGACAACTTCCTTTTTTATTTGAGCTGTAATCCCTTCTGGCTTGGTGATGCCCACATTTTTTTATTTAATATTTTTAATACACCCTTTAATTATTCATGATAACTAATAGGCATTTTAAGGTATAATATAACAAGTTTTCCTCAAATTAACTACATCAACAAATTGGAACAAGGCATATTCATGGGGTCGCAAAGGGTTGGACACGACTGAGCGACTGAACTGAACTGAACTGATACTTAAAATGTGTGTGTTTTGAACACTACTTACTTTGATTCCCACACAATTGAAACCCAGATAAACTGAAATTCTGTGTCTCTTTGCATACATTCCACTTTTGCCTTCACTTACTGATTATTTTTAGAAATTAATTTGGGTAGAATTTTAGAGACAAAGCTATACATGTAAGGTGCCAGGAGAATAATCAGAAACTTGTTCAAAATCAGATAACCATCCTTATTAATGCATTGTTTATAAAAACAAAAGTCCCAGAAAAAATGGATTACAAAAAGTAGTAGTGTAATTTACAGTTTCATACAAACATTCACTAATAATACGACGCAATCTAAATTTGTTAACATGAAAAGATTGTATGTGTGTGCTCATGTCTCTGAGAATTTTTAAAAATTCAAATTATGAAAGATACTATTTAGAAAGTCCCATGTTAAACATTGTATGTGCTCACACATATGCTCACCAAAAAATGGCAGAATATATGATATTGTATTAGGCTTCCATCTCAGTGGTATGGATTTGGGGACTTTTTCCTCTTTTTTTCCAAACTTTGTTCTTATAAAGATTTCTTATACCGATATACAGATTTTGTGAGAATAATAAAAGCTGTATTTAAAAAGGGAAGCATAAAAAGGGAAGATTTTTTAAAATAATCTTCAAATCTGATTTATTTGCTCCTTGGGGATTATTTCTTCATCCAACCAAATTCTAGCATCTTTTTACTATATCCCTTCTTTTTCTGTTTACTATCCTTAGTTTCACTTTCACACTGAAAAGTGGAAATGGAAATATACATCAGCTTCTACTAATATTTAAGTGTCTTTAAAATATACATATCTGAAAGCCATTTCAAGTGGCTTATTTCAGGATTTGAAAATATACTGCTGTTATTAATATTATTAATGCTACTATTATTGTTATACTATTGATGCATTAAACTGATGAATTAGGGGTGACTTTCAGTTCAATTCAATTCAGTCTCTCAGTCGTGTCCGACTCTTTGTGACCCCATGAATTGCAGCATGCCAGGCTTCCCTGATCATCACCAACTCCTGGAGTTCATTCAAACTCACTTCCATTGAGTCGGTGATGCCATCCAACCATCTCATCCTCTGTCGTCCCCTTTTCCTCCTGCCCCCAATCCCTCCCAGCATCAGAGTCTTTTCCAATGAGTCAACTCTTCGCATGAGGTGGCCAAAGTACCGGAGGTTCAGCTTTAGCATCATTCCTTCCAAAGAACACCCAGGACTGATCTCCTTTAGAATGGACTGGCTGGATCTCCTTGCAGTCCAAGGGACTCTCAAGAGTCTTCTCCAACACCACAGTTCAAAAGCATCAATTCTTCGGCGCTCAGCTTTCTTCAGAGTCCAACTCTCACATCCATACATGACCACAGGAAAAACCATAGCCTTGACTAGACGAACCGTTGTTGGCAAAGTAATGTCTCTGCTTTTGAATATGCTATCTAGGTTGGTCATAACTTTCCTTCCAAGGAGTAAGCATCTTTTAATTTCATGGCTGCAGTCACCATCTGCAGTGATTTTGGAGCCCCCAAAAATAAAGTCTGACAACTGTTTCCACTGTTTCCCCATCTATTTGCCATGAAGTGATGGGACCAGATGCCATGATCTTCGTTTTCTGAATGTTGAGCTTTAAGCCAACTTTTTCACTCTCCTCTTTCACTTTCATCAAGAGGCTTTTTAGTTCCTCTTCACTTTCTGCCATAAGGATGGTGTTATCTGCATATCTGAGGTTATTGATATGTCTCCTCACAATCTTGATTCCAGCTTGTGCTTCTTCTAGAATGAATAAATAACCCACTTAATTAATAAATACTTACTGAATTGATATTCATGAAAACAACTTGTTAAAAATTCTAGTTGAATCTGATTCATTACTTTCCATTCCCTCTCCAAAATATAAGGCACTGTTAATACCTCTACTTCCAGTTTTCCTCTATCTTCATATTTACTACTCTCACAATCTTACAACCTATGTACTTATTAAGTCCCAAAACTTAAATCTTTACATGTTTAGAGAGCAGCCTTGATAGAGACTTTTTCCATTGCTTGAAAATACTGTAATCAGAGGTTGGAAAATATTATCTTTAGGTGGATAAATATAAAAGTTGTAATTTTGCTCCAATTTCATCAGTTTTGCAGTACCTTTGCATTGTTGGGGTTGTATGAATATTAAAAACTAACCATGTTGAGAATACTTACCTGAATGAATTCTTTCCAGCTAGGTAATATAAATGGTGATTCATTTGGGCAAATGAAATAGAAAATACTATAAACTCATTGAACCCTTTGCTGGAAATTGACGCCCTACTGAACAAGTCCTCAGAGCCATATATCTATGCTTGTACATAGACATATGTGTATATATCAATATATACACACCTACATACACATATGTATATGCATACAAATATACATGCCTGTGTATCTATGTATGCACCCACATACTCATTATGTATATAATGTTTTGCCAAGCACTTTTTTGTTTTACTTCTCATCTGTCATATTTTATTGCACTTTGTCATTATATCCCTTAACAATTTTAAGTTCCTTCTTTCCCCCAACACACTCTGGTTACTCCCCCTTGTGTAGCCCTCTGATGTCCCTTTACATCTTCACAACAGTCATGATAATACCACATGGAGATTTGTGAAAAATTTATTCATAAAGATCAGATTGCAGGAAACCCCTCTGCAGATTTAGTTCCTACAAAGTAATGATGTTATTTAAGAACACTGAATCTCTTCATACCCATCACTTTGACATATGCCACATTTCACTTGGTTAGAGCCTCCTAAAAGGGACTGCTGGAAGCAATGTCAGTCCTGGTATGGACATATTTTTAAGTAACAGGACAATTCCTGTTTAAAGCCCCTAGGTTCTAAATTAAATTATTTTGAGGACTTTCACAAATATCAAACTACTTGCAGCATGAATCCCTGTTTCTATAAAATTCTCCTAAGTTTTCAAGCACTCTTAAATAAGATCTTGGCAGAATGGCAGGCAGATGAGATTAAATAAAATGGTATAAATTTACTTCTTATGCATTTGATTGGTTTTCATTTATCAAATAGAGTCTTCTTTTTAAAGATGCTTTGGAAAGGCCAATCATTTTATGAAATACAAATTAGGAAAAAAGAAAGAAACAAAGAACAGAAGAAAATGGACAAAAGATTATGACTAGACAAGCCATAAAAGAGAAAGCTAAATGGCATATTAATTTAGAAAACAATTCTGAGCATTACTAATGATCAGACATACAAAACATCCACATAAATAAATGACTAAAATAAGGTATTGTTTTCTACCCATCATGTAGGTTACTATTTTAAAATCTAATAGTATCAAGCATTGGCAGTAACTTTGAAGTTTCAGTTCTGTTTGTAGGAAGACAAATTGTAATAACAACTTTGGAGAACAATTTGGTATTATCAGTAAAAGTGAAAATGAACATAACCAGAAATTCCTCTTCTATGTTACACTCTAACGAACATTTATGCAAATTCACAAAAGGAAGATGTACTTCTCAGTTTATTTTAATATAATTTGAAATAGCAAAGTACATAATGTTCATAATGTGCACAATAGGTAAGTTAAAAGTGTGTGTGTTTATGTATAAACAGGAAAGTATGTTAACAGAAATAGAATATACATGGAAATACACATTGATACTTTACAAAACTATAATTTTGAGTAACACAAGTTTTGCACACATACTAATAGACTCTAGAACTGTAGCTGTTGTAAAGTGAAAATGTTATTCAGTTGTATCCAACTCTTAGCAACTCCATGGTGTGTAGTCCACCAAGCTTCTCTGTCCATTGAATTCTCCAGTCAACAATAGCCATTCCCTTCCTCAGGGGATCTTTCCGACCCAGGGATTGAACCCAAGTCTCTTGCATTGCAAGCAGATTCTTTACCATCTGAGCCATTAGGAAAACCCCAACAGCAAACTACTATCCCTGATGGTTCAGCTGGTAAAGAATCCACCTGAAATGCGGTAGACATGAGTTTGATCCCTGGATTGGGAAGATCCTCTGGAAAAGGAAGTGGCTACCCATTCCAGTATTCCGGCTTGGGGAAATCCACAGACTATTCCATGAGGTTGCAAAGAGTTCAACTTTCACTTAAAGCACTTATAAAATCATGTATACACTAGAATACTGTTTATGTAAAATGTTACAAGATATATACAGAACAGATCTATCATGCATAAATATATGTGATAATTTATAAAAGTAGATTGAACTAAATTCATGATAATAATTGCCTTTGAGGTAAATGCATAGGAGGGTTTGACTTTATCTCAATAATATTTTTTAATGAAAAAAATGAAGCAAATGTAAAAAATGTTCTAGGCATCAAGTATATGTATCTTTATACTAACTTTTAATCTCTTATTAGTTCTAAAATTGTCTCAATATCACAAACAATAATTTTCTCCATATCTCAAACAATAATTTATCATACTATTTTCAGTATTCTACACTAACTGATAACCTGAGCAAATATTTTCTTTTTACCAGCAAGTTGTTATGGCTATATATTTAATACCAATTCAAAAAACAAAAGTACTTTTTTTAATAGGGTTATGTTTACCCAGAGTGATTTTAAATAAGACAGTTAATTCTTCTACTGTTATTGTTAGACACTAATTTGAAGATTCTTTGATTTGAAATGTCTTAATAATTTACCTACACAAGATTATGATTTAATTTTAATTGCATTTCAGACATAAGTTTTCCTAAAGCAACACTCAATATGCACCATCAATTATCTTAGAGAAAGAAACACAGAAAATATATTAATTATAGGTCATGACCCAGTAAATTATGAATTTCCAACCAGAAGTAAATTATTGCCACTAATTAGCTTTCTTGTTTGCCAGACTGGGTTAAAGTCTTCATTGCATTAGTCATTTCATAAATCACTTTCTTAATATGCAAATCTGGAAGGAAGGAGAATTTGAGAATATGCTAAGAGTTTATTAATAATATTCAGTCACAGGGTTTCATTGGAGAGTTTCTATCAATTTCAAGAACTTGATTCAGTGTGGAATATTTTGGAGAAAACATACTTTATTTTCTTTACTGATATAGATTGTTCATGATGCCATTTATTGTTCTTTTACCCAGGCAATTAAGTCTTAGACAAACTGAATCTATTCAGTGAAAAGAGTGTAGTGCTCTGAATGTTTTACAGGTCCAGAATCTCAGAGTGTGATACTAGTAGGAATGGATTTGCTTCCAGCCCTCAAAACTTAAACTGGTGATTCCAAATTCTCCATGTTTTTAACTGCCATGAATAATAGAAAATAATCTGATCTCTTTTGTTCTGTCATTTTTCCAATCCTTTCCAAATTCTGCCCACCTGCTTTCAAAACATATGTGTACCTGTTCCCACTTCCATTGGCTCCCACATTATGTTTTAACCAGATAATCTGAAGCAGAATAATTCAGTTCAGTTGCTCAATCTTGTCCAACTCTTTGCGGCCCCATGGACTGCAGCACTCCGACTCCTTGTCCATCACCAGCTCCTGGAGCTTGCTTAGTTAAACTGATGTCCATTGAGTCAGTGATGCCATCCAACCATCTCATCCTCTGTTGTCCTCTTCACCTCCTGACTTCAATCTTTACAAGCATCAGGGTCTTTTCAAATGAGTCAGTTCTTTGCATCAGGTGGCCAAAGTATTGGAGTTTCAGCTTCAGCATCAGTCCTTCCAATGAATAATCAGGACTGATTTCCTTTAGGATGGACTGGTTGGATCTCCTTGCTGTTCAAAGGACTCTCAAGAGTCTTCTCCAACACCACAGTTCAAAAGTATAAATTCTTTGGTGCTCAGCTTTCTTTTTTTTTTTTAATTTAATTTTATTTTTAATCTTTACATAATTGTATTAGTTTTGCCAAATATCAAAATGAATCCGCCACAGGTATACATGTGTTCCCCATCCTGAACCCACCTCCCTCCTCCCTCCCCATACCATCCCTCTGGGTCGTCCCAGTGCACTAGCCCCAAGCATCCAGTATCGTGCATTGAACCTGGACTGGCAACTCGTTTCTTACATGATATTTTACATGTTTCAATGTCATTCTCCCAAATCTTCCCACCCTCTCCCTCTCCCACAGAGTCCATAAGACTGTTCTATACATCAGTGTCTCTTTTGCTGTCTCGTACACTGGGTTATTGTTACATCTTTCTAAATTCCATATATATGTGTTAGTATACTGTATTTATGTTTTTCCTTCTGGCTTACTTCACTCTGTATAATAGGCTCCAGTTTCATCCACCTCATTAGAACTGATTCAAATGTATTCTTTTTAATGGCTGAGTAATACTCCATTGTGTACCATAGCTTTTTTATCCATTCATCTGCTGATGGACATCTAGGTTGCTTCCATGTCCTGGCTATTATAAACAGTGCTGCGATGAACATTGGTGTACACGTGTCTCTTTCCCTTCTGGTTTCCTCAGTGTGTATGCCCAGCAGTGGGATTGCTGGATCATAAGGCAGTTCCATTTCCAGTTTTTTAAGGAATCTCCACACTGTTCTCCATAGTGGCTTTAGAGTCCAAATCTCACATCCATAACATGACTACTGGAAAAACCATAGCTTTGACTATACAGACCTTTGTTGTTAAAGTAATGTCTCTGCTCTTTAATATGCCATCTAGGTTGGTCATAGCTTTTCTTCCAAGGAGCAAGCATCTTTTAATTTCAAGGCTTGCAGTCACCATCTGCAGTGATTTTGGAGCCCAAGAAAATAAAGTCAGTCACTGTTTCCATTGTTTCCCCATCTATTTGCCATCAAGTCATGGGACTGGATGCCATGATCTTCATTTTCTGAATGTTGAATTTTAAACCAGTGTTTTCACTCTTGTCTGTCACTTTCATCAAGAGGCTCTTTAATTCCTCTTAGCTCTCTGCCATAGTAGTGGTGTCATCTACATATCTGAGGTTATTGATATTTCTCCCAGTAATCTTGGTTACAGTTTGTGCTTCACCCAGTTCAGCATTTCTCATGATGTACTCTGCATATAAGTTAAATAAGCAGGGTGGCAATATAGCCTTGACGTACTCCTTTCTCAATTTGGAACCAGTCCGTTGTTCCATGTCTGGTTCTAGCTGTTGCTTCTTGACCTGCATACAGATTTCTCAGGAGACAGTACTAATGAGTTAATAAGCATAAAGAATTATGGGCAGGCTTCTCTGGTGGCTCAGTGGTAAAGTATCTGCCTACCAATGCAGGAGACACAGGTTTGATCCCTCGATAGGGAAGATCCTCTGGAGGAGGAAATGGCAACCCACTCCAGTATTCTTGCCTGGGAAATCCCATGGACAGAGGAGCCTGGCAGGCTACAGTCTAGGGAGTCACAGAAGTGTAGGACTTGACTTAGCAACTAAATAACAAAAAGAAATTATAGGCCAGTGCACTTACTCATTTACACTCACAAAGTAACATATTTGGGATATGCATGATTCCCCCTTTTTTTTTCTTTCTGATATGTTTTAAGCTTCTTCCCACTAGAATATAAGCTACTTGAGAGTAGGCTATTTCGTCTCTTTTGTCGATGTCCCTCACACTTCATCAGTGCATGACAGATAACAGATGTTCTTCGGAAATAAAAAATAATAATAACAGTGAGATATTTCATAAGGAAAGAAAGGGGCAGGAGAGATATTTGAATATGCCTGTTTTTTCCCTGCTTTTCACTTTTCGGCACAAGGACTGCCCCTAAGGCAGGGCCTGTGGAGTTGATTTCATCAGCATTTTGATAGCACCCTAGGATTTGGAAATCAAATCAGCCTACTTTGCACTCTAGAAAAAAAGGGAATGCTGTTTTGCTGATTAGCAATTTTCCCTGAGGAATCAAACTTTTAAGGAAGCTTTGTCTCTCTTGTTTGATTCCTACAAGAAAGCCTATTTCAACACTAGCATGAAATGAGACATATTTTAGTCATTATGAACACTTCAAGAAACTAAAACCAGGTCAGTCCCTTGGCAAAAACATAGCAAGACTTTGTTGTTAGCCCCACCAGTTCCTTCCTTCTCCCTCTCACCCCAACTTCACCTTACTCCAGCTATATACCTAAAAACTCTCTTTTGAGTTCTCAGAGGTCTCATGGTCCTTTAGATTATCATAGTTTTCTATGAATTTTTTAACCAAAACTAAACATAGGTACCATAAAGGAGTTGAAATTGTATAGCGTCAGAAAGATGGAGTTTCGCATATCAATAACAAGGTGGATGAACAATGGTGTTTATGCTCCACTTCCCATTTCCCATATTTCCCTTTCTCTCTAGCCCTGCTTCTCTTCTGAACCATGGACTTTTATATCAATTTGTCTTCTTGGAGAGTCCTCTTAGATGTCAACTGATGCTTTGCACATGTTAACAAGTCCAAAACTGCCCTCACTCTTACCTCCCCCATGAACCTACTCCTCCTCCTGTAATTTTATGATATAAACCTGGAAGTCAACCTTCATGTTCCCATTTCCCATAAATGTAGTATCTGGAACATAGAGCTGCTACTGCTGCTAAGTCGCTTCAGTCGTGTCCGACTCTATGCGACCCCATAGACAGCAGCCCACCAGGCTCCCCCGTCCCTGGGATTGTCCAGGCAAGAACACTGGAGAGGGTTGCCATTTCCTTCTCCAATGCATGAAAGTGAAAAGTGAAAGTTAAAGTCGCTCAGTCGTTACCAACTCTTATCGACCCCATGAACTGCAACCTACCAGGCTCCTCCGTCCATGGGATTTTCCAGGCAAGAGTACTGGAGTGGGGTGCCATTGCCTTTTCCGGAACATAGAGAGCACTCCATAAATGTATATGTTGAATGAACAAATGAAGAAGGAGCTAAAGTGGTCATGTGAGCATCTCTGGAGTCATAATCCACAGGTAGTTTCTGGTTTCAACAACATACATTTAATGCACTTTCTTTGCAGACATCTAATTTAGTAGGAGATGCAAAGTGCTAGTTTGTTTTAAGCTAATAATTTCACCTGCACTAGTAGAATTCTATATTTAAATCATTTCATTTTATCCTAAATAACCTTGAGATATAGGAGAGATAAGTATTGTTTTTCTCATTTCTAGATGATGAAGATGAGGCTTAGAGAGTTTATGTAAATCTCTAAAAAGGTACCCAGCTAGTAATTGACAGAGCTGTGATAGAAATTGAGATTTTTTTTTTCTTCTTTTTAAACATATGATTCCAGGACATTGTAGGATTATGTATTTTTTTTCATTATGTAAAATGAGGTCAATGGGAGATTAGCCTCAGTTTCTTCATCCATAGAATAAGGGTAATAATATCTACCTCAATGTGATAATTAAATGAGATAATGCACGTAAAGTACTTAGTTAGAGTGATTGGGCCATGGTAAGCCCTTGTGATGGGCTAGAATTTATTAATATGAGATTTTAAATCTCTTCCTCTATGAAATGCAAAGCAATTAAAGGCTTCTGAGCAAGATAGTGATACAATGAAAGCTACTATAGGGGAAGATTAACCTATCACTTGGGGGAAGGTTACATTAAAGTAGAGAGAGACTGAAACAAAGTGAATGGTTTAAGTTCTAGCAGAATAGCTCAAGCACAAAGCACTGACTACCTAACTACAGTGGAAGTCATGGGGGTTCCCGTCTATCACCAGGCTGGGATGAACCTACAGGAGTGCAGCCCAGGAGATGAAGTGTCAAGCTGGGAGATCTCTGGGTTCAGGCAGAGCCAGCAAGACGAGCCAGAAGAAGCCTTCAAACAAAGAGAAAGATGGGTGTCACAACTATAATGGAGGTAGAGGTGCTGTTTGCCAAACCAAAAGGTCAGAAATAGGAAAACCTTGCTTATTTTCCATCTTAGACCAAATCTAACCCAAAGAAGTATTTCTAAATGTATTAGGTATTATTTTTGCAAGACTCTAGAGTTCTGGCTTTCTTCGTCAATTAGAAGTGGTAGCAGCTCAAAACCTACATTCACACTTGACAATAATTTCCATTAGACACCATTACCATTAAATAGTCCAAATCTCTACAGATGCCTATTCTGTTATGCCAGGCCTGCTTTATTCATTCACAGGATATGCTCATTCCTGGACCGACTTTATCAACAGAAGACCAAAGGCCAGGGTGAATCTCAGGAAGGTCAGGTTGCAACAGCACTGAGGGTTCAAGAGAAATGTTTCAGGTATGAGCCCTCCATAGTGACAGGGTTCTTCCCTTTGTTTAAATGAAATAGAACTGAATTTCTTGATCCATGGTGGAAGCATGAGATGATTGCAAAGTTTGTGCTGGCCTAAACATTAGCATTGATTAATATGAAAATAAAGGATGAAGAGGAGAGCTTTTTAAAAGAATTAAATACATGGTTTTCTAGCTATTAGGATTGAAGTACAAAAAAAAAATTAACAGCATTTCTGAAAATTAAAAGATATATGGCATACAGATCTTTAATATAGGCAAGGTCATTTTTATTTGATATATCTTCCTGCCTGGAAAACCTAAGAGACGCTAAGTACTGTGGTTTAAAAATTAAGCTTTCTGGAATGAGAATTAAACATCAGGAATCGACAATGTGTACTTGGTACACTGCCAAGAAAGAACTGTTAATAAACTCCTCCCTCAATAAAAATGTTAGAATTTGGCATCTTTTTTTTAATTGGACTGTACTATTTTAAATTTCTTTATTGAAATATCTCACCAAACAATAACAAAACTCGTGGAGCATTATGACTGCTCAGTGAAGTAATAACCACTTGGATTAGATTCTCTGCTTCAGCAGAATCTAGGTACATGTACAAGAGTGATATACAGCCGGGCCAGAGATACTGTAGAATGTCTTCACAGCAGACTGAACATTGGAATTGACACTAAACCTTGTGTCAAGATGCACACAAAGACTTTCAGACACAGAGCACACCGAAGGTTATAATCTGTCAAGATTCACAAAGAGTGAATACCTGCTAAAGCAAATAGACTGTGATATAAATGTCATCTCCAAATCAGTGAAAGAAGATTTTTCTTCCCAATTAACATTGAAGTGCATGAGAATGAAATCCATTTACTCATTTTCTGATAATTTATGCAGCAATGTACAGAAGGAATAGACATGGTTACATGGCACATTTATACAATATGTTTCATCCCTAAGGATCCTAAAGCTCTTTACAATTATAGCTAATGTTTGTTAAAGTACCTTTAAGGGGGAGAGTGCCACAGATGTTCCAAATATTATGATTCTAAAAGGCATGATACGGTATGTACAGGAACACTTCACTCTCACAGAATCGTTGCCAGTTCTAGTGCAGGAAATAAAATTCCTTTATGAGACTGATGAGCCAATGTTTATAAAAACTTTTCTTCAAGCAGCTTAAAGTCAACCTCTTCTCTCCTATAACTACCTGAGAAATCACATGTAATTTGGTCTTAAATTACTTATTTTCAGAATTTTAAGGAAGGAATACCCTTAATAGGAAAAAAAAAAAAAAACACTATCTTTTGGTCAATAAATAGCGTCATTATTTCCAAATGACAAAATTGTAGCATAGGAAGAATAATAAGACCATTCAGCTCAGAAATGGTAGAGAAAATATTTCATTAATTTTGTAAGCCCCAGCTTTGAAAGCACCTCTCCTTACATGAGTGAGTGAGTCAAAGAATCCAGAGATGATAGGGTAGAAGAATCAGATTCCTAAATGAATAGATAATTTTGTATACGATAAGGTTTTATTTACATGTGTGCAATTAAACTTTTATTAACAGATGTTTTGAAATATTTTATTTAGAGGTTTTTCTTTGTTTGTTTGTTTTGTTTTAATGCAGTAAAAATTTAAGCCTTGAACTGAATGAGAGTACTTATGAGTGTTTTCTGGCCCAAACCACTGCCACACAGGCCTCCTGCAAAGACCCCTGGAATTCTGCAGTCAGTGGGGGTGGACCTTGCCTGAGGAGGGATGCGGTCTGATTTGGAAAGGTGATAACAAAGCCTAGGCCAGGAACCCAGGCAGAAAGCCCTCCTTTACTGCCCTGGGCTGTCATGCATCAGTCAGGAAGGCCACAGAGCAGACAGGCAACCATGACAAGTTATATTTGTATGCCAAATATTTGGGTAAACAACAACTGAGTTAGCATGCCTTGAAAGTATAAACAGACATGGCCTTTTGCTCAATAGTGCTTCTAAATTTTAGGGACAGTTTTGTGGTGTCTAATAACCTAGGCTTTGGCCCAGACAAACCTGGATTCAAACCATGTTTTTGTTGAGGACTAACTGCATGACATGGAAACAAAAGAAACTCATAGAAAAAGAGAAGAGACTTAAGATTACCAGAGCTGGAGAGGGGGAGGAGAAATTGGAGGAATTTGGGTCAAAGGTCCAAATTTCCTTAAAAAATATATATATATATATACATTATTATTATTATTTTATGGTAAAGAATCTGCCTGCAATGCAAGGGTCCTGGGTTTGATTCCTGGGTCAGGAAGATCCCCTGGAGAAGGAAATGGCAACCCACTCCAGTATTCTTGCCTGGAGAATCTGATTGACAGAGGAGCCTGGTGGGCTCCAGTCCATGGGGTCTCAAGAGTCAGACACAGCTTAGCAACTAAACCACCACCACCACCATTTTTTTCATTGAAGGATAATTGGTTTACAGACTTTTGTTGTTTTCTGGCAAACCTCAACATGAATCAGCCATAGGTATACATATATCTCCTTCCTTTTGAACCTCCCTCCCATCTCCCTCCCCATCCCACCCCTCTAGGTTGATACAGAGTCCCTGTTTGAGTTTCCTGAGCCATACAGCAAATTCCCATTGGCTATCTATTTTACATATGGTAATGCATGTTTCCATGTTACTCTTTCCATACGTCTCACCCTCTCCTCCCTTCTCCCCACGTCCATAAGTCTATTCTCTATGTCTTTTTCTCCACTGCTACCCTGGAAATAAATTCAGTACCATTTGTCTAGATTCCATTTATATGTGTTAGAATACAATATTTCTCTTTCTGACTTATTTCACTCTGTATAATATCTAGGTTCATCCACCTCATTAGAACTGATTCAAATGTGTTCCTTTTTATGGCTGAGTAATATTCCATTGTGTATATATACCACAACTTCTTTATCCATTCATCTGAAAGTGGACGTCTAGGTTGCTTTCATCAAACTTCCATTTTTAAGATAAATAAGAATTAAGGATGTAATGTAAAATGTGATAACTATAGCGAACAGTGCTGAATAGTTCACAGGAAAGTTGTCAAGAGAGTACATCCAAGAGTTCTCACCATAACATTTTATTTTCTTTTTTCTACTTAATTTTTTTTTTCTATAAGAAAAGATCTTTGTTAACTGAACCTAGTCTGGTAATCATTTCACAATAGTTGTAAATAACACACTTACGCAGTAAGCCTTAAACTTATATAATGATGTATGTTAATTATATCTCAATAAACCTGGGAAGAAATGAACAAATAAACTAAGAAACATAAACAAAAATAATAATTGATTTCACCTATTCTTTATAATAAAAGCAAACCAATTAAGAAATGAATCAACTCTGTATGACCTGATGGTGAAGAAAATACAATCCATGTCACTATTGTTAAGTATAAAAAACAAGTTGAAGAACTGTATGCATTTTCTAATCCCACTTTTTAAAGCATGTCTATTTAGGCATTTATGGGTTTCTGTGGTGGGTCAGTGATAAAGAATCCACCTGCCAATGCAGGAGACACAGGTTTGATCCCTAGGTCATGAAGATCCCCTGAAAAAGGAAATGGCAACCCACTCCAGTATTCTTGCCCAGAAAATCCCATGGGTGGAGAAGCCTGGTGGACTATAGTCCATATGGTCACAAAAGAGTCAACACCACTTAGCAACCAAACAACAACAATATAGATATTGGTGTGTATGTGTTTATAAATGTATCTAAAAATTGTATACCTGCTGACATTAGTTCTCTCTGGGGAGAGATAATGTGACTAGGAAGAGATAAGAGAAACGTCTCACTTTTACTGTACAGATTTTTCTTCTGTGTGATTATATATGCTTTTGCTTACAAGTATGTGTGATTTTTATACTGAATAATTAAAAATAGTAATGTTTTATATCCCCTTTATTCAATAATGCCCTCCAAGTTTCACACCAATAATAAGTGCCAATTTCCATCCATAAATTATGCATATGTGCAAGCATATTCCTTCTCTATATGCCTAGAATCTTATAATATTAATGTGTTGGTCATGTATAAAGAAGAGTCTCTCATACCTCTATTTTATTGTCATTTGTCCAACTGAAAATTTATTTATGGAAAGTTTATGACTTTATTGTGCACTGTTCCTTCAAAAACTGTGGTTATGATAATCAGATGCCTTTTCCTTTGAAACAATGACTACATTCTTGTCTTGCTCAGGTTGGTTTCATTTTTCTTCTTTTACCCAGGATGAATAATCAGTCCTTCATGTTCTCTCAAAATCAATAGGCAATGGATTGATGAAGTCCATGTGTTTGCTCTATAGCTATTTATTGCATGTCAGACCTGTGGAAGGAATTACTTCACCTGCAACACAACAATTCACTTGTATCTCACCGATATGGATGGTTGGCAACAGATTGAATTAGAGCCTTCTGTCCGTATATAGTTCATTTATTTTGGACAGAAAGATGAGAGTTCAATGTAGTAATGTCCTCTGTTCACCAATTATAATTTGAAGTCACCAAACCAGGTACCCTTTAAGCAACGGGTTAATAACACACCCGACTCTGTGCAGGTTTACATGATGGATGACTAGAATCTGAAGTAACTGGACAGCTGTCTGAACAGACTATTTCATTATACGTGAAGGGATGCCATTTCTAACTATGATGATAATTAGAGTAGATGAAATGCATAAATCATTGTAGTTTTTTATAGCTTTGGTTTGGGGGAACAATTTTTAACCCTCCTTATGGGCTCAATGCTTTGGATTAGGATCCAATGCATGTTTCTATAATTGGAAGGATTTGATATTCTTACTTCAAGTGCTTATGTGATATGTTTTCTCATATCTGAATTCATACAGTAACACACAATGCAGTAAGAATGTCCTGTAGCAATCAAGGGATTGAATAAAATATGCCTGATGATATCATTATTGGTATTATTTTTGTTCTTGTAATTGCCTTTCTTTTGGTCAAGTTATTTCTGTAGTTCAAAGTAATTCCTTTCTTCTTTTCTAATATCTCACCTATAATGTCCCCTATTTTAATTATCTATTATCTACTCCAAATTTTCCAAAACTTAAGAAAATTAAAACTGCCATTAATTATCTTTCAATAGTCTATCTTGTCTGGGAGCAGTTAGGCAGTTATTCAACTAATCTTCACTGAGATTTCTCATGTTGTTGAAGGCACATAGTAGATGGGGCAGATTTTATCTGAAGGCTTGCCTGGAATTCTGGGAAACCTGGGCCACATTCTCTCTTCTTATAGTCTGAAGGGTTCTCTTTCCGGATTATCTTTCCATGTGCTCTCTCCATGTGGAATCTTCATAGTGAGACTTCTTACATAACATCTAAAGATAGAAGCTGACTGTGTTGTTAAAGGCTGGGCACATACAAGCATAGGTTGAATTTGCCATATTCTCTTGGTTAACCCTAATTCCAGGCCAGCCCAAAATCAATGATCAAAGGAATTACAAAAATACAAACAAACAAACAGAAAAAGCACATAAATACTGGAAGGTTTAATTCATATGGAGCTATCTTTAAAAACCAATAATTAAAAAAAAAAGATTTTATGTACTCATAATCTTAAAATTATTTTGAATGGCATCCCACTCCAGTACTCTTGCCTGGAAAATCCCATGGGCGGAGGAGCCTGGTGGGCTGCAGTCCATGGGGTTGCTAAGGGTCCAGCATGACTGAGCGACTTCACTTTCACTTTTTACTTTCATGCATTGAAGGAAATGGCAACCCACTCCAGTGTTCTTGCCTGGAGAATCCCAGGGACGGGGGAGCCTAGTGGGCTGCCGTCTATGGGGTCGCACAGAGTCGGACACGACTGAAGCGACTTAGCAGCAGCATGATTATATTTTCTTCTAAGAGTGGTATCACAACTATACTCAACTCTGTCCAATTGATATTTCCCGTTATTTTCTTTTAAAAATATTTGATTTGTCTCAAATTTTGATCATCCTCAGTGTTTCCAAGTGTCCTAGATATTTGGTGCTCTATGAGCCATAGTTTTGGATATCTGAATTGAATGTTTGCACGTTGTTCTATGGCAATTTCATATTAAGCTGGAAATAGTAGTTTTAAAAATCACCACAATTTCTTTTTGTGGAAAAGGACACAATAATGGTATAATGACATGACCATTATCTCTGACTCAAGTCGTCAACTACCCCTAGACTATAAATTTTTGGTAATCAAGAGTAACACTTCAAAAAAAAAAAGTAATGCTTCACTTTTCCAGCACAGTGTTTAGTGCTAAACAGCATATCAATAAATTTTAAATTAATTGGTGGTTCCAATGTATTCCTATATATCTACTACCTACTCATCTACATCAAAGTTCAGATTACCTTATACAATACGATGTTGTAATAATCAGTATGGACTTTGAATAAGATGTACTGGAGTCAAATCCTAGCTCCCTCACCCATTAGATATGTGATTTTTTTTTTTTTTTTTGCTAAGCGAATCTTCTGTAAAATAAATGTTTTATAATACTACTTTCATTGAGACAGTGCATAGAAAGTGATTTGCCTAGGGCATAGGAATTATTAAACATTCAATAAATGATAGCAATTACTGTGTATTTCAACTGTATATTCGTAGTGTCTTCTAACTATCCAACTTTCTCCAGACTCACCTATTTAAAATTCACAGTGCTATCAAATTAGTGGCCCTACAAACATATGAAAGATCATATCACTCTTATTCTCAAAAAAGTTACTGATTTTCCCCCCACAGTCCAGTCCAGATTTTTTTAGCCTGGCCTTCTTATCCTCTAAAACTGTGTACTTTCTCCTCCACCTCTTCTTAAATTGCAGCCAGATGATTCAGCTACTGTTTCTCCAACCATTAATGTGTATATTTTCATATCATTTTTTCATTCTTTTGTGTTTCCCTTTGCCTGGAATTCCTCACTCCTGCCCCACTGCCCAAGCTAAATGAAGCTGAAAGGATTTGCTTCTTGAAAGTTTTCAAGAATATTATATTCAAGAATCTTTTTATGTGGTATTGTCAGCATACACTCAGAAACCTGCATGACTCATGTATTAGTTAGACCAGGCTTTTTGTTATAACAAATAGATCTCAAAATTGCAGAGACTGAATATACCTTACAGATATTTTTTAATCCTTGTATGAGATCAGAGTAGGCGTTCAGAACATCTAGGCATTGAAATATACAGAAAATGGGCCAGCTCTGGAAGTGGCTCACTTTACCGTCATTCACATTGTGCTGGAGGGGACTGGATTCCATGTCCCAAGTGCAAAGAAAGCTGAGAAATAAAAGCTACCATTCATCCCCAAGGGGGCAATACATTTCGGTGAACAGTTAGTTTCCAATAGGTCATTCACCTTAAACAAGTCGCTCAATCCAGATGTTAGAAAATAGGGAATTGTGAAGTTTGTGACAAACTGGTAAAGACTTGATTGAACTCCACAGGGAAATGTTAGTCAGTCTAGCCAGCTTCTCCCATAGAGGAATGCTCATCCACTTCTGGCAGATCTTATCATTTTTCAAGGAAACCAAAACCAAAAACAAAACAAAAAATTTGTACATGAAATCTTCATTTTAAAAATATCAGTAACTATTTCAAGTAAAAAGAAAAAAAGTATTGAGTTTATCTGTGAACCCAATAACCATCTACTGAATCTGGCCAGCTGGCCACTAGTATGTGCCATCTACCTTAGACACTAACTGTTAAATTTTGATAAGTATATACCTTTTTGTCCCTGAAGCTTTGCTTTATGTCGGAGACTCTGGGACACATCATAAAAGAATTGGATTCTATAAATCTGACTCTAAAGAACATTTCCTAAATTCTCTCCCTTTTTTAGGGAATAAACTTGAATTTTCCAGGTAAACAAATTTTACTTGTTGAACATGCCAAGGTATTCATTATTTATACTCATTTAAATATGTCACATTCTCTGGGCATATGGTAGAATGTAACTTTTTCATCTCTTTTGGAGTTAGATATAGCCATGTGACTTGTTTGGCCAATGAGGTGAGACAGAAGTGACTTGTCACTTGCAGTAGGTAGCTTAAGACCCACAAGACGCTTTGCCCCTTTCTCCCACTCTTCCTCATCCTGACTGGCACAGATCAAGATATCGGCTGTTTTGTCAGCCTAAGACCTGATAATAATAATACAATGCAGAGCTCCTAGCAACCCACAGCAAATATGAAATAGGAAACAAAGAAAACAAAAATTTAAACCATAAAGTACTGGAAGTTGTTTAAACAGCACCACCTGATTGCTCCTGATTAATTAGTTTGTTGATACCCATTTCCAGTCACTGTTAATTTTTAGAGGAGAAATTATGAAGATTTGGATTAGGAATTATAAGACTTAAAGTACCCTAAAGGGGAAATAATAAGCAGTGTGAATCTTGGTCACATTGCTTCATCTCTTTGACTCCCAATTTTGTCATTTAGAAAGTGAGGATTTTGGATAATGTTAAAGGTGTTTTTTTTTGTTTGTTTGTTTTACTTAAAATTCAGCTAAAGTGAACCCTCACCTGTTTAAAATGATAAGTCCTTACTTATCTACTAACTGACTTGGACCCTACACTAAGCTACAGTAAATTTTTCCATTATATTTCTTATCACAATTTATAGATATGCTTAAAGTTCATATATATATAAGATTGGTTCAACTAGATGTCATTCATAAGCAACAACACCAAAATTCAAAGTGACATGCTCCAAAAAACACAAGAATATTTGGTACAAAAATCTAAAACCTAAACCTGGTATTTTCTGAACATATGTTTTTTTCCATTACCATGTTTGCAATCTAAATTAGATTTTACAGGGAGCTTTACTTATTTTATTCATGCTCGATATTTGTTCTGCCAACATGTATAGTGCAATTAGGATAGATCTCAAAGACCATAGGTCACTTAACACTACTCCCTGAAAGAAATATGAAAGAACACTTGGAGAATGTGCTTTCCTTCGAGGGGGAAAAAAAAAAAGCATAACATTTCAATATGTCTTTTCATGGAGAAAAAAAATGAGAGAAGCAAGTTCAAGATGAGAAATTACTAGCCAGAAAGCATATTGTGATAAATCAGCCATAACATGATTATAGCAACTTCCTTGGGAAAGAAATCAATGCTGAATCAGACTTGGATAGACCAGGGGGATCAAATAGAGGTCAAAGGTAGTTCTCTGTCTTGAAATTGGATAATTATTACTGCTATTATTGTCAGTTGCTATAATATAATACTGGCAGAAATACATGGAGTCCCAATGCCGCTTTTATTGGCTGGCTAGACAAGTCGATCCATTACAAGGGAATAAATTCAAGTATATTAATCCACCTAAACATCAAGTGAATTAGGGTAATTAGAAGAAGACTACTTGTGAGTCTCCTTGTGATTTTTTTGTGTGTGTGAAAAAATAAGCATAAAACAAAAAGCAATTTTGAAAGTACAAATTGCATATATTCCTTTTGTTTTGAAAATTGAACAGTAAAGCTTGCTTTAATAGAAACCTGAAAAGATGGATTTGAGGCTTGCTTTGTCATTTTAGTCTACCTTGCCACCCAAGCATAGTCAATAAAGTCTTCTCTATACCACCCAAGCAGAAACCAGGAAGCAACAGAGAGACCTCTTTTTCTCTTATTCACAACAATCACTCAGTCACCACATTTCCTATTATTTTGCTTTAATACACCTGAAGGGGCTTCCCTGGTAGCTCAGTGGTAAAGAATCCACCTGCCAATGCAGGAGACATGGGTTAGATCCCTGGGTCAGGAAGATCCCCTGGAGGAGGAGACGGCAACCCACACCAGTATTCTTGACTGGGAAATCCCATCAACAGAGGAGCCTGGTGGGCTACTGTCCATGGGGTTGCAAAAGAGGCAGACACAACTTAGCAAGTAAACAACAACAAAAACAAATAGTCCTGAAATCTTTCCCCTGCCCTCATTCTACTCCCACTTCCTGCATCTTGTCTGTAGACTTCTTGTCTGTTTTTCTGCACTAGCCTCCTCTTTCATCTCCCTGCCTTCAGCTTCACACGTTCCTCGAATGTTCTCTTTAAATTTACCTAAGCCATCTTCCTGAAATGCAAATCGAATCATAACCCTCCAGTCTTTTAAATCATTCCATAGCTCCCACTCGTAAGTAATTATTATACAAAGATTAGGATTGTGCCTTTTTCTTGCCAGACTTCTGTCAAACTTAGTACCAAATGAATCACTTTCTACTTAAATTTATTTTCCACTTAATATTTTAGTAAAAATTCCTGATTGCCCTTATTGGACTCTAAGCTCTCTGCTGGTGTGTTCTTTGTTTGTTTGTTTTTTATTTTGAAAATGTGTCTTGGTTTATGGGTTGGGGATGACCAGAGATGTTCTGAGCATAACACGGCCATTGCCACCCTGGGGAGGTACATGGGCCATTTTGTACAACATCGACTAAAAAATTTCTGTTTCATTTTGAAGTGCTGAGAAGAGCGTCTTGTATGCGTCAGTAAAAATGTCAGAAAATAGGTGCATAATTTCACAGAAATATATCTACTGAATAAGTGTGTGTGTGTGTGTTTGCGTGTGTGGTGTTTCTGCGTGCCTGTGTGCTGACTTGCTTCAGTCATGTCCAACTCTTTGTGACTTTGTGGACTGTAGCCTGCCAAGCTCTGTCCATGGAATTTTCCAGGCAAGAATACTGGAGTGGTTGCCATTTCCATCTGGAGCATGGTAATCATTCCATTTTCAAAAAATAATTTATATGAGTCCCAACAATGAAAGTGGAAGGGCCCAGTCTTATCTATGACTCTCCAATATCCCTATTAACAAGTTACAAATACCATTCTTTTTTTTTTTAATTAATTTTATTTTATTTTTAAACTTTACATAATTGTATTAGTTTTGCCAAATATCAAAATGAATCCACCACAGGTATACATGTGTTCCCCATCCTGAACCCTCCTCCCTCCTCCCTCCCCATACCATCCCTCTGGGTCGTCCCAGTGCACCAGCCCCAAGCATCCAGTATCGTGCATTGAACCTGGACTGGCATCTCGTTTCATACATGATATTTTACATGTTTCAATGCATTCTCCCAAATCTTCCCACCCTCTCCCTCTCCCACAGAGTCCATAAGACTGTTCTATACATCAGTGTCTCTTTTGCTGTCTCGTATACAGGGTTATACCATTCTTTTAATAACCAAGAGGTTTGATCCGCATGGATTTTCTTTTGTCTCTTGATCAGCTCAAACTTAAGTAGGGAGTTAATGCCCTAAGGACACCCTCCAACCAGTGGAATAAATAGATCAGTGAAAGAATGATGATGCCTTTCATCCTTTGGTAGGGCATCCATGCTATCTACAAGTAACTCAAAGGGTTTGTAGTGGAATTGAGCACAGTTTGTTTGTTTTTTTTTTTTTTTTTTCATAATGGCACCTAGCTCATATTTACTCTAGTGGTTTTCCCTCTGTCTCCTATTCTGGCTGGGGGACCACCTAAAGTCTCCTCTCAGACTCTCCTTTCAGGAGAACCTTGCCGAAGCCAAATACATTAATGATCTTTTCTAAGAAACAACACATAATTGATTCTATAGCCAGATCAGTAAGGTGTTTTCACTTGGTGAAATCTTAGATATTCCTCAGTTAAAAACAAAAACAAAAACAAAAACAATAACAAACTTGAACCATTGATATGAAATGGAATTCCAGGTAATTTCCTTAAGTAGTGCTTAATTAGTGATTGATATCTTCATTTGCTCTTTGGAGTAATTTTAGCATAGGACTCTATTCATGTATTAATTATTCATATGGATTATTTTTTTTACTATGACTTTTCCCTAGTTTTGTAACTGGTTTGGATTAAAAAAAAAAAGTCTATTGTGAAAAAGCCATAGAGGTTGAAGGTTAAGGCTACATATCTCTCTTTATGTACCATGAAGATGAGGAACAATAAACATGAAAGGATTTTCCGTTACCTAGATACCAGGGGCTTTTGATATTATCACCAGAAGTAGTTTCTACTCTACTTCTGAAAATAGCCACACTTTTTTGTAGTAATGTTTCATCCTCAAGGATTAACAAGAAAGAACATTTTGCTATCTCTATAGAAAGATAGGTGTGTGTGTATGTATATATATATATATATAAAATTCATAAATTATATCAATTCAAGCAGTATATTTACTTCTAAACATAAAAGATCAATTCTAGTGCAATGGTAATTATTTCTTACATAAAGCACATTTTACGTAACAAAGGTTAAATATCAACATACGGAAATGAAAGGTGGTGCAACTAGTTTTAGTTCAGTTTGCCTGAAATAACCATTGTATGCTCTTATTATATATGTACAAAAATGTTTAAAAAAAGAGTAATATTCCTCAGTGTCTGTGAGTCAGTGAAAGATCCCTCAAAGTCTTATCTTATTCATTAGAATAATGAAGCAAAACAGAGAAACATTGACTTCTGTTTCTAGCATGTGAGTTTCTACTAGGGAAAGGGAAAGGATGCAGATTTCATTTACTTAGCAAGATACTTCCTAGAGGTATGAGAGACAAGGGGAGAAGAGAAGTACAAATGTTTCGTCTTATTTGCTAGTCTGTGATAACTAAGATTTCGTTGTCTTCCACCTCTTGTTTTTGAAATAGTACTCATCCTGATATGCATATGTATGTATGTGTATATTCAATTCAGCAAATATGTTGAGCTTCTCCTACTTGAAATTTCAGTGATGTTGGGCTGCTAGAGGACCTACAGAGGTGAATAAAGTATAAGTCTCATTTTCAAGAAGCTTATGGATGAATTGATACCTATAAAATAGCCTCGTGTCAGATCAAGCCAGGCTTCTCACCAAATGTGAGTTCAGCTTAGCTTATGTTGAGTTTTGCCTGAACATGAATTACAAGAAAATTTTCGGTCTTTTAGCCCAACCTGATCACATTTGGAGGCAAACCTGCCCTGATCTGACATGAGGCTCTTATGGCTTTTATTGATCTTTGATGACGTGACTGTTCACATATTTCTGAAGAAATATTAATGTGTTTGATTATAGGATGTTACCCCTAACACATGGGCTTCCCTTGTGGCTCAGCTGGTAAAGAATCCACCTGCATTGTGAGAGACCTGGATTCAATCCCTGGGTTAGGAAGATCCCCTGGAGAAGGAAATGGCTACCCATTCCAATATTCTGACCTGGAGAATTCCATGGACTATATAGTCCATGGGGTCAACTTTCACTTCACCTCTAACACAGTCACATATACAAAAATATGCTTCTAATTACCTTCCTAATGTCTAAATTCTGAAACATGTCTGGCCCCAAAATTCAGTTCAGTCACTCAGTCGTGCCCGAATCTCTGTGACCCCATGGACTGCAGCATTCCAGATTTCCCTGTCCATCACCAACTCCAGGAGTTTGCTCAAACTCATGTCCATCAAGTCAGTGATGACATCCAACCATCTCATCCTCTGTCGTGCCCTTCTCCTCCTGCCTTCAATCTTTCCCAGCATTAGGGTCTTTTTCAATGAGTCAGTTCTTTGCATCAGGTGGCCAAAAAGGATTGATAAAGAATTTGTCCTGTGGGTTTGGTTTAGGAGTAAGTGGGTTTTGTAGCCCAGCCCACTCTGCTTCCTCTTCCAGAGTTTTGTTGGCCTGGAGAAAGCAACCTGTTTCAAATTTACAAAAATAAGTTCTTTTCTGGAAAGATACTGCCTGGGAAGGCCAGTATGGGCCAGGGGAGATACCTTTACTGATGTTTCATGAAAATTGGTAAGGCTTTGTAAGAGATGAAGTTTGGTGTAGGTGTGGTCACAAACTGGACAGGGTTCAGGGTGTGTGCAAAAAATGTTTAAGGATTTATGAAAGATGTTCCTGGAAAGCATCCATTTAATGGCAATGGCAAAAAGGCAAGGGGGAGGGGGAGGGAAGTGACAGCAAGAATTATTGTGGCAGAAAATTTTGATTAGAGTTCTCAGAAACTTTCTGTATCAGTAACTGTGACCACTGTGAAGTCTTTGTTGGGGCAAAAAATGTGTAAAGGTCTGAAAAAGCAAAGTGGAGTCAGACTGAGAAAGGAAACACACTAAAAACATGATGCTATTGAAGATTCTGAGAAGGAGAATGGTGTGATTGTAGTCTTTCCTCCCAGCCTGCATTCCACAGATAACGATGTATAAAAAAACAAAATGTAACCTACCAATAAGCATTATTATTTATTTTAATTTCAAAATGTTACTACTGACATCTTTACTAATTGGATTTCTGAATGATACATATTTTTCACTGGGACTAGAGACTATAACCAGTAATAACTTCCCAATTTTATTTTTTTTAACTTTTTGTCAATCTCTATTTTCCCCTCCCTCATCCCTCCCACCTCTGGCAACTATTTGCATTCTATTTCTGTTTCTATGAGTTTGCCCTTTTTGTTTTTTGAGCCTACATCTAATGACACTATGCAGTATTTGTCTTTATCTATTTAGATTATCTCACTTAGCATAATACACTTCAAATTCATTCATGTCACAAATAACAGGATTTCCTTATTTTTGAAGGTGAATAATATTTCATTGTATATATGTATGCTTGTATATGTGTGTATGAATGTATATATATACATGTATGTGTGTGTGTGTGTGTGTGTGTGTGTGTGGGCTGCTGCTGCTGCTGCTAAGTCGCGTCAGTCATGTCCAACTCTGTGAGACCCCATAGACGGCAGCCCAACAAGCTCCTCCATCCCTGGGATTCTCCAGGCAAGACTACTGGAGTAGGTTGCCATTTCCTTCTCCAATCATGAAAGTAAAAAGTGAAAAGTGAAAGTGAAGTCCCTCAGTCGTGTCCAACTCCTAGTGACCCCATGGATATATATATATATATATAATTATTTTATTTTCCTTGGATATATAACCAAAGTAGAATTGATTGCTCATACAATAGTCTTACTTTCAGAATGTTATAGACAGCACAGTTGGGATGTCCATGCCAATAAATCTATGTTGAGAAGCTACAAGACCTTGTATGGTATCTTCAGAGCCATTTTTTAAATGAGCCATGTCATCTCTTTACCTGTCAAGTCATGGGCTATTCATTTTCTCTACACTATCACCTTTACTCCTTACAGCAAGAGTATAAAGTAGGTACTCATTATTTCCATGTTGCAGGTAGAAAATTAATATTTAGAGAGTCATTTTTTCTGTTGCCACACAACTATAGGTTGCCACAGCAGGAATCTTAAAGGTCAATATCATTTCAAAGCTAATACTCTCATTACTCCCTGGAAATGGAAACCCACTCCACTATTCTGCCTGGGAAATCCCATGGACAGAGGAGCCTGGCAGGATGCAGATCATGGGGTTGCAAAGAGTGAGACACAGATGTGCAACTGAGCATCACTCTCATTACTATATATTGGAATACTAGACGGGGAATGCACTAATCTGAGTTTGTTGCTAACTCTGCCATCTTCTCAAGGAAGTCATCTTCCCTACGTGTTGCAGAGTAGCTGGGACCAAACAAAACCTCCTAACAGATACAAAAGCATAGTTGTGAGGAATAATGTTCATATATTTGTGTGTGTGTGTGTGTGTGCGCGCATGCACTTTGTGGTAGAGAACCCAATTCTGGTGATCCCAATTCTAACTGCAATTCCCAGTTTGGTTTCTCTACATCTCAATCTCATGAATAAGTCAGTTAAATTCTCTGACCTATGATTCCTCATCTTTTCAGGAAGAGATTGATATAATGGCATTGTGGTGCTTCAAGTTCTTAAGTGTACAAGTCTCTCACCACGGCCATTACTAGAAGAGCTTAGGATAGGTTGATATGGGTTCTTATGACAGTTTACTCTCATCTTTTCTCACATTTTTAATCTTTGGCAATTTCTCCTTTACATTTTGTTTCAAACTGTTAGCTCTGTTCTCCGTTGCAGAAGTTTTCTTCTTCTTAACTACCCTAGTTTTGCCATTAGAGTTGGTATGCAAAATACAGTCACATCACATTTACTTTAAAAATTTCCACAATTGAACTAAATTGAACTTGTGTTCCAATGTCAGTTTGACTTCCTGGATTTTCATTATAGCTTTCGAATTATTGGTTCCATTCATTCATTCACTCAGTTTGACCAAAATATATTGAGCTGTTACCGTGTTGCAGAAAATCTATGAAATACTCAAGATGTAGAGATGAATAAATCATGATGTTTAGAATCTAAAGCTTAGTAGGGTGTTGTTTTTGTTCAGTTGTTAAGTCATGTCCAACTCTACAACCCCATGAACTGCAGCATGCTAGGCTTCCTTGTCCTTCACTGTCTTCCAGGGATTGCTCAGACTTCATGTCCACTGATTCAGTGATGCCATCCAGTGATCTCATCCTCTGTCACCCTTTCTCCTTCTGCCCTCAATCTTTCCCAGGATCAAGGTCTTTTAGTAGCATGTATAAGGTTTTCAGTGGATCTTAAAAGGTGATGCCAGGGCTTATAATGACTAAAGTACATCTAGGAATGTGACTGAGATAGTCTTGGTAAATAAGGACTGAAAGGCTATTCCGAGTAAAAAGAACATTGTTTCTTTTTGCCCTTTTATGCCCTATAATGATAGGTACCCTCATTCTTCTTCTTCTAGATATAGGAAGGCAGTTCAATGTAGTGAACTGATCTCTTATTTTTCATATTTTCCATAAAAATTAATTACAGAGATTATACTGAAATGGCTACAATTTGTAAGTCAGTTAATTCATATTCTCTTAAATTGTATATATTGTAGAAACTACATAAGATATGGATAGTATATGTTGGTTATATAAGTGCTGTGAATCAATGTCTATAAAATAACTTTCCACTTTTACACAGCTATACTACAAATACAAATCTCTACTAGCATACCTCATTTAAATCTCTTAACAACAGAAGTGTACTCTGATTATTTGTGTTATTATGTCTATCTCAAAGGATTTCTAGGGAAAAAAATGTAGCATTGAAGCAAGTTCAACTGAACTTTTAGAAGTAATGCCACAAATCCCACCATAGAATTGTTCAGATGAGAAAAAAATCTTTGCTGTTGACATGGAGTTCTATTATAATTTGAACTGTTGCCATTTTGGTTCATGAAATTTAGCTTTATTACAACTCATATTATCAGAATTAATACCACTGAGGCTTTTGCTTAACTATCACTGCTACCTATAATAATCACCTGCATGTTCCTCCATCTCTGAATTTATTCTGCAGAGACCAGAGTAATGGCTTACTTTTTAATTTATTCCTTCTCAACTTCTTCAAGGCAGAGATAACCACTTCCTTGTTTATTCAATATGTGCTCATTAAACCCTTACTATCACCATGTCAGTGTTAATTTTTGTGACCAATATATGCATTTTGTTTACTATACTTGTTCTTATTTAAAGTGAAGTGAAGTGAAATCGCTCAGTCATGTCCAACTCTTTGCGACCCCATGGACTGTAGCCTACCAGGCTCCTCCGTCCATGGGATTTTCCAGTCAAGAGTACTGGAGTGGGTTGCCATTTCCTTCTCCAGGGGATCTTTCCAACCCAGGGATCGAACCCGGGTATCCCGCATTGTAGGCAGACTCTTTACCGCCTGAGCCACCAGGGAAGCCCGTTCTTATCTAAGCTTATATTACAAGTGATCTGTATGAGGCACACAGGTTATTCAAAAATCTGAGTAATCTTCCTATGGATAGTCACTGTAAGATTCACCGAGGAGGAGATTCTTCATAAGAGAGATTCTTACAAGATGAGTAAGAAATTGTCATCCTGGCAAAGAAGGAAGGGTGTTTAAAGCTAAAGCACTAAAGCTGGAAAGATAATATTATGTTCAGAATTCTAGAAGTTCCATTTTTTGTGTATCTCAATATTGTTGTATATCAATGTTGTGTATTGTTGTATATCAATGTTGTATAATAAGTATATAGTTTATTTTTCATTCAGTAAATTATAGACTATTAAAATAATTTTTTGAATGTTAACATCCAAGTTTTCAGTAAAAAAAAGGCAGACATATCCCTTTGAAAATCCGAAGTTGGTAAATGATGTAATTGTTTTTTAAAACAACTGAAATTTGTTTTACCACACATGCTTCTGTAATGTAAACTAGCTCAAAAATCATTGGTAAATAGGCAAATTCTGTCATTTTTTTTCTTTTCAGCTTTGTTAATCTATAATTAACAAATAAAATTGTTAATATATTTAAAGTGGAGAACATGATGGTTTCATATATGAATACATTATGAAAGGATCCCCACCATCAATATAATGCCATCCATCACTTTGTATAACTTTTTGTGTAAGAGAGAAAATACTTAAATTTCAATTATATAATACAATATTATCAACTATGGTCATCATTTTATACATTCACTTTTCAAAACTTATTTACCTTATAATTGAAGTTTGTACCCTTTTACCAAACACCCATCCCCTTGTTTCCCCCAACTCCTGGCAATTGCCATTCTACACTTTCATCTATGAGTGTGACTTTTTTTTTTTATTACATGTATAAGTGATACAATGCAGTATTTCTTTCTCTGTCTTATTTCATTTAAGGAATTCCATTTCTTTATGTGGATGTCACAGTGATCCATAAACAATTCGGGGGCTAAATTATTGCTTTAACCACCATATTACAGCAGCTGTATGAAAAATATACTAACAAAGCTGAAGGAAACAAGGAGCAGAGAAATTGAACACTGTCCAAATGCCCGTATCTCTTCTTGGTTTATTTTGTTCATAGGCTATTTTTTCAGAAGTGTTGCTGTGTTTTCCCCTCTCTGTGTACATTTCTACCTAATCTTCACTGTTTCCAGCTTCAACCATTTGTTATGCCCTCCTTTCATCAAATCACCTACATCTTTGTATTTTTTTTAATCATTTCCTTTATTTTCAAAGGTATTTCTTTACATTTTAGCAGTTCAAAATTTTCTTTTGTAAGTACAATATTTTAAATATGTCTTATTATTTTTATTTTTTTATTTTTTAACTTTACAATATTGTACTGGTTTTGCTATATATAAACATGAATCCACCACAGGTATACACGTGTTCCCCATCCTGAACCCTCCTCCCTCCTCCCTCCCCATACCATCCCTCTGGGTCGTCCCAGTACACCAGCCCCAAGCATCCCGTATTGTTCATCGAACATGGACTGGTGACTTGTTTCATATATGATATTATTCATGTCTTATTATTTTTAATACTCTGGTTATGTTTTTAAAGTTCTGATCAACTTTGTTTTGCTAATATGCTTTATAATTTTAATGTACAACTTTTAAAATAAAAAGATTTTTCCTAAATTCCTATACTTTTAATTTTTTGGTTAACTATTTTTAGGAAGGAAAGTCAGCTAACTCATTTATGAAATATTACAGTATCATGTTAAAAAAATAGCTTATTTCCCCTAGCATATGCTCAGTCACTCAGTCATGTCTGACTCTTTTGAGACCCCATGAACTGTAGCCCACAATTCTCCTCTGTCCATAGAATTTTCAGGTAAGAATATTGGAGTGAGTTGCCTCTTCCTACTCCAGTGGATTTTCCTAACCCAGAGACTGAACCATGTCTCTTTCATCTCCTGCATGGTGGGCAGATTCTTTACCACTAGAACCACCTGAGAAGCTATGAAAAAAATAAAAAAGTATATTTTCCTTCATTCCCAAGACAGTTCAACCTACTATTCATACAAGACACAAATGTCCCCTTTCCTCAACCAGTATAGCGACCTCATGGACTGCAGCCTACCAGGCTTCTCCGTCCATGGGATTTTCCAGGCAAGAGTACTGGAGTGGGGTACCATTGCCTTCTCCAAGTAAGACTATAAGCAATGCCAAAGAAGAGAGTACAAAACCAAACAAATGTTAGAATATTGAATACTAATGTAGCCTATCAATTTGTTTTGGTAATTGACATATCCAATGCTATCATACAGGTTTCTCAAGAGGCAGGTCAGGGAATCTGATATTTCTATCTCTTTCAGAATTTTCCACAGTTAAGCAACAGTTAGAACTGGACATGGAACAACAGACTGGTTCCAAATAGGAAAAGGAGTACGTCAAGGCTGTATATTGTCACCCTGCTTATTTAACTTATATGCAGAATACATCATGAGAAATTCTGGGCTGGAGGAAGCACAAGCTGGAATCAAGATTGCTGGGAGAAATATCAATAACCTCAGATATGCAGATGACACCACCCTTATGGCAGAAAGTGAAGGAGAACTGAAGAGCCTCTTGATGAAAGTGAAAGAGGAGAGTGAAAAAGTTGGCTTAAAGCTCAACATTCAGAAAACGAAGATCATGGCATCTGGTCCCATCACTTCATGGGAAATAGATGGAGAAACAGTGGAAACAGTTGCTGACTTTATTTTTCTGGACTCCAAAATCACTGCAGATGGTGATTGCAGCCATGAAATTAAAAGATGCTTACTCCTTGGAAGGAAAGTTATGACCAACCTAGACAGCATATTAAAAAACAGAGGCATTACTTTGCCAACAAAGGTCCATCTAGTCAAGGCTATGGTTTATCCAGTAGTCATGTATAGATGTAAGAGTTGGACTACAAAGAAAGCTGAGTACCAAAGAATTGATGCTTTTTAACTGTGGTGTTGGAGAAGACTCTTGAGAGTCCCTTGGACTGCAAGGAGATCCAACCAGTCCATCCTAAAGGAGATCAGTCCTGGGTGTTTATTGAAAGGACTGATGTTGAAGCTGAAGCTCCAATAATTTGGCCACCTGACACAAAGAGCTGACTCATTTAAAAGACTCTGATGCTGGGAAACTGGGGCAGGAGTAGAAGGGGAAGACAGAGGATGAGATGGGATGGCATCACAGACTCAATGGACATGTGTTTGGGTGGACTCCAGGAGTTGTGATGGACAGGGAGGCCTGGCGTGCTGTGGTTCATGGGGTCACAAAGACTCGGACATGACTGAGTCACTGAACTGAACTGAACTGAACTGAATGCTATAATTCCTGGTACCACAAAAAATCAGCTATTATTCTTATGTTACTTTTTCTCCTGTGCTCTCTGTCGCCTTTGTCTTTCCAACTAAATTGAAAACTACTTAAGGGAAGAGACATATTTTATGCCTACATTTCTTAATACCCAGCAAAGTGTCAGGCAGCGTGTAGGTAACCAATAATTGATTTCTCATAATTGACTCATAATAATTTGGGTTACCACTGAGTTCCATTAAACTTTGAGAAAAACTCTTCAAAGATTTAACTTTTTAACATTTGAATTAAAATATGACAAGGCAAAAAGAAGAAACATGACCCATTTGTTCCTACTGTATAAGATATGTTGTGGTTGTATCTTTGGAAAAGTAGAATGAATTAACATTTCTCCTTGGTTATAAAGGCTTGTTTACTTTCAGTCTCCTTAGAAGACAAAAAGAATGTTTTTCCTTGATGTCTGTATATTTTTATCAAGCCAAGACTATCAGCTTTAGAAAACAATTATTGCAGCAATTATGGCTTCTGTAGATGAATAAATTGTTGAAAACTTATATATTGACATGTCACATCAGTCTTTTCATAGCTCAGAGGTAAAATGCTGTCATTCCCCACATCCTTTCCTCTACATGGCTACATTTATTTTCTTTACCTAAGCAAAA
Organism: Bos indicus; assembly: GCF_029378745.1. Lineage (NCBI taxonomy): Eukaryota > Metazoa > Chordata > Mammalia > Artiodactyla > Bovidae > Bos > Bos indicus. Next base: position 77,752,150 of record NC_091766.1, read on the forward strand.
ATAGGAAAATTATATATTATACACATAGTGTATACATATATGTGATCAGTTGCTCAGTCCTTTGCAACTCTTTGCAACCTTTGGGATGGTAGCCCACCAGGCTCGTCTGTCCATGGCATTTTTCAGGCAAGAATACTGGAATGGTTTGCTATTTCCTTCTCTAGAGAATCTTCCCAACCCAGAAATCAAGCTCTCATCTCCTATGTGTCCAGCATTGCAGGTGAATTCTTTACCATTGAGCCATTAGAGAATCCCATACACATATATACTATGTATATATGGATATGAACACATAATATATATAGACACTAGGTAAGTGCATGTGTGTATATGTGTGTGTGTGTGTGTGTGTGTGTGTCAGACACAATGTTGATGCCTCTCCATTTTTATCTCTAAGGAATACCTGGAAAGTCTAGTCATATTTATTTTGGACTGCATCCATATAAATGGATAAAACCTAGTGAGAATATGCCTGGAGGTGGTAATCTGAGATTTTATCAGTCATCTCAAAAGACATTTCAAGCCTTTGATACCTTTTGTTAAAAGATTTTGAAAGAGATGTTATTTGATGGATTTAAGTCTGTTTAGCATGTCCTCAATTCGAGAAAGCTAAATGTGCTCCAGTGGACAGCTGTAAGACTTCATGTGGTTAGTTTCATCAGTAAGTGGATTGTAAGAAGGACCCTTACAATCTAGACAGTTACAAAGGAGAAGAGGGAGTGAAATAAGCTTGCTTCCTCACACTTGGATTGAATCTCATCCCTTGAAATTGTAAACTAAAATTCCTAGCTAAGTTGTAAATATAGAATTATGTATCTTTGCAGTAGCAAATATTATCTGTGAATTACACTAAGCACCAGCTTTTCTTGGCAGATGCATATCTCAGAATTTTCTGAGAATCCCCTAAATTAGAGGAACTTCGAGTAAGTGAGTTACTAATATTTTTGTTGTTATTGTTAGAGCTGTGCAATGTTAGAAGTTTTGGAACTGATACACAAATGAGTCATTGCGTAAAATTATCTACATTCATCTCTATATTTATTTTTTAGATTTAGAGGTTATAAGGAAGGAAAAAACAAGGTGGCTTTAGAAGAATTCTTAAAATCTTTTTATCTCAAATTACACAAGTATCACTCAGTCCTAAAGTAGAATGCAGTCAGTCACCATCACCAAACAAGAACAGCATCCATAATCTTGGGTGGTTCTCTGAACCTCCCTGTCAACTCTGGCTCCCCACATGGCCCGTGATAGATGCCCCAAATTTAAATATTATATAACTTGGTTTAGTCAAGAATTTGCCATTCCTTGGCATTTCACTTTGAAGTGAAAATTATTCCCAATAATCATAAACATCTTATTTCTTAGTGAAAATTTTATTCACCATTTTTATTTCCAAATCATGGAGTCTGGGGCAGGATGAATAAGTGGAAGAAATAGTGACACTGAATGACTAGAGGCCAATGGAATCCAAACAAAAAATTAGGAAAAGGGAGCAAAGTTTACCTCTAACTACCTGTGCTCTCTAACCTGATCTTTTTTATCGGTCACAATGTTTGGAAGATCGACTGCCCAGTTCAGTGGTTTAATCACAGGGCACTCTACTGGGAAGCAGAAGATTTGAATACAGGACATAATCATGGTTTTATGATCCACTTAATCCCTTGAGTATCTCTGTGTCTTTTTTTTCTTAAATCATTAAAAAAAGTAGTGATAAGAATCATTCACTTAATGTGTGACAGATGGGATAGATTTTAAAAAGTAGGTCACAAGTTGTAAACTGATATTTCATAGATAACTCTGGGTCAGAAGGTGGGTTCTCTAGCTTGCATAATAAAAAAATTTTTTGAATGTTTATTTCCAATACCAAAGAGTTTGCATAAAAATGTGGATATTTTGCCTCTTATGAAAATGCAGAAGTTCTGGAGGCACCAAGCCAGGCAGCGCTGGGTGGATTCTGCCCACAAAGAGAGAGGGTGCTCCCCACGTCACATCCTCTCCACTCTGTGCCATGTGCTTCCAGGCTCCTCCGCTTATGTATGTTACCTCCATGACCCTATGGATTTTTGAGTTTGTGAGACCTACCGTAACCCTTATAACTTATCAGTATATTAATATAAAATATGATAAAGTAGAGTGTGAAGGGCGTAGTCATGCAAAGAAATTTAAAATAAGGTCATGGGGAGTATTTTGTTTCCCTTCTTATTGACTAGTATTTTCTTGAACTCAAAATTGGGAAAGAGAATTTTTAATAATCTCAGCATTTGTTCTTTGCATTTTTCCCTGACTGAAACATTTCTGTAAGTATCAAAGAAGTGTGTAATATTTCTGGTCAGGTTTAGGGTTGTAAGACAGAGGAAGATGCCCACCAGGCAGAAAAATACATAACACTGTCTTGCTGCTGCTGCTGCTAAGTTGCTTCAGTCGTGTCCAACTCTGTACAACCCCATAGAGGGCAGGCCACCAGGCTCCCCCGTCCCTGGGATTCTCCAGACAAGAACACTGGAGTGGGTTGCCATTTCCTTCTGCAATGCACGAAAGTGGAAAGTGAAAGTGAAGTCACTCAGTCGTGTCTGACTCTTAGCAACCCCATGGACTGCAGCCTACCAGGCTCCTCCGTCCATGGGATTTTCCAGTCAAGAGTACTGGAGTGGGGTGCCATTGCCTTCTCCAAAAATGTGCTACATGATTATTATTATTAGATTTGTTTTTATGGTATAATGCCTTTGGACAATTAAATATTTGACACTAGTGTGAAAGCCAACACTTCTGAGAGAAAATAGGTATGGGTCCTATTCATACTTCATTAACATTTTTTGAGCAAAAACCAAAATTTTATTTTACTAAAAGAACAAATGTGATACGATATCTTTGATTTGTAAACAAATAATATTTCTCTGACATTTTTCATATTTTTTTAAAGTGAAGCTAATTCTTATCTCATTTTTGAGATAGAGGAACTTTCCATGCTTTTAAAATGTTAAATAACTGGTATACTGGTTGTCAAAAACATGTAAAAATGAATAAGAATGAGCTCTGTCCATTTACAGCTCTCTACTTAAAAACACTGTTTATGACATAAACAGAATTTAACAGGTTACAGAAAAAATTTCAAATGCAAAATTTGTATTAAGTGACAGGGAAAATCAAAATATTGAAAATGCTAACTTTCACACATCTCAGGAATTATCATTACCATGTTTTCCTCTTCTGTACTTAAAAATAGTTACTTTCTTAGGATAATGCAGTAATTACAAGAATTTGTTTGAATGTGTTTTTGTAGTTGTACAAATTGAGCACAAAGGTGTGCAAAAAATTGTAATTTTATTTTTCTGCAGCTGAACTTACATTTATCTCAAAGCCCATTTCATTCATAGCAAAAAATTTTTACTGAGATAAAACTTACATGCACAATTTAAGAGATCTGAAGTATGTAATAGTGTAGTAGTAGTAGTGTTAGTTGCTTAGTTGTGTCCGACCCTTTGCGACCCCATGGACTGTAGCCCTCCAGGCTCCTCTGTGCATGGGATTTTCCAGGCAAGAATACTGAAGTGGGTAGCCATTCTCTTCTCCAGAGGATCTTGCCACCCCAGGGATCAAACCCTGGTCTCCTGCATTACACACAGATTCTTTACCATCTGAGCTACAGGGAAGTCAGTATGTGATTAGATACATTTATATAAATTCATACTCTGTGTAACAGCCATCCTGATCAAGACATAAAATATTTCCACAACCTCAGCGTGTTCCCCAGGGCTTCCTTTAAGTCACTTTTTGTCTCTGTAGACAACCACTGATTTGATTTATGTCATTCTATCAAATCTTTTCTTGAAATTCATGTAAATAAAGTAATATGGTATATAGTATTTGTATCTGGTTCTGTCACTTGATTTAATGCTTTGGATATTCCGCATGTAGTTACTGTGCAACTCAGAAAGATACTTCTCTGGGTACTGTGATCTGTGTGATACGTGTGCTTTTTGTGTGCATGAAGTCGCTCAAGTTGTGTCCAATTCTTTGTGACCCCATGGACTGTAGCCCGCCAGGCTCCTCTTTCCACGGGATTCTCTAGGCAAGAGCACTGGAGTGGGTGGCCATGCCCTCCTCCAGGGAATGCACAGTTTAATGTATCCGTTCTTCTGATGATGGCATTTGTGTTGCTTTTAGGTTTTGCCTCTTGTGGACCAGGTTATGAAATTCTTATCAAATACTATCCATGGGCACATTTGTCCATTTCTTTTATTTAGGTAAAAGCCTAAAATAGCTGAATCATAGAGTAAATACATTTTTTTAGAAGAAGCTGCCAAACAGTTTTCAGAAGTGATTCTGCCATTTTACATTCACACCAGCAATGTATGAGAGTAAAAAAATTGTTCCACAATCTTAGCAAGATTTGGTGGTCAGTCTTTCTAATTTTAGCTATTCAAATGTGAATGTTTTAATTTGTATTTGCTTGATAACTAATAATGTTGAGCTCCCTTTCATGTTCTTATTGTCTGATATATATATATAATATTATATTATATTATATTATATTCTTTGGTAAAGACTTGTTCAGCAATTTTGTCCGTGATTTTAACTAAGGCTTTGCTGTTCTTATTGTTCTTATTATTTTTTTATATAGATATTCTTTATATATCCTGTTTATAAGTCCTTCATCGGGTACATATATTACAGATATGTATTCTCTGTTTATTGAATATCTTTTCATTTCTCCATTTTGATGACTTTTGATAAATGGCAGCTTATCATATTAATGAAATCCAATTTATCAATTTTTTCCTTTACTATTTATGATTTTCTGTGTCCTGAGAAATTGTAACTTGCTCCAGAGGCACAAAAGGTGGCTTAGTTTCCTAAAAGTCTAAAAGTCTTTATTTCTAGAAACTTTATCATTTGAGATTTTACAGTTTGGTCTGTGAGCCAAATACAGTTAATTTTTGTCTGTGATGTAAGACAAAGATTGAGGCTCATTTCTCCTCATATATTTCTGTTTGTTCAGTTTGATTTGTATGAATTGACCTTCCCCCACTGAACTCACTTGGTAATTTTGTCAAAATTAATGGATTATATAAAAATGCATCTTTTCTCTGAAACTCTCATTTGTTTCTTTAATTTGTAAATTTATATTATACTTACTGTCCTGATTGCTATAGTTCTATGGTAATTTCTACAACAATGTGTTTTGTTTGGTTTTAGATTTGTTTTGGTTCCTTTATATTAGTTGAAGTTTTGAGAATCTTAAGAATTTTAGAATATACTTGTCAATTTTTTCCAGAAAAATAATGTAGGCATTGAAATGGAGTTAAATTTGAGAATCAATAACAATATTGATTTTTCTAATTTATGAAAATGGCATAGCTTTCCATCTGTTTAAATCTTTTAATATTTCTCGCTATAATGTTTTATATTTTTCAGGATGGTGTCCTTAAATTCTTTCTTATGTATATCATTAACCAGTTTAAGTTATTTGATGATACTATAAATGGTATTGATTCACTTTTTTATCTCATTTTTAGTTGTTTATGGATGGTATATAGCATTACAATTAATTTTATGTACTGATCTTTTACCTGTGACAGTGTTAAATTGGTCATTAGTTCTATTGTTGTTTTGTAGAATCCCTTAGGATTTTTTTACCAAAATTATCTTGTTATCTGTGAATAATGCTTGTTTTTTAAAAAGATTGTTTATTTTTGCTTGAACTGGGTCCTCGTTGCTGCATGTGGGTTTTCTGTAGTTGCTAAGGGTGGAGGCTACTCTTTGTTTCATGCATTTCTGGGATAAACTCCATTTGGTGAAGGCTGTTATTATCTTTTTATATAATGCTGGATTCCACATGCTAATATTCTGTCAAGGATTTTTGTATCAATGTTGATGAGTGCTTTTAGTCTTGAATTTCCTTTGCACACAGTATCTTTTTCAAAGTTTTGGAATCAAGCTACACTAGGAATATAAAGTGAGTATGTCTACGATTGGTATTTTTTTCTTATTTAAGTATTTGGCAAATTCACAGTCAAACTGTATTGACAAGAATATTTCTTTGTGAGAATTTTTTTTTTCTTCATTGCTATTTTATTATACTTAATAGTTGTAGGTTCTTTGGGATTTCTTTTTTATCTTATATCAACTTTTGTAAGTTGTATTGTACAAGGAGTATGTCTGTTTCTTCTAGATTGTCTAATTTATGGTCCGAAGTTGTTTATAATATATTGCTTTTTTATGATTTTCATATTTGTAGAATCTCTTATAATAAAATTATTTTATTCCTGATATATAGTGCCCTTTGTATCTTTTCCCTTGAGCAGTCTTGGAAGATTATTATTTTAGGTAATTTCCAAAGAACCAATGTATGGCTTTGATTATTTTCTCTTTTGTCTTTTTCTACTTCATTGATTTATCTTTTACATTATTTCTCTCTACTTTTTTGGATTTAATTTTTTCCTCTTTTATTATTAAGGACGAAACATAAAATAGACTTTCAACTTTTTTTCTTTTATAATATAATTTAAAACTATAAACATTCCCTTAAGCAACACTTTAGGTGCATCCCATAATTCATAAAAAAATATTTTCATATACTTAATGATTTTTTCTTCTGATATCATTATAACTTTTGGAACCATGATTATTTATAGGCATCGATTAATTTTTATATTTTAGGAAAAGTTTGTAGATATCTTACTGCTATTGATTTCTAAATTCTCTTGTGGTAATTGGTTTCAGCTTTTGAAATTTGCTGATGTTGATAATATGTCTTTATGACCTTCCATAAGCACTTGAAAATAATCTGTTTTCTGCAGTTGTTGGGTTCAAGGTTCTATAAATTGTAATTAGCTCAAATTTCTTTATAGGGTTGTTCATGTATTCTGTTTTCTCACTGATTCTGTATTTTATGATTTTTCCTTTATCATTTATTGTGATTGAGAGGAGTGTTAAAATATCCAACTAGTTTGTGTATTTACCTATTTCTATGTTTAATTTTGTCTGGTTTTGTTTCATATATTTAGAAAATCTATTATTAGCATATATTTTTTTTTACATTTTTCTGATGAATGGATATTTTATCATTATGAAATGATATTCATTATATCTTAAATATTCTCAGTTTTCAATATCTGATGAAACATAGCCACACCAACTTTCTCATTCTTACTGTGAATAGTAAATAATACTTTTAACATGCAAACAATCTGTGGCTTTATTTTTCAAGTATCTGACCCTTCTGTGGTTTTAATGTTAAGTCCAAGGTTTTTATCCAGTGTTTCTAGTTAAGTGGATTCCAATCTCAGTATCCTTTGTCCTCAATAGTAGCTGAAATGTTGGCTTAGATTTCTTAGCGATCTAGTGTTTTGTTTTCTATTGGGCTTTCTTGAGTATTTCCTATTCATATGTAGTTCAGAAATCAGTCAAGTATTTTATAGGGGTTTAAGCTCAGGTGAGGTGCTCCTTCTTTTGAGGGTTTGTCCTTCTGAGATTTCTTTTTTCCCAGTTTATCTCTAGTCTTTCAAGTAGAATCTCCTTCCTCTGTTACTCATGCCACTGAAGATTACAGTTTTCTGCTTGAGTTGTAGTAGCCTTGAACTTTATGCAGTGAGGTTGCCCTCAGGATATACAAATTCATATAGGTGAATCTTACATGGTTCCTTTCTTTCAAGAGTTATTAAAAAGGCTGGGATGCTTCTTTAAGATATTTCTATCAAAACAGTTCATTTCATTTCTACAAATTCTTCACAGCATTAGCAGGTCAGAATGGCTTATCTTTCAGACTGAAGAATCTTTCAATCAAGAAATAGACATATTATTCCTCATAAATAGATATACAAGTTTCCTAACATAATGTTCTTTCTTCTCCATTAAGTAGCTTATTTCATTTACCAAAATCTCTGGACATACATGATTGTTAACAGTCTTTATGTTTTTCAGAAAGAATGTGAGTTTTATAGGCACATATAATAGCTTTGTATTAAAAGTTAACTGGTGTCTAAAATATTAAATTCTAGCTTTAGTGTTTCTTTTGTAAGTAATATTTGACTCTTGCACAAAACTTATTTCCCCCTTCAATGTTAATCAAACAATCTTTACATTCTTCCTGATGGTAGTGGAAGCTCCAGAAGGTCCATCCAATTTGAAAACAGTTTAAATATAGTTGCTCTTTCACAAGAAATATTCTTTGTGTGTTGCAAAATTTATTAGGTGAGGCTTATTTTTACTGTAAAGAAAAAATTACTTCTTACTTCTAATTGAATAATACATTTTTCCTGTAACTTGAGGAAACTTTAATCCATAGCACTTGTTAAATACAAAAATTTGTCATGAAGTTCCCACATACAGGCTGTGTTCATCTTCTCCTAATAGGCATAAGCTAATAGTTTCCCTTGTCCCAATTCACGTGCTGACAAGCAACTAAATAATACTCTTTAAATTGAGAAGGAATTGACATAATTTGATTGATTTGTATTCACTACCTGCAGGCAAGCACAACCTGTAATTACCTGCCTTGAGGTAGATCTGGATTTTAGCAGACCAGCAGTAGATTTCTTTCTTCCATATGTGAGAATATTTATTATAATCTGCAGCATCAAGGTCTATGTGTTGATATGTTTTCCAGTGTTTACAGGTTTTCAAAGCCAGTTTTCTGAGCACCTACTATTTACCAGACATCATGTTAGGTTTTGAAGGTAAAAAGACGAATAAAACACATTCCATTTTCTCTCTTAATTAATCAGGAGGATAAATGGATTCAGTCATAAGACATAACAATAATAATCATTAATAGATTCTCCTAGCTGAACTATAAACAAGAATGTTATAGAAGTTCAGACGTTTATACTAGAAAAGCATCCCAGAGGTGTAGACAACTGAGTGCTTCTTGAGAGCTGAGTGTGTTTTGGTCAGGTAGAGAAATAGTTTGGATTCATCATCACATCAGATCAGATCAGTCGCTCAGTCGTGTCTGACTCTTTGCAACCCCATGAATCACAGCACGCCAGGCCTCCCTGTCCATCACCAACTCCCAGAGTTCACTCAGACTCACGTCCATTGAGTCAGTGATGCCATCCAGCCATCTCATCCTCTGTGGTCCCCTTCTACTCCTGCCCCCAATCCCTCCCAGCATCAGAGTCTTTTCCAATGAGTCAACTCTTCGCATCAGGTGGCCAAAGTACTGTAGTTTCAGCTTTAGCGTCATTCCTTCCAAAGAAATCCCAGGGCTGATCTCCTTCAGAATGGACTGGTTGGATCTCCTTGCAGTCCAAGGGACTCTCAAGAATCTTCTCCAACACCACAGTTCAAAAGCATCAATTCTTCGGCGCTCAGCCTTTTTCACAGTCCAACTCTCACATCCATACATGACCACAGGAAAAACCATAGCCTTGACTAGACAAATCTTTGTTGGCAAAGTAATGTTTCTGCTTTTGAATATGCTATCTAGGTTGGTCATAACTTTCCTTCCAAGGAGTAAGCGTCTTTTAATTTCATGGCTGCAGTCACCATCTGCAGTGATTTTGGAGCCCATAAACATAAAGTCTGACACTGTTTCCACTATTTCCCCATCTATTTCCCATGAAGTGGTGGGACCGGATGCCATGATCTTCGTTTTCTGAATGTTGAGCTTTAAGCCAACTTTTTCACTCTCCACTTTCACTTTCTTCAAGAGGCTTTTGAGTTCCTCTTCACTTTCTGCCATAAGGGTGGTGTCATCTGCATATCTGAGGTTATTGATATTTCTCCTGGCAATCTTGATTCCAGCTTGTGTTTCTTCTAGTCCAGCGTTTCTCATGATGTACTCTGCATATAAGTTAAATAAGCAGGGTGACAATATACAGCCTTGATGTACTCCTTTTCCTATTTGGAACCAGTCTGTTGTTCCATGTCCAGTTCTAACTGTTGCTTCCTGACCTGCATACAGATTTCTCAAGAGGCAGATCAGGTGGTCTGGTATTTCCATCTCTTTCAGAATTTTCCACAGTTTATTGTGATCCACACAGTCAATGGCTTGGCATAGTCAATAAAGCAGAAATAGATGCTTTTCTGGAACTCTCTTGCTTTTTCCATGATCCAGCGGATGTTGGCAATTTGGTCTCTGGTTCCTCTGCCTTTTCTAAAACCAGCTTGAACATCAGGAAGTTCACGGTTCACATATTGCTGAAGCCTGGCTTGGAGAATTTTGAGCATTACTTTGCTAGCGTGTGAGATGAGTGCAATTGTGTGGTAGTTTGAGCATTCTTTGGCATTGCCTTTCTTTGGGATTGGAATGAAAACTGACCTTTTCCAGTCCTGTGGCCACTGCTGAGTCTTCCAAATTTGCTGGCATATTGAGTGCAGCACTTTCACAGCATCATCTTTCAGGATTTGAAATAGCTCAACTGGAATTCCATCACCTCCACTAGCTTTGTTCGTGGTGATGCTTTCTAAGGCCCACTTGACTTCACATTCCAGGATGTCTGGCTCTAGGTCAGTGATCACACCACTGTGATTATCTGGGTTGTGAAGATCTTTTTTGTACAGTTCTTCTGTGTATTCTTGCCATAGGAAATAATAAGTTAAAAGACCTATATGTTAATTGCAAGTCTCCTGGGATATTCCAATTTCCAAGGATGTATCATAAGCTTTGAGAAGTGAAACAAATATGTAAAGCTTTACAATTTTATTCAAAATCCCTTTCTAATCAAGTGAGACTTGCATGCCACAGAATGAACTTTGAAAATGTCACAACTTTTATCTGTAGCCATCCAACTGGATGCCCCAAGTTGAGTCTCTCCCTCTGTTAGTAGATGTTTAAGGTGCTGTCAAAGATGGCACCCCACTCCAGTATTCATGCCTTGAAAATCCCATGGACGGAGGAGCCTGTAGGCTACAGTCTGTGGGGTCACAGAGAGTCGGACATGACTAAGCGACTTCACGTCACATCAAAGGTACCTCTAAAATATAGACTTTGATATCATTTACCATTAATTCAAAAATCTTCATTTGCTTTCCATGATTGCAGAAGTTCTAAACTCTGCAATACTAGAGAGTTTAGAACTTCTGCAATCATGGAAAGCAAATGAAGATTTTTGAATTAATGGTAAATGATATCAAAGTCTATAGTTTTAGAGGTACCTTTGACAGCACCTTAAACATCTGCTAACAGAGGGAGAGACTCAACTTGGGGCATCTAGTTGGATGGCTACAGAAAAAAGTTGTGACGTTTTCAAAGTTCATTCTGTGGCATGCAAGTCCCACTTGATTAGAAAGGGATTTTGAATAAAATTGTAAAGCTTTACATATTTGTTTCACTTCTCAAAGCTTATGATACATCCTTGGAAATTGGAATATCCCAGGAGACTTGCAATCAACATATAGGTCTTTTAACTTATTATTTCCTAAGCTTATTTCACCACAGCTCTTAGTGAGGACTTTCATAAATGTTGAGGTTGTAGTAAAAAGATTGCTCTATCCAACACAATGACAGAACTCGCTGATTACTGTAGCATGTGCCAGACACATGTCAAACTTGATCAACATGTATCATGTCCTTTATTCCTCACAATAACCCTAGGAATTTATAAAGCACACCTTTCTGTGTTTCAACATGTAATCCATGAGAAAAATCAAGGTTTCAAGAGAAAAAATAGTTTGCAAAAGCTGTAGATTTAACAAGCGGTGGGGCCAGAATGTGAGCCCAACCTTTAGCCACAGTTCTCTTAATAGGTATATAATTCTGTCCCCTTTTCCTTTTACCTCATCTTTGCTCTTCTTGAGAAAAAAAATAAAGTAGAAAGAATTTCTTTTAGGAAAAAAAAAAAAAAAAAGATCTGAAACCAGTTCATTTACTGTGAAAACACTGCTAGAAAGTAAAAGGATCCTAAACATTTCTCGCCAATTACTTTGCCATTTTTTTTCACTTAGAGAACATTTTTGAACATATCTTTGACTAGATAAAATACTTTGTCCTCTTCATTATTAATTGCTACTTTATAGAAGTGTCTTGCTGAAACTGTCTTAATGATCAATATCTATTTGCTTTCAATGTTGGGAATGTCCCAAATTTAGTATTAATTTTTGTATGTCATGCTTATACTTCCAGGCAGATTTTAGTACTATTGGCTCAATGAAATAATCATGTAACTATTTGTTTATTTTCAAAGTTTTAATCAACCCTATAATCTTTTCAACAGAGTAAGTCTAAAAGGATATAAGAATATTTATCAATAATTTATTGGATACATTCTCTTCATGATTGGGAAGTTATCATGAAGAAACAGGGAACTAAGGATTCAAAACTGATTGTTACCAGCACAGGAAAACAGAAAGTTTCTTATATTATCACATTTTGAGCTCTACTGTTTTCCCATTTATGGTCTACCAAGAACGATTGGGAAAACACAATGCTAATTGTTAAAATTTTATTTTGTGCTTTCCACAACAACATTAAGCAAAGAGTTAAATCATTTTTATTTTACAGTTTATATATAGTTTATCAGAAAGCAAAGCAAGAGATGTGATTTAAGTAGATGGTTAAAGCACGAGGCAGCCAAACCCAGAGAGCGTGGGTGATATTTCCAATGTCAGGAATACCTGAAGGATCCTTCTTTTGTCAGTAAATCTGTCAGAAACACTGGTGTCTGTGCTACAAGAAGATCAAGTTTGGTGGGGCTCTGGGTGCAGGCGTAAGACATGCATGGATGCATCTGGGCAGTTTCTACGTTTAACGAGGGCTTGTGCATTTGTCCAGAGCTGTGTTCTGCCTGCTCCTTACATTGCTCATTGCTTGCCTTGCCCTAGGGGATTTCTGTCAGTAACAGTTAAACCACTCACAGTTTAAGTATTCCCAGGCAACCTGAAGCTATTTTGGGGCAGGTTCCTGACACAGTTCTGCAGAATTCCCACTAATAATCATTTCTTCTTCCATTCGTTATGACATTTTCTCTCAGTGCTCCCTGTACTCTAGCGTACACACATACACATACATAAGCCCCTTATATCAAGGAAAGACAGTCATGACAGCAGACGAGGCTTTATTTTTTAAATTGAAAATAAAATGCAAGTTTTTTCTTAATTGAAGCTGAAAATCTTATGTAAAAGTAACACAACTAAGTTAACAATCTAAATCCACGCTAAATAGCCAATTTTTCTCTAAAAGCTTGAGTTTCTGCTTCAACCCTCACCCCACTTCCAGGTTCTGAGCAAATATGTTTGGAAATCTTTCCACTTTTATCTGTACTCTCATACGGAGAAGGCAATGGCACCCCACTCCAGTACTCTTGACTGGAAAATCCCATGGATAGAGGAGCCTGGTGGGCTACAGTCCATGGGGTCACTAAGAGTCGGACACACCTGAGTGACTTCACTTTCACTTTTCACTTTCATGCATTGGAGAAGGAAATGGCAACCCACTCCAGTTTTCTTGCCTGGAGAATCCCAGGGATGGGGGAGCCTGGTGGGCTGCCATCTATGGGGTTGCACAGAGTCGGACATGACTGAAGCAACTTAGCAGCAGCAGCACTCTCATTGATATTCCCGAATTTGTATTATTAGTAAGGTAGTTTACTAATTATTTTGTTTTCATTTTTTTCATTTAAAATAGGAGAATTTTAGTTATTCAAATAATTTTCAAAAACTTCTGAGGCTCAGCAATTTAAAATGTGATCAAAATCACAATTGTTAAGTAGATGACTAAAAAGGAGTAGATGTTTGATCATTTTCTATTGAGTGTTGTAAAAAAAAAAAGTGCCCTTAGTTATCTGCATTTGTCCCTAGAAATATGAAGCCTTGTACTTGAGTAAAATGTAAAAACACATACGTGCGTCTTCAGATGTTCATTAAGCCAATCTTGTACCTCAGAGTTATTAACCATTAAATGAAGAGATATCTCTTCATAGTCATACTTAATCAGGGATTTCAAGGACAAAGCTATCTTAGTTTATAGACTAGAATTGTATTACTTCTTCAAATCTAAATCCAAAGTTTAAAATATTATTCCTTTAGTTACCCTGTGAAACAAAACACTGTTTTGTGAAAGAGTAGCATCAGCTGAATGGATTGGACAGACAGACAAAAATAGTTAAAAAATATTTCAGGTGTAAATAGATGTGATAATATTATAAATAGACACCTTATCTGAATATTTCTAACATGACTGTTAACAAAACATATCATCAGGATATCACCAGCTACAAGGATATACCTTAATTAAATTGAAAAACATTATTGCCTCACTTCTAGCAAAATTACATGTGACATCCTTCAAGGAAAACCTCTTTTAGAAGCATTCCCCTTTTTGCTTCGGAATTCATTTACCCTGGTGGCTCAGACGATAAAAGCTCCTGCTTGCAATGTGGTAGACCTGGGGTTCGATCCCTGGGTTGGGAAGACCTCCTGGAAAAGGAAATGGCAACCGACTCCAGTACTCTTGCCTGGAAAATTCCATGGATAGAGGACGCTCGTAGGCTACAGTCCATGGGGTCGCAAAGAGTCAGACATGGCTGACTGACTTCACGCTCACTCTCTTTGTTAGAGAAAGAAAAATCAATAACTGTGTTTTAAGATGCTTTTTAAGGTGGTGGAAGCCAAGTCCAGAAATGAATGGCTTCATGTTCATGAGGTTTCCTCTCTTATTTAGCAGGTAATTGGCAGGGTTTTACAATGAATAGTAATTCATCAGCAAAGTGATGTAGAACTTCAAATTCAAGTCCTAATTGAGAATTTAAGTCAGATGAGATGATGTTTCTTTGCCATATCCTCTTTGGGTCAGTAGATATTTAAAAGTTGTTTATGTTATTATTTTTAACAATCTTTATTTTTCAGTGGAAATTCACCTACTGTCTAGTTAAGAGAGAAGCATTTCAGCTTCGCTGATGTTGTATTTACTCAACCACCATTTGGTACTTTAGATCCTTTCAGTTTCATACTCACCTATTGGATCAGTGGTTCAGATAAACATTTGTATAACTCCAAAGTAGAAAGCTTCTTCTCCCCACCCCCACCCCCAGGTCTTATAGACTGTGCTAAGTTTCTTTTGGTTTCTGTATTACAGTAGGCTACATGCACTGCTTAAGGGAAGGTTCAATTCAGTTCAGTTGCTCAGTCATGTCCGACTCTTTGCGACCCCATGAACCACAGCATGCCAGGCCTCCCTGTCCATCACCAACTCCCGGAGTCCACCTAAACTCATGTCCATTGAGTCGGTGATGCCATCCAACCATCTCATCCTCTGTCGTCCTCTTCTCCTCCTGCCCTCAATCTTTCCCAGCATCAGGGTCTTTTCCAATGAGTCAGCTCTTCACACCAGGTGGCCAAATTACTGGAGTTTCAGGTCAACATCAGTCCTTCCAATGAACACCCAGGACTGATCTCCTTTAGGATGGACTGGTTGGATCTCCTTGCAGTCCAAGGGACTCTCCAGAGTCTTCTCCAACACCACAGTTCAAAAGCATCAATTCTTCACCACTCAGCTTTCTTTATAGTCCAACTCACATCCGTACATGACCACTGGAAAATCCATAGCCTTGACTAGACAGACCTTTGTTGACAAAGTAATGTCTCTGCTTTTCAATATGCTGTCTAGGTTGGTCATAACTTTCCTTCCAAGGAGTAAGCGTCTTTTAATTACTTTGTGTTTATATCTATATGCTTGGTAATGGTTCAGTGCCTGGCCATGACATGAAAAAAAGAAGGGAAGGAGGGAGGAAGAAAGGAGGAAAGGAAGGGAGATAAGGAAGGATCTGGAGGGAGAGAGAGAAGGAAAAAAGTATTTTTTTAATTTTCTTTTTCCCAGTTTTACTGAGATATACTTGAGATATAATATATTACCTGAAACAGGTGTACAGCATAGTGATTTAAAAAATGTGTATATTGCAAAAAGATCACCACAGTGACTGGTTAACATTCACCTCACACATTTTTTTCCCCTTGTAATAAAAACTTTTAAGATCTACTTTCTCAGCAACTTTCAAATATATGGTACAGTCTTGTTAGCTATTATCACCATTATAGGAGCCATTTCTATTGATTTTTATTTATCTCAAATGTTTATGGAAGTCCAAAATTGAAAATATAGGTGGCAAAGTTTAAGGATAATCTTGCTAAATCTTCACCAGAGTAGAAATACAATTAAGATATAACGTTAAGCCAAGCACTTGTGATTTCAGCAAACTCTCCCTGATTTTTCCAAGTACAAGGGCTAATCATAAAGGTCCTCTTTTTTCTTTATCATCCTTATCCCCTTACCCTTTCACCCCTTTCTTATTCTTGACCACTTCATTTTTCAGCAAAGTTCCACAGGAATAATAGTTTCTGTCACAAGAAGTGGGAGGAATATAATGTAATGTTCTGGGTAATTTTGTTAAACCCACTTAGCACCTAATCCACTCAAGCCAAAGCTGGTATTGGAGTTATCACTCACTAAACTGGCTTTGTGCACGGAGCAATTCACTACCGACACATCTTCACAAATTACTGGTGCACATCCGTAGACACTGGGCTGCGACAGCTGGAAAAGATACCTCTTCAACTCCTAATTTTCTATTTTTTATTTCATTCTTAACACCTCTTTGCAGACAATTAGTTTTTTTTTTTCTCTCTCTCTCTTTCTCTTTTTCTTTCTCAGACTATTTTAAATTAGCCCAATTTCAGGCTGATGAATGAGCCACAAGTTACAGCCCATGAAAGAATCGCTAGCTGAATGCTAAAGTGGTGCTCATTACTAGAATGCGGTACAACATTTTGTATTTTCAGAGGCAAGCATTTGGAATGTTCACTTTTACATATTTTCAAATCAATTTATTTGAGTAAATGTGGGATATCTTAATATATTGCACATTACTTAAGAACTGTCTAAGACCCTGTAGGCGACTAGAATGCCCCTGGGTAAGTTTCTCACTTTTAAAAATATGTTTAACCTTTTGGAATGGGTCTTACTGCTTTGCACTTTTGCTTTCTCTAGTGCAGAATGCTATTCTTACAAAGTTTCATGGTGAAAATTAATTAGAAAAAATTTGAATGCAAAGAGAAAAAAAAATTATTAAAACAGTGTTTACACACCTCACCAGATCCTTTTTTTCTCTCCAGTAAGATAATCTCTCCGCCTTGACTGCTGACCCTGCTGGTTAAAACAAGCAGAGCCATGCTGTTTCGAGGCTTTGTGTTAGGATACTGAGATCTCCTGCGCCCAGCATACGCTGCAAAGATGTTCACATTTTCATACAGTCCAGACAACGAAAGCAACTCCTCTGTTTAGCAGCAAAGCTAAGCATTTTGATGGAGGTCCTTCTGAATTGTGTCAAACGTTACATGGGTATTGTTATTATTTATTTTTAAACAAAGAGTACTAAGTGTCTCTTGATGACTCAGAGCCATCATTTTGAATAGCCATTGTTGTATTCTGCAGCATTATAGTAATGCCTTCATAAAATTTTGAGGCCCTTTGTCCTTTTCCTAAGCTATAATCATGGCAGTAGTTCTTTGTCTTCCCATTTTTCCTGTCAACGCCCATCTTCCAATCCATTAACATTATTTTAAATACACCGGCCTGAACAGCTGCTGCTCCCTCTTACCTTTGTAGTAAAATTCGTGGGCTCTAGGACAGATATTTTCCTTTCTCCAACATTTTTAATCTATGTTAGCTCTATGACTACTTTAGCTCTATGACTATGCCTTGGAGGTGTTTATTACCACTAGTAATACACTCGTTGATGGGGCAATTTGGGATATCCATTCCAAAAAAAAAAAAAGAAAGAAATATCAAGAAACACACTCCAAACCAGAAACTTCAGAGGTTCCAAAGAACATTTGACAAGGGCAATGTCCTAATTTGGAAAACAGAAGTAAACATGAAGTCAACTTCTCTTCCACAAAGATTCACAGAATGTCATGCCCATAGATTTAAACATCATTCTAAAGTTCTTGTGTAATAATCTAAGAGTTTACCAATATGAAATACTATGGATGTTTATTCATGTTTGAGATTTTTGTTCAGTGATCTCAAAATGTAATAGAGATAATTTCTGATTTATACACTTATTTCTCTTATTTCATCTGTCTTGAGTATCTTGAATTCAAAGAATGTTGAGTAATTTTATTTAACAAAATAACTTCATGTTTGACAGTATTATCACGTCATACACATATAAAACCTATACTGTACAGCAGGGGTGTGAAATATCTTTTTCTACTAGAGAGCCAAAAAACAAATATTTGTTCTCTCTTTGTGAGACATAGATTCTCTGTTGTAGCTACTCAAATCTTTAGTTGGAGCCATAGATGAGTAAAATATCTAAAACTTTATAGACCCTGAAATTTAAATTTTATATAATTTTTATGTCATGAAATGGTCTTCTTTTTATTTTTTTCAATCACTAAGAATCTTTTTTAGCCACAAACCACATAAAACTAGTCTACAAGCCTGATTTGGCCTGAGGGCCAGTTTCTGTCCCTGCTAGAGAGGGCTTTAACAGTAATGGAAATGGCATATGGGGAAAAAGAAACTTATGTAAATGGCTTTACCAAATCAAGAATTGCCTTAAAAGCTCACACTATTTAACTTGCTAAGCACCAAATATCCTGGCTACTACCAAAAATAGCCCTTGTGTGTAGACCACATTCATCTTAACTCTTTAAAGATTTTTCGCCATTTTGGTAGATGTTTTAGCACTTACCAAAGTAATGAGTAATTCAGTTACAACTCTAAAGTAGAAGGACTACTGGTATGTACTCTGCAGTCTTCCAAGTTGCATTTACTGTGTTCACACATATATATGCAAGTATGCATCATGTTTAAAATGCATTTGGTTAAAGGGTTTCTAATGTCAAGTTTCAATCCCATGCAAATGAAAGGGGCTGAATATATAAACCTGTCAAAATCATGATTTTAATGGAAATGTCAAGATACTTCTGAAAGCCAATATAATAATCCCTTTTATGCAGTGCTTGGAAGGAGGCTGTGATCCTAAAAGAACTAACCTGTCACCCTGCACGATACGTTTCATCCTATTACCATCCTCAGCCCCATTATCTAAATGACCAAGCACTCCTTCAATTCTAGGGCTAAATGATGTCATGACATGACTATCATCATATTTATACCTCATAAAATTAGAAAGGTTATTAAACATAATTTGACCTTTGGCATACTCTAAAAGAATCCTGATTTTTGCTGTTTTTTTCTTCCCCTCCTTTCCCTCCTTCATTCACTCCCATCTCTAATTACAGTTCTTTAGAGTCTCTTTATTTTTATTTTTTTCTGCTTTTAAAACAAGCTCTTTCCTACTTACGGTGATATCAAGTTGCATGACCAAACAAGATTTTGTAAAATGCAGTTTTATTCCAGTGCTTCCTAATTATTCTTCAAAACCGCCACTCAGGATAGAGAAGTTACCTCCATTCATACCTGCATTCAATGTTAAGTACATTTGCCCTTGAACATTTTCTAAAGCAATGAGCAGTGTGAGGTCTGAGGGGTCTTACTGTCTCATAGTTGCTATTGTCTTTAACTAGCTGGTACTACAGAACAGAAGGTTATTAGCTATGTTTATATTTGTTAGTTGGCTCTGATCAAAACATATTCATGGAACAGATGTTTTGAGATAGACAAAGGTCATGCATTCAGTATGTTGGGCAATTGAGAAGGAAAGGTTATTTGCTAGAACTTTTATCAACTTCTACTCTGTATAACAACCTACTCTAGTACTTCAAGATACCTTTAAATAGATTGAGCAGAGCAATTATGTTTTGCAAGTGTTTTAATATAAGGACAATGATCTTCTTTGTTATATGTATATGTGTATATGTGTATTCCTACCTTTGGAGTTCAGTATTAATTTATCTTGACTTGCTTATGTATGGGTCTATAAAGCGTTTTTTGTTCCAAAACTTTTCTCAATACAGAATCTTAATTTTCAGTCTCCTTTAGCATGTCTGTTAGTTTTTATTATTCCCTGAGCTTCTTTTATAAAGTCCCTGGTAACGAGGACTCCCAACTGCTAAGACTTTACAACAATTAGTTTTCGAGTCAAGAAAACAGTCTTTTATCCCAAACCATAGCTTCTTGTTTTCAGTTTGATTCATTATATCATTTATTTACACTCAGTAGCTATGTATGGACTACTTGCTACATGGTAGAAAAGCATAGGTCCTCCTTCAAGGAATTTGTAGTCTGGTAGATATACAGGCCAGAGAATGGATAATAAAAATATGATGTGACATGCTAGTTTTTAAATCTATGAATCAATCAATACATATTTATGAAATAAAAACTAGAGATCATCATAAAGGATTTATTAGACATAGATGCAGTTGTGGATATAAATATAGAAACAGATAGAGTTATTGGCCCCAAAGAGATTGAAAACAAGTAGAAGAAAATAACATACAGAGAAAAACTTGCTGTAAGATATTATGTGATAACTGTCATCTGTTCTTAATAGAGGCAGAAAGTCTATCAAAAATCATCCTTTTCTAGTAAGAATTCTTTTTCATATCTTGTGTTTAGTATTGATAATATTGTTTTTATTCTTTGTCCTATATTTGCTTGATCACAGAATAAATAATTTATCTTCTTATATGTTTTAAGAATCGAGTACAGATGTCAGTATTTCTTTGGTCTTCCTTTATGTAATTTCTTTAATTTTCCTCTATTTTTGTGAAGAATGATTATGTTGGTCTGTCCAGGTTACCATTACAAAATGCCATAGATTTCATGCTTTAAAAAAAAAAAAAGAAACTTACTTTCTCTGAGTTCTGGAGGCTACAAGCCCCAGATCAAAGGGCCAGCTGATTCACTTCCTGGTTTGTACGTAGCTGATTTCTCACTGTGTCTTCACATGGCCCTTCCTCCTTGACATATGAGTACAGAGAGAGACAGCTCTGTGTTTGTTCTTATACAGAAGCAAATGCCATGAAATCAGAACCATACCTGTATGGCCCCAGCTTAACTTAATCACTTCTTTAGAGACCCCGTCTCTAAATACAGTTACCAGCCATACTGGGGATTACAGCTTCAACATATAGATTTTTGAAAGATACAATTATTTAGCCCATAATAGTGAACAAAATATTTGTGTAACTCTTTGCTTAATAGTTATAGTCTCAATAGTTAAACTTCCTGGAATGAAAACAAAATGTCATATTCCAGTTTTATGTTTCATTATTTTGT
Organism: Bos indicus; assembly: GCF_029378745.1. Lineage (NCBI taxonomy): Eukaryota > Metazoa > Chordata > Mammalia > Artiodactyla > Bovidae > Bos > Bos indicus. The sequence goes on from NC_091766.1 coordinate 77,773,280, forward strand.
CAGCCTTTTGCTGACAGTTAACACACATTCTGGTAGATACAAATTAAAAATTACTAACAGCAAAGTATGTAACAAGCAGCAGTTTTTAAAGAATATAAATGTCAGTCAATAGAGATCACACGTGTGTTACGTCACTTTACCAATGAGAAAAAACTAAGGAACAGATATCATCTGTATGGACAGAAACTAAAATACAAAATTTCATAAATACATGTTCATTAAATACATTGTGTTTTACCTCATTCTACATGTTTTGCATAAGTATATTCTTGTTAAAGTTTGTACTTGGAATAATATCTGATAGATGAAGTTATTTAATTTATATTCACTCATTTCACAGCTTTGTAGTTGTAATCAAATAACAGTGGTCTTATCCAGGCTAAGATAATCACTATTGTTCATAAAAGAACTAGAAACACTCTTTATATCAAGATCCTATGTATTTTTCTGTGTTTAGTCATGCTGCTGCTGCTGCTAAGTCGCTCCAGTCGTGTGCGACTCTGTGCAACCCCATAGACGGCAGCCCACCAGGCTCCCCCGTCCCTGGGATTCTCCAGGCAAGAACACTGGAGTGGGTTGCCATTTCCTTCTCCAATGCGTGAAAGTGAAAAGTGAAAGTGAAGTCGCTCAGTCGTGTCCGACTCTTAGTGACCCCATGGACTGTAGCCTACCAGGCTCCTCCGTCCATGGATTTTCCAGGCAAGACTACTGGAGTGGGGTGCCATTGCCTTCTCCGGTGTTTAGTCATAGGCTCTTATTTTAACTTTAACCAACAGACAGACACACACACACATACACACACATTTTGCCAAAGGGCTGGTTTATTCTTGCACCTTTAAAATGTATCTAATCTTAATAAGCTTAAAGTTCAACATTCAGAAAACTAAGATCATGATATCTGGTCCCATCACTTCATGGGAAATAGATGGGGAAACAGTGGAAACAGTGGCTGACTATACTTTTCTGGGTTCCAGAATCACTGCAGATGGTGATTGCAGCCATGAAATTAAAAAACACTTACTCCTTGGAAGAAAAATTATGACCAACCTAGACAGCATATTAAAAAGCAGAGACGTTACTTTGTCAGCAAAGGTCTGTCTAGTCAAGGCTATGGTTTTTCCAGTGGTCATGTATGGATGTGAGAGTTGGACTAAAGAAAGCTGAGCACCAAAGAATTGATGCTTTTGAACTGTGGTGTTGGAGAAGAATCTTGAGAGTCCCTTGGACTGCAAGGAGATCCAACCAGTCCATCCTAAAGGAGATCAGTCCTGGGTGTTCATTGGAAGGACTGATGTTGAAGCTGAAACTCCGATAATTGGCCACCTGATGTGAAGAGCCGACTCATTTGAAAAGACGCTGATGCTGGGAAAGCTTGAGGGCAGGAGGAGAAGGGGACGACAGAGGATGAGATGGTTGGATAGCATCACCGACTCAATGGACATGGGTTTGGGTGGACTCCGGGAGTTGGTGATGGACAGGGAGGCTTGGGGTGCTGCAGTTCATGGAGTCGCAAAGAGTCGGACACGACTGAGCGACTGAATTGAACTGAACTGAATCTTAATATGTTAGAAAGACAATGACCACAAAAACAAAAAAATGAGAGTGTAAGTACACTGTTTCTTCTATTTAAAAAAATACATGAGTGTTTTGGGCTACCCAGTTTGTCTTTATGCTTCCTGTCTCTCTGCTTTGTAATTTTTGTGATCACAGTCTTTCTTTCAAATTAGTCATCCTATAACCCTGCACTTTTAAGCCTATTTTAATTTTTTATTATATTAAAATACACGTAACAAAATTTATTATCTTAATCATTTTGTGTCCAGTTCAGTGATATTAAGTACATTCACTTTGTTGTACTGCCATCACCATTATCCATCCCTGTAACCCTTTTCATCTTGCAAAACTGAAAACGGTACTATTAAGCAATACCTCCATATTCCCCCATGCATCCAGAAACTACCATTCTACTTTCTTTGTCTTTGATTTTGTGTAGTTTAAGCACCTCATATAACTGGAATTATGTAGTAGTTGTCTTTTTGTGACTAGCTCATTTCACATAGCATAATATCCTCAAGCTTCATCTGCATTATAGTATATTACAAAATTCCATTTCTCTCTGGGAGAAGGCAATGGCACCCCACTCCAGTACTGTTGCCTGGAAAATCCCATGGATGGAGGAGCCTGGTGGGCTGCAGTCCATGGGGTCGCTAAGAGTCGGACATGACTGAGCGGCTTCACTTTCACTTTTTACTTTCATGCATTGGAGAAGGAAATGGCAACCCACTCCAGTGTTCTTGCCTGGAGAATCCCAGGGATGGGGGAGCCTGGTGGGCTTCCATCTATGGGGTCGCACAGAGTCTGACAGGACTGAAGCAACTTAGCAGCAGCAGCAGGAATGCAGAAACAAAAGAGGAACAATCAAGAAACAATAAAGCTGTGATAAAGCAGGGTCCTGGCTTCTCCACAGGGCTTCCCAGGTGGTTCTATGGCAAAGAATCTGCCTGTCAATGCAAGAGACATAAGACATGCAAGTTCAATCCCTGAGTTGGGAAGATCCCCTGGAGGAGGTCATGGCTACCCACTCCAGTGTTCTTGCCTGAAGAATCCCAGGGACAGGGAAGCCTGGTAGGCTTCAGTCCATGGGGTCGTACAGAGTAGGACATGACTGAAGCAACTTAGTAGTAGTAGCCATTTCTTTCTAAGGCAAATTAATATTCTATTGTATGTATGTACCACATTTTGTGTTTTGTTTATCTATTTATCCATGGATGGACACTCAGGTTGCTTCCATGTTTTAGCTTTATTGTGAAAAATGCTTTTACGAACATGGGTATACAAATATTTCTTCAAGACGTTGCTTTCAATTCCTTTGGATATACAGGTTTTTTTATATCTATATATTCACTAGGAATTGATTCCAGGACCCTCTTGGATACCAAAATCCTCAAATGCTTAAATATAGTTAACCCTTAGTATGTACAGATTCAGAAACCATGGATACAGAGGGCTGACTGGATATACAGAAGTGGAATTGCTGGGTCATATGAAATTAAATTTTTAATTTTGAGGGGGAACTGCCATAATATTTCCCACAATGACTATACCATTTCACACTTTCATTAGCAGCATACAATTGTGCTCGTTTCTCCATAACCTTGCCAACACTTGTTTCCTGTTTTTGTTTTTTCCTTGTATTTTTTTTAACAGTAGCCATTTTAATGAGTATGAGGTGGTTTTAACATTGCTTTTTAAATTTTTTTGCTTATTTACCTTTGGGTGCACCTGGTCTTCATTGCTGCACGCAGTCTTTCTCTAGTTGCGACAAATGGGGCCATTCTTTGTTGCGGTGTGCAAGTTTCTCATTGCAGTAGCTTCTCTTGTAGAGCACAGGCTCTAGGATGCTCTGACTCAGAAGTTAAGACACACGCCTTTGCTGCCTCACAGCATGTGGAATCTTCCCGGATCAGGGATCGAACTCATGTCCCCTGCATTGGCAGGCGGATTCCTAATGACTGGACCACCAAGGAAGCCCAACTCTGTTTTTTAATCATATTTTTTCTATTTCTCCAACCTTTCCATGGCTCTGCATTACTTTGAGATAAAGTACAAATGTATAATTTGTATAGTGTCAACAGCAAAGCTTTTAGAGTTGTATCGCCCTACTGCTGTACATAAAAATTGCCCCTTGCAATTTTATTGGTGTCTACATTTTCTCCTAAATGTTTGTATCTCCTCTTATATGCATGCTGTTTATTGCAAGATTTCTTCCAAGTGACACATTTCTTTTCACCTAACCAGGTGTTTCTCTAGAGAGCAATATTGACATTTGGGGCAAGACATTTTTTCTGCAGCAGAATTTTCCTGCAGCTTTACAGAACATTAAGAATCCCTGTTCCTTATCCACTGAATGCCAGTAGAACTGTCATAATGACAACCAAAAATGTCTCCTCAGGTTTCCAAGTGCCACTATTTAGGACTCTCTTGGTCATAAGTAGCAGGAAATCTCAATTTGGCTTAAGCAAATAAGTGAGTGTACTAGTCAATGGAGTTGAAATGAAAATCGCGGGTAGGTTTATGACTTCAGGTACCTATGAACTTAATGTCTAAAATAGTCTCACTCTGTATAACTGTTCTACTGTCCAGTTTATTTGGAGATGAGCCTTCCTTCAGGTCAGCTTACAGTAGTCTCACACATACCTTCACAGTTCTGTTTCAAGCAGAGGAAAACTTATCCCTTTCCCAATCATCAAGCAAAAGTTCTACGTAGGTTCTGAATTATCTTTGCTGAGGCTATGATCTTTTATAAGTGGATCACCTTGGCTAGAGAAGCATACCATGTTTTTTTTTTCCTCTTTTTGCACATTCCTAGTGCCTAGGATAGAATATGGACTACCATGTGGAGACAAGTAGTTCACCAGAGAAAGAAAAGTACTATTACTGGAAGAAAGACTAATGGATTTTTGAGAAGCAAAATAACAAGAAAAGCTCTATCAAAAATATTAGTTACTATAATCTTAGTCAAACAATTTCAATTCTGAGCCACTTCTCAGAATAACTAAAATGTAAATAATGACAACTGCTTTGTAGATGGGCTTCCCAGATAGCACTAGCAGTAAAAAACAAAACAAACAAACAACAACAAAAAACCTGCCTCCCAATGCAGGACACATAAGAGATGCAGGCTCAATCCCTGGGTTGGGGAGATCCTCTGAAGGAGGGTATGGCAGCCCACTCCAGTATTCTTACCTGGAGAATCCCATGGACAGAGAACCTGCCAGGCTACTGTCCATGGGTTGCAAACAGTCAGACATGACTAAGGTGACTTAGCATGCACTCATACTTTGTAGGTAGATAGTGTGAGATTCAACATGGAACATTTGTCTTATTTCCTTGGAATTCCCCTCTAAGTGCTGATCAGTAAGAGTTTTTTAATATAATTAATAATTGATAAGCATAAGAATCACCCATTCAGGTTAGGAAAACTCACCTGCCAAAATAGAACTCAACGAGTACACCACACTACTTTATACAGCTGTTTATCAGATTTGGGACCAGTAAAATCCTTCAGGATGTTAATTATATCTGCACTCATCTCTCTCTATCCTTCTAATCCATGGTAGAACTTCTAGTGATTTCTGTCCTAAATCTTCTGTCACCAAAGACTACTTTCATTATTCCTATTTTGTTAGTTGTTCAGTCGTGTCCAACTCTTTGTGACCCCATGGACTGTAGCCAACAAGGCTCCTCTATCCATGGAATTCTCCAAGCAAGAATATTGGACTGAGTAGCCATTCCCTTCCCCAGGGCATATTTCTGACCCAAGGATAGAACCCAGGTCTCCTGCATTGCAGGTGGATTCTTTACTGTCTGGAGTCACCAGGGAAGCCCCTTTAATTATCCCTACCCCTCTATGTTAATCATTTTAATTATTTTGGCTACGTGCTATTTGCCTTTGTTGTGTAAAACCTGTTTTTAATCATTCATTTTCTTGTTTTAAATAATGAAAGACATATGCTTGTTAGAGCTATATGAACACCTCTTTTGCATAATTTCTGCCTACAAGAGTGGCATGAGCAGAAGATACCCTGCACTCACTATACGTCATAAACTGGAGAGGTTTCAGGGGCTCTGGTTGAAAATGGCTCGGTGTAGAGCTGTACACAATAAACCCCTCCACTCCTCCTAAAGCCAGTAGTCTCTGTGCACACGGATGAAAAAATGCTGACACTGGATGAAGATTACAGTTTTAAAGTAAGGTCCGTAGCTTTGAACTAACGAGCTTTGAGATGGGTAAACTTCAGTAAGTTTTTTCACCTCACTGATCATCAGTTTCTTCATCTATAAAATATAATTTATAATCCCTAGTTCTCAGGGAGAATTGAAAATTGGAAATCTACCAAAAATCCCTAAAAAATAGCTTTTCAAAAAATGAATCTTCTCATTTTATGAAGGACAGTTGCTTTTGTGACATCTCTGCTACTTTGCTGATCATTTAGCCATTACCTTTGTATCATTCTTGCCTCTCGGTTTATTTAGAAACATTTGATGTCCATGAGCTCTTGTTCTCTGCTCAGCCTCCCACAGTTCTTTATAGGCATTAAGGTATAGATGAATGAATGCATGAGCAAAGGAGGTTTGATAAGTCTACCTTTGAAAATGAAAATGGAAATGCTTTGGGGAAATCCTATATGAGACAAATACAGCTTTAGGAAATTTTGTATACCTAAGCTTAAGTTCTTTTATCTATACAACAAAGAAAAATTTCAGATTTTTTCAGACATTCAAAAATAAGTGACATCTAATTTTCAAAATGATAATTTTAAACAAAATTAGTATGTTTACTAATGCCTATTTAATGCGAAATCATAATAGATTTTGATATGTTGGAGAAAGGTTTGAAATAGGAACCAGAAATGAGTGTCTGAGTCTGCCCTTTCAATTCAGCATTTTCAACTATAAAACAAAATGGTCTGACTAGGTAATCTTTTGGAGTCCATTATTCATGGATTCTATGATCTTTTGCCAAGATATTGAAAGGACTTTTCAATGCATTACCAAGTGGACATGCTCAGTGGAAAACAGAACATTCTCAAAATGCATCAGGATCAGAGCAACCTTTTTTTTTTTTTTTTTTTTATGACCCAAACAAAGCTATAAAAGGGCTACTGTTCTCTGGAGCTCAAATTCTATTGATATGAAAGTAGGCAAAAATATAATATCATACAAAGAACATAAATCAGAGCCACGCGATAGAGTGAGTGACAGTGGCCAGACTAGTTGGGTGGTCCAGGAATGTCTTTCTGAGGATGAGAAATATCCAAACATGCAAAGACTGATGGTGAGTCAGAAGGAACATTGCAGAAGGACCTACAAACGCTGAGCCCTGGAGACTGCCTGGGCCTGGCAGGTTAGAGCCAGAGAACAGGAAGAAGACTATTTGGAGTATAGCAGGACAAAGACAGTGGTGGAAAAGTAGCCTAGGTGGGTCAGATAGTAGCTACCTCATAGAGTTTTATAGATCATAGAACTACAGAGTTTAGATTTTAGATTTTATTCTAAGTGCTTTCAGATTTATGTTATAAATCTCTGCTGTGTGAAAAATTCACATTCCTAAGAGCTAGAATTAAAAAAAAAAAAAAATGGTGAGCTCCTGACCCAAATAAAAAGACACTTATAAAAGAATGATTTGGTATTAAACATCTCTTCCAAGTAACTGCCCCTATTTCACTTGCACACCCTGATCAGTACTCAAGGAACAGGTTATAACGTCATTTAAGGAGTCGGCTCCTGCCTGGCATAGCCGTTGCCGACATGTTCATATATTCCAGTTGTTTTTTAAACTGCGTTTTATACCAGGGGAGATATGCACGCAGTAAATGTCAAGGATTCACTCGGGGCATTACAGTTTCTGAGGCATGAAGCTAATACATATTTGTCTCATTACTGTCAGCCGATCAGCTTTATGCTGGGGATGGTAAGGGCTCCTATCTCTTAGGAGATGTAGTTGCAAATGATCTTTGGGAGGTCACGGAGACCACAACTTCCAAAATTCACACAAGTGTCATGTCATTAATAAGAAACTAGAGAAATGATGTTCACAGACTTTTTGATACTTGACTTCCTCATAAAAGCAGGTGTGATTAGAGGGTCACATTTTTCAGCTCTGATTCATTAAACCTTAAATTGAAGGCAGCACAGAGCATTTGAGTGGGAAGCTTAATCCACTCCTGTGATTTCCATATTGCCCAGGAATTTTCCTGAGGTAAACAAGTTTTGCAGGATCATCAGGCTGTTAATGGTGTTTTGCTTCAATAATTCCAAAAAAAACAGAGGGAAAGAAATCCTGATTTCTTGGTGAGGGCAATTATGCAGATGGAAATCATATTTTGTTTTTAATCCAATCATTATACATTTATTTATTTTTTGATCAGGTTTCAAGATTTTTAGAAATATATTATTTAATTGTATTTTCATTATATTTGAAACTAAAATTCTCGAAGTCCTTTTTCTCCAAAGGATTTAGTATTTAAAACCATGTATGAGTGAGGTGGGGCTTCCTTGGTGGCTTAGTGGTAAAGAATCAGCCTATAATGAAGGAAATGCGGGTTTGATCCCTGGGTCTGGAATGAATGTCCCCTGGAAGAGGGCATGGCAACCCACTCCAGTATTCTTGCCTGGAGAATTCAATGGACAGAAGAGGCTGGTGGGCTTCAGTCCATAGGGACACAAAGAGTTGGACATGAATGAAGCGACTAAGCATGTATGCACGCATAGGTGAGGTGACTTTTCTTAATTTTGCTAGGATATATTCATAATCACAGGGCTTAATATATCATAAGCCTTCAATGAATAACCATTGGTGATGAGTAGAAGAATTCTAAATAGTATGGGAGATATCTTCAAATGCTTCTGCTTTACTTCTGTCCTGTTTTGACTGTGGCTCTACCGCCTATATTGGAGAGATGATAGGCAGGGGTATTTGTAGCATTTGCCAGTGTTCTTGGTATAAATATTCTACTATTATTGATAACAAGTGGTTGGCCAGATTCCTGGAGATTTTACAATCATAAGGTGGGCAGAAAGGATAAGGAAAAAATCTGGCAGGATTACTCCTCAGGAAATTTCCAGTGCAAAGTACAGGCAGCTGTGGAGGAGAATGCTCCCAAAGAATGCATAAAGGGGAGGACAACTAGTGTGATCCTGAGCAGGTGGAAGGAGGGTGATCCCTTGAATGGGTAAGGATTCACCTGGGGGGCATTGGCTAGGTTCCTTTGTAGCTTTGTTATGGAAAAAGCTGGCCTCTGTTCACAGGTGATTAATAGAAACACAAAGACAGAGCTTTGGGGAAGTAGAAAGGAGTAGCTTTATTACTTTGCCAGGCAAAGGGGGACACAGAAAACGAACTCTCTCAAGACTGTTACTGGGAAGTTGGAAGAGGTCTTAGAGTTTTAGGGTGGGAAATAGGGCTGTCTGTTGATAAGGCAATGGCAACCTACTCCAGTACTCTTAACTGGAAAGTCCCATGGGCGGAGAAGCCTGGTAGGCTGCAGTCCATGGGGTAGCGACGAGTCAGACACGGACACGACTGAGCAAATTCACTTTCACTTTTCACTTTCCTGCATTGGAGAAGGAAATGGCAACCCACTCCAGTGTTCTTTCCTGGAACAGGAATCCCAGGGATGGGGGAGCCTGGTGGGCTGCCATCTATGGGGTCACACAGAGTCGGATACGACTGAAGCGACTTAGCAGCAGTTGATAAGAATCAGGGCTGATGTAGCCTTGTAACTCTTCTCCTCCTCCTTGGGGCACTGAGATCATTAGGGCTGGCATCAGTTGATTCCAAAACAGCTTCTGGTGGTCCTTGAGATTATGGTCCATGACATTCTTTCTGGAATCAAGAATGCTCCCAGCAAAGGGGAGTGAGTGTTAGGGAGTGTTGTCTTGGAGCACTAAATATCAGGTGTATAGTACAACCTTAGCTAGAAGGCAATCATTTACAGAGTGTGATTAAGCAAGAAAGAGAGGACAAACAAACATCCATAGGCTGAATGCGTGGAAAGAATAGGGGCTGAATAAGGGCTAACATGGGCTTCCCTGGTCACTCAGCTGATAAAGAATCTGCCTACAATGCAGGAGATCCCGGTTCAATTCCTGGGTCAGGAAGATCCCCTGGAGAAGGGATAGGCTACCCACTCCAGTATTCTTGGGCTTCCCTGGTGGCTCAGATGGTAAAGAATCTGCCTGCAATGCAGGAGAACTGGGTTCGATATGTGAGTTGGGAAGATCCCCTGGAGGAAGTCATGGCAACCCACTCCAGTATTCTTGCCTGGAGAATCCTATGGACAGAGGGGCCTGGCAGGCTATAATCCATGGTATCTCAGAGTCGGACATGACTGAGTGACTAAACACAGCACAGCACAGCAGGGCTAATATAATGGGGAGCCTCAACTAATTTCTGCTACAGCAGCTTCCTCTTGGTAACTCTGGTGAATGCCCTTTCGGGCAAGGACAGGGCATACTCTGAAAGTTAGCTCCACTGTGGTGTTTCCAAGGCTTGGTGGCTGCACTGGCCTCCCTTCTCAGGCCCCCTCTGTCTTCTGGTATTATAACTATGCACCCCATTCCAGTACTTTGCCTGGAAAATCCCATGGTTGGAGGAGCCTGGTAGGCTGCAGTCTATGGGGTCGTGGAGAGTCGGACACACCTCAGTGACTTCACTTTCACTTTTCACTTTCCTGCACTGGAGAATCCCAGGGACAGGGGAGCCTGGTGGGCTGCCATCTATGGGATTGCACAGAGTTGGAGACGACTGAAGCAACTCAGCAGCAGCAACAGCAGCAGCAGCAGTCTTTTGTCAATTTTTTGTTTGTTTGTTTTATTGGAATATAGTTGCTTTACAAAGTTGTGTTAGTTTCTACTGCACAGCAAAATGAATCAGCCATACATATACACACATTCTCTCCCTTTTGAACTTCCTTCCCATTCAGGTCACCACAGTAAATTAAGTAGAGTTCCTTGTGCTACACAGTATATTCTTGCCTTATCCATTAAGAACGAGACTCCAACCTTTCCCATATCACCTCAAAAATAATACCCAGGTCCTTACAAATTAAAATACTCCTTTTTCGGCATGTTTTCCCTGATAAAGATTTAAAGATTTCTTTTAGAAACTAAAACCTCCTTATTGACTCATCTTTCTCCTTACTTTTTATCTATGTCAATCCTATATTTCCCTGAGGCAAAAGATGATTGTGACCAAATAGAAGAAATGGTGGGGAGATCTCATAATTTGATATTCTAAGATAGTATCTCACTGCCACTAAAACGTTGGTAACACCAATCTTTCCTGTTACAGAGGTATTATTTTGGCACACAGTCAGAGAAAAATTGGCTCAAATCTTATATAACTAGATATCAGCATAACTATACCACTCAATAAATAGCTATCTCAGCTCAACCAAAATTTAGGTTACTATTTACAGGACACAAAGCTCTGTGACATACTATAAAACATGGCTCCAGAACTCACCATGTATGCTGTGCTAAGGTTCCTTCAGTCATGTCCTACTCTTTGTGACCCTATGAACTGTAACCTGCTAGCCTCCTCTGTCCATGGGATTCTCCAGGCAGGAATGCTGAAATGGTTCTCATGCCCTTCTCTAGGGGCTCTGCCTGGCTCAGGGATCAAACCTATGTCTCTTACATCTCCTATATTGGCAGGGGGGTGCTTTACCACTAACACAATTGTCATCACTAATCAATGCTAAGATTATTTCTTACTGAGCTAGGATTCAACCTCACACTCTTTCTCAACGTGCTAGTTACAATAAACCTCTTGAATCTGTCACTGTATATGAAAGTATGTGAAAGTCTAAACTAACATGTTTACATACACTAATTATAGTAGAAAATTAGTTCTCTCTTAACCCCCATAAGGAAGGATTTTACTCTGTGTGCTATTTTGTGATCCACATTAAGTATCTACAGTAGTAAAAATAGGCCATGTGTGTGTCCAGACACCTAAGTCTAGATTTTCAAATGGAAGAAATAAATACCCAGTAATCTCAACAGAGTAACAGGCAAATTTGGCCTTGGAATACGGAATGAAACAGGGCAAAGACTAATAGAGTTTTGCCAAGAAAATGCACTGGTCATAACAAACACCCTCTTCCAACAACACAAGACAAGATTCTATACATGGACATCACCAGATGGTCAACACCGAAATCAGATTGATTATATTCTTTGCAGCCAAAGATGGAGAAGCTTAAGCAAAAACAAGACCAGGAGCTGACTGTGGCTCAGATCATGAACTCCTTATTGCCAAATTCAGACTTAAATTGAAGAAAGTAGGGAAAACCACTAGACCATTCAGGTATGACCTAAATCAAATCCCTTATAATTATACAGTAGAAGTGAGAAATAGATTTAAGGGCCTAGATATGATAGATAGAGTGCCTGATGAACTATGGAATGAGGTTCGTGACATTGTACAGGAGACAGGGATCAGGACCATCCCCATGGAAAAGAAATGCAAAAAAGCAAAATGGCTGTCTGGGGAGGCCTTACAAATAGCTGTGAAAGGAAGAGAAGCGAAAAGCAAAGGAGAAAAGGAAAGATATAAACATCTGAATGCAGAGTTCCAAAGAATAGCAAGATGAGATGAGAAAGCCTTCCTCAGCAATCAATGAAAAGAAATAGAGGAAAACAACAGAATGGGAAAGACTAGAGATCTCTTCAAGAAAATTAGAGATACCAAGGGAACATTTCATGCAAAGATGGGCTCCATAAAGGACAGAAATGGTATGGACCTAACAGAAGCAGAAGATATTAAGAAAAGGTGGCAAGAATACACAGAAGAACTGTACAAAAAAGATCTTCATGACCCAGATAATCACGATGGTGTGATCACTCACCTAGAGCCAGACATCCTGGAATGTGAAGTCAAGTGGGCCTTAGAAAGCATCACTACAAACAACGCTAGTGGAGGTGATGGAATTCCAGTTGAGCTATTCCAAATCCTGAAAGATGATGCTGTGAAAGTGCTGCACTCAATATACCAGCACATTTGGAAAACTCAGCAGTGGCCACAGGACTGGAAAAGGTCAGTTTTCATTCCAATCCCAAAGAAAGGCAATGCCAAAGAATGCTCAAACTACCACACAATTGCACTCATCTCACATGCTAGTAAAGTAATGCTCAAAATTCTCCAAGCCAGGCTTCAGCAATATGTGAACCATGAACTTCCTGATGTTCAAGCTGCTTTTAGAAAAGGCAGAGGAACCAGAGATCAAATTGCCAACACCTGCTGGATCATGGAAAAAGCAAGAGAGTTCCAGAAAAACATCTATTTCTGCTTTATTGACTATCCCAAAGCCTTTGACTGTGTGGATCACAATAAACTGTGGAAAATTCTGAAAGAGATGGGAATACCAGACCACGTGACCTGGCTCTTGAGAAATCTGTATGCAGGTCAGGAAGCAACAGTTAGAACTGAACATGGAACAACAGACTGGTTCCAAATAGGAAAAGGAGTACATCAAGGCTATATATTGTCACCCTGCTTATTTAACTTATATGCAGAGTACATCATGAAAAACGCTGGACTGGAAGAAACACAAGCTGGAATCAAGATTGCCGGGAGAAATATCAATAACCTCAGATATGCAGATGACACCACCCTTATGGCAGAAAGTGAAGAGGAACTCAAAAGCCTCTTGAAAGTGAAAGTGAAGAGTGAAAAAGTTGGCTTAAAGCTCAACATTCAGAAAACGAAGATCATGGCATCTGGTCCCATCACGTTATGGGAAATAGATGGGAAACAGTGTCAGACTTTATTTTTCTGGGCTCCAAAATCACTACAGATGGTGACTGCAGCCATGAAATTAAAAGACGCTTACTCCTTGGAAGGAAAGTTATGACTAACCTAGATAGCATATTCAAAAGCAGAGACATCACTTTGCCAAAAAGGTTCGTCCAGTCAAGGCTATGGTTTTTCCTGTGGTCATGTATGTATGTGAGAGTTGGACTGTGAAGAAGGCTGAGCACCGAAGAATTGATGCTTTTGAACTGCGGTGTTGGAGAAGACTCTTGAGAGTCCCTTGGACTGCAAGGAGATCCAACCAGTCCATTCTGAAGGAGATCAGCCCTGGGATTTCTTTGGAGGGAATGCTGCTGAAGCTGAAACTCCGGTACTTTGGCCACCTCACGGGAAGAGTTGACTCCTTGGAAAAGACTCTGATGCTGGGAGGGATTGGGGGCAAGAGGAGAAGGGGACGACAGAGGATGAGATGGTTGGATGGCATCACTGACTCGATGGACTTGAGTCTGAGTGAACTCCAGGAGTTGGTGATGGACAGGGAGGCCTGGCATGCTGCGATTCATGGGGTCGCAAAGAGTCAGACACGACTGAGCAACTTATCTGATCTGATCTGAATCTCAAAAGATAGTCACAGTGAGATAAATAATGAAAATTTATATGTATGTGTTACTTTATTTTTCCTCAGAACTCTAATACTCAGAGTTATTACCATACATTCTTTTTGGGCAGTTCAAAATCTTAAATAAGAGATGCCTATCTATGAATCAATAAATGTGATGCTTTCTAATTAACAGTTTTAGCCTACGAACCAGTGATTGGTGTTGCGATTATAGCATTTATTGGTTTTCAGATAAATGCTGGCTAAATTCATTGTTTCTTAAAAATTTTGTAGCTAATTGAGAACCCAAACCTATACCCCGTTAGCAATAACTATAAGAGGTTAAACATGTGAAAGTCAATAAAAATATTGCAAGGTATTATGTATTATAATTCAATAGGCTTTCATCACTGTGATATATAGGTCCCATTTTGATGTTTATCTCAAATCACTTTCTTTGAAGTTTATTTGTTTGATTAGCAATCAAGTTACACACAACCTAAGGAAAGTTGCCTCGTGTAATCCCTCTATTAATTAACGTGGAAATGGCAAAGGCAGTGCTGATTGGATGTGAACATTTCTCAGAAGCTCAATGCATATCATGTCTAACCAAATAACAAACTGTATAATATGTAAGTTTAAAAGTCCAGGTATATCCCTGCATAATGCTAAGAATGTATTTCTTTCTTAAAGGTTTAAGTAATATTATTTAGATTTTTTTTAATTGGGTGTATAATGGATGAGAGACAACCAAGGGTATGGGAAGGCAATTCAGGATTGTAGTTTTAGTTTAGCAGAGAAAGTTTTGTGCTCTACTCCATGGACTCACTGAGGACCCAGGATGGCAGCAGTTCTGCCATTTTCAAAAGATGACTTCTCAGATAACTCTAGCCTGTTGTCATGTAGTCAGCAGGAAGTGTGAGAGCTTATGGAGGAATGCTCAGGGGAAGTTTCATGGGCCAAGACATCAACTAATATACATCGTTTTTTTCAACTTTTTATTTTGTAATGGGGTATAGCCAATTAAAAATGATTTGATAGTTTCAGCTGGATAGTAAAGGGTCTCAGCCACACATATACCCGTATCCATTCTCCCCCAATCTCCCCTACCATCCAGGCTGCCATATAGCATTTGAACAGAGTTCCCTGTACTATATAACCCTTTTAGTTATCCATTTAAAATATAGTAGTGTGTATATGTTCATTCCAAACTCCCTAACTATCACTTCTCCACATCCTTCCCAACCAGCAACCATAAATTTGTTCTCTAAGTTTGTGAGTCTGTTTCTGTTTTGTAAATAAGTTCATTTGCATCATTTCTTTTTAGAGTCTGCATATAAGGGATGGCATAGGATATTTCTCTTTCTCTGACTTCACTCATTATAACAATCACTAACTCCATTGATGTTGCTGCAAAAGGCATTATTTTATTATTTTTCAGTTCAGTTCAGTTCAGTCCAGTCACTCAGTCGTGTCCGACTCTTTGTGACCCCATGAATCACAGTGTGCCAGGCCTCCCTGTCCATCACCAACTCCCGGAGTTCACCCAGACTGACGTCCATCAAGTCAGTGATGCCATCCAGCCATCTCATCCTCTGTCGTCCCCTTCTCCTCCTGCCCCCAATCCCTCCCAGCATCAGAGTCTTTTCCAAGGAGTCAACTCTTCACATGAGGTGGCCAAAGTACTGGAGTTTCAGCTTTAGCATCATTTCTTCCAAAGAAATCCCAGGGCTGATCTCCTTCAGTGTACTGGTTGGATCTCCTTGCAGTCCAAGGGACTCTCAAGAGTCTTCTCCAACACCACAGTTGAAAAGCATCCATTCTTCAGCGCTCAGCCTTCTTCACAGTCCAACTATCACATCCATACATGACTACAGGAAAAACCATAGCCTTGACTAGATGAACCTTTGTTGGCAAAGTGATGTCTCTGCTTTTGAATATGCTATTTAGGTTGGACATAACTTTCCTTCCAAGGAGTAAGAGTCTTTTAATTTCATGGCTGCAGACACCATCTGCAGTGATTTTGGAGCCCAAAAACATAAAGTCTGACACTGTTTCCACTGTTTCCCCATCTATTTCCCTTGAAGTGATGGGACCGGATGCCATGATCTTCGTTTTCTGAATGTTGAGCTTTAAGCCAACTTTTTCACTCTCCACTTTCACTTTCAAGAGGCTTTTGAGTTCCTCTTCACTTTCTGCCATAAGGGTGGTGTCATCTGCATATCTGAGGTTATTGATATTTCTCCCGGCAATCTTGATTCCAGCTTGTGCTTCTTCCAGTCCAGCCTTTTTCATGATGTACTCTGCATATAAGTTAAATAAGCAGGGTGACAATATATAGCCTTGATGTACTCCTTTTCCTATTTGGAACCAGTCTGTTGTTCCATGTTCAGTTCTAACTGTTGCTTCCTGACCTGCATACAGATTTCTCAAGAGCCAGGTCACGTGGTCTGGTATTCCCATCTCTTTCAGAATTTTCCACAGTTTATTGTGATCCACACAGTCAAAGGCTTTGGGATAGTCAATAAAGCAGAAATAGATGTTTTTCTGGAACTCTCTTGCTTTTTCCATGATCCAGCAGATGTTGGCAATTTGATCTCTGGTTCCTCTGCCTTTTCTAAAAGCAGCTTGAACATCAGGAAGTTCATGGTTCACATATTGCTGAAGCCTGGCTTGGAGAATTTTGAGCATTACTTTACTAGCATGTGAGATGAGTGCAATTGTGTGGTAGTTTGAGCATTCTTTGGCATTGCCTTTCTTTGGGATTGGAATGAAAACTGACCTTTTCCAGTCCTGTGGCCACTGCTGAGTTTTCCAAATGTGCTGGCATATTGAGTGCAGCACTTTCACAGCATCATCTTTCAGGATTTGAAATAGCTCAACTGGAATTCCATCACCTCCACTAGCGTTGTTCGTAGTGATGCTTTCTAAGGCCCACTTGACTTCACATTCCAGGATGTCTGGCTCTGGGTGAGTGATCACACCATCGTGATTATCTGGGTCATGAAGATCTTTTTTGTACAGTTCTTCTGTGTATTCTTGCCACCTTTTCTTAATATCTTCTGCTTCTGTTAGGTCCATACCATTTCTGTCCTTTATCGAGCCCATCTTTGCATGAAATGTTCCCTTGGTATCTCTAATTTTCTTGAAGAGATCTCTAGTCTTTCCCATTCTGTTGTTTTCCTCTATTTCTTTTCATTGATTGCTGAGGAAGGCTTTCTCATCTCATCTTGCTATTCTTTGGAACTCTGCATTCAGATGTTTATATCTTTCCTTTTCTCCTTTGCTTTTCGCTTCTCTTCTTTTCACAGCTATTTGTAAGGCCTCCCCAGACAGCCATTTTGCTTTTTTGCATTTCTTTTCCATGGGGATGGTCTTGATCCCTGTCTCCTGTACAATGTCACGAACCTCAGTCCATATTTCATCAGGCACTCTATCTATCAGATCTAGGCCCTTAAATCTATTTCTCACTTCCACTGTATAATCATAAGGGATTTGATTTAGGTCATACCTGAATGGTCTAGTCGTTTTCCCTACTTTCTTCAATTTAAGTCTGAATTTGGCAATAAGCAGTTCATGGTCTGAGCCACAGTCAGCTCCTGGTCTTGTTTTTGTTGACTGTATAGAGCTTCTCCATCTTTGGCTGCAAAGAATATAATCAATCTGATTTCAGCGTTGATCATCTGGTGATGTTGTCTAATATTTCATTGTACACATGTACCAAATCTTCTTTATCCATTCCTCTGTAAATGGACATTTCTAATATACACTCATATTAATGCACATTCAATTAGAGGAAACTTTAGTGATATGGTCCCACCTACCCACAAGGAAGGCTGGGAAATTTGGTATAACTTGAACTTTATGACCAACTGTTAAGAAATAAAGAGATGACAGATTGTGGTTAAAAGTGGCTCTGCCATTGGGTAGTAGAGTAACCAGATGGGACATTAGGTAAATTCAATTTACTTGGTTAAACTAGTATTGTTCAAGCTTAGTTCATCATGGAATCTCCTTTAGAAGACACCTATTAAAACATTTATCAAGAAATGCTGACCGAGGGCAAAACTTACATTCTATATCATGCCTTTAATGAAGATGCAATTTCTCATAAAACTTATGGGATGAAGCAAACCCCTGCCATTACATGGTAAAATCCTTGAGTCTATGTATTACTATGCTTTCGGTCAGTTTACCTCTTTGGTAAAAACAGATTTGGCATAAAATTGTTAGAGGGCTTCACCTATGTTAGGAATCATTCACTCCCTTATTTTCATCCAAAGCTTTTATGCAACAAAGATAGATACTTTTTCTTAGTATCTGCTAAAAATAACAGCACAGAAAAAAATGACAGAGCATGTTTTAAGACGGCATAATAGAACCCACTGCTGGGAACATGTCACTCGAGGCAAAAGCAGTTAATCTGCCGACTGGATGCTCTTCTGATGTTTCTCCTTAAATAACTTCATTATTCAATGAGAAGTGTTTTAATTATTTAAGTGACATAAAAAATGAGGTTGTAGTATTTATATCTAGGTTGTGTTTACTGATTTTAAGTCTTTTTGTCTATTTATATTGCAGTTGTAAGCACTTACCAAACCCCATCTGCCAGGGAATTTCTCTTCACATTTAGGGAAACAAAAGGTTTCTATGCCTGAAAGTCTCTGCATTTCTTAACCGAATCTTTGTGATAACTCTTTGACTGTCAAACGTGATCCTGGCTTCATGAAAATAATTTTGCCCCTTACTTTTGCAAAACTTTCTACATTTCTAATATTTTTACTGCTCATACCTGGGCAATGATATGCACTGAAAATGGACTGTTCCTCCACCAATGTAATGCACTCTCATTAGGGTTTGTTCTCATCACAATAAAAAAAAAAATGTACCAATATTAATCAATATCATTCTCACTACCTCTACAAAATAAGTGAGCCTTGTGTATTAGGTACTAGAGAGTTTCATTACAAAATGTCACGGCAACCCTGAAATAAGTATTATAACCTCAGTATCATAGATGAGGAGACTGAAGAAATATGCCCACTATTAAAACAATAGTAGCAACAATAGAAATGAAAGCTGAAGACTTCATAATGCTTTGAGTCAAGATTCTAACAGAGGTCTGATTAACTTCAAGTCATGTGCTTTGTTTCTGCATTACCCGTGTTCTTCCTAATGCAGAGATGATTGATGTAAAAACACATCCACTCCCTTCCTTCATTACATCTACAAGCTATAGGTAAAGGTTTTGATTCATGCAGTTGTACCTTGATCTGAGACTATGAGATAGTAAAGTCTTGAACTCAAATTAGCAGTCTGTCTACAACTTGGAAAACAGTGTAGAGAAGACAGGAGTGAGACTGTCCTCCATAACCTGAGTGGTAGATCTGAAAGAGATTGCAGAGTTGTCATTTGCATTCACAGTTACGGAAGAGCTCTCAGCAAGAACCTTACCCTCTGGCACAGCAAATGGATTGTGCTCGCTACACTCCAGGGACTCCAAGGACCTTATATGCCCTAGAGTTGTGGGTAGCAGAACCCACACAATTGAATACAGATATTCCATTTACAGATGATGGATGGGCCAAGGATATGGCTCAGAATTGTGTCAGGAAAAACTGGACGGAAAAAGTAAAAGAAGAAAAATGAAAAGATAATGAAAAGATAATAAAAAGATAAAATAAAAAAAGCTCTATTAAGAATATAATCAAAATCTGTGTATCCTGACCAATAGATATGTAGATAACTAGTTGAGAGATATAGGAAGAATAAAAGGAAGGAGGAAAGAGGGAGGAAAATTATAGGATATGATAGGGCAGAATATACATCTATGGTTTGGTTTCCTTGTCCTGTATTATTCATACAGAAATGAGTTGAGTTCCCATCTTTCATGTACCCATTCAGTTCAGTTTAGTTCAGTTGCTCAGTCATGTCCGACTCTTTGCGACCCCATGAATCACAGCATGCCAGGCCTCCCTCTCCATCACCAACTCCCGGAGTTCAAGCAAACTCACATCCATCAAGTCAGTGATGCCATCCAGCCATCTCATCCTCTGTCGTCCCCTTCTCCTCCTGCCCCCAATCCCTCCCAGCATCAGAGTCTTTTCCAATGAGTCAACTCTTCGCATGAGGTGGCCAAAGTACTGGAGTTTCAGCTTCAGCAGCATTCCTTCCAAAGAAATCCCAGGGCTGATCTCCTTTAGAATGGACTGGTTGGACCTCCTTGCAATCCGAAGGACTCTCAAGAGTCTTCTCCAACACCACAGTTCAAAAGCATCCATTCTTCAGCGCTCAGCTTTCTTCACAGTCCAACTCTCACATCCATACATGACCACAGGAAAAACCATAGCCTTGATAGATGGACCTTTGTTGGCAAAGTGATGTCTCTGCTTTTGAATATGCTATCTAGGTTGGTCATAAGTTTCCTTCCAAGGAGTAAGCGTCTTTTAATTTCATGGCTGCAGTCACCACCTGCAGTGATTTTGGAGCCCCCCAAAATAAAGTCTGACACCGTTTCCACTGTTTCCCCATCTATTTCCCATGTACCCATTTTGGTCCTTTAATTGCAAGCAGCAAAGTGTGAGTCACGGTTAATGTAAGAGAAAGTAATAAAGTAGGTAAAGCAGGAAGGCAACAGGGTAGCTTGGGAACTCAGCAAACAGAATGAACTTAAAAACTACATTTCTTAAGACATCTGGAACTGAAAGAGTTCCTGTACTCTAGCAAGAAAAGATTAATGAATAGTCTCTTCAAATGACTGACATGGGAATGGATTTGCTTCAGCCATATTCTGTCCTGAGGCATTCAATTAAAGACTCGAATACCCTTGAGTGTTTCATAATTCTAGCTCCCCCATCCCAGCCACAGGTCCATCAACTGGCAGGGGATGGGGAGAGGAGGCAATGGATGTTGAATGACAATTCCCACAAGGTTCTATACTGTAGAGCTTTTAAAAGTGAAATCCTGGGATGATACAAGAAAAAGAACGAGTAGTTGTTGAGCAGGCAGTGCTAACTAAGGTCTACCATACCACGTGCTGCACCACATCCAAAGAAGTCCTCAGTTTCAAATAATTCCTGGAGTGTTTGATTGACGTTTGCCAATATCAAACAGAAGTTACACTGGACACATTAAAAATAGCAAGAAATATTTTATTCAAGACTACAGTATACTACATGTTGATGTATGGCAGAAACCAACACAATATTATAAAGCAATTATCCTCCAATTAAAAATAAACAAATTAGAAAAAAAAGAAGAAGAAAAAATACTACTGCAGGGAAGAGAAATTGAATTCAACTCCCCTGAAATGAAAATGGAAGAATTTTTAAGCACTGGGATAAATTAATAGGAAAGTACCAAGGGCATTAGGTGAAATGTTGCTGCTAAGTCACTTCAGTCGTGTCCGACTCTGTGCAACCCCATAGACGGCAGCCCATCAGGGTCCCCCATCCCTGGGATTCTCCAGGCAAGAACACTGGAGTGGGTTGCCATTTCCTTCTCCAGTGCATGAAAGTGAAAAGTGAAAGTGAAGTCCTTCAGTCGAGCCCGACTCTTAGGGACCCCATGGATTGCAGCCCACCAGGCTCCTCCAACCATGGGATTTTCCAGGCAAGAGTACTAGAGAGGGGTGCCATTGCCTTCTCCGAGGTGGAAGGTTAGGCAGTGTGATTAGACCTTCTGCATTTGCAGATTGGTACTCATCAGAATTAGTTAGACATCCCACTTTCCACAGAGACTGGGAAGCAGGGGCAAGGAGTTTGCTGATGATTGCATTTCAAAGGGATAGATCCCAAGCTTGAGAAGTACCTTTCTGGACTGTAAAGCTGACAAGGGGCTGGGAGGAGATTTATACCTCAAAGGGTCAGAGAAGAATTTATACTTAAAGTTTTCTCAACTAAATGCTCTAAGAAAAGTGAGGTCAGGGACCTAGAGTCAGAAAGAAACCTGTCTAAAGTTTAATCAAGCTGAGGGAGATGTTAAGGTCTTCTTGGTCACTAAACATATATTCTCTTAATGAAAATGTATCGCTGTTGCTTCAAACTCCCATTCCTGCTCTTCTGCAGTTATCATATATATCATATTGCCCTGCAGGCTGCTGCAGCTCATTCTGGTCATTTTCTTTCAAGACAGGATTGAAGTCTCGTTTTCTCATTCTGCAGAGTGTCAATGACATGTATGATGGCATACATTAACTCTCAAGGAAAACCTGTAGATAAAGGCAGGGAATTATAGCACACTGGAGGAAACACTTAAAACTGAATATGGGACAGTCATGCTTTCCAGGTTATACCCTCATTACCCTCTCAAGGAACTTCTCAGAGGCTCTCTTACTTTAGACCCCCCTCTGCTGCCTCAGGGTTCAGCACCCACCCATCTCCCCAAAACTTCCTTCTTTCTCTTGATTTTTTGAATCCTAACCCTCTTTCTCACAGCATCCTTCTTCTCAAGCCTTCAGGGAAAATAGTAAATTACCATTATCTAATTTTGCAAAGCAAATTGCCCTTCTTTTGTTTCAACCTCGCCAAGCCTGGCTAAGCCTCAGGATATATTCATACTTATATTCAAAGAAGTGTTAAATAAGTTTCCTAAACAAAAGAGCTTTCCAGACTGGTCTTCACATTTAAAAGACTAGTAGAAGTTTCCAAGTTGTATTTTTTTTACATGCTACAGATCAAATTGTTATGCTGGATTCGAAATCAGAGTACCAGTGCTTTCATCTGAGGGTATAAAAGAGGAAAGAGGAAGAAAAAAAGGCAATAAAAGATTTAGTTTCTCCTTCTGCCCAGGAAAGTGCTGAAGACTTATTTATTTATTTATTTATCTGAACAGAGGGAGAAAGTGAGACAGCCAGAGACAAAGAGACAGAAAGAGAAAAAACTCTTCAAACCAGAACAATTATAATGGACTTAATTACTGAGATTGTGAGATTTTTAAATATTTGTTTTTTCTACTTATCTGTATATTCTAAAGTTTTATATCTACCATTATTATCATTGAAAATAACATAAATCAAATCAAGATAGAATGCAAAGTAAATATAGAAATAAGGTGCTCAAAATATTATCATTGTTTAATAGACTGTCAAACAGATTGTTCAGTCGCTAAGTCACCTCTGATTTTTTGTGACCCCATGGACTGCAGCATGCCAGACTTCCCTGTCTTTTTCTGTCTCCCTGAGTTTGCTCAAACTCATGTCCATTGAGTTGGTGATGCCATCCAACCATCTCATCCTCTGTCACCCCTTTCACCTCCTGCCCTCAGTCTTCCAAAGAGAAAGGCATAAATATAGAATTGCCAGTCGATCATATGTGACATCAGTTTCATAGAGTATTTGGCCATTGAACAAGTGACTGAATAATGGCCTGAAAAATCTATTTTAAAAGTATATTGTAGAGAGTACTAAAGAGCAAGTTTCTACCTATACAAAGTGTAAAATATTTTAGACCCCCCCCCCACCAAAAAAAAAAAAAAAATACATCACAGGAAACATTCCTAACAAAGAATGGGATGGATATTCATTTGGGAGGGAGGGGTCTGGAGTCATATTTCCTGATTTTCATCCCAATTATACATTCCAAAGGTGGGGAGGGATTTTAGTACTTACTTAGCCTTGATCAGAAGTGTCCTGGTATAGATACATGATGAGAACATCTTATCTACCAGGCTAATTTTATTGTGGCCATAATGAGCAAAATGTTACATTCAGGTGCTGGGAATACCTGCTTTTTCTCACTATTCTTTGTCTGTCTCTGGGACCCCTGTCACCCAAAATATGCGGTTTCTTGTCAGCCTGCAGATTCCTGGTTTTTTTGTCTGCCAAGGGACCTCCATTGCTTGCAAGATATTTGGTTTCCTGTCACATGGCCCATGTCATCACTACTTGGGCCCACTTTCTTTGCTCATATCTAGCTGTCTAACTCTTCTAACAATAACAACAGGCTAAACAATATCCTTCCCAATGTAGACAAGGCAGGTGAGGTGAAGTCACTCAGTCATGTCACTGTCAGACTCTTTAAGACCCCATGAATTGTAAGTAACCTGCCAGGCTCCTCCATTCATGGGATTCTACAGGCACAAATATTGGAGTGGATTGCCATTTCCTTCTCCAAGACAAGGCAGGGATATTCCAATTAGGTAGATACACTTGGCAGGTGGCAGAGCTGGAATGTGGCATTGATAACTCTGGGTAGGTCGGACATTCAAAGGATTTTTTTTTTTTTTTTTTCTTTTCCTTGGGAAAAATGTTCCTAACTCCCTTGGAGTCTCTTCTACTGGAGAACTCTGTGTGCCTTGGCTCAAACTTTCTCCTCCATTAGCCCCCTTACAACTCTAAGTTACACAAAGTAGTCCACCTCTATTGGGGTCTCTTAGTAGGTGTTTTCTCTTGGGCAACACCCCTTTCAAGACACTAAGGTTGTCTCCCTTCCTCAGAGTCCACATTTGGCCTTTCCTCTATCGATGACTTCCCTGGTGGCTCAGTGATAAAGAGTTCACCTGCCAATGCAGGAGATGCAGGTTCAATCCCTGGGTTGCGAAGATCCCCTGGAGAAGGAAATGGCAACCCACTCCAGTATTCTCACCTGGGAAATCCCATGGGCAGAAGAGCCTGGCAGGCTACAGTCCATGGGATCACAAAAGAGTCAGACAGGATTTATCGATTACACAACAATTACCAGTGGTAGAAGGACAATTTGATTCCAAATAGCCTCTTCTGATGCCTACTGTCCTTGGACTTTGGGCCTCCGTAGACACTACCAAACCATAAAAAAGATCTCATTTAGCTTCCTCTTCATTGGCAAAGATTGGGTACCTTTTCCAGTAAATATAGTCATCCACTGCCCTGTCATATTTATCACAACACTCATCTAGTTACTTGATCTAAGTACTTATATTTGTTTTCTCCTTTGCTCTCTAGCTCTTGACCTATGAATCAGCGGATCTTTTAATATTCTGGTAATTGCTTCAGAGTCCACTGGCTCCAAGAGGCACAGCAAGTCGGAGGAGTTAAGCCTGTCTCCCCTGTGCATTTGAGCCACAAGGATTTGGCACAAACTCCCTAATGGAAGAACAAAGACTGCAGTGCCATTCATTTAAGAATACAGGGAGCATAGAGAGACCTTGTTTGCAGAAATGATGATTTGTGCCTGGTTAACCACCTAAGCCAGTTGTGTTGCTACATAATGACGCTCCACTTCTCTGTTGAGTAAAAAGTTGAGTTGAGCTAGTAGAGAAAAATGTGCCATAGCAAATTGACCATGAATAAAACAAATTTACAAATTTCTCCTGGGTGTCTGATTATCTAAAAATCTGCCAGGAAATGGAATTGCCTGTCAGCCACCCAAATTATTTCACTAGCTGCTATGAAACTCTTGGTGGGGTAGGCTTTTTAAAAGGAAAAACAGGAAATGAGTTGGAAATGATTGATCAAACTTGAAAACAACAGTATATAGAGTAGCCTCTTTCATGCAACAAGGACTCCTTTCACTGCATTCATCTCTCATCTCTCCAAAGAAGGGAGAATCAAAGTCAGAAGACTCATTTTAAACGGCTCCATTGTTTTTGTCTGAGGGTTTCTAAAAAGCTTTTCTTTTAATTGAGAATTAAGAATTGCAATCATTTTAGAATCTGACTATATTTTTCTCCAATTTAAATTAAGGGTAAAATTAGTCCAACAATGAAATATGAATTAATGTAAAAAGGAGTAACATGGAGACATAACCGCTTCAATGTATAGTAAATTTGGGTTATGATGTTCAAATTCTAACAAGCTTCTTCCCCCCTTACTGTTCCATTACCTACTTGTATTATCTGCCTCCACCCTAAGGACACTATTGCCCCTAACGGTTACTTTTTGTCCTCATTTGCCTGGTCACACACGTGAGACAAATGTCCTTCTTGTTCTCCAATACTTCTTTCAGACTAGTCTCCCTCACTTTTCCTTAAAAGCCCCACTTTGAAACTCAAACTGTCAGATTATAACACCAGTATCTCTCATTGCTGCTATCAGCCACAGAACCTTACAAAATTTCTTCTCACCTCTGGGTGACCTTATCCCCTGGTGCCTTGTCATTCTCTCCAGCACTACTCTTGTTTTAATTTATGGTGATAGATGTTCTTTCTAACACCTTAGACCCACATTTTTGAAACTAAGCTTTTTCACTTTTTTTTTTGTTTTATCTTCACTTTAGTTACTCACTCCCAAAGTCAGACCTTGAGAGTATGTTCTACTCATACTTCATCAACTAGTGTTGATGATAACTGCAACCCTTTAATAATGATTTTTATGTCCACTCCATTCTCTGAATTCTACCTTCAATTTCCCTCTAGGACTCAGCCTGTTTAAGACACTAGCACATTCAATCAATGAAGTCAGTTAACTTCTCACTGTTCTTCATCATTTAATCCCCTTCCCCCACCACCCTTCCTATACATAGTAATTTTTGGCCGATTGTTATAAACACTTGCTAAGATTTTGATGTCTACTCATCTCTCATTTCTTATTCACAGGTAAAATAAAATCGTATAAAAATGAAACTTCCATCTATCCCATGCTTGCAGCTGTGCAACTTAAATACAATAGAGAACACACAACCACTCTGACAGGTCTTATTTAATTTCACAAAGAAAAATCTCATTTGGGATTATAAGGTGCCAGACATTCATACTGAACTGGACAAAAATCAATCCAAATGAACATTTTGGCCAGCCAAATACTTTAACTTCCTAATCATTCTCACATTTTCTTAGTTAGCAATTCCACAGCTTCTCTCTTGAATCCCCCCAATGTTCCTTTTTCCATCCTCATTCCCAGCTGTTGATATGTTTCTTACAGAGAAAACTGAATCCATCAGATTAATATCTCCACCCTGTCCCTCCAACTTACCTGTCCACCTACTAACTCTTGTACCCGTTTATTCTGTCTTGCTGTCCTTTACCTTAGCTTTATCTAAAGCCAGTCCCTGCCTAGTAAGTTAGATTCTACCGCGGCCTTCCCCCGTCTCTATCTCCTTTTGAATCCATACACTTACATCCTACAGAAACACTTCCTGTCTCTACCTCCAAAATATATCTAGTATTCTTTCTCCTAACCGCCAGCACCAACCACCAACACCTGTAATCTGAATTATTATGAAAGTCTCCCGGCTGTATCCTATGCTTCTATCTTTGCCTGCTCCCCACCCCACCCCCCTACCTCTACTCTTTCAGAGGAAGTCCATGACAATTCAAGTTTGATCATGTGACCCCTCTGCTTAGCTCTGAAATGTCTTTCCTATTTTGATTAAGTGCCTCCAATCTAGAATGGCCTCAATGACTGCTTCCCTTTCTGACCTCATCTTCCACACACCCTGATCCAACACCAGAGATACTCCCCACCCTATTTAGGCGCTTATATCACCTGAATAGCTACATGGCAACTTCCTTCACCTATTTCAAAACTTTATTCAGATTTTGACCTTCTCAAAGACCACCTATCCTGATGACTCTATTTGTGCAGCCAATCACTTATCTCTGTCCCCTCTGCTTCTATTGTTCTTTATTTTACTCTATTTAAAAATGACAAAACTCTGACAAAACTCTTCTAGAGTATCATATGTTACTTTTTTGTTTAGTTTGTTATTTGCTTACTATTTTCCACTGCAGAATATAAATTCCTCAGGGTTAGGCATCTTTATCTGGTTTTCTCACTGATTATGCCCAAAGGATCTAAGACATAGATCTATAAGGGTCAGCTGGTATAAAGCAGATCAATAAATATTTATGAGTCTGTTAGCACTTTCTTATTACTGGTGCTCTGAACTATCGTGTGAGCAACTCTTGTTGGTTTGATAGTTTTGCATTATAAACACAAAGGTATTAATATTCTTCATCAGTGTGTAAATTTAATAGTATTTCTTTTTCTTAGTTTGACTGTGCTTTACTTTATATGCCAGTTTTTCTTCAGTTATGACACCTTATTTTTTGTTTGTTTGTTTTCTCTCTTTTTCTTAAAATTCTTACCTCGTGATAACTTTTTGTGAAATCTCATGTTGGCCCAGGGCTTCTTTGGTTCACCTCATAGACTATCAAGATAGATGAGATCTTTGAGATAATATACTTTTTATTCATAGGTAAGAACATTATGGCACAGAAAGGTAAGAATTTTCTATTTAGCGATATGATTCAGCTTCAATTCTCCTGGTTCTGTTGCTCATTCAAGATGGTATACGCATAGCTCATTCCATTGTCCCGCTTCCATGAGACTGACATTGCTTATCCAGCACAGCAATCTTTTACAGGCAGACTGGAGGAAATAGGTTGTAGAAATAGAGACCAAAGCATAAATTCAGCCTTTTTTTAAAATAACACAGTGGGAGTTCAGACAATAAACTCAAGACTACATTCCCTGATATCAACTCAGAGTAATGGCAAGCAACTGAACTGGGACTGAGGCACAGTGGTAAACTCCAGTGACCTCTTTAATAGGAAAACAATGTTTTCCAGGTCATATTTGAACAACTTAAGTTATAGGATATAAGATCTATTGTGCCTATTGTATAGCATAGTCTTCTAGGCTACTCTTGAATAATATTTATTTTCTTTGAACTGCCATTTGCTCAGCTCTAACTCTGTGTAAAGCATCATTTGCCCACACTCAGTGCTTTTGCATTAGGTACTACTACTATCCTCATTTTACAGACAAGATAGAGGAGATCTAAATAATTTAGCGATTTATCAACTGTTAGAGATTTAGTAACGGTGTGCATGCATGCTAAGTTGCTTCAGCATTGTGCAACTCTTTGTGACTCTATGAACCACCATAACCTGCCAGGCTTCTCTGCACATGGGATTCTCCAGGCAAGAATACTGGAGTGGGTTGCCATGCCCTCCTCCAGGGTATCTTCCCGACCCAGAGATCGAACCCACGCCTCTTATGTCTCCTGTGTTGGCAGGCTCATTCTTTACCACTATTGCCACCTGAGAATCCCATAAAGTGTGAGCTGAGCAAATCTGACAACAAAACACTCTGCTGCTGCAATGCACGCCTTACATTTAAGAAACAGGTGAAATTAAGACTGCTTTAGTATTTCCATCTTCTGCTTCAGTATTTCCATTTTCAGTTTTGGTTGGTTTGAGGATTGAGACAAGATCACCTAGAGACAGAAACTCCTGAGCATATTAGAGGAAAAGCTAAAGTAAGCAGTGTTAGAAATAATATAGGATGCCAATAAAATAGTTTATTTTTAAAATTTTCCCAAGCTGTACAAATATGAATTTTTAATAGTATTTGATTGAAAGACTATTCATGAGATGAGACCTAAGTGATATTAAAAATAACATTTTTCACAAATACCATTTGGGGATCAGTGACTTCATTAAGCAACTCTTAAGATTGCTAATATAGAAATAAATAAATTTTGGAATATTAGAGAACTGTAGGGGATGACCTGTGTCTTCTAAAATCATTGTCCTTTATCACAGAGGGGCTCTAATGAGAGGGACTGTGTTCCTACCAGAAAAGCAGTCAGTTACACATCAAACCGAATGTGGAATGATCAGGATCGCTGAAGATTTGCCGGCCTAGCAGTGAATTAGTTTTTCCGTGTCCTCAGGGATAGACTGCCCTGTGAGAATGTGAACCTATCAGTTAGCTGTCAAATTTCATTTGACACCTCATCCAAAATTTAAAAAGGGGCTGCCATCTGAAGTTGGAGATGTTCTTGGAGGAAAGGAAACGGCTATTTCTTTATGGGTTAGCAGGATCGAAGCTGCCAAGCGCTTCTACTGAGGGCAGCGAGCTGGCAGCCCTACGCCAAGCCAACTTCACAGATATTATGGCTTCCTAATGTAAGCCCCTAAACTCATTTTTCCCCCTCTGTCTCTCTTGTAGACAGAGAGCCCCCAGAGGCATGAAATCCCTAAGGGGACATTTAGAACACCTTGCAGAAGTACCACTGGAGTGTCAGCAGACAGAGGTTACAGCTTGTAACTCTGCTGTTTTTGATTCACAACTGAGTTTTCTACACTCCCTTTGTCATCTTCTGAGCATTTTTATTATTATTATTATTATTTTCGCCCAGGATATCTTGCAGGCCTGTCCCATCTTGCCAAATGGGAAGTTTCCATGTATTTAGTTAGGGGTGAAGTTCAGAGTCAGGTCCCTTCTGCACACCCTGAGCAAGTGTTCCTCATTGGTGTGTGCTCCCACTTGGTTGACAGGTCGCCCCTGAAGCCGATGTTTTCTGGTGTTCCCCATACCCGACTCCAGCCTGACTCTTGCTAACTGCTTTAAATGGCTTATTCGAAAGAGGGCTTCAACAGTTTGGAAACTGCCCTGAGACAAGGACCCCTTGATGGATTCATGATTGACCTCTTGATTATCCGCGGCCGTTTGAGGAAGATTAAAAGGGCATGGCAGGAGAGGTACATTAGCTGCAATCAATCTGCTGCCCCCCTTCCCTCCTTCTCCCTTTCTCCTTCACACAGACTGATTCATCAAAGGACATTTGCAATGCCTCATTTCAGAGATCCTGGCTTCAAAGCCAGGCTTTATTTTACAAAGAGAAAAATACTAAAGTCTCTGGATAGATCCCTTCAGGGCCAAAGGGGGAAAAAAATCATCCTCTAATTGTCACTTCTATACTAGCTCTGGGAAGGAAAAAAAAAAAATGATAAGTGCATCTGTAAGGACAATCTGAAAAAAGTAAAACTACTGACTTTTGTTTCATCCCACTATAATTTCTGTGTTCGTTTCTCTGGGCTAGTCATTGGTATCAAATTTGGACTCTTAGAAACATACAGAGGGCATACAAAGGTTTTAATTTAAAGATTGGATTCTTAGGTAAATGAAGCCAGGTTTCTGCCTTTGCAATCTAATTCACACAGGGCCAATTTTAGTCTTGTTCCATTATTTCATCGAGCTTCTGTGATCATAAGTCTCCCTTTGAAGTTGGTTGGAACTCTGAGCACAGACAGATTCCCTGGGTCTTGGAGTAAAATGAGTAATAGATCTGTAACCTCACAGTGCGTTAAGGCTCACTCACTTTCTCTCCCTTTCCCTGAGGTCCTTGTTCAGTGCTCTGGAAATGACTGGAATTTGTATAACTTCTCAAATTTGATATGCCACACTAACCAGTTAAACGATAGGAACTTCAGAGAACAAAACAACATATGTACAAAACAGAAATCAAAGTTGTATTATTTACCTTCAGGTTATTTTTTTAGACAGATTAAAACTATATAAATTCATTATCAGACAGAGAAAGAAAGGAGGGGAGGCATAAAACCAAATAACCATATGAGTCTCTCAATATGTGACATCTTGAGGAAGTGATTGGTTAATGGGTCACAGAAGCTAAATTTCTGCACCAGAGCTAATCATTCAGTCTACCTGTCTGTGGCTCCTTGTCCCATTTCAGTCCATCTCTAGCTTGGTAAGAAATGTGTTCAGTAGCCACTGTTGGTATTTGGCTTCCCTATCCCTACATAGAGTTACAAGGACCACAAGCTCATTATGTGCTGGTCTGATGGGAATCAAGAAAGGTTGTGGTGGGGAAAAAAAAAAAAAAATCACTGACTTGAGAGTCTAGAATAGGTTGACACACTGTTCCAATTTGCCCTGATCAGAATGGTTGCCTGGGATGTGAAGCTTCAGAGCTAAAACTAGGAGTCTTGGGCAAGCAGAGAGTTTGTCGTCCTTGTCTTAAAGCTTGGATGCCAGCACCAGTTCAAATATTTCTTCTTTAGTGGTTTCCCATTCCTTTTTTCTATATTGAGTGGGTGGGACTAGATCAGACACTTTATAATGTATGATCAGAAGCCAAATGTAATCCATGTATCAAGTTTGTTTGGGCTACACCATGATGCAAAAAAAATTTTAAAAAAGCATGAGCTTTTTCATATGTATCTTGATTTTTATTTACTTTTTCTGAAGTTTGTCTTGAAAAGCAAGAAGGTGTGGTAACAAGGGGTCCACACGTGTACCATCTGGACTTGAACGTCATCTATTCACGGGATATGGACAGAATGTGCTTTCCTACTTATTTGCATTAACTGCTCAGCTCCTGTAGGCACTGGAATATACAGCTTCTGGACTAGATAACTGGCTGGCAATCAACCTGCACTAGCCCCACCTCATTTGGGATAATGGCCCTTGAGCAAATTTTAGGAAGAAAATATTGCTTCTCTCTGATTCTTAGTTGCACCCAGGTATGGATATCATAATAGCCTGTAAAACAAATATGTCTATCTTCTCCTTGGGATGCCCAATGGAGACTTAATAAAGCTTTGAGGATCTCAAAGATCTCCTGTAGCTCTAAGACCCTGTAAACGAAAAGGTGGAAATTGCTTAGTTTTCACCTCTCATTGAAAATACTTGTTGTTTTATCCTTTTAATCACTGAAATACTTCCTACTTAAAATATGTCAGAAGTGTAAGCCTACCCAGTTTACGCTGATTGCAAATCAAGTGTTTCCTCCAATATGCTTTTCTGAATTGGGAAAAATGTGGCTCTTAGAGATCAATATGTGGCATTCTGCATGTTGTGATCAATTGGTGATTAAGTGAAAATGGTTTAGCTTAATTTGCTTTGAAAAGCTGTGCTTGCGCTGATAAAGTGTAGAAGTGTTTCTGAGATGAGATACAAGGAACAGATGTTTAGTATAAAATATTGATAGCACAGAGCAGAGATAAGCTTGGTATTTAATTTGTCTTAATATTTCCATTGCTACAAATTCAACAGCTTTTATCTTACTGGGTAATTACAACTCCCACCCACCCACCCCCCGGCATAAGATAAGATACACGATTTTTTTTTCAGTTTTCTGTCATATTTAAACTCTTCATGTCCCCTTCTCTCTATGTTCTTTTTTCTTCCACTAGGTACTGGTGTCTTTATTTTCATTTCAATTGCAATCTTCAGTCAAAAGATTAAAGAACTTGTTTGCAGAATTTGACCTTTTCCTTCCTTTAGCTTAGTTTTTAGGATATCTTGTCATGCCATCCCTAACAAGGACATATATGTGTTAGGATGGTGTAGGTTGACTGCTGTATGAAGCCATAGAATGTAGAGGAGTTTATTTGGGACTTTATGTTCATGCGACATTCAGGCCAGAGTAAAAGTGGGCTTCTTTGGGGACAGGCGGTAAAGAGTCTGCCTGCAAGGGTTGGGAAGATCTTCTGAAGTAGGGAATGACTACCTACTCCTACTTCTTGCCTGAAGAATCCCATGGACAGAGGAACTTGGTGTGGGCTACAGTCCATAGGGTCACAAAGGGTTTGACTTGACTTAGTGACTAACACTTTCATTTTCAGGGGCTCACTACTTCACGTGGTCATGTAGATTCTGACCTCCTTGGCACATAACTTCCTTCACTGGATGAACGACTGGTGCTTCATTTGTTACTGTCTTTTAGACAGTTGAAAGGAGGTCAGGGCCTGATTGGGTAAGAAGTCCAAGGCAAGCAACTTGTCTTTAAGGAAGTATCTGGAAGGTATACTTAAACATCGTGGTCATTTACTATTGACTTTTTGTAAACATGTTCACATCCAGCTTGAAAGGAGAACAGAGAACCATTTTAGCAGTGAAAAAACAAACAAACAAACAAACAAAAAAACTATCTTTTCCAGTGATATGGCAAAGCAGATATCCTGAGAGGTCCTCCTAAAAAAATCAAGATGGGATCATAAAATAATATCATAATTGTGTTGCTAGGATTAAGTACATGAAGGGAATCGCCAAAGTGAGAGCTTACAATGAACAATATCAGATTTGTGATCTCTGAAGATTTAGCTTTGGGACCAGGGACCAGGCTAGATCACTCAAGAACTTTTGTGTAGCAGAGTTTTATTCAAGTGAAAAAGGGACAGAGAAACTTCTGACATAGACATCAGAAGGGGGATGGAGAGTGCCCCCCTCGCTAGTCTAAGCAAGGGAGTTATATACTTTTTAAATTGGTTATTACAATAAATCAAAAGAAGTCTCAAGATTGTAAAGATCTTACTAGACCCACTCCCACAATTTACATTTTAAGGACAGGATTAGAACAATAGAAAGATTTTACCAGAGCCACTCCCATAATATACATATTAAGATAACAGGATTAGTCAGAAGGGTTTGAAGAAGGAGAAGCTGTCTTCAAGCAGGATACATTGTTGTTCAGTTCACCTCTGTCTCTCAGTCTTGTCCGACTCTTTGTGACCCCATGGACTGCAGCACACCAGGCCTCCCTATTCATCACCAACTCCCGGAGTTCACCCAAACTCATGTCCATTGAGTCAGTGATGCCATCCAACCATCTCATCCTCTGTTGTCTCCTTTTACATCTGCCTTCAATCTTTCCCAGCATCAGGGTCTTTTCAAATGAGTCAGCTCTTCATATCAGGTGGCCAAAGTATTGACATTTCGGCTTCAACATCAGTCCTTCCAATGAATACCTAGGACTGATTTCCTTTAGGATGGACTGATTGGATCTCCTTGCTGACCAAGGGACTCTCAAGAGTCTTCTCCAACACCACAGTTCAAAAAACATCAATTCTTTGGCGCTCAGCTTTCTTTATAGTCCAACTCTCACATCCATACAGGACTACTGGAAAAACCACAGCTTTGACTAGACAGACCTTTATTGGCAAAGTAATGTCTCTGTGTTTTAATATGCTGTCTATATTGATCATAACTTTTCTTCCAAGGAGCAAATGTCTTTTAATTTCATGGTTGCAGTCATCATCCACAGTGATTTTGGAGCACCCCAAAAATAAAAGTCTGTCAATGTTTCCATCGTTTCCCCATCTATTTGCCATGAAGTGATGGGACTTGATGCCATGATCTTAGTTTTCTGAATGTTGAGTTTTAAACCAACTTTTTACTCTCCTCTGTCACTTTCATCAAGAGGCTTTTTAGTTCTTATGGCAGCACTTGCTGCCATAAGTGTGGTGTCATCTGCATATCTAAGGTTATTGCTATTTCTCCTTGCAATCTTGATTCCAGCTTGTGCTTCATCCAGTCTACCATTTCTCATGATGTACTCTGCATATAATTTAAATAAGCAGGGTGACAACATACAGCCTTGACACACACCTTTCCCGATCTGGAACCAGTCTGTTGTTCCCTGTCCAGTTCTAAGTGTTGCTTCTTGACCTGCATATAGATTTCTCAGGAGGCAGGTCAGGTGGTCTGGTATTCTCATCTCTTGAAGAATTTTCCACAGTTTGTTGTGATCCACACAGTCAAAGGCTTTGATATAGTTAATAAAGCAGAAGTAAATGTGTTTCTGGAACTCTCTCGCCATTTCGATGACCCAACGGATGTTGGCAATTTGATCTCTGGTTCCTCTGCCTTTTCTAAATCCAGCTTAAACATCTGAAAGTTCAGGGTTCAAGTACTGTTGAAACATTGTTGTTATATAATCCTTAGTACAGAATTTAAGTTGAGTTGTTTTGTTGTGTAAACATCAGCACCAGGCTTAAAGAAAAACATTTTATGTGACTAAGACTAAGGAATGTAGAGGGAAAAAAGATGTTTGTCCTTTCCTCCTCCTTGAGAATTCCAGACCCCTATCTCCTCTTTGAGAGCCCAGACCCATCTCTCCTCCTTGGGAACCCCAGAATTCTTATCAACCTGCCTAGGAACTGACTCTCTCAAAAGGACAAAGGAAAGAGGAACAGAAATTAACAGTGAATGGAAACAGTCTGTGAACAGTGAACACATTCATTGACTGTCTTAGGTGGCTATGAACCTTTAGTCTGTCTGTCATAAATTTCAGGATGAAGCAAGAATAGAACTCAAGCGGATCCAAGGCATCCTTGGTTCATGAAACAAACAACCTACATCTGAAGAAAAGCATCATGAATTTAAGCATTCATATATCTCACAGATGAGAACAAATATGAGCTTCTATTCATGTATCCCCACATGTGACAGAAAAAAATGAGTGTCATGAAAGTTAGCAGAGAAAAAAAAAAAATTAGAACCCCAAGTACTTCATATCTCACAATTATAGGATACAGAGTATAAAATGTTCACATATTTCATAAGATATATAAATATATAAAATATATCATCAAATCACAAAATGAGGAACCAAAAAGAGACTATAAAAAGGAGAAGAAAGCTGAAAAAGAACAAAAGTGATTTAGAAATGAAGAACACAGTTCTTAAAGTTACAAAAATAACTCAGAAAATACAATGACAAAATAATAGCAGTAGAATAGAATACAAGAATGAGGATAGCTTCTGGATAGAAATTGGAAGTAACTACTCTGAGGGATGCTTCATTTCCTGGACCCAAAATATGATACATTATCTTATAAAAAGAGTTTTCACCTTTCAGTCCCAATCACTGAGGCTCAGTCAAGGAGCCAGGCAAATTTCTTAGTAAGGCATTTTCTAAGACAACCCAAGTAGACAACTTTTTGTATCCTTACCCAAGAAGCAGTTTTTGATCTTTAGAATTCTATCTCCATTTCAGAGGAGAGTATTTGCTTTACATTTGCATAACTAAAAGGCTCAGTTAGATAGTTTTCACAGAACAAAGGAGCATTCTGCCTAAAGAAATAAGGCATTGAAGTTTCTGACACTTGAGAGTTAGAAACCACTTGGCTGCTTTTAAGTGTCACTTTCCCTTTCCCCACCCTTGAGTTTATATCTATTGCGGTTTAAAAAATTCTAGAGGCAGGAGCCAGCAGGACACTCCACTAGCCTTGGTTTGTAGCACTGACCACATCAGTTTAGTAATTCCTTGCTCTCAGCTGCGTGAAATCTAGTCAACCAGAAAACTTACATTTAACTGGAAGCTTTTTCCCTCATGGTCTATACTTCATAATTATGAAAGCGGCAAAAAGAGGCAAATCAGGAATTTCTTTGTTTTGAAGGTGTAGTCAGAATAGTTCTCCTTATGCAGTGTTTGGTAAATGCACTGGGAACTGATCACTTGGTCAGATACTTTATCAGCTTAACATCCCCCCCGCCCCCATTAGTCCAGTGGAGATAATTGTGCTTCCTATAACTTTTTGTATTTAGAGCATACCAAAATTGCATTATATCAGTTTTCTTTTTTTTTAATCCTCATGAACCACTCTGCTACATGATTTATCATCACTGTAATATATATAGAAAAGAAAACTGAGACTCAAGCATAGGCTAATAAATTTGAGAACCATAACTTGGGTCATCTTATTCTTCCCTCTATAAAATCTGTATAGTTTACATTGGAGGCAGGAGGAAAAGGGGACGACAGAGGATGAGATGGCTGGATGGCATCACCGACTCGATGGACGTGAATTTGAGTGAACTCCGAAGTTGGTGATGGACAGGGAGGCCTGGCGTGCTGCGATTCATGGGGTCGCAAAGAGTCAGACACGACTGAGCGACTGAACTGAACTGAACTGATACTATATTTTCTTCTTTACTTTTAGTTGTAGTGTTTAAGTAGAATGCATTCTTTTAAACTGTAACTCATATTTTATATAGTGACACTTAGCTTTCCAGAATCAGTTAAATTTTATGGATAGTGGGATAGTTATGTATAGGGAATCAGAAAATCTGGTGGTTTGTGTAAATCTGCAATTTACCAGCTGTGTGCCTTTTAGCCAATCCTATAATATCAAAGGGGTCCAGGTTATTCATATGCATTTGAAGACTTTTTCTATTTGTTTTTAAATAGATGATTGCTAATGGTTCTTGTGGTTAAAATAATTCTGATATCCGTATACTTTATTTCTAAATACATTACTTTTTCAGTTCAAAACAAGTTGTCTTGATATTGTCTTTACAAAATATAGCAGTTTGTACCAGTTTCTTAGTTCTTCCAAGTTGCTATAACAAACAAACAAACAAAAAAAACATAGGCTGAGTAGCTTAAACAACAAGCATTTATTTCTGACAGTTCTGGAGGCTGAGAAATATAAGATCTGGGAGCTAAAGATACAGTCTCTGGCAAGATCCCTCCTCTTGGTGCATAAATTGCCATTTTCTCACTGTGTCTTTACATGGTAGAAGGGGTAAGGCAGCTCTCTGTCATCTTTTATTAGGGCACTTATCCCATTCATGAAGACCACACCCTCATGACCTAATCACCTCCAAAGGCCCTACTTCCTGTTACCATTACACTGAGAGTTAGGATTTCAACATATGAATTTCAGGGTAGGGGGGACATATACATTCAATCCAGAAAAAGGATTTATTTTTTCCATTTGTTTTTCAATAGATGATTACTAATAGTTCTTCTTGTTAAACAAATTCTATGACATTTATATATTTTATGTCTAAAGAAAAGAAAGCCCATACTTTTATCAGAAGCATAGGCTTTTCCCAAGAGAAAGCTTTGTGATACAGTGGCTGCAGACCTCATTTTGTAAATTTCTTCATCTCCTAAGCAATGTCAATTGCCTCCATATGACTTCATTATTTTTCCCATCTTTCCCAAGTAGTCATATTAATATTTACACCTGATTATTCCACGTTGAAGACCTGTGAAAAAATCAAATGAAAACTTTGACAGTAACATTTATTTAGTGTAGAATAAAATATTTTTAATGACTTCACAGAAGTCAGAGACAAAGGAATCCTCTTCTGTTTATTTGCATGTATGTTGCAAATAATTTCTCCTTATTTTTGATTTGGTGAGAAGTTTTGTATGTGAAATTTCAACTGAGCACAATATGGTACGGTGGCGAACATCTTTGACACTGGCATTGAAAAATCGAGATTAGCTTTCAGCTCTCTAAAAGAGCACTCCTATGACTCTGGAAATGTGCCATACAACTTTCTTCAGTGAAATAGATAGGTATCCATTAATTAGACATTATTATTAATGCCATGTTCCGCTGCATGGGGAAAGGCAGAGTACAGAATATAAAGGCAGGAATGATGACCTTGATGATATATGGACAGTTTCATGAATTACTTAAAGCAAATTCCTGCTTCCTATCCTACTACATACAATAATTAAACAATGTTGAATAATTGTGATAAAAGAAATAACACATATTGGGCTGGATTTATTTCTTGCTTTAAAAAAAATTTTTGTTATTTTACCCCAGTGGTGAGAAATTACTGGGAGGTTGCAGAGGTTTAAGGAATTACATGAGTTGAAGAGTGTTATGACCTTTCTTTATACTTATTTGATGACCTCCTTCCTAGATTTCTCCAGGGCCCTATTGATGTGTTTCCTAATACTGAACCCTGGCATGTGGTAAGATGAAAAAAGGAGAAATTATCTTTAAGTATGATAATCTCAACATCGAAGCATCTTTAACATATGAGGGTGCATTATGAGTCTACAATGGGAATATTTCTCAAAGTTAGGTGAATTCTGAGGGCTATTTGTAGCAGATTAGCAAGTCAGCTTCTTTGGAACACATGTGGGGCAAGCTGTTTTAAGTGATCCATACAACAAACTTACACTGCAGTCCTTAATTTAAAGAGAGCTTCCAGAAAATGGATACATTTACACGAAGTCTGCAGGTATGATTATGATCATACTGACATATCACATACTGTTGTGCTTTATTTTTGCATTAAAGATCAGCTATAATTATAAAATCTTTGGTAAAAAGCAATATATAAAATCCTAATGTTGTTGGAAGTAGTAGACATTCCTTCCAACACTAACACACATCTGGTAAACTAAGTTTTCTAGTAGTACCTGTGCTAGAAGAAATGGATCAATGTATCTACTGCAAGTGACTTTTCCATTTTCATACACATAAAGACATATTTGACCAATCCAGTAAAATCATGAAAGAAGTTTGTTTGTTTGTGATCAAATAGGTTGAGGTCTGCCCTGGTGGTTCTGATGGTCAAGAATCTGCCTGCAATGCAGGAGACCTGGGTTCAATCCCCAGATTGGGAAGATCCCCTGGAGAAGGGCATGGCAACCCACTCCAGTATTCTTGCCTGGACAATCCTTATGGACAGAGGAGCCTGGCAGGCTATAGTCCATGGGGTCACACAAGAGTCAGACACAACTGAGAGACTAACACTTTCCCTTTCAAATAGGTTAAATTTTGCAAAACAAATAATACAGCAAATAATTGATTGCTTTAAATATCTTAATAAGAAATAAGTGGTCAAATTTGCATATTTAGAACATTGCTTCAGTGAAAAGATAATACTGGTTGGGGATTTGTGTGAGTGTGCTCAGTCATGTCTAACTTTGTGAGACTATGTACCATAGCCCACCAGTTTCCTCTGTCCATAGGATTTTTCAGGCAAGAATACTAGAGTGGGTTGCCATTTCTTTCTCCAGGGGTCTTTCACCTAAGACTTCTGTGTCTTCTGGTTTGGGATTAACAGTCCAAATATTATATTTGTGTGTTAATAGTTTAGGAATATTTGAAAATATGTACTTTTTTGCATTTTTTCTATGTATTTTTATAATAATCCTAATCTGAAAAAAGTGTATTTAAATATAATATATAAGTAAATATCAGTCAGTTCAGTTCAGTTCAGTTGCCCAGTTGTGTCTGACTCTGTGCGACCCCATGAATCGCAGCATGCCAGGCCTCCCTGTCCATCACCATCTCCCGGAGTTCACTCAAACTCATGTCCATCAAGTCGGTGATGCCATCCAGCCATCTCATCTTCTGTCGTCCCCTTTTCCTCCTGCCCCCAATCCCTCCCAGCATCAGAGTCTTTTCCAATGAGTCAACTTTTCGCATGAGGTGGCCAAAGAACTGGAGTTTCAGCTTTAGCATCATTCCTTCCAAGAACACCCAGGGCTGATCTCCTTTAGAATGGACTGGTTGGATCTCCTTGCAGTCCAAGGGACACTCAAGAGTCTTCTCCAACACCACAGTTCAAAAGCATCATAAATATCCATAAATAGATGTGTATATTTATGTTGGAAGCTCTAGAGCAATATATTCCTTTGAAAGGAAAGTTGAGTATCTTTCAAAAGAGAGAATATTGTCTTTAATCCATTGTATATTCTTGCCTCCTTTGTCGAAGATAAGGTGTCCATATGTGCGTGGATTTATCTCTGGGCTTTCTATTTTATTCCATTGATCAATATTTCTGTCTTTGTGCCAGTACCATACTGTCTTGATAACTGTGGCTTTGTAGTAGAGCCTGAAGTCAGGTAGGTTGATTCCTCCAGTTCCATTCTTCTTTCTCAAGATCGCTTTGGCTATTCGAGGTTTTTTGTATTTCCATACAAATTGTGAAATTATTTGTTCTAGCTCTGTGAAGAATACTGTTGGTAGCTTGATAGGGATTGCGTTGAATCTATAAATTGCTTTGGGTAGTATACTCATTTTCACTATATTGATTCTTCCAATCCATGAACATGGTATATTTCTCCATCTATTAGTGTCCTCTTTGATTTCTTTCACCAGTGTTTTATAGTTTTCTATATATAGGTCTTTAGTTTCTTTAGGTAGATATATTCCTAAGTATTTTATTCTTTCCGTTGCAATGGTGAATGGAATTGTTTCCTTAATTTCTCTTTCTGTTTTCTCATTATTAGTGTATAGGAATGCAAGGGATTTCTGTGTGTTGATTTTATATCCTGCAACTTTACTGTAGTCATTGATTATTTCTAGTAATTTTCTGGTGGACTCTTTAGGGTTTTCTATGTAGAGGATCATGTCATCTGCAAATAGTGAGAGTTTTACTTCTTCTTTTCCAATTTGGATTCCTTTGATTTCTTTTTCTGCTCTGATTGCTGTGGCCAAAACTTCCAAAACTATGTTGAATAGTAATGGTGAAAGTGGGCACCCTTGTCTTGTTCCTGACTTTAGAGGAAATGCTTTCAATTTTTCACCATTGAGGATAATGTTTGCTGTGGGTTTGTCATATATAGCTTTTATTATGTTGAGGTATGTTCCTTCTATTCCTGCTTTCTGGAGAGTTTTTATCATAAATGGATGTTGAATTTTGTCAAAGGCTTTCTCTGCATCTATTGAGATAATCATATGGTTTTTATTTTTCAATTTGTTAATGTGGTGTATTACATTGACTGATTTGTGGATATTGAAGAATCCTTGCATCCCTGGGATAAAGCCCACTTGATCATGGTGTATGATCTTTTTAATGTGTTGTTGGATTCTGATTGCTAGAATTTTGTTAAGGATTTTTGCATCTATGTTCATCAGTGATATTGGCCTGTAGTTTTCTTTTTTTGTGGGATCTTTGTCAGGTTTTGGTATTAGGGTGATGGTGGCCTCATAGAATGAGTTTGGAAGTTTACCTTCCTCTGCAATTTTCTGGAAGAGTTTGAGCAGGATAGGTGTTAGCTCTTCTCTAAATTTTTGGTAGAATTCAGCTGTGAAGCCGTCTGGACCGGGGCTTTTGTTTGCTGGAAGATTTTTGATTACAGTTTCAATTTCCATGCTTGTGATGGGTCTGTTAAGATTTTCTATTTCTTCCTGGTCCAGTTTTGGAAAGTTGTACTTTTCTAAGAAGGAAATGGCGATCCACTCCAGTATACTTGCCTAGAGAATCCCATGGACAGAGAAGCCTGGTGGGCTACAGTCTGTGGGGTCGCAAAGAGTTGGACATGACTGAGTGATTAAGCAGCGCACATCTACATTATTTTACGGCAGATTACAGCTTACTAAAAAACATGTTTGTCTCTGAACTAGAGTTTACAGGTTAGGTCTGTTTTGCTGTGGCATGCTCTCTGAAGAATTTCTACCTGAATTAGGAAGCAAGAATCAGTGATAGAGGAATATGAAGTTCTCCTAGCACATGGTACATCCTTCCTCGTCATAGCTTTTACTGT
Organism: Bos indicus; assembly: GCF_029378745.1. Taxonomy (NCBI): domain Eukaryota; kingdom Metazoa; phylum Chordata; class Mammalia; order Artiodactyla; family Bovidae; genus Bos; species Bos indicus. Next base: position 77,815,899 of record NC_091766.1, read on the forward strand.
GATAATCCACTGACCTGCCCTTTGGTCTACTGTTCTTTCACCCATATGTGGATTTGAAGGGAAAAGAAGTAGTAAAAATATGATGGTGGCCATTTCATATCTCCATCCCTCAGTTTTAAAGTTTGAAGACTTATTGCTATTTCAAAGATGAACTTCTATCATATTTAAGTAAAATTCTTGTTTTTTTTTTCCTTCTGTAAAGCAAGGGATAACTCAGTGACTGTTGGAGTGTTAATGAACTCAAAATGCCTGAGGTTTGGGGCTCTTTCTTTTTACATTGTTTGCATATGTAACTAACAAGGTGACTGTTAAGATAAGCCCATGGAAGGAAAGGAATGAGGCTACAGACTGCACTTCTCATGTGCTGTGCAACTTGTACAACTTATATAGCTTCTCTGATACTTACATCTGTTGAATGGCATGTTGAATGATGGCATTTCCTCAATGTCCAATTTCTTTAAACTTCTATTTCCAACTTTGATGATATAATCTCTCTAAAACCCAGTTAGCCCTACACAGAGAAAGTTTGTGTGTTCCACAGCCTCCATTTTCCTTATGCTGGCTACTTTTAAGGAAAGTGACTAAAATCAGTGATTGATTCAAATTAAACATTAACAATATTGTAAAATAACTAATACCACTTACATAATGATAGCATAGTTGATGAGGGATGTTCGTTCAATAATAGTCACGTTGTGGCTAATCTGAAGCTGCTGCTGCTGCTAAGTCACTTCAGTCGTGTCTGACTCTGTGAGACCCCATAGACGTCAGCCCACCAGGCTCCCCTGTCCCTGGGATTCTCCAGGCAAGAACACTGGAGTGGGTTGCCATTTCTTTCTCCAATGCATGAAAGTGAAAAAGTGAAAGTGAAGTCGCTCAGTCGTGTCCGACTCTTAGCGACCCCAAGGATTGCAGCCCACCAGGCTCTTCCATCCATGGGATTTTCCAGGCAAGAGTACTGGAGTGGGGTGCCATTGCCTTCTCCGCTAATCTGAAGAAATACTAGTAAAACAGAAATACCTGAGTTTTAAATACGTGTCAGCAAACTACAGTTTACTTTATTGGTTAAACATCACTGAGTGTCATTGCTATAATGTAATAAGTTAATCTCAGGGTACATAACTCTCATATTTAGTTTCCTTGCACAGAAAAGACTTAAGGTCATGATTGCCAATTGAAATTTACAAAAACAAACTGCTGTTTCTCTGCAAAGTTACTTTTACACCTTCTTTGCCAGAAAACGATAGCGTAGGGATAACAAAGACACAGGGATCTGTTAAATTATGCTGATTTTTTTTTTGTTTGTTTGTTTCATGGAATGAGTATGTATATTTTGAGAATAGAGAACTCACACACAGCATGTAACCTTTTCAACTTTCCACAGATTAAAAAACACACAGCATTGCTTTATTGCAGTCTCCTGCAACAAGGGACATATTTCAGCAGAAAAGGGCAAAGCAGGAAATTTACTCATGAAAACCAATTTATATCAGCATATGAATAGTATAACCATCCCTGTAGAATGTCTGGTATTCATCTTGAGAACTCTTGGGAACCTATAAGTAATCCTCAGTGCAACTTCTATTGGGCCTGCGTTTAGGCATAGAAAGCAAATGATGTTGGTCCAGGATTTGTTATTATTATTGCTATTATTTTCTCTCTGGTATGAAGTCAACCAGCGTGGTGGCCTGGGAACTCTTTCAGCATTCTCTCTGCAAAATCAGAGTGTGACAAGGTGTCAGAATTGACAGATCGGTGGTGGAGACTGAGCAGACCTGAATTAATAAAGGTCAAAATTGTCAACAGGAAGACTGTCCTGTGACATGTGAGGACTTGCTCCTAAACAGCATTTGAGAAGCAAAAAGTAGTTCCAGACCAGAACCCAAGGCACCTAAACAAGCCAGGTATTTCCTGAAAATTGTCTTTGAAATAAATACCTACTCTAATTTTAAAACAGTCTTCCCCATATCATCTCTCTGTAACCTTCAATACTCCAAAGCACCTCAGATCCCGGAGTGACCAGAGGTATTACAATGGAGGAAAGTGCTGTTGTGAGCTGTCCTTGTAAAAGAGTCCACATGTCTGCCTGTAAGAGGAGATGTCCTTGTATTTCCTCAGCATCAGCTCTGCCTTTTTTCTTTTTTCACAACCAATGATGTTTTCACAGCAAGTTGTAGAAGCTAAGTGATTTTCCCATGTGACAACAGCCTGGTAAGAGTTATGCAATCTCCCCTAATTGCCATTTGGTGAAGGTAATTATTTTGTAAGAGCAGTCTGGAGATGCCATCTCGGCGACTTTAAATAAAATTGAGATCCAAAAACTTCTTTATGATTTTCTTTTTCCCTTTCTAGCATATTAAGGTCTCAGGAGACAAAAATGTTAAGGCATGGTATCTCCCCTAAGTTCTCTTTTAAGCTTTTATCTTATATGTAATCATTATCTAACATTAAATGGGTTAAGTGATTTTTTAAATGGCATGAATTGTACTTTCATAAAGCACTTTTCCAAAGTTAGTTTCTTACAATGAATTCAGATAGTGATGTGAGTAGCCAGTTACTGTGTGAACTGGTTTAAAAAAAACTGAGTAAAATAATTCAACTTTGTTCTTTATAAAATCCCACCCTTATATCCCCAAATAGTTATATATTAAAGAATATGAAATTTTTAATAAAATAAAAAACTATTTTTTAATACCATAATATAGTGAAAATTATTAGGGCTTCCCTGGTGGCCCAGTTGGTAAAGAATCTGCCTGCAATGTGGGAGACCTGGCGTTGATCCTGGGTTGGAAAGATGCCCTGGAGGACAGCATTGCAATTCACTCCAGTATTCTTGCCTGGAGAGTTCCATGGACAGAGGAGCCTTGTGGACTACAACCCATGGGGTTGCAAAGAGTTGGACATGACTGAATGACTAAGCAAAACATATGCAAACAACAAAATTAAACAAAGACAAAAATTAGAAATTACAGCAATCTCCTCTTTCTTAAATAAATTTGTTTCCTGATAAAAAATAATAGATATCAGTGATGAAAATACTGTAAAACTTATGATGAAACACCATTCACAAGTCTATCAGTGTTAATATTGGTAAAATACCTCTAGCTTTTTGATTTGCTCACACAACTACATATGTTTATACTCCTGTAAATGTGTTCACACTGTGTGTGTGGGTGTAAAACATTAGTTTGCATTTTTAAAGATTACAGATTGCATATTCTAAAGCCTATCTTTATATTTATAAAATAAACTATACAATTGCATTTGTCATCATATTTGTTTTATGAAAGCAGAATTTGCTTATGACTATACAATATTTGGTATTTAATTTTTCAAATCACATATTTGAGAGTACTTTCAAGTTATGTCTGTTTTGCTATTATGTATGTATCTTCTTTTTTACCCTATAGATCATTTTTATAGGTGAAATGTCAAAGTCCAAGTCACATTTCTACAATTTGTGATCAAGACTGACATACACCAGAAAGATTGATTCAAATCACACTGTTCCAGTGGATTTTAATTCTGTTTTGTTGTTTACATTCATTTATTTTTCTCGTGATTTACTTATTTTTATATTTTACAAGTCATTTATATTTTGTTTATGAATCATTTTACCCAAGTTTCTGTTGATATATCTACTATTTTCAGAGTAAAGGCTTAATATTATCATTTTCTTTAAGTGTTTTATGAGTATTTTTCTCCACTTTGGCATTTTCATTTTAGTTAGCTTACTTAATTAAAAAAGAATTTAAGCTTTTGAATATTGATGAGTTATTAGTATAAATCTGTTAAGTTTTTTTCATAAGTTCTGCCTGTTTTGATTAGATATGTGTGCAAATGTTGCAATATGTGTATACAGAAAAAGATAGCCTTATAGACACAGAATGCCTTTAAATCCCTCTTTCTTCCCTTCTTCAACTTCTTTCTCCTTTGTTAACCCTCCTCTCTATTTATGCTCTCATTATCATAGTTTCATAAGAAGGCAAAATATAGAGGAAATTGAGGAAAAATATAGTCACATATTTTTTTACTGGCCTCATGTTAAAATGGATGTACTACTATAAAATTGAATTGGCCAAAATATAAGGAGGGAACACAACCCCACCCATCAGCAGAAAATTGGATTAAAGATTTACTGAGCATGGCCTTGCCCACTAGAGCAAGACCCAGTTTTCCCCACAGCCAGTCCCTCCCATCAGGAAGCTTCCTCAAGCCTCTTATCTTCATCCATCAGAGGGCAGACAGAATGAAAACCACAATCACAGAATACTAACCAAACTGATCACATGGATTACAATCTTGTCTAACTAAAACTTTGAGCCATGCCATGTAGGGCCACTCAAGACAGGTGGGTCATGGCAGAGAGTACTGATAAAACGTGGTCCACTGGAGAAGAGAATGGCAAACCACTTCAGCAGTCTTTCCTTGAGAACCGCATGAACAGTATGAAAAGGCAAAAAGATATGACACTGAAAGCAAACTCCCCAGGTCGGTAGGTTCCCAGTATGCTACTGGAGAAGAGCAGAGAAATAGCTCCAGAGGGAATGAAGTTGAGTTGAGTTCACTCGCTCAGTTGTGTCCGACTCTTTGCAACCCCATGAACCACAGTACACCAGGCCTCCCTGTCCATCAACAATCCCGGAGTTCACACAAGCCCATGTCCATCGAGTTGGTGATGCCATCCAACCATCTCATCCTCTGTCATCACCTTCACCTCCTGCCCTCAATCTTTCCCAGCATCAAGGTCCTTTCAAATGAGTCAGCTCTTCACATCAGATGGCCAAAGTATTGGAGTTTCAGCTACAACATCAGTCCTTCCAAATGAAGAGGCTGAGCCAAAGCAATAACAACACCCAGCTGTGGATGTATCTGGTGGTGAAAGTAAAGTCTGATGCTGTAAAGAACAATATTGCATAGGAACTTGGAATGTCTTATCCCTGAATCAAGGTAAATTGGAAGTGGTCAAACAGGAGATGGCAAGAATGAATATTAACATTTTAGAAATCAGTGAACTAAAATGGATGGGAGTGGGTGAATTTAATTCGGATGACCATTATATCTACTACTGTGGGCAAGAATCCCTTAGAAGAAATGGAGTAGCCCTCATAGTCAACAAAAGAGTCCAAATGCAGTATTTGGGTGCAATCTCAAAAGCAACAGAATGATCTCTATTCGTTTCCAAGGCAAGCCATTCAGTACCACAGTAATCCAAGTCTATGCCCCAACCACTAATGCCAAAGAAGCTGAAGTGGAACAGTTCTATGAAGACCTACAAGACCTTCTAGAACTAACACCAAAAAAAAAAAAAAGATGTCCTTTTCATCATAGGGGACTAGAATGTAAAAGTAGGAAGTTAAGAGTTACCCGGTTGTCCTTGAGTACAAAATGAAGCAGAGCAAAGGCTAACAGAGTTTTGCCAAGAGAACGCACTGGTCATAGCAAACACCCTCTTCCAACAACATAAGAGATGACTTTACATATGGACATCACCAGATGGTCAATACTGAAGTCAGATTGATTATATTATTTGCAGCTGAAGACGGAGAAGCTCTATATAGTCAGCAAAAACAAGACTGAGTGCTGACTGTGCCTCAGATCATGAACTCTGAATTGCAAAATTCAGATTTAAAAAGTAGGAGAGTGATTGACAATAGAATGAGTCCCAATGACTGATACAGTTAGTACCAATCAAACTGATCAATTACTTGAGTCCTTAGGAAGCAAAGATGAATAAGAAACAGTTTTAAGGACATTGCCCTCTATTGAAGAAATCAAAATAAGAGGTCACAAGAGACACAACTTGCTCAAGTATGCTGATGGTCTTCAAGTCTTTAAAGGGTGATGATCTCTGTTCTTTAAGTAAAAATTTTAAAGGACATAAACCAAAACCTCAGTTGTAAAATGGGGCTATGACATCTCTAGTGAGACAATACCTACTGGATGTTCTAGAAGATTCCTGGAAAGGTTTCTTTCTTTCTTTTTTTTTTTTTTTTTAAACTGAGAAGCATGATCCTCTCCATCTTTAACTGAATATCTACAGAAAATTCTTCTTTCTGTACCAAATGACCCAAGGCAAGTGTGTGATAGAAAGTGTGTCTTCTTGAACCTTTAAACCTACACCTTCAAGTGGTGTATCCTTTCTGCATTCTCCTTCTTTTCCTACTGCCAGAATAAGTTGTCATGGAACCCATTTATACTTTTCTTATTCCAGACAAATGTCATCAGCTGTTGCAGGAAACTACCTGCCATTAGTAATAACTCATTAGGCTTGACAGTGAAAATCTCTCCTATGTGGCTGGTAGTCTGAATACTGATGAATTCATTTGAATCCATTTTTAGCCAGTGGGTGAGCGTGAACTGGGCTTCCCCAGTGGCTCAATAGTAAAGAATCTGCCTACCAATGCAGGAGACACAAGAGACGCAGGCTTGATCCCCAGGTCTGGAAGACCCCCTGGGGAAGGAAATGGTAATTTCCTCCAGTATATTTGCCTGGAAAAATCCCATGGACAGAGAAGCCTGGCAGGCTAAAGTCCATGGGGTCACAAAGAGTAGGACATGACTGAGCATGCATGCACGACATGAATTAGGGAACTAGATGGTTCCTAAGATCAGCCCATGGTGTAAATCTCTTTACTTTCTTATGGGCTAACCTAGCATGAAAATTATTCATTAGCAATGAACATATTTAATTGTTTTTTCAAGTTCATCCCTTTGTACACTTTAAATAGATCATCCTGGCTGGCTACAAACCTGAAATCAAAAAACAGATGCTGCCTCTAATTGGGAGACTCAGGTAGGGAACTTAAAAAACAAACACAATTCTTTTTATGATTTTATGTCAACTTTTGATTGTGTCTGGAACATGATGAAATGAGTAAGTGAATTAATAAATAAATTACACACATAAATTAAAAAATAATGGATGAATGACTAAAAAAGTACACTTTCTTGTCCATGTTTATGACTAAAAGAAAGACAATAAAGAAAGGTGATGATATATTTAAAAGGAGGAATGAATCATGACTAGTAAACAATTGCAGAAATAAACTGGAATCTCAGACTTCCACACTTATTTGAGACATAGTGAAATGTCAGTGAAAAATTATGATTCATTTGCTTCCCCCATCAGGATAGAAGGAAGGAAAATCAGAAAGAAGGAAGAGAGGAAAAGAAGGAGGGAGAGAGGAAGGAATGAAGAATTCATAAGGAATGAAAAAGGCTATAAGATTCTGAAAGTTACACAAGTAGAAATATAAATATAAAGAAGGTTCTTGTAAACTCATGCAATATTCAGTATATTAAAATGGTTTACATATTTTGCTGACAGACATTTGAACTATTGTCAAATTGTTGTAGGGATATTTGAACTTCAAGTCCCCAACCTTGACATGGCTTAAATGGATAGAATTTAAACTTCCTTTGGCTTACTCATAGTGCTTATGCAGTAATTTTAAAAGGTCATCATTTCTGTTCTAATGTCAGATAGACTTCTTACACAAGCTATCTTTAAAGGTATTATTATTTTTCCACTATCCTAATTAACAAAAAACAAACCACAGTTTGCAAACAGCAAAATCTACTTTTAAAAAATATTCCATTTTATGAATGGAGGAAATTAATGTAATCAAATTTTATGCTCAAATACTTTTGGAGTAAAATTTTAACTTGACAGAAAATTTTCGACATACTTAAAAGTATAGTAGTGATTAATATAGCAATAATCTATGTGATGTGAAAATCTGTAGGTAAATGAAATTTTGTCAGCGTGTATCAGAGTTTTCTGCTCTACTGGTGGAAAAAAACAAAAAATAAAAAACACAACTTCTTTTTAACATTGGGGAAAAGATCCAATAATAGGTGAAAAATCTAGTCAACCAAACCCCACATTTATGATTTGAAGCAAGCAACAGAAGTTGTGATACTTAGACCCAGAAGACTGATGGTAAAGCATCTTTTGTTAGCTTCAGGCTTGCATAAATGGCAGCTGATCAGCATGCAATGAACTTGAAGAAGGAAATGAATATGAGCAAGATCAACAAATTTGAGGAAGTTGAATTCCTCAAGCTGAAGAATGAAAGATACAGAATATTTCAACAGGTTTTCAAGTAAATGTAAGGTTATGTAGCAAAAAGTAAAACCATTTTTTTCAGCAACTCACTGGGTAAAAAAGAAAGAGCAGAAATTATAAAAAGTAGAATTTCAATTAGATAAGGAATAAATGTCCAAAGTAGCTGTTACATGTACCTTTCACTTAGCATTTATTGATATGTGAGACCTGAGTTGTTAATTTTACTCTTAAGTGACATTTTTCAATATCTCAATTAGGTTTTAAGCTCTGTGAGGCTTGAGATGTTTGTGTGTACATTTCGGGGACAGGGCAGGATAGTGGATAGATGTATCATGATTATAAAATATGTTAAGTAGAAATAACTTTTTATGTTGGCATTGAGCAATTTCAAGATTCAAAACTTTTCTGGTTTTGGATATATTTTAGATTTCCTTTTTTGGGGTGATTTTAACCTTGTAAAATATCACCAAAATAGTACAAAAAATATCTGTAAACCTTTCGTTTAAATTTGCCTATTCTTAATATTTTATTTCATTTGCTTAATCATTTATATTCTCTCATTCCCTCTTTATATATATATGTATATATAGATGGATATAGATAAATTTCATATATCATGGCCTTGATTCATAAATTGATTTTATAAATTCTTCATAAATTCAAAAATTCTTCAGTGTAAGATTTCCAAAGAATGGGATATTTTCTTTTATAGCCACATTATTGTTGACAACTTCATAAATTTACATATATACTTTTGTCTAAACTACCATCCACCTTCAATTTGGTCAGTGATCTAATAACCTCCTTTATAGCATTTTTTTTTTCCCCTCTATGGGTACAAAATCGAATTTAGGATCTGATATTACATTTACTAGTCACATCTTTTTAGTCCCCTAATCTGGATCTTTTACATATCCTTTCTTTGTCTTTAATGACTTTTGCATTTTTGAAAACAAAATCCTCCCCCTTTTTAAAAAATAGAATATTTCTCATTGCATGTTGGTTTGATATTTGCTTGTTGACTAGATTGTGCTTATGCATTCTCACTGCTGTGCTACTGAGTAGATAGATCTTGCGCTTCATCTGGAGCCACACAATGTCCATCTGTCCTCATGAATGGTGTTAAGTTTAACATCTGTTCAAGGCGTTGCCCATTTCTTTCTTTGTTGTATAATTATTGTTTTTCTTTTCTTTTCTTTCACTTTTCTTCTCTTCTTTGTCCTTTCGATTATAAACAAAACTACTGAAAAGTATTTAGGATTTATTTGCATTCTACCATTCCATCCTAAAGCCTACTCTGCCCAAGACTAAGGGTCTGTAGCTAAATGCTCTCTTCACAAGTAGTTAGGTGGGTTCTTTCTTTTTTCTCCTTCCAGTGTAATTGTGATGTTCACTTGGCATATGATTAGGCTCATTTGTTTCAGTGTGCTTGCAGTTTTTTTTTTCTCTTCCCATTCATATTAACTAATATTTTAAAATATGTAGGATATTAACATGCTTCAAATGTCAGAACTACTCATAACAGTATACTCAAAGAAGTATCATTCTTTCTCTTTTCCTTTCCTCCACCTCACCCTGGGTAGTTAAACAACTTCATTTTTTCAGGTTTATGCTTCTTGTGTTGTTTGAAGTGATAAGGAAGTGAATGCATTTTCTTATTTTCTATTCTTTTTTATACAATATGTAGCCTTACATGTACATTATTTTACACTCTGCAGTTTCATTTAACAGTTATTTAGTTGCTAAGTTGTGTCTGATTCTTTTGCAACCCCATGGACTGTAGCCTGCCAGGCTCCTCTGTCCATGAGATTTTACAGGTAAGAATATCAGAGTGGGTTGCCATGTCCTTCTCCAGGGGATTTTCCCAATCCAGGGACAGAACCCATGTCTTCCGTATTGGTAGGCAGATTGTTTACCACTGAACCACAAGAGAAGCCCATTTTATAATGTTTATGATGTTGTATTACACTTTGCCATTTCACTTAACAATATGTTTTGTTAATAAGGTCCTCCCTCATTCTTTTTTATTGCAGCATAGCACTCCGCTAAATTTATACACTCTCCTAAAAATGCTTGGGTAAGTTTCCAGTTTTTGCAACTACAAATAATGCTTCAATGATTCATTTTATTCATATGTATATTATTACTGCATTTTTATGTTTTTTATTTATATCTTCAGGTTGAATTCCTGGAGGTAGGACTATTGGATTGAGGGATAAATATAATGTAGTTTGATAAAATATCTTCAAATTCCTCTCCATAAGTGTTATACCATTTTACATTCCCACCAGTACTGTCAAAGCCTGCTTCTCCACAGGCTATCCAGCACAGTGGGAATTGTCAAGCCTTTGAATTTTTGCCAGCCTGATAGTTTAGAAATGGTACTGCAGAGTAGTTTTGATTCTACGTTCCTTACCATGAATGGAGATTAATATACTTTAATATGTTTATAGAACCTCTTTATATCTCTCTGTATGGATTGTCTATGCAGGACATGTCTTTAAAAATAACATTATTGAAGTGAGAGTCTGTCATCCTAACTCAACAATAGATGCAAAAAATAAGTAAATATTTAATAAACAAGCGGCCAGAAACCAGGAGGTCAACAAGATCTCCTTCCTTCGAAGACTCTAAGGAGATTCTAATTTTTCTCACTTCCAGCTTCTGGTGGTTACTAATAATATCATTGGCTTCAGACCGCATCATTCCAGTTCTGCCTCCATCTCAAATTGTCTATTCCTCTTCTGTATGTCTGTCTTATCTCCCTTGCCTCTATCCTAGAATGACACTCATGAAAACATTTAGGGCCCACCTGTAAAATCCAGGGTAATCATCTCCTCTCAAAACCCTAAATTTCACTGCATCTTTTGCCATAGAAGATAATACTTACTATATATGGTAATATTCACATTTCCAAGGATTAGGACATAAGCATGTTGTGGGTAACACCATTAAACCTAGTACATATGGATAATCCTAAATAATATAAAGAAGGAGAAGAGATTCTTGATATCATATAGGCTCTGAGTTTTGGGAGGGAAAGAGCTTCCCTGGTGGTTCAGTGGTAAAGAATCCATCTGCCAATGCAGAAGATGCTGGTTTGATCCCTGGGTCAGGAAGATTCCCTGGAGGAAGAATGGCAACCCACTCAAATATTCTTGATGGAAAAATTCCACGGACAGAGGAGTCTGGCAGACTGTAGTCCTGGAGTCTGGAGTCGCAGACTGGAGTCCAGTCCAGACTGGAGTCGCAAAGAGTCAGACACAGCTGAGTGACTGAGCACATTTGTGCTCAGCACACATTTGGAGGGAAGGAGTTGTGGGAAGCACAGCACAGTTACCCCGTTGCGCATCACCCTCGCCATTGTCTGAAAGAGAAGAGTACTTAAAGACTACCAGAGAATCCGGCTGAACGAGATTTAGTAATTGTGCTTTAACTGGCTTAATCTTTTTGTTGTAATGTGCCCTAGTAGCAGTTAGTGCATTATAAATTTATAAAAAAATAGAAGAACCCATCTGAGGATGTCTGGATTATCCAGTAAACACTTTTGAAAAAGAGGAACAAGGCACTTTAAAAACTTTAAGCTTCTAATGAGCTTAATTTGTGACCTTGACGACAATAGCAAACATGCGATTGTAAAGCTTTCTAGAAGCGTGAGATCACAGTACTTCAGGCTTGATGATTCAACTGAAGACACAATTCAGAAATGATGTCATCAAAACTGAATGTGTATTTGAGCCACCTTATACTTATTGCCGTTGTTCTACACAGTTGATCTTAAACAAAAGTCTACCTTTAAATGTCATTGTAAAGGAGAAATGTCATTTCTTCTTTGTTTGGAGATCAGGTCGTATGATTGGTAAATATTATCGCCTTGAATATTTTCATAATACCTGTCCATCAGAAGGTTTTGCCTAGTACTATATATTGTGATTTCAACAAGATGTTATTAGCCATATAGAGATTCTTATTACATTTTACAGTTACAGTATATCTTATGGGCATTTGGGATAAATTGATGAATCATAGCATCTTGAAGTTGGCAGAGAATTTAGAGATAAGCAAATACAACCACTCATTTGATTTGATGCTTGGATAGTTTCCCCTACAGATACTGCAAAGAGGACGTCTAGGTATTGCTGGCATATTTCCAGTTTCAGGGAACTTACTACCTTTCAGAAGAACCCATTTCATTTTAATGGTCCTGCATTAAGAAAAAGTCATCCTACATGAAACATTAAGTTAAATGTTTCTTTACATTCTTTGCAGACAGATCATTTACCTTTCCTAGTCATTTCTTTCCCAAGCTGGTAATTGAGGGGTTTCTGTAGTTCCTAGTGTGTTATCATTTCAGATCTTGTCTAAATCTATGGATATTGCCATCGCCGATAAGTAACACTGACTGCAACAATTTGTGTTTCCTTTTTAGGTACAAGTTGAAAGAAACTATAAAATCAAAGAGTGGGAGGGATTTATGGGTTGTGAACTTTGGCTGGTGCTTTGGGCTTGAAAGGTCTATAGACTTCCTTCAGATCTTGGACTATTGGTATGTATCCTGCTTAAGTCAAACAATGACTCTGTAATATTGAGACTATGAATATTCAGAGGTGTCTCTTGCAAATGAAGCCTAGAAATGTAGCCAACCTTCAAAAAAAAAGAAAAGAAGTATCTGTAGAGTTTTAAAACATTCATAAAGTTTGTCTTTCATTCTTTTCTCTTTTTCTTTCTCTTTCTCAGTATCCATCTTATTTCTTATTTCCTCTACAGACCTGGTTTGGTTTCTCCTTTTTCTCTCTCTGCAGACTGGCTTGTAAAATATTCCTGGCTATCACTTTTACACGTTTGCTTTAAGATTTTCTCACACCAACCGATTGTCGTTAGTTTCAATTCCAAATCAAAGAAGAGATCGGCCACCTGTCCCAACACAGGTTAGTGCAAGTATTCTCCCCCCATAAGCAGTTGGAGCTGAGAGTCTAGAGACATGGATTGATATTATTCAACAACATACCTGGAAGCTCACTCCTAGATCAGAATCAGACCGTTTCAGGAGAAAGTAGATGGCTCCAGACCAGGACAGGGCGTCTTCCAAATTTCTGCAACAACTTAGGGGACAACTTAAAGCTTCCTGGAATTTGAGAAAACAAATTTCTATAGGAGGTAACCATGTTAGAGACATACAAAAGCGACACCTGGGTTGTTTAAGGCTTCTTTTAAGCTCTAAAAAATATGAAAACAAATGTTTAAATTTCTTTTCTTAAATTTCTGTTGTTGTTGTTTAGTTTCTAAGTCATGTCTGACTCTTTGCAATCCCATGGCCTCTAGTCCACCAGGCTTCTCTGTCCATACGATTTTCCATGCAAAAATACTGGAGTGGGTAGCCATTTCCTTCTCCAGGAAATCTTCCCTACCCAAGGACTGAACCTTTGTCTCCTGCATTGCAGGTGGGTTCTTTACCACTGAGCTACCAGGGAAGTCCTTTCTTGTCTGTATCAGTTTAGAAAAGGATTCAGAAGAGACCAAGTTTCCAAAAATAAATTGTACAGATACTTTTATGACTCCAGTTTGGGGAACTTAGTAAAGGAAGGACCCTTAACACATACATGTCAATACTTTCCAGAGTGGACTTGTGTTGTTGGTAATTGGGTCACATTTTCATTCCTGTATTTATCATATTTCACTAAATTTCAGGCCTTTTAAAATATTTGCTGTTAAGTTATATGTCAACCTACCTGTACTTACTCCACATTCCTTTGTACAGGGCTTGACATTTATCCTTCCTGAATTTTTGACTTGGCTCAGCATTCCAGTTTAACACGACTTTTCTGGATTCTGTTTCAGAAATCCAATATGGTAGTTATCCCTTCAGCTTCTTGTCAACTGAATATGTGATTACATGCCATCAGGTAGTGATGGGGCATTGAAAATAAGGTAGCAAGTGTAGTAAAATGAGCATTTGACAGGATCTTAGAAATCTGTATTCTGATTTCAACTATGCCATCTTGCATGCATTTGGATAAGTCATTTAATCGCATTATGTCATGTTCTATCATACATAAATAGGGTAGTGATCAATTTAGTAATTATAAATGGAAATAGCAGCTAAGAAGTGAGCAACTGCTTAAAGTTCCTTGTAAACTAGTATAACATCATTGAACATCTCTAGTCTTATGTATCAGGAAGTGCCAGATGGGATGAATTGCTACAGTTCTCGCCCTGGGGCAGCCTCATCTGAAGGGCCAGTTGAATTTTTCTTTGCGGCTTAAAGAGGATATGAAGTTGCAGCTGTGGATCACACCTTCCCTGGAAAGGCAATTTCTTCTGTACCTAGCATCAAATGTATTTCAAGTGTCAGATGGTGCCTTTAAGGCACTAGTCAGTACATGCATCAAGCCTGTTAAAAGTGATGCCAGTTAAAGGAATTACATTACTTTGATTCTGAGACAGCTCTACTGATTGCACAGTGGCTTCTATCGTGAATGCATGCTGTTTTAACTTGTGCAGCAACCCAGTGTCCTTTATTTTTTATTAACAGCACCCTTGTTTCCCTTTAGGTAGCCACTGCTTTTCAGTCTCATTCCGTGATTCCATGTAGGACTGAACCACTGTCCCAAAGGTGGACATGACACACTAGACCAAATGTGGACACACCCTCACTGACCACAGCAAGAAAGGCAGAGACAAGCATACAGATCAAGCTAGTTCAGTCAGACTTCTTCTCCAGATAATTTCAATACTGAGTAAAGACAAAGGCATAAATGATTGATAGCTAGCCATTAGTTCTTGCATTATCTCCTCCAAACTGTTCTTCTCAAGGCCTAGATATTCAACTTTTCTCTTAAAACCTCCAAGCCTCTTCACACATTTCCAATAATGTTTTGCTTAAGCAGGCCTCTGTTGGTTTTTGTTAAAACCAACAATGTCTAAAACTGATGTATTCCATGATTTTGGGAAATGAAGAAATAAGCATAAGAATCAAGAAACTGTAACACCTAGATGGCCTATGGGACTCTTGCTGAGAGTTCTTGTGACTTCTGTGCTTTTCCCATTTATGCCAGGAATACCAAGCTCCCATGGTTCCTTGCCAGGGCTAGTCACAGAAACCAGTCATGTCACTCACTTTGTATCCATCTACACCACACTCCTGCACATCCATTATCAGCCCACATCAGGCTTTCTTCTCGGCCCTGGTTTAGACTTGACTTGATTTCCTTGATCCTAGCTTAGTACCTGCTTCCTTTTGTTACCGAAAGTGGACTTTGTTTACCACTCAGAAGACAATCAGAGAAGGCAATGATAACCCACTCCAGTTACTCTTGCCTGGAAAATCCCATGGATGGAGGAGCCTGGTAGGCTGCAGTCCATGGGGTCGCTAAGAGTTGGACACGACTGAGCGACTTCACTTTCACTTTTCACTTTCATGCATTGGAGGAGGAAATGGCAACCCACTCCAGTGTTCTTGCCTGGAGAATCCCAGGGATGGCAGGGCCTGGTGGGCTGCCGTCTATAGGGTCACACAGAGTTGGACACGACTGAAGCGACTTAGCAGCAGCAGCAGCAGAAGACAATAGGTGAGAAGCAAGCCTGGTGGAAAGGATAGTTTGATTTATTTAGAAGGTTGTCAACCTGGTGGGGAGAGTGGGGGAGGGCAGACGCTTGTCCAAAGGCCAACTTCCCTACTGACAGTCATTGGGTAAGGACTTTCATTTGTGGAGGGAGGGGGCTACAAGCAGAAACAGCACAGTCCGTCAGCTCTGACAGTCATCGTGAAATTGGTCATGTGGTGGTCTGATCAGCAGCATTTTGATTGTTTTACTGTTAGTCTTTAGTCCCAGGGTTGGTTTCTTCCCATTTCTTTGAGGCCAGTTCTCAGAATTGTGGCAGCTTGTGTCATGACTATAGTCAGGTCATCATGTCGTTAACTTCTTCCACTTGGTGGGGGTTTCAGTGTCTGTAAGTCAGCTCAAAGGATGTGTCTCAGAATATTGCCTATAGTCCTGGAAGAGGAACTAAAGGTGCTTGTCTTTGTTTAATGATTGAACTATTATTATTTTTTCTATTCAACTGCTTTCCTTCTGCATTTTCTCCTTTCTCTGATTAAGCTTATTCTTGGCTAAAGTTTTTGCACAGACTGAAGGCAGGTGGAAGACATGGTGGTGGAAGGGGGGAAAGGACCATAGGGCCCTGCTCTGTTTCACTTTGATCAAATTCCTTCCAAATCTCAAACTCATTATCAAAATAAAATTTGATGTTTACTCTGTCCATCTATGAGTGTTCCTAATATAAACATATTTAGTATTTGGACTTCCCTGGTGACTCAGACAGTAAAGAATCCCCCTGTAATGTAGGAGACCTATGTTTGATCTCTGGGTCAGGAAGATCCCCTGGAGAAGGGAATGGCAAACCACTCTAGTATTCTTGCCTGGAGAATTCCATGTACAGAGGAGCCTTTGCGACTATAGTCCACGGAGTTGCAAATAGTTGGACATGACTGAGCAACTCACACACTTTCATTTAGCATTTGTTAGAGAAATTTGATCCCAGAAAAAAAAAATCTTAATGTAACTATAGCAAAAGTCTTCTTAACATTTCCTAGCCATGTATGGCATTGAGATGTACATTAGCTATCCATTGCTATGTAATATTACCCCCAAACTCATTGGCTTGGAACAATAGCACATCATTTTACAGTTTCTGTAGGTGTGGAACACGGCTAGGGCTTAGCTGGTCCTTTGATTCAGAATCTCTCAAAGGCTATAGTCAAAATGTCTGCAGTATCTGTGGTCTCATTTCAAGGCTCAACTGGGGAAGGGTCTACTTCCAAAGTCACTTATGTGACTGTCTGCATGATTCAGTTTCTTAAGGAAATTTGAACAGAGAGCCGAGATTCTCACTGACTATTGACTGGAGGCTGCCCTCAGTTTCTTGACTCGTTTACCTCTCCATATCACATTTGCCTTCATCCAGGTAGGCACGCAAGAGGGAGGGAAAAGCAGAGGGTGGGAGAGACAGAGAATGAGCAAAATGAAAGTTACTGTCTTTTATGAGTTAATCTTGGAAGGGATATCCCATCACATTTTGCATACTCTACTGATTAGAAAGCAAGTCAAGTAGCCTGGCCCACATTCAAGAAGAAATGATTTCACAGGGTTATGAATACCTGGGGTCGGTCAGAGCATGCTTTCTACAGTAGACTTGACCATGTTTTGTTCACTTCTCAATATCATACAGTAGCTTAATCATCAAATTACCTTACAGTGACACTGGTAAGACAGGAAACAACATAGCATTCACTTTCCCATTCCCTCACAATTCTATTTTCTACAATGGCATCTTTATTCTTGTTGAGAGAAACTTCACATACATTTATTATTGAAATCACCTCATTGTCAATTTAGTTTCACAGCATTGTGTTCCTTTAAAAAGTGCAACACACTGCAGTAATCATGATACTATGTGCTTTAGACATGCTAGAGATGAGATTTCTGTTTGGTTATGGTGCAATATTGTAAAAGGTTCACACTGACAATCAGCTGATCAGTCATTGTCCTCTATTAAGATGCGAATGCATTTAACTTGATTCTATTGGGATGTCAGTGACTTTAGGGCTCACAGTTTGCTAAGCAGTTGAACATACAGAAGAATTTCCACATTTTTCCCCATGTATTATATAACCAGTCTTTTTTTTTTTCTAGCATAATTTTGAGGATATTACCTTAATACAACAGTTCTCAGTTCCTCTTAAATCCAATTTTTATATTTCTGATTGCATAAAGTTGATTGACTGGGTGGCATGACCATGAGTGCTTCCTGAATCTTTGTTTGTCTCGTCATGTGTAAATCTAAGAATTTTATATTTTGGCAGTTTTTTATATCTAATTACACTTGTCATTGTTATCATCAGTGGCCCAGTATACAAATAAGTATTTCACATGTACTATATTTTTATAATGATAGGAATAGAAAAGAAAGCTTAAAATTTGAATCAATATTCAACTGAGTCATATATAGAACATAAGCATGGAAATAGTGGTGTGACAGAAAAGAGAATGGGCATTCTAATTATTCCAACTTTTTAGTTCAAAGAAACATATGTATAGAAGTGATCTAGAAGATATGCTATATATCTTCCATTGTATCTAAAATTCTCATACTATAATGATGTGAGTTATAAAGCCAGGCTATTTCAGAAGAGTTTCTGACATACGTGTTGTAATTAATGTTTTTATTAATCCATACTTGTACTCATTCACTCATTTAATACACAGTTGTAGCCTCTATACTCTATAACAGATACTACACTCAATGCTAATGAGCATGAGTAACAGTAGTCCTTGTACCTCAGAAATCCAGTTTATTTAGATAACATAGATGTAAATAAACATTTATATTATTTTACATGAAATAGTAATGACAGAAGAATATAAATGGTATGGAAATTGTGTGGTGCACAAGTTCTTAAACTTGTACATTTCATTAAACACAAAAATTGTAAAAATTTTTATGTGGGACTCAAATAGACTTATTTTGCCAACTGTATGCTTAGAAAACTAGAATATATTATCACAATCAAATCATAAAATGGAGGTCATTTTTAAGACTGAAAATATAAGAAGGATGTAACCTTAGGTTAAAATGTATTTCATGCAAAGAGAAGCAAATATATTTGTTTTATATTTCTCCTAGCAACAAAATGAGTTATTATTTCTGCTTAACAAATTACTTCAAAACCTAGAAGCTTAAACAACAGATGTGTTAATATTCTCCCGCAGTTTCTGTAGGTCAGGAACCTTGGTGCAGCCAAACTGGGAACCTCAGGCTCTGGGTTTGCTCAAGGCTGCGATGGAGGGATCTTGAGGTTGTAGTCAGTTCAAGGCCCTACTAGAGGAAGACTTGCTTCTAAGCCCCTCTTGTGATGGCTGGTAGGTCAGGTCCACTGGTTGTCTGTAGACTACTCTTCTTTCCTCCCCATTGGTACTTCCACCTACTGTAAATTGCAACATGGCAGCTGGTTTTCCTCAGAGTGAGGGAACAAGAAGTGTGTCAAGTGGAAGCCATTTTCTCTCATAGCTTAATCTCAAAAGTGGCAACCCAGTGCTTTTTCTGTATGTTTGTTTGTTTTTGTGTATCCTACTCATTGGAAGTGAGATATTGGGTGTTCCAGCCCACACTCAGGGGAATGAGTATCAGAAAGTGGAGATCTGTGGGCCATCTTAGAGGCTGCCTATCACAGAAAGCGCACATCAGTCTTTTTATGTTGCATTATGCCGCATGTTGAATCTCAGAGATAACAAAAGGAGAAAAAATAAAGAAAAGTAACCACACATAATGCTTAACAGTGTAATCTCACTTTTTATAAAAGGGATTGTTAGAGCATCAGTTCCTGGTGGCTCAGACGGGTAAAGCATCTGCTTGCAGTGTGGGAGACCTGGGTTCAATCCCTGGGTCAGGAAGATCCCCTGGAGAAAGAAATGGCAACCCACTCCAGTACTCTTTCCTGGAAAATTCCATGGATGGAGGAGCATGGTAGGCTACAGTCCTCGAGACTACAAAGAGTCAGACACAACTGAACAACTTCACACACACACAAAAAAAGAGTGTCAGTTAGAAAACATGAGCAAAATCTACCAGATAATAGAATGGTACGAGGTACCAGTTGAGATAGGGAGAAGGGGTAGATACAGAGTCTGAGCAAATAATCCTGTACCAGTGCTGCAGACACTAACATGCCATGCTGAGGAGCCAGGGTTCAGTTTACAAGAACTATTTCAGAAGACCCTAGGGTGTTTAGTTTTCTTGTCATCTCTGTATGTTAGTCCCTCAGTAGCGTCCAACTCTTTGTGACCCCATGGGCTGTAGCCTGCCAGACTCCTCTGTCCATTAAATTCTCTAAGTATGAATACTGGAATGAGTAGTCATTCCCTGCTCCAAGGGATCTTCCTGACCCAGGGATCGAGCCCAGGCCTCCTAATTACAGGAAGATTGTTTACCATCTGAGCCATGAATATAAATTTGTAAAATTATTGGATAATAGAAGTTGCTTTCATAAAATAGCATCAGTAGAATTGTTTAGAAGTTTTATATATATATATATATATATATATATATACACACATACATATATCACTAGATGCTAGATTCCTTTAAAGACTGTATAATTTAAAATTAATTTTCTAAGTAAAAATAGGAACAATTCAGGGCTCTTTTATAATTTTGGGGAGAAAAGCAAGCATGTATTTTTAAAAGCATGTTGTCATAATATATTAATAAAAAAAGGTTTGAGAGGAAAGAGGTGAAACATATATTAAAACAAGCTTAACCTCCTATCATTAGCAGAATTGATCTCCACCTCCTCCATTATGAGAATTTTTGATAAGAAGTCTTGGCAGCAATCAGTAAAAGTTCATTCTCTGCAAAGATGTTGTCACACATTGTTCTAATGGTGTTTGTATTGAAGGGCAACAAGTATCAGTGAAGTGTCACTCTTTAAAATGCCTGAGAAACTCCACTCAGTTCCAGTGGTGATTTTTTAATATGGCTTCTTCAATGACTCCATAAAATGTATATGTGAATAATGTCTCATCAATGTGCGAGCATGCAAGTCCACACACACACATACATGTACATGCACGTATCCACATGTATACATTTAGGGATATACAACTCCATAAAGTATAATTTTAGAATACAGCCTAACTGGGAAGGGAAATTCTGGCTGGCAAAATGCTAAATTGCATTTTGCTATAAATATGGTCATATCACCTTCAAATGAATGCCAGGGGCACTTTTCAATATGCTTCCTGTATGCAATATAAAACCTTTTGGCAGACAGTTTAAATATTAATCCAAATGTATAAGCATTTCCATTTAAATTTTTAATGTTTTCATCATATAACTAGTTTACTTTGTTTCACATTTTGAAGGCCCCAAAATAAGATACCATTTCTTTGTAAACTCTAGATTATCAGGTATCATTCCATCTGCCCTGCGATCTCTTAGCCCTAAAAAAGGTCAACTTTTCTGGGAGTATAGTCAATCCAGATGATCAACCCTCCTGGTTATAGTTGCCTGTTAATATGAAAACTAGAAAATACAGTATCTCTACTGGTTGATTCTATTCTCTGCTGTTGTTATTCCTGACCCTACCTTGTAGACATCCTTGTAGAAAGTCTATGGTTCCTAATTGTTTAAAGAGGATTGTGGGAATGTTTTGAGTTACACTGCTCCTTCTAAACTCTCATAGTCTCTCTGGGACAGAGGAAGATGAGGTCATCTCTCTTTCTCTCTTTCCATGAAGTTTAGTCAGTCCAAATCCGGGCTCTCTTTGTAAAATACCAAACATGTATTCTTAGATTTCTTCCAACAGTATATACATAATGCAAAGGTAGTATTGCAACTCACTATTGCTGGAACCAGGCTCCATCTTGCTTTTCCAGCTTACAAGTTGTAAACTCAAAGGCCCACAAATATAATATGGATGCATGACACCCAGTGTTCATTGCAGCACTGTTTACAATAGCCAAGCCATGGAAGCAACATAAATGTCCATTAACAGAGGAATAGATAAAGAAGATGCGGTCCATATATACAATGGAATATTACTCAGCCATAAAAAGGTTGAAATCATACCATTTTCAGCAACATGGATCGATTTGGAGGACATTATGCTAACGGAGAAGGCAATGGCACCCCACTCCAATACTCTTGCCTGGAAAATCCCATGGACGGAGGAGCCTGGAAGGCTGCAGTCCATGGGGTCGCTGAGGGTTGGACACGACTGAGCGACTTCACTTTTCACTTTCATGCATTGGAGAAGGAAATGGCAACCCACTCCAGTGTTCTTGCCTGGAGAATCCCAGGGACAGGGGAGCTTGGTGGGCTACCATCTATGGGGTCGCACAGAGTCAGACACGACTGAAGCAACTTAGCAGCATGCTAAGTGAAATAAGAGAAAGACAGATGCTATGTGACATCACTTATATGTACAATGTATAAAAAGTACAAATGAATTTATTTACAAAACAGAAATAGAGTCACAGATATAGGAAACAATGGTTATCAGCAGGGGAAGGAGAGGAAGGACGAATTAGGAAATTATGACTGACATATACATGGTACTATATAAAAAATAGATAACGAATAAGGACTTGCTATATAGCTCAGGGACCTCTATTCAATGACTTAAAGAGTCATTACAGAATGAGAATCTGAAAAAAAGTGGTTATATGCATAACTGATTCACTTTGCTATATAGAGTAGAAGCAAATGCAGGGCTTCCCAGGTGTCTCAGTAGGTAATGAATCCTCCTGAAATGCAGAAGACTACCTGCAAGGCAGGAGATCCAGGTTTGATCCCTTGGTGGGGAAGATCTCCTAGAAAAGGAAATGATAACCCACTCCAGGATTCTCGCTTGGGAAATCCCATGGACAGAGAAGCCTGGTGGGCTACAATCCATGGGGTCACAAAAGAGCCGGACAGGACGAGTGACTAAACCACTACCAAGATAATCTTTAGAATCCTGGATTGTCTGCCATTCCACAATCATAAACACACCACTTTTGGCTTCCCTTGTAGCTCAGTTGGTAAATAATCTGCCTGCAAGGCAGGAGACCCAGATTTGGTCCCTGGGTGGGGAAGATCCTCTGGAGAAAGAAATGGCAACCCACTCCAGCACTCCTGCCTGGAGAATCCCATGGACAGAGGAGCCTGGTGGGCTACAGTCCCTGGGATCACAAAGAGTCGGACATGACTGAGTGACTGAACCACTGAGAAACTAATACAACGTTGTAAGCCAGGAGGGGTCTGTGATGAATTGAAGAACACTTGACCCAACCTCGATCGTTGCCATTGTATAAGAATAAGGGTACAAGTATGCCATTATTTTTTTTTAAAGAGGAACCAGACATCCTGATTTTTGTGTGAACCCTTATTTCTTAAATGTTGACAGCTAACTTATATATTAAGTAACTATATAAGAGTAAACTAAAACATATCTCTCATAGAAATATGACCAATATATTTTAAAAATCTATAGTTGACTTCAGATAGAACCTACCTATTTTGAAGGTGAACCTTAAGAAAAAAAAGTCAGTTTTTCTATTATTTTGCTCTTAAAGGTCTCCTTGACTTTTACACAAATTGATCATATTTTCTCCCAACAATTTTATATCCCAGTAGGGTTATGGATAGGGGAAGTCACTGTCAAACATTGTTATATCCTCTCCTTTGAAAAATGGATTTCTATCCAATTGGCATTTTACAGAATGTTTTTTCTACCTTTACTTATAGAAGTAACTCACAATTTCTGTCTCACAGAGTGCCCTGTTAGAATAACTTCATTAGAAAATGCATTAAATAATCAAACATAAAATCAGAGAGAGTCATATTTGAGATGAACAGAAATGTTTTGTCATCAAGACAGATGTCTGAGACATTTTTGCTAATAGAGACCACTAGACATACATCCTTACAAAGAGTATGTATGTCTTACAGTGCAAACCAGAAATAGAAGTTGTTGTAGATCATGACTTATTTCCTGAGGATCATATTAGCAAGTGGGGCAGTTAGCACTGAACCATATTGTTGTATACCCGAAAGTGACACAATATTGTTAACAACTACACTTTAAGTTTTTAAAAAAGAAACATATGATGGCATATAGTTGACTTAATGAAGTCAATAAGACTTTGCTGAGGCAGTGACAATTGAACAGAAATCTGAAAGTTGAGTGATTGAGGTAGAAGGGAATAGAAGTGTGGACGAAAGAAGCAACATGTCAGAGTCCCTCTGACAGGAGGGAGTCTAACAGGTATGGGTAACTGAAATAAATCCAGTGAAACTAGAGCAGAAAGGGCAAGAACAAGGACTGGAAGTATAGTTAGTAATCAACAAATGGCTTTCTCAAAGTACACTTAAAGCTATAGGATATGATGTAATCACTTAGAGAGAAACAGAACTATGTACTCAGAAGTACCCTAAGATACGCCAACACCTAAAGTCTAGGTAGAGGGGTTTATCTTGGGACAACCAGACAGATAATCAGGAAATATAATGTCCAAGGGAATATAGAATTCAAGGGAATATAGTGTTTCCAAAAGGAAGAATTGATCAAGAGTGCTGAATGCTATTGAGGCAACAAGAAACTTTAATAATAGGAAACTGGAAATTGCCAGTGACTCTAGCAAGATATGCTGCTGCTGCTAAGTCGCTTCAGTCATGTCTGACTCTGTGCAACCCCATAGACGGCAGCCCACCAGGCTCCCCGTCCCTGGGATTCTTCAGGCAAGAACACTGGAGTGGGTTGCCATTTCCTTCTCCAGTGCATGAAAGTGAAAGTCAAAGTGAAGTCGCTCAGTCGTGTCCGACTCTTAGCGACCCCATGGACTGCAGCCTACCAGGCTCCTCTGTCCATGGGATTTTCCAGGCAAGAGTACTGGAGTGGGGTACCATTGCCTTCTCCGCTAGCAAGATATAAGTTGGTGCGAAATAAAGGCAGACACAAGAATAGAATGAGTTGAGGGAAAAGTCAAGAGTGAGCAAATGAAGGCAGAAAATACAGACAGCTTTCCCTAGAAGTTGGCAGATGGAAGGGAGGAAATAGATCGAGCTGTAGTGAGGAGTGCTTCATTGGTTGAATTAAGATAGCTTTAAAATGTGAATGACTTGAGTGTCTATGAAAAAAAAAAAGCAAATCCCAGCAATTCCACTCCTAAGTATACATCCAAAAGAACTGAAAACTGATACTGAAACAATGTATGTACTTCTGTGTCCATAGCAGCACTGTTCTTAATATTTAAAAGATGGGAAATGCCCAACTGTATATCAGCATGTGAATGGATAAACAAATGGTGATAAATAATTATGATGGGTTATTGTTAGCCGTAAAAACAAGTGAGGTACTGATACATGCTATAACATGAATGAATAATCCAAACATTATACCAAGTAAAAGAATCACTGTGTAAAAGATTACAATATGTATGATTCTTTCTATATGAAATATTCAGAATAGGTAGATACATAGATACAAATGAATATTTCTGGTTGTCCAGGGAGGGAGGATGACAAACAACTGATTACTGAGTACAAGTTTTCCATTTGGAATTATGAAGATGTTTTGTAACTGGATAGAATTCATGATTGTACAATATTGAGAAGGTACTGAATGCTACTGAATTGTTCACAAAATGGTTAATTTTATATAATGTGAATTTCACATCAGTTAAAAAAAATCACAGATAAGGATCTAACTTTAAGGGAGATATTAAGTATACAAGAAGGTAAAGACATATAGAATACAAAATTCCTAAGAGAGCAGGATGAAGTTGGAGGGAAAGTGCAGATTACTTTAACTTTGAAGTTATGTATATTTTTCTAAGTTCCATGTTAGCCTGGTATTACTTGGAACTTTTAATTTTCAAACTAGATAAATATAAAGGACATCAATACTTGAATATGCCCTTCTGGCATGTTTGCCATGAAGAATATATACACTTAAGAGCCGTTGCATCCCTCTTTCTCATTTTGCATACTTTAGTCTTTTCAACTACTTAAGATACATTAACTACTGTCCAGGTTTTAACCCAGGCTTTACCACTAGCTATATCAATGTGGAAAAGTAATTTAAAATCACTTTGCCTTAGTTTCCCTCTCTGCAAAATAGACATGATAAGTGTACCTCCCTCAGAGTGTTGTCTTGAAGAATCAATGAAATGCTGTCTGTAAAGGACTTAGTACAAATTCTGACACAGTAAATGCCCAATAAAATTAAGTACTATCATAATTATTGCTGTTATTAGCCATTCATATTCAAAGCAGTATTATTAATCCACCATGCTTAAAATCTATGCTAACATCATTTCCTCCAAAGATGTTTTCTTCAGTAAGCATTTTAGCCTTCTTGTGTCAAGTAATCCTTGAGAATTAGATAGGACAAGGTATTAGTTTGTCTTGTTTCAGTTCATTTCAGCCGCTCAGTTGTGTTTGACTCTGCAACCCCATGGACTGCAGCACACCAGGCTTCCCAGTCCGTCACCAACTCCCAGAGTTTGCTCAAATTCATGTCCATTGAGTCAGTGATGCCATCCAACCGTCTCATCCTCTGTCACCCCCTTCTCCTCCCACCTTCAATCTTTCCCAGCATCAGGGTCTTTTCCAATGAGTCAGTTCTTAACATCAGCTGGCCAAAGTATTGGAGTTTCAGCTTCAGCATCAGACCTTCCAATGAATATTCAGGACTGATTTCCTTTAGGATTGGCTGATTGGATTTCCTTGCAGTCCAAGGGACTCTCAAGAGTCTTCTGCAACACCACAGTTCAAAAGCATCAATTCTTTGGCGCTCACCCTTCTTTATAGTACAACTCTCACATACATATATGACTAATGGAAAAGCCATAGCTTTGCATAGACAGATATTTGTTGGCAAAGTAACGCTTCTGCTTTTTAATATGCTGTCTAGGTTGGTCATAGCTTTTCTTCCATGAGGCAACCGTCTTTTAATTTCATGGCTGTAGTCACCATCTGCAGTGATTTGGGAGCGCAAAAATAGTCTCTCACTGGTTCCATTGTTTCCCCATGTATTTGCCATGAAGCTATAGGACCGGAGGCCATGATCTTAGTTTTCTAAATGTTGAGCTTTAGGCCAACTTTTTCACTCTCCTCTTTTACTTTCATCAAGAGGCTCTTTAGTTCTTCTTCACTTTCTGCCATAAGGGTGGTGTCATCTGCATATCTGAGGTTATTGATATTTCTCCCTGCAATCTTGATTCCAGCTTGTACTTCATCCAGCCCAGCATTTTTCATGATGTACTCTGCATATAAGTTAAATAAGCAGGGTGACAGTATACAGCCTTGATGTACTCCTTTGTCTCATGTCAGAGGTATGAAAAACTCACTATCTAAGTGGACTTAACACTGAGCATAAATAGATTCTAAAACTATTACATGAGATGCTACATGTTAATATTAATATGCTAAATGATTCTCTGAGGATAATGATTAAAAAATATAGTCTTCCTATGATCCTCTCTACAATTAGAATACAAGTATGGTCCAGAATTCAGTCAGCAAAACCCTGCCCTCTACTTGGTCTGATCCCATTGTAAACATTAGCCTAGAGAACTTACTACTTGGTATGCAGACTTTCCAAAGCCTAGCAGCCATTGCTCAGTACAATGATTCAACAACAGAATAAGTTACCACAATAAATACCATTTCTTTGTGTGCTTATAGTTCTTTGCTCTTATGTCAGAACTTCTTTAAGCCATGAAATAAATATACATAACACAAACTGTAATATACATATGTATACATACATTATGCATATATTATGTACATATATATATATATGTAGTCTTCAAATGTTTGGCATTTTCTGTGATTCTCAACAAAAAGATGGATTTTTTTTTTTTTTTTTTTGGTCTCTAGTAAACTTCAGATGAGTTAAGATGAATCTTGTGTTTTTGTTTGTAAAAAATTCTATTATTAGTTTGGCTTCCTGGGGGTGAGAAAGTCCATCTAAATAAGTAGATTAATCTAAAAGAGAAGAGTTTAAACTGCAGTAGAAAATGCATTTACATCACTTTTCATTGAGCCAAGTTCAGTTCAGTTCAAGCACTCAGTTGTGTCTGACTCTTTGCGACCCCATGGATTGCAGCATGCCAGGCTTTCCCTGTTCACCACCATTTCCCAGAGCTTGGTCAAACTCATGTCCATTGAGTCAGTGATGCCATCCAACCATCTCATCCTCTGTCATCCCCTTCTCCTGCCTTCAGTCTAGACCGTCTTAACAACATAAACTTCTTTTTAGTATTGTTCCATGATATGAATACATTTTATCCTTCAGAAAACTGTAGTGTAGTGTTTAATAGCATACATTCTGAAGAGACACTACCCAGCTTTATTGTGGACTCAAATTCCAACTTGTGAAATTTCTGCATGGCATTTCCGTGAGGGTTAAGTGAATTAGTATTGTCCAATTAGTTATAACAGAGCCTGGCATCTAGTAAATATTCAATTATTGTTAGCTCTCATTTTGTATTGCTTGGTTTTCTGAAAAATGTTGCTTAACCAGAAAGTAATGCATGATTCAAGAGAAACTAAGAGTTGATGAATCATTTTTTTACTTTGAAAAGTAATAAGAGAAATATGGTTATGTAAAACCTTACTCAGTGTAGAGCTATTAAGGAAACTAGGTGGTTCTATGGGACTTGTATTTTGCAGCTATTTAAAGGGAAACCAAAACAAATCACAGAACTCACATAGCTCCAATCCTTTTTGAAAATCATTTTAAATAACTCAAAATATACATTCTTCACTCTTTTCTAATGCCAAATAGGCATTGGACTGCCTTGATCATTAATCAAGGAATGTGATAAATCTGGATTGATGTCTAAGCTGACTTTAGGGGAAATAAAACCTTAAATTAGTCCTAATTGTCACCATTATTTACTTTGAGAGTAGAGATGATACTTAACAATACATAAAATTTGTCATTTATAAATTAATATTTGATCTAGCAATTATACTGTTAGGAATTTGTCAGTGTACATTAAAAGGTTCATCTTTAAATACATGCACAGGATGTTCAATGCAGCATTTTTAATAGCGCATCCTGGAAATAACTTAAATGTTCATCAATAAAGATTAATTAGATCAATTCTTGTACTTCTGTACAATAGAAGACTACTCAGCTGTTAAAAGAAATGTCATAGATCTTAATGCATTAGCATATAAATTGTCACAAAGTATATTATTTTTAAAAATGCAAGATGTAGAAATGTCTATAGAGTGATACATCAGGCCACCTGTAAGTTTGTATGTGTACACACAGAGGAAGCTCTCTGTATTAACAGGGTTTGGGGAAGACAGTCTAGGGGTTTTCACATTGTGTTGTATGCCTCTTGATAGTTCTGCTAATTTCTAAAGTCATCAATATCTGGTTGATGCTATCATGGGTCATTTAAATTTCTTAGTGTTATTTCTCTATATTTAAAAATAGTAACAAATTCTATTTTAAGGTAACAAACTGAACATTTTGATAAAATAAGACATTTTTCTTAGTACATCTGTATTATCGGGTACCCTTCTATTATATTTTTTTGCCTATTGTAATTATGTGGTTATTAATTTACATCCTCTTTTAAACTGTGAGCTGTGCAGAGCTATGAAATTTAACAAAGCACCTAATATTTAATAAATGTTATATTATCCAAAATATACAAAGAGTACATAGACCTCAAAATAAAACATAGATTTAAGATTTAATTTCTTCCATATCTAGTTGATATTCACGGGTATGTTAAATGATACTGAATTTCCAGGAAAACAAAATCATGATAATAATAATTCCTATCTTATGGAACTTAAGTAATGATTACATGATGCATTATATATTTTTTTAAAATGATGCCATTGTGATTGTCACATACGAAGTCTTCAATTAAGACCTATTCCTGATTTCCTTTTTTCTAATCATCAACATTCAGAAAACGAAGATCATGGCATTTGGTCCCATTACTTCATGGCAAATAGATGGGGAAACAGTAGAAACAGTGACAGACTTTATTTTGGGGGGCTCAGAAAATCACAGCAGATGGTGACTGCAGCCATGAAATTAAAAGATGCTTGTTCCTTGGAAGAAAAGTTATGACCTACCTAGACAGCTTATTCCAATTCCAAAGAAAGGAGTGCCAAAGAATGCTCAGCTGCTGCTGCTAAGTCGCTTCAGTCGTGTCTGACTGTGCGACCCCATAGACGGCAGCCCACCAGGCTGTCCCTGGGATTCTCCAGGCAAGAACACTGGAGTGGGTTGCCATTTCCTTCTCCCATGCATGAAAGTGAAAAGTGAAAGTGAAGTCACGGAAACTACAACACAATTACACTCATCTCACACGCTAGTAAAGTAATGCTCAAATTCTCCAAGCCAGGCTTCAGCAATACATGAACCGTGAACTTACAGATGTTTAAGCTGGTTTTAGAAAAGGCAGAGGAACCAGAGATCAAATTGCCAACATCTGCTGGATCATCAAAAAAGCAGGAGAGTTCCAGGAAACATCTATTTTTGCTTTATTGACTATGCCAAAGCCTTTGACTGTGTGGATCACGATAAACTGTGGAAAATTCTTCAAGAGATGGGAATACCAGACCACCTGACCTGCCTCTTGAGAAACCTGTATGCAGGTCAGGAAGTAACAGTTAGAACTGGACATGGAACAACGGACTGGTTCCAAATAGGAAAAGGAGTACCTCAAGGCTGTATATTATCACCCTGCTTATTTAACTAATATGCAGAGTATATCATGAGAAATGCTGGGCTGGAGGAAGCACAAGCTGGAATCAAGATTGTTGGGAGAAATATCAATCACCTCAGATATGCAGATGACATCACCCTTATGACAGAAAGTGAAGAACTAAAGAGCCTCTTGATGAAAGACAAAGAGAGTGAAAATGTTGGCTTAAAACTCAACATTCAGAAAACTAAGATCATGGCATTCGGTCCTATTACTTCATGGCAAATAGATGGGGAAACAGTAGCTGACTTTATTTTTCTGGACTGCAAAATCACTGCAGATGGTGACTGCAGCCATGAAATTAAAAGACGCTTACTCCTTGGAAGGAAAGTTATGACACACCTGCTGCTGCTGCTAAGTTGCTTCAGTCATATTCGACTCTGTGCCACCCCATAGACGGCAGCCCACCAGGCTCCCCCGTCCCTGGGATTCTCCAGGCAAGAACACTGGAGTGGGTTGCCATTTCCTTCTCCAATGCATGAAAGTGAAAAGTGAAAGTGAAGTCGCTCAGCCGTGTCCGACTCTTAGCGACCCCATGGACTGCAGCCCACCAGGTTCCTTCGTCCATGGGATTTTCCAGGCAAGAGTACTAGAGTGGACTGCCATTGCCTTCTCTGATGACAAAACTAGACAGCATATTAAAAAGTAGAGACATTACTTTGCCAACAAAGGTCCCTCTAGTCAAGGCTATGGTTTTTCCAGTGGTCATGTATGGATGTCAGAGTTGGACTATAAAGAAAGCTGAGCACTGAAGAATTGATGCTTTTGAACTGTGGTGTTGGAGAAGACTCTTCAGAGTCCCTTGGACTGCAAGGACATCCAACCAGTCCATCCTAAAGGAGATCAATCCTGGGTGTTTCTTGGAAAGACTGATGCTGAGGCTGAAACTCCAATACTTTGGCCACCTGATGTGAAGATCTGACTCATTGGAAAAGGCCCTGATGCTGGGAAATATTTAGGGAAGGAGGAGAAGGGGACAACAGAGGATGAGATGGTGGGATGGCATTACCGACTCGATGGACATGGGTTTGGGTGGACTCCGGGAGTTGGTGATGGACAGGGAGGCCTGGTGTGCTGCAGTTCATGGCGTCGCAATGAGTCAGACATGACTGAGTGACCAAGCTGAACTGATCTGATGCATATATATACTGAAGCAGAAAATTATATGATATACCAACTTTTCTTCCAAAGAAGATCCAAGCAGTGGCCAGCAACACAAGTAATTTGGAAGAACAGTACAAAAAACTTTATATAGGACAATATATAATCTACTTATAGAGATGCATGTCATTGTTGTTACTGTGAAATAATTATAGTTATTTTCATAGCCACTTTATTATTTACAACTTCAGATTCCCTAGGATTAAGGTTATTGGATCAAACCTTCCACAGATTTTGTTGTTGTTTGTGGAGAAGGAGGTCAGTTTATCTTTGTCTCTTTCTTTTTTAAAATTCATTTATACGTTTGTTAAGTTGGGTTCAGAATTTAAGTTTTAGTTACCAGCTGAGAGGTTTACTTTTTCCCCACATAGAGTAAAATCATGACTTCATATTAATAGCCTCATAATATTGCCATTGCCTAGTAGACTAATCACAAAACCACCAGTAGTAGGAAAGATAAGAAAGTGCAGTTATTCGTATATTTGTAATGTTGACATTTGGCATCTAGCTCCATAATGCTGTTTACAAAGTAACTGTCTTTAATATACTTTTCTAATAGGTCAAATATTCCTTCTCACTTGAATATCTCATCCTATATACAGTGCACTAAACTAACAGCTGTTAACCTATGCATACTTAAACATAGTTTGCAAGGTACTTTAGATATTGTAAACATATCCATTTGGTCATTTGCAGAGAATTGTGCCACTACCTGTTATGAGATTTGAGGAGGTCATCCAATCATAGTGAAATTCAGTGAAATCTGAAGACTGATTAGAAGAATCTTAACCATAATCACTTGCTACTATTGAAATATATTGGGAGGCACAGATTTTATTATGCTGAAATTTTCACACATGGAGGAACTCCATTTGTTAACAGTTACAGAAGGTGATACGTGGTATTTGAAATTCCACCACAGTATTAAACTCATTGCCATGTGAACTGATATATCTAGTACAGGGTTTTTGTTTTTTTTTTCATGGCTTATTCTTGGTTGTGATTTTTATTGAAGTCATTTAATTTTGATTTTTTAAAAAATTTAATAGTCCACTTGCTATCTCTAGGTGTGTGTTCTATGAAATCACAAATAATAGTATTAGTCATTTCTATTTCTGAAATCAGATCACATGATACCTAAGTATCTCGAGTTTGCTTTATACAAGGGTGTGGTTGGTAGGTGGAAAGGGCTAAAATGAAGCCAGCAGGATAGGAAATCTTTTCAAACAAGTGTGCTCTAATAAGCCCAAGAATTTGGAAACTGCCATCAAAATCAGAGAGACTTTAGTTAATATCCCTGTTCCACAACTTCTGGACTAAATGGTTTTGGGGATATTCATTCATTCTGTCCTCAGTAACATTTGTTGTTCAGTCTCTAAGTTGTGTCTGACTCTTTATGACCCCATGGACTGCAGCACGCCAGCCTTCCCTGTCCTCTACTATCTCTCAGAATTTGCTCAAATGCATGTCCATTGAGTTGGTGATGCCATCCAACTATCTCATTCTCTGTCACCCCCATTCTCTTCCTGCCCTCAATCTTTCCCAGCATTAGGGTCTTTTCCCAAGGGTTGGCTCTTTACATCAGGTGGCCAAAATACTGGAGCTTCAGCCTCAGCATCAGTCCTTCCAATGAATATTCAGGGTTGATTTCTTTTAGGATTGACTGGTTTGATCTCTTTGCTGTCCAAGGGACTCTCAAGAGTCTTCTCCAGTACCACAGTTCAAAAGCATTGAACAGCACCGGTAACATTTACACATTGGTAGCTTTGAGCCCAAGGCTTCCCAGGTGGCTCAGTGGTAAAGAATCTGTCTGCAATGCAGGAGATGCACCCTCTATCCCTAGGTTGGGAAGATCCCCTGGAGAAGGAAATGGCAACCCACTCCAGTATTCTTGTCTGGGCAATCCCATGGACAGAGGAGCTTGGCCGGCTGTAGTCTGAAGGGTCACAAAGAATCAGGCAAAACTTAGCGACTAAACAACAATAACAACTTTGAGCCCAGCACTGTTATAGGCACTGGGTAAACAGCAGTGGACTGCAAGGAGATCCAACCAGCCCATCCTAAAGGAAATCAGTCCTGAATATTCATTGGAAGGACTGATGCTGAAGCTGAAACTCCAATACTTTGGCCACCTGATGCAAAGAACTGACTCATTAGAAAAGACTTTGATTCTGGGAAAGATTGAAGGTGGGAGGAGAAGGGGATGACAAAGGGTGAGATGGTTGGATGGCATCACCAACTTGAGGGACATGAGGTTGAGTAAACTCCGAGAGTTGGTGATGGACAGGGAGGACTGGTGTGCTACAGTCCATGGTGTCGCAAACAGTCAGACACAAATGAGCAACTGAACTGAACTGAAACAGCAGTGGATTAAGCAAAGTGAATTACTTAAGAGAGATCACAGACAAGTGTAAGAAACAGAGAAGGCACTTAAGTAGTAAGTACAGTGAACCTCCAAAGGAAAATCCTAATCATGTGGATTGAATGAAGGAGGTCTAAGAGAACAGATGTCCAGGTTGACCAAAGAATGAATGGGCCCATTTGGGAGGGGGAAATTCAGAGAAGCAAATATGCCAGAGCAGGAGCCAGCATATGTGGACTCTTCCAGACTGGCCTATTTGTTTGAGAAATTGAGGCAAAACCTAGGAGATCTACATCTTGGAAGGTGGGCTGAAAGGGGAAATTATGCCCAAATCCTAAAGGGCCTTGAAAGGAATGTCAGAATTTTGGATTTTTTTTTTTTCCTGAGAGCATTGCTTAACCTTTCTAAATGCCAATTCACTCAGCTATAAATTAAGATAATATTACCTAGCCTCATGAGGTTTTTATAAAGACTCAATAAGATATATGTTTATAATTTGCTTAGAAACAAGGTCTGGCACATTATAAATATTTTATAGTAGTAGCTATTATTAATTTTCTTAAGGCTGTTATTACTAGAATTCTTATTAAATAAGCCAATTTGTGTGCAGGGCAGAATAAGAGTCAGGAGGGTATCAGGGCTAGTAGGTCAGAGCTCCTCGAGAGCTTATTTGCTAAGGAACAACAGCGCAACTAGATAATCAACTTCAGGAAGAAAGAAGAAGTAAGCATGTTATCATAGCTCTGAACTTGTACAGCCTGGAGCAGTGGCTCTCACCTAAGAGCTGTCTGGCTTCCCAGAGGACATTTGAAGGTGCCTGAAGAACATACTGCTTGGTACAATTGAAGGGAGGATGTAATGGTTAGACTGGGGAGTGTCCTAATATCCTGCGGTGCACAAGACAGCCACCCACAACAAAGAATTGCAACAGTACTGAGTCTGGTTACTCTTCCCCTAGTGCATGCCTGCCAAAGTGGGAACAGAGGTCACAGCTGGCACAGTGGGCTGAAAATGAGTTTATGTCTGTGAAGCTCTCTCCTTATTACTTGCTTGTCTCTATCTTTTGCCTTTTCTGTCCTCTGTTAAACTGGAATACAAACTAAACATCATATGGTGAATTACACGTATAGTTTGCTCTATCTCAAAGCTTCTAAAACATATATCCCTTCACTAGCTAATCAGTTTCAGCAAACCTCTGCAGTGGGTGGTAAATGTAGCTGACAATAGCAATCATGTGTTTCAGAAGTGTCAGTGGAGAAACACCGAGATGATGTGGGAGTGTCGAATTTGTGATTTTAGGTGGGGCGGTGTCAAACAGCTGCAAACAATATTGCCAGAATACCCAAATTAAACCCATTAAAAAATACCCATTTTTTAAAAGGATGTAAAGTTCATACAGTAGAATCTGGGTAAAAATAATGTAACAAACGATTTCTTACTTATCTAGACTAAGGGCTTATATAGTCAAACACGTTCTTGGTTGTACTATAGCATTCTGTTACCAATCTGAATTTCCTTGGGGATTTCTATAGTTCTATTTGTTGTGATATTGTCTTAATTAATGTCAAGTAATACTAGTGGATAGAAGTGCCCATGTTTTATCATTCTAATTTCAGTATTGAATAAGAGCAAATGCTTCTGCAGTAATTCTCAAAAATAATTTTATGTGATAATTTGCTAAGTAGTCCAGAATATGTTTTAAATATAAACATTTGCGATTAGTAAATACACTCTAATAATGTGTGCAAGAATCAGATACATGTATATTAATATTTATGTGAGTGCAGTTTAATTTTAAATGAGGGACTTCCTTAAATGAGGGTTTCAGGAATCTGTTAGATTCAACCTTTACTTGTTACAATGCAGAGGTGACAAGACTCTCTCCCTGATGAAAAAGGGGTTAGTATTTAGCAAATTTCACAGTTCAAGTAAAAGTTAAGAAACACAAAATAAGCAGAGTTGTTAAGAGCTTAAAAACAATTGTGTTTTTAACCTTATAATTCAAAAATAATAAAAACAGTAAAATATCAGGTTGGGAGGGCCTGAGATATCTATTGGGTTGGCCAAAAGTTCATTTGGATTTTTCTGTAACATCTTATGGAAAAATTTGAGTGAACTTCTTGGCCAACCCAATAAAAGGGAAAAGATCCAGGGTAGTATTTAAAAATACCAATATGGTCATGTCATTCCTCAACTTATCACCATTTCATGATTTCTCATTCCTCTTGGTGAAAACAAAAACAAAAACAAAAAATTCCCTAACAGCCTCAGAGAAGGCAATGGCCCCCCACTCCAGTACTCTTGCCTGGAAAATTCCATGGATGGAGGAGCCTGGTAGGCTGCAGTCAATGGCGTCGCTAAGAGTCGGACACGACTGAACGACTTCACTTTCACTTTTCACTTTCACACACTGGAGAAGGAAATGGCAACCCACTCCAGTGTTCTTGCCTGGAGAATCCCAGGGACGGAGGAGCCTGGTGGGCTGCCGTCTATGGGGTCGCACAGAGTCGGACATGACTGAAGCGACTTAGCAGCAGCAGCAGCAATACAGCCTAGTGTCTGGTCTAATCATTTTCTACTTCTCCAGTCCTCGTCAACCAAATGCCTGCTGCCACAGAGCCTTTGTATATGTTCTTCCCTTTGCCTGAAAGTCTCATTTCAGTTGTTCCCTTATGCTACTCTTTTGTTTAATCACTCAAAGTAGTATCTCTAAATACGTATACAGAGGACCCCAATCTCTCTTTTATATTCCTACCAGAGTGGTCATTTTTCTGTATATTTATGTTCTGATTTCATATAGGAGTAGCCAAGAATTGCAGCAATTTCTATAATCAATTTATCACAGATTTACAAGGTTTACCAGTCATCTCTTGTGATTGCACATTTTTGGAAAAGATGAGCCCACAAGGTAAAAGATTAATAATTATGAATATGACTCATGTTTGTATAGAGCTTTATATCTTACTAAGCCTATTCTAGCATATTGAAAAGCAGAGACATTACTTTGCTAACAAAGGTCCATCTAGTCAGTTCAGTTCAGTTCAGTCGCTCAGTCGTGTCTGACTCTTTAAGACCCCATGAATCGCAGCACACCAGGCCTCCCTGTCCATCACCAACTCCCTGGGTTCACTCAGACTCACGTCCATCAAGTCAATGATGCCATCCAGCCATCTCATCCTCTGTTGTCCCCTTCTCCTCCTGCCCCCAATCCCTCCCAGCATCAGAGTCTTTTCCAATGAGTCAACTCTTCACATGAGGTGGCCAAAGTATTGGAGTTTCAGCTTTAGCATCATTCCTTCCAATGAACACCCAGGACTGATCTCCTTTAGGATGGACTGGTTGGATCTCCTTGCAGTCCAAGGGACTCTCAGGAGTTTTCTCCAACACCACAGTTCAAAAGCATCAATTCTTTGGTGCTCAGCTTTCTTTATAGTCTAACTCTCACATCCATACATGACCACTGGAAAAACCATAGCCTTGACTAGACAAACCTTTGTTGGCAAAGTAATGCCTCTGCTTTTTAATATGCTGTCTAGGTTGGTCATAACTTTCCTTCCAAGGAGTAAGTGTCTTTTAATTTCATGGCTAAATCACCATCTGCAATGATTTTGGAGCCCAGAAAAATAAAGTCAGTCACTGTTTCCACTGTTTCCCCACCTTTTTGCCATGAAGTGATGGGACCAGATGCTATGATCTTAGTTTTCTGAATGTTGAGCTTTAGGCCAACTTTTTCACTCTCCTCTTTCACTTTCATCAAGAGGCTCTTTAGTTCTTCTTCACTTTCTGCCATAAGGGTGGTGTCATCTGCATATCTGAGGTTATTGATATTTCTCCCAGCAATCTTGATTCCAGCTTGTGCTTCTTCCAGCCTAGCATTTCTCATGATGTACTCTGCATATAAGTTAAATAAGCAGGGTGACAATATACAGCTTTGACGTACTCCTTTTCCTATTTGGAACCAGTCTGTTGTTCCATGTCCAGTTCTAACTGTTGCTTCCTGACCTGCATACAGGTTTCTCAAGAGGCAGTTCAGGTGGTCTGGTATTCCCATCTCTTTCAGAATTTTCCACAGTTTATTGTGATCCACACAGTCAAAGGCTTTGGCATAGTCAATAAAGCAGAAATAGATGTTTTTCTGGAACTCTCTTGCTTTTTCAATGTTCCAGAAGATGTTGGCAATTTGATCTCTGGTTCCTCTGCCTTTTCTAAAACCAGCTTGAACATCTGAAAGTTCACAGTTCACGTATTGCTGAAGCCTGGCTTGGAGAATTTTAAGCATTACTTTACTAGCGTGTGAGATGAGTGCAATTCTGCAGTAGTTTGAGCATTCTTTGGCATTGCCTTTCTTTGGGATTGGAATGAAAACTGACCTTGTCCAGTCCTGTGGCCACCACTGAGTTTTCCAAATTTGTTGGCATATGTAATCCTTAGTTCTTATTTTATAAAATATCCCTTGTCAATTGCTTTAAGTAATTAGACTTAAAAAATAATGAGATCATAATCTTGATCAATTTCAAATAAGAAAGAGCCTGTAGCAGTCATAGAATTGAATCTCTTTTTTGAATATTTGATACATCTACAAACAGAAAATCAAATGATCTGACAAAAGTTAGGAAATGGTTAGTGAGCTCAGCATTCATGTTTCTTATACCCTTGCTGCTCTACCCGTGCTTTACTTCTTTCTAATTAAGCATGGCTTCTCACGGAAAGACCATGAATTTCAGAATCACAGGTTGAATTCCTTTTTCCCATGTTCTATCCAAATAATAATCATTAATAAACTAGGTACTCTTTTGTAGCCTGTGTTTTCTTATTTTTGAAATGAGGTTAAAAACAGATACTATACAGGTTTTTTGTGAAGCCTAAATATAGAAAAGTGTGTGAAGTGCCTAGCACAGTGCCTGGGTAATATCAGTTTATTGGTCAATATTTTGTTTCATTCCTCTCTTCTATTTTCTTAAATAGTCCTATTTCATCTAAGTAGGAACCTTTACCACTTATATCAACAAGATAGCTAATGGTAGAAATTGTACATTGTATATAGACGATATTGAACATGATGGAGAAAATGTCCTTCTATGAGATGGCTTTCAACACTTTGCCAATCACTTCTGTCTGTGACTATACACTTGGGTTTTCTCCAGAACTAATGAGTACAAGTGTTAGTGGCTACCATGTATGGAATACTTTTCATGTGTCTGACATTCTGCTGAGTCCTTTTCATGCCGTCATCTATGTATTTATCATCCCAACCCTAGGAAGTTTCAACTGTCAGGACGGTTTTGCAAGAAACAGAATTTTATTGTCAAAACTGAATGTTTTCAAACCCTTGTGTAACTTGGCTTAGATCTCAATTATTAGGACCTTTGTGCCACATAACAGTTGAACAAAGGGCAAAGTGTATACAGTGGGCCTTGACTGAAAAGACTGACATACAATTTTGAAATGAATTCAACTTTACCTTTTGTGTGGCTTCACATACATCCAGCCTTCTTGGGATAGTGTAGAACAGGCTGAATATCCTCACCCTAAAGACACCTCTCCTATATGGCCCATTCTCTGTTATATACTGGCCTGTGTTTGGTGTAGAAAATTGGACTGTGTCTGTTCTTGGAATATGTTATATTTTTTCTTGCCTCTGGCTTTGCCAGAAAGGTTTCCTTCTCTTTCTAGCTGCCTTTCTGCATCTTCTCCATTTGCCTAAATCTGATAGATTCTTCAGACTAACTCAATTGTCTTCCTTCACGAAGGCCTGCCTGGGTTAAACTGCATTAATTACATTCTCAAGGTTCTAATTTGCTGAAGATATTTTAAAATATTTATTGTACAATTAACATGTATAAATTTGAAAAGTAAACTAGAATAAGCAAAAAGAATAAAAACAATCCCCTGAAGTTTTATCAGTCAGAAGAAAGCTTTGGTCTTAATTTCCATATAAGAATATATGTAACAGTAAAGAAATATAAGTACACACATACACACTAGAGATGGAAATGGAAACCCACTCCAATATTCTTACCTGGGAAATCCATGGACAGAGGAGCCTGTCAGGCAGTAGTCCATAGGGTTGCAAAAGGGTTGGACACAATGTAGTTAATAAACAACAAATACACACATACATATGTGTACGTATGTGAGTGTTTAAAAATTATTTATCTATTATAGTATACCTTGCTCTTTTGCTGAATATTGTACTATAAAACAAAATATTTAAAAATGACTATCTTTCCATCTGTATTGTACTTTATGCTGCAAGTAATGAATAAGTAGCAAGACATGACTAGTTTCCTACTTACTGGTTTATTATGATCTTGAGCAAATTACTTATTCTGCTATTTTGTTTTGTTTTGTAATTATTTGATTTCACAAAAATCAGAAGGCACTAACGGACAGCCAGTCTATCCCCATGGTGCCCTGCGTGAAAATAAGTCAGCTTAGATATAATGGACTAAAATCCCACTACTTAAGACTCCAAGCAGTGAGAAAGAGAGCCATGAAGCTGACTATTTTTTTACAAAAAATGTTTAACCTAAAGGGATGTTTTGAGGATTAGTTGAAATAAGGCAAATAAGATATGTAACATAGTACCTGGCACATAATAAGCATTAAAAAAATATTAATCACTAATATTATTCCCATTACCAATATGTATTCATTCAACATATGTTAACTATGTGTCCAGAAGTATGCTAGATCCAACTTATAAAATCTTAAAATCTATTTAAGGTATTGTCACTATATAACAGTATTTCCACAATTGGCAGTGGGATATGATGGATAAGCATGTGGAAAATTAGAACAGCCAAGACTTTAGTCTTAACAATGAGACAGTGATTCCAAAAAAATCTCAGAGAACAAAATTTCCTATATCTCAGTGACGATTTCATAATGAGCTATCTTGCAACCTGAGGAATTTTTTTTTAAGTCTTCCAGATTCTATAGTAAAAAAGCAAAAACCAAAATAGCTCTGTCATGTTTAGCCACTGCCAATTAATGCCTGGAATTGGATTAACCACCAGAAAACCAGTTCAAGTAACGTAAGACTCAAGCAGTCAGGCAGGGTTAATATCCTTGGAGAGACCACATACATATCTTGTCAGGGAAAAACAGCCTACAATATCATCTTTTTTCAAGGCACGAGTAAATTCCTGCCTCATCCGTACAAAACCTTCAGACCTCCAAGAGGCCAGAGGGTACAGATTAAAATTCATGCTTAGCAGAAACAGCTTCCGTGCTACTCGCCACACTCTTGTACACAGTATTCAAAAGAGAATCCCAAGGACTTAGCTATTGTCTCAGCTCTGCATTTGAACTCTGTCCATGTACAGGCATAGAGCAGCTAGTGTTTTATGAAGGGCGGGGGCGGTTACATTTCAAGTGCTCGGCATTATCAGAAACCCCTATGTTTGGATTCTTATTAAGAGGGCCACAAAATGTGTCTGCTCTATTCTTTGTTACCTTAAGCCTTTGTTGTCAGGTTGGGAACACTGTTGAATTCTGTTAAACAATGGTGGTGGGAGGGGGAGTGGGACAGGTTTTGAACAAACAACCTTGTGTATGTTTATGTGAATGTGCGTGTGTGTGTGTTTCCCAAAGGCCAGAAAACCAAAGGAGACTATTAGAAGAAAATCTTAAAGCAAATCTGTGGGTTACTAGACCCATTGGGGTCTTTACTGATTGTGTTCCACGAGGTTATTTGACTAGAAACACCTGTTGTTTTCTCTGCAGAGCCATTGGGCAGGGAAGGGGTGCAGCCACAGCATACAGATGAGAACACGTGGCTGGTGCATGAACCCTGGTAGGTCGTAGTAAAGCAAGAGTGTAAATACTGGAGTATGCCTTCTTTGTCAGTTCCATGCTACTTTTGGAGAATTTCTGGCATGCACTTCCTCGCATTTGGCACTGTAGTCTATTTTAATAATGTTTATGCTCTTGTTCTGTTCCTCATCCCAACAAGCTGTTAAAGAGAAGCCACATTTAAACGAGCCTCCTTGCATCTTTTGCTGCTACTTGAAGAGGGTAGCAGTCTGTTCCCCAGAATAGTGTGGAAAAGATCTTCTCCAAATAAACTACTTTAATGCTAAGCAAAATGCCACATACATAAAATAGGTAATGCCGAATTATGTAAAATGCTTTTTTCAAGGAAGAGGGAAAAGGACTTAGCACCAAAAAAAAAAAAAAAAAAACAACTGTCAGCATGGGGAATTCCAAAAATAGCCATCAAGGTAGTTTGAACTGCTTAATATTGCAATTACTATTTACTTCTTCAAATTAGTCTCCATTATCTTATGAAAGAATCTTTAGGGTAATTTATTTGACTCTCCGGGGGGCTTGTGACCATCATGAATAGATGTTTAAAGAGCCTTAGAAGACTCTTCTAAAATCTAATTTAGTCTTTGCATCACACACTTTTACTTATTGCTTATCCCCTTCCAAACACCCTCACAATTCAAATTTCTCAAGGAAACCTTTTTCTCCATTAGTGTTAATACATTGGCATGCAGTGGGGAAATTAGCCTTGAGTTATATGTATCGAGAGAAACAACAAAGCCAATGTGCTTTGTTCTTAGCAAGCTCACTTAATCTCTCAGATATGTTAAGATGAATCAGAAAAACAATATGAACCAGCTCATCTTCTTAATTGGAATCATAAAATGAATGTTAGAGTTAAAAAAAATAAAAAGTACTTTAGAGAGAGTATTCATTCTAGACCCTTCTTTTGCTATTTGAAAAGAAAGAGGTTCAGAATGCTACAACAACTGATGTAAGATCCCCAAGAAGGTATCTGACAGCATACAAATGATCCAAACAAGAGATGAGTGCTTGATATTTCCAATTTCATTTTCCCATCTTACCATTCTGGCACTTACTATGTGATCATCAGAATCAACTGAGAAAACTCATAAAAATACAGATACCCAGAATTCTCCCTTCAAAGACCTGTGTTAATAGCAATGGTATTGGGCATGAGAATCTGCATTTTGACAAGTCCCCTGAGAAATTCTTAGGATACAAAAATATGGAAAACTTTGTACTCTACAATTCTGTCTTCAGAGATCAAAAACCATTTCTTATCACTTAAGGCTGTATAAAAGTTTCTAAGATGTGTATCCTTATGAGTTTATTTTTAAATTGTCTGTATTTATATGTGAGACTTTGGGGAAGCCTTGCATTGAGACCTGTGCAGTGTCCATTTATAAGTCAATTTTCCTGGAATCTGCTTTTATATTTATGGTATTTATACGTCTGTCTTCTGTAATATTGCCATTTCTTAGAGTCCATCTAGAGCTTTGACCATTCAATCAACATTCTATTTAGTAAGATATTGAATCCAGAGATGCACAGAAACAGTCCCTTCTGAGATATGCTGCAGGAGCTAATGTCAGGCAGAAGCAGTGAAAATACTTGGCAACTGTCTGAACTATGCTTGCCTTTGTGTGAATTTCCTCGAGATGAGGTAAACTGTGTTCTGGCGAGAGATTAACATTTATTTATCTTTATTATTTTTTTAATCACTTCCCACTGGTTCATATGTGTCGACTGTTGACAGTGGTACTAGCTGTGAACTTTACCGAGAAATGGCACCTGTTATAGGGTCAGTTTGTGAAAAGGCTGTGACAGACACTGCCTTTCGTCTTTACAATTTTGGCAGTGCCAAGTGTATTCAGGTACTATGTTCAGTGCCCAGAAAGTTCTCCGCTAAATCAAATGAGTTGAGGGTACCTGTAATCATTTAAATAGAAAGTTTAACTTTCAGGTAATTTTGAGGGAACAATAATGACAAATGAACAAGAGTTGCAAATGACTCTTTTAAAAAGACAGACTTGGCTTCTAAGCTCACGTAGCTTATTTTAGCAATTTCAGAGGCTGTGTACTCAAGTCTCCTGTGAATTGGGCTTTTATACCACCCCATTTGACAATTAAAATGGAAAAACGTGGAAAAAGCCATTGTTTGTTTTTTCTATAGTGTCATCAGTGTGCACTGCACTGAACAATAGTCAGGGCAAGGCAAATAAAGACTCTGCCCTGTGGAGCTTACAATCGAGCAGCGTAATACAATGCAGAACAATACAATTCAGAACAAGCATGTAGTGATTAACAGCCTTTCTAAGTGGCATTCTTTGCAGAATAGGAGGGTGTTGGGTTTTTTTTCCCCTAAATCAGTGGGTGGAGGGACAGACAGACATATGTTAATTGAGAAAGCAATTTAACCTATAGGGACTTTGACAGAAGACACAAGTCAGCCTTGGGTGAATAGATTAAGAAGGAATGAAGATTAAGAGGATGGTATGATCAGTAATTAAAGATTTCAGGGCAGCCTATCTCTGCACTGAATAAAGAACTGGGGAGCTCCTGGAAATAGCAAGTGTAGCCACATTATAAAGAAGAAAATAGGAACCAAGGTATTTAATAAAGAGTCCCTTTCTAGTATTTCAGAAAAGGAGATTGGTTTGAAAGCATTCTCAGAGAACAGACAGGGACAACAAAGTGGGCTGT
The DNA here is from genome assembly GCF_029378745.1 of Bos indicus. Taxonomy (NCBI): domain Eukaryota; kingdom Metazoa; phylum Chordata; class Mammalia; order Artiodactyla; family Bovidae; genus Bos; species Bos indicus. The sequence continues at coordinate 77,860,276 of NC_091766.1, forward strand.
GGGCTTCAAAATGTGAAAGTTTACTTGAGTCTCATAGGGATTCCGGCCTGCAATTGATAAATGAATTTGTAGTTGATTATAGAAGAAGAAAATGGCACTGTTTAGCTAGAATTCTATGTCGAGAGATCATGAATCCAGAGCAATGACTGTGTGAATTTGGACATATCTTGGACCATAAAGCCAGAGTTTGGTTTTGTGTGTTGTATATGTATGTAAGGTATGAGAAACTACTAGAAGCGAGAAATTATTTTCACTCCAGTAATAATGTCTAATTTTATTGAGAGTGCCCCACTATTCTCAACACTACTTATACTACCTCCTTTACTCTCACAGCTGTTATTTTTGCTCACATAACTGTTACACACTTCATTTCACAGAAGAGTAAATTGAGTCACACCACTCTGACTTCAGAGTCAGTGCTCGAACCACTGTGTGGTAAATTGCTGTCAAAAATTCCAGGTTCCCATTTTCAAGAAAAACCTTCCTTGACAGAACCCTCTTGTATTTTCATGGAAGTTAGGGAACACTCATTTCTTTTGCTCTTGTGTGATCCCGTATGTCATTTCCATATATCAGTCTCCCCATTCTGCTCAAAGCCTCTAATCCATTCTAAGAAATGGTAAATTTGGATGAATAAGGTGATATTGTTTGTGTCAACTACAATAAATTTAACATCTACAAATCCAGATAAAATAATAACAGATAGAAATGAACACCATGAATCCACGCAACCCCCATAAAAGAATACCGTAAAACTGGGAAATAAAACATATAATAGATTAAAGCTTGAGCCAATGAAAAATATTAGCAAATGGCTTTTGCTATATTAGCTTCATTGTAGAAAGCCCCAGAGTAGCCTATGACAGCCTAGGTTCAACAGTATCACATCCAAATAGATTAGAGCTACATATAGAACTTAAATAGCTTTCCTACTGTTTATCTCAGATGTAGCAACACCAAAGATGCTTCATGGTATACAGAGGTTCTTTATCTCTCTTTCTATTTTGTGTATTTATCTTTGCCTCACCCAAGCTATTTCTTTATCCCAAGAGCCTTCATACAATTCTGAAATATAATTTTAGGTAATATTTTATTTTAAAATACAGTAGGTCCTAGACCATTATTTAATTCAGATTGGTCAGGAAAACCAACCTCTGCTGTGAAAATTATTAAGACAATCCTAACGAAGTTGAAGGAGAAGGCAATGGCACCCCACTCCAGTACTCTTGCCTGGAAAATCCCATCCCTGGAAAATCCCATGGAAAATCCCTACCAAAGACCTGGTAGGCTGCAGTCTATGGGGTTGCTAAGAGTCAGACACGACTGAGCGACTTCACTGTCACTTTTCACTTTCATGCATTGGAGAAGGAAATGGCAACCCACTCCAGTGTTCTTGCCTGGAGAATCCCAGGGACAGGGGAGCCTGGTGGCCTGCCATTTATGGGGCCACGAAGAGTCGGACACGACTAAAGCGACTTAGCAGCAGCAACAAAGTTGAGGTCACTAGTTTAAGAACTTGAGAGCAAAATTCCAAGCCTATTTAAGTAGCCTGAAAGTGAAAGTCACTCAGTGTGTCTGACTCTTTGTGACCCCATGGACTATACAGTCCCTGGAATTCTTCAGGTCAGAATACTGAAATGGGTAGCTGTTCCCTTCTCCAGGGGATCTTCCCAACCCAGGGTTCAAACCCAGGTCTCCTGCATTACAGGTGGATTCTTTGCCAACTGAGCCTCCAGGAAAGCCCAAGAAGCCTATCTCACGTTCAATGTAAACTTCCACAACATCTGTGCTCCTTGAGAGCAGATAAAAAAAATTTTTTTTCATCTTCTTAGCCCCTAACAAGTGTTTAACCAAATTAAAAAATGAAGGAAACACACTAAATTGTATTAAATGCCATATTTACACAAGCATTCCTAAAACTCTTCAAATGACTTTAAGCAGATATACATTAAACTTTTAATTCTAATAATGCAGAATGTAGATATTATGGGGAAGGGAAGCTAAGAACTCATTTCATAAGCATTACTATCAGGCTTTTTTTTTTTTTTTCTTGATTTAACTCTTTTTATTTCTCCATCCTCTTTACATATTCCTCTTCCTAGGTTAAAAAGTTTATCAGACCTTAACCTAAAATGAATATCAAACAACAAAGTCACTATGTTCAATTTCAAACAACTGTGGCATCTCTGTATCTCTCTTTAAAGCTAAAATTCTCAAAAGAAGGTACTACATTTTTTGCAATATATTCCTTCAGTCTTTGAAATAGAGGTCTGCCCTCCACCTCTACTGAAGCATGCCTTTCAAATATAATTAATGATTCATCTTTAACCTTATTTCACTAAGTTGAGGTATAATTTTTATTCACTGGGAAAGCAGACTCCTAAATATTTTTGACAATGTGTACACTGAATAAACCATACACCTTTGTAGATATATTATGTTTGCCTCATTCCAGATCATTCCCTCATGCCACCTTGCAGGTGTGATGAAAAAAATCAGAATGGTTATTGCCTCTGGCAGAATGTAAAATGCATTCTGATTTCTTTCATCGTAGATTATTTTTTCCTTCTGTAGAACTTAAGGTAAATGAAATCGAACAGTGTGTAGTCTTTTGTATCTGGCTTCTTTGATTCTGCATAACATTTTGGAGTTTCATCAACATTGTCATCTATAACAGAAGTTCATTGTATTTCACTAGTAGTATAACTAGTGTGTGTTTAGTCACTCAGTCGTGTCCAACTCTTTGTGACCCCATGGACTGTAGCCCACCAGGCTCCTCTGTCCAGGGAGTTCTCCAGGCAAGAATACTAGATGTGGGTTGTCATGCCGTCCTCTAGGGGATCTTCCCAACCCAGGGATCAAACCCAGATCTTCCACATTGCAGGTGGATTCTTTACCATCTGAGCCACCAGAGAAGCCCTGTATAACTAGTAGGTGCTTCCTATTAAATAATCATACTGCACTGCATTAATTAATTATTTTGTTTTGTGTATTTGGATTGTTTCTAGTTCAGGGCCATTATGAGTAAAACTATTATGAGCATACCTGTACATGTCTCTTTGTGAACATGTTTTCATTTCTCTTTTGTAAATGCGCAGAAAGAGGATTGCTGAATCATAAGGTAGATATATATTTCACTTTATGAGAAACCTTCAAACAGTTTTCCAAAGTGGACACACCATTTTTTAGTCCTACCAGAAATGAATAAAAGTTCTAATAACCGCATATATGAACAATATTTGGTGTTTTCAGTGTTTTTAATTATAACTATTTTAGCATGTATGAACAATATCTGCATGTGATACTAATTTGCATTTTCCTAATGACTAAAGATCTTGAGCACTTCTTGATTTTATTATTCATTTGTGAACTATCTGTTCAAGAATTCTGCCCATTTTGAGTCGTTTATTATTATGTATATTACTATTATTTATGTAATTGTAAGAAACCCATGCCTCATTCCATACACAGAAATCAATTCAAATGAAGTATGGCATGGAACATTAAAAATTATAAAAATTACATACTATTCTTAGGAAAACATCTCGACAGCATAGGCAGAAATTTCTTAGAGGGAACAGAGAAAGCACTATCCATAAAATAAAATACTGGTGTATCAGATTTCATCAAAATAAAATCCTTCTGCACATCAGTTCAGTTCAGTTCAGTCACTCAGTCATGTCTGATTCTTTGCGACCCCATGAACTACAGCACACCAGGCCTCCCTGTCCATCGTCAAGTCACCATTAAGAAAAAGAATAGGCAAGTTACAGACTGAGAGAAAATATTCAAAATGAATATATCTGACAAGTACTTGAATGAGCAATCTATAAATAACTGATGATCTTTTAATTATTAAATATATAGACTTTTCATTTCTTCCTTCTGTGCCTTCCTTTTTCACATCATTTGCCCCTGTTTGACCAATCACTTCTTAAAAAGTGATTTGTCCTAGTTGTTGTTCTTTTTCTTTGGTCATTTTTTATTCTAATTCATTTATTTTAATCATTTTCACTGCCTTTCTTTGAATTATTTTCTGATGTGTTATCCAGGATCATCTCCCTAGTTATTTATTCTTTTCAGTCTAACTTTTCCCTTGAGTGGTCTAAATCTTGCCACTCACAGTATGATCTGTCAACCAGCAGCATGAGCCTCTATGAGCTCTTCAGTCTTGAAGAAGCCCCACACTGCATCACAGATCTGCATTTTAACATCCTCAGGCGGATTCCTATAAATACACATTCAGTTCAGTTCAGTCACTCAGTCATGTCCAACTCTGCGACCCTATGAATCATAGCATGCCAGGCCTCCCTGTCCATCACCAACTCCCGGAGTTCACACAAACTCATGTCCATCGAGTTGGTGATGCCATCCAGCCATCTCATCCTCTGTCGTCCCTTTCTCCTCCTGCTCCCAATCCCTCCCAGCATCAGAGTCTTTTCCAATGAGTCAACTCTTTGCATGAGGTGGCCAAAGTATTGGAGTTTCAGCTTCAGCATACACATTAAAGCTTGAGAAAAAGTAGTATTGTAACTTATATCCCTGATTTCAACTGTCTCCTCTGCTGATAATCCTTACATATTTAGTACATGCCATTCTAATGTGGTCCAGATTTATATCTTAGCAAGTCGAGTGCCTCCAGATGGTTGATATCTAAGTAGGTATGTAAAATACAATATGTTCAAAACCAAATTCATTATCTTTCTCTTTTTAAATTTTCATATTTCAGTTCATGATGAGATGAGGGCAAATAATTTTTGTCTAACAATATTAGTGACTTTTCTAAAATAAGGAGATATTGCATAAAAATAAAATGGCATTACATTTCTCAGCTTTTAATTCTATAAGGCAAGGAGGTCATAGACTGAATTATTACAGGAGTAGTATAAAAGAAAAAAATGAAAAATAAATCCTCATAGACTGTATCCCACCAGGCTCCTCTGTCCATGGAATTCTCCAGGTGAGAAAACTGGAATGGGTTGCTATTTCTTTCTCCAGGAGACCTTCCTGACCCAGGAATCAAGTCCAGATCTCCTGCATTAAAAGCAGATTCTTTACTGTCTGAGCCGCCAGAGAAGCCAAAATAAATAAAATGCTGAAATATTGTAAATCAAAAAATAGTGATAACATATATTAACTCCCTAAAAGAAAGATTATCATTTATGATCTTCTATTCTAAATAATCCTAGAGTGCCGAACTCAAACAGTTTTTTCCACTTACAACCAGTTTAGCAATGTTACATACTGGAGAGGAAATGCTATGAATTTTGTATCTATTATATGATGTCAGAATATCATCACATTTTTATTCCATCAAAAAATAGTTATCAGCAAACACTGAAAGTTATGTTTTATTCAGCTTTTCCCAGCTATTCAGCTATTTTGTGGTGACAAAAGCAAGCCGTTCAACTTGGATGAGAGGGAGAAATGCAAAAGATTTGATTTATATTATATAAAGACTAAAAATTATTATTGAATTTTTAGTACTGAATTACACATATCCCATAGGTACCGAGTACAATGATGGTTACATTTTTAGTGAAAATATTTTATTTCATCCCAGATGTCAGAACGTCTTCAAAGTCATGTCACAGAAAGGACATTTCCTTACTATTTCTCTAAGGTAAAGATTTAAATTCATGCATCCCATTTTGAGAAAGATTTTTCAGGTGAAGATGAATGCCACTCATAACTCCTTTTCTCCAGAAAAAAGGAGGAGGCAAATGAATTGTCACACTTTCGCTTGATTCTTGGCTAAGTCCATAGAATAACATATCAATAAGCATGTCTGAAATATGCTGTTTCCACTGTGTTTATGATAATAATGCCATTAGAAAACATTTATGGAGAGTTTCCATGTGCCTGACTTTATTATCATCATCCCATCAGGTTCATACAACAGCCCTATGAGGCTCAGAGAGTTATAGTGACTTTCTTAAGTTCTCATAGTTAGAAAAATCCTACAGGTTTTCAGGCTAATTTCAAAGTCAATGTTATTAACCACTCTAATGAAAAGGTATCATAGTTTGTCATCATCTTTTTTTCACCCTCAAGGAGAAAAAAAAATATCTGGAGAAATAATAAAAAAAATAACAGAAATCTATTCTCTCTGCACCTCTGGAGGGTAAATTTTCTGCTCTGTGGAGTCAGAAGGAGAGAATCAGTCAGAGAAATAATAAAAATGATGACAACTGTGTCAGTTCTATAGAGAAGAGGAAAATGAATTACTTCATGGCATCAGGGTGCATTTGGAAAGTAGGACTTCAAGGAATCCTGGAAAGAAATTTTATTTCTGAGTGGTGTGTGATCCTCTCCCCATGCCCCAGTATTAGGCCAAAAAGAATCCACTCATTCCAAACAGGGGTAGATATCCACACAACTCTTTTTCTTTCTCTCTCTCAAACTTCAGCATTAGTATGGACCCCAAATTTACCACTTGTACAACTAGACACATGAGCATTTCCAGCTGAGAAAACGAATTTTTCACACATTGCTGGAATCCTCATCCTGAGCAGACACAGCATCCTCTCCGCACATGGGCTTTCTGAGTGAAATCAGTGCTGCTGTCAGGATCCACGCTTTCAATCTATATTCATCCACACGGCATAGTATCTTCTTGGGGAGGGCATTGTCATACAGTTGAAGCTAATGTTCTGGCAGGCTTTTATCTTGCTAGTCTATCATTACAATCCCAACTGAACCAAAAGGCCTCGGGGGGTTTTCTGTTGCTCTCAGTCAATCAGTATGGCAGATACCAACTTTTCATAAAGAACTGCTCCAAAGGAGGCAGTCACTGCATGGGGTTTCCGCTTTCAGCATCTCTTCCTCCTCCTACATAAGAAATCTGGAATAATTAATGGGGAAAAAATTAGAAGTGTTAGGTTTTGCAGTATTTGACCAGGTGACAAGTTTCAATTATTGTTTGTAAATTTCTAGTCTTCTCTGGAGCTGCTACCTAATAAACTGCTACTAAAATTAAAGTTCAGGAAGAGCTTTCTGAGCTGTATACTGTTAACTGCATCTCCTTCAGGAGACAGTATTTAGATTCTATGGGGCAAAATGATCCCAGTAATGTGAGATGCAAATAGAACTGGTTAGTTGTATGTATATATATCGCAGTATATACATTTTCCCTGTTATTATTTTTAAAATTTTTTGAACATTATTTTAGATGTATGTTTCCTGCCTTCTTAAAATATGTTGAATATAATTTAACTTTATTCTAGAGAGCTCAGAACATCACTGTGACTATCCATTAATGGTTATGGAATAATGATGCTGTATTGGATTCTATGCAATTTCATTAAGTCATGTCTTGTTATAAGCCACCATTTCTTTCATTCAGTTGTTCATTCTCTGAATTCCACTTATTTGCCAAACCTAACCAAAAAAAAAAAAAAATCAATGAGCCAAATCAGGCATTGTCTTTGTCTTCTTGGATTTAGTCTAGTCTGAGAGGTAGGTACAGATAGAATAAATACACACAAAAAATATAAAATTCAAATTTAATAAATGCCAAGAAGAAAAAGAACAGGATGTCATCAAGGAGAAGGATGCTGCTGCTGCTAAGTCGCTTCAGTCGTGTCCGACTCTGTGCGACCCCAGAGACGGCAGCCCACCAGGCTCCCCCGTCCTTGGGATTATCCAGGCAAGAACACTGGAGTGGGTTGCCATTTCCTTCTCCAATGCATGATAGTGAAAAGTGAAAGTGAAGTCGCTCAGTCGTGTCCGACCCTCAGCGACCCCATGGACTGCAGCCCACCAGGCTCCTCTGTCCATGGGATTTTCCAGGCAAGAGTGCTGGAGTGGGGTGCCATTGCCTTCTCCAAAGGAGAAGGATAGATTTATCTAATTCAAATGAAAGAGTTAGGGCAAGACTCTGAGGAAGGGGAATTTCCCTCGTGAGGTTTTAAAAATTAGGAATTAGCTGGAGGAAAATAATAGCATGTGTAAGGGATTTAAAGTTAGAAAGACCTCAAATACTCAAAGATTAGATGAATGGAAGGCCAGTGCTACTATGAAATGATGTGGGAGGGGGATTTCAGAAGGATATTTATGTTCTTTAAATGTCTTAAGAGAAAGAAATTCTAATTAGTTTCTATTGATTGATTTTTAAATTTCAGGAAAATGTCACGAATTTAAGGGGAAAAAATGATACAAAAGTAACTTGATACTCTTAAGAATGAATAAGGATTTAGGTCAAACACAGATATAATCCACAAATTACCTTTATGTTTGTTATTCATCTTCACAATTTCCCTTAAGTTATGAGGATTCCCCATGGAAATTAAAATGAGTCTGACAAGGGATAAAATAAACAAACAAAATGCCAATTGAAGCCCCAAAGTCACTACTTCTCAGATTCCCGCCTCATTAGACCTCAGGAGTTTCTATAAAGGGATTATTAAACAAATGAATTCTTATTTTAGTTCCTGTAGCGTGTTGCTAGTGTGAAAACAATTTATATGTAAAACAAATTAAATTATGGTAAATTAGCATAAAGTTCAGTATTATACATCAAATTTTAAAATAGTAAAAGTGTTTGACTTATGAAAATTAAAAATAAGATGTTTTCTCAAAAAATCTCCCTCCTTTATTAGACCATATTTTTTTTTCTTTTGGAAAAAATTATTAAAACAAAAGTATACTTGAATTATGCCTATAATTCACTTGCATTATAGATTAGTACTTAAATAAACATGTAGAAAATATTTTACTTCCTAGAAATTGGTTTTCTGTTGATTTTTAAAAAAGAGAGATTCATAAGATGCATAAATTGCTTCTTAAATTCATCCCAAGCATTGAAATTCATTATCCAATTTATGGTACTCAGTATGTGTTATTCATAAAATACCCATAAAATCGATCATTAAAACTCAGAGCAATAGATTTTTTTACTAGAATGTATGTGTACTCAAGACAAAACCAATTCTAGTGCCTGCTAATACCAACGTTATTAGAAAACTTTTTCTTTGTTTTACTTTTTGAATGTAATTAGAAATTTGCTTAAAAATCCCCACTGACATGCAATGTTAATATTGGTGCAATTAATGAAATGCTAATATTTATGAATTAATTGGCAAAAATCTTGATGAAAGGAAGCTAACAGAAATCATTTATGCAGAATCTACCAGAGGACAAGATTTGTCCTTGGTGACTTGCTCATTTTGCTTTCAGAATGTTATTTAGTAAAATAGTCAGTGGTATTTCAGTAAATTCTTGGTTGAAAGAATTCTCTAAGACAAAGTTAACAAGCTAGTTTCTAACATAGATGTTAATTGGAGATGTAGGAATTGATATTTCTCAATCACTAAAATATGCAGGAATAAAAATGTGATTCTTTTTTCTACAACTCAACCTTGTCTTGAGCTTTCCTTTTCCCTGAGGGCCAAACATACAGTCTTAGTCCATTCTATGTGGACTCACTTATTTTAGGATTAAACTACTTAATTCAGTACTTACTCCACTCCCTCCACTTCTACCAGCATCTCCTCTAGGTTCATCTGACTTTCTAAACATTTTGTCAGTATTTGCTAAACCTTCTTTGTTCCAGTTTATTTTCCATCCACAGTGATGTGTTGTTTTCTTCTTTGGCATCTTTGTGCCACATGTGAAATTTCTACCTGTAAGCTATTAATAATCAATGTCAGAACACCACCATCTTTGGTTCCACAGGAAAACAAGTAGCAGCTCGCCTGCCCTGTTACATAGACTGGGGATAATTTGGTTAGCCGGCTCTATCCTCCCAAACCATCTTGGTTTTAGAAACTCTCAGCCAAGTTTGGTGCCTTCTATGGTAGATAGGGGCTTCCCTGGTGATCCAGTGATAAAGAAACTGCCTGCAAAGCAGGAGACATAGGAGACGTGCATTCAGTCCCTGGGCCAGAATGATCCTCAGGAGAAGGAAATGGCAACCCACTCCGTCGTTCTTGCCTGAAAAATTCCATGGACAGAGGAGCCTGGCAGGCTACAGTCAACAGAGTTGCCAAGAGTCAGACATAGATGAGCAACTGAACAAAGACAGCAAAGAACATATAGGCAGGGCTCAGGTCCCATGTGGAGAAGGCAATGGCACCCCACTCCAGTGCTCTTGCCTGGAAAATCTCATGGGCGGAGGAGCCTGGTGGGCTGCAGTCCATGGGGTCGCTAGGAATCGGACACGACTGAGCAACTTTACTTTCACTTTTTACCTTCATGCATTGGAGAAGGAAATGGCAACCCACTCCAGTGTTCTTGCCTGGAGAATCCCAGGGATGGGGAAGCCTGGCGGGCTGCCGTCTCTGGGGTTGCACGGAGTCGGACACGACTGAAGCAACTTAGCAGCAGCAGCAGCAGGTCCCATGTAATGTCGGTGACATTAGACTGTCTTAGAGGAATCACAGCTGAAGTACACTGAAGTACATATCTTGGTAAATATTCTTCAAAAGTTTTTTTTTTTTTTTTCCTTAATTCTATTTTTGGCTTTTGTACACTGAGTCTCACATTTGACATTTTTTATTTTCTGTCCCCACCAAAGCAACTTCCATTTAGGAAACAGTGGACTCATGAAGGCCAGGCAACAAGTCAAAAATTTGCTGATCCTCAAAGGGTACATGAAGCTCCTTGGTCAGTGCTTCATGTTGTGCCATTGTTACATACTTTCTTTATCATTCTAAAACTTGAACACTAGGTCAAACTTGGAAATTAAAAAATTATAAAAGAAAGGGTGAAAGAGAAGAAGGAAGGGAGAAGGAAAGTATGCATATTAGCATGTAATCAGAAATCAGACCTTTAATATAAACCCTCAAAATATCATTAAAGTGAAAGTCGCTCAGTCATGCCTGACTCTTTGCAATCAAATGGACTATACAGTCCACGGTATTCTCCAGACCAGAATACTGGAGTGGGTAGCCTTTCCCTTCTCCAGGGGATTGTCCCAACCCAGGGATCGAACCCAGGTCTCCCTCATTGCAGGCGGATTCTTTACCAGCTGAGCCACAAATTTAGGGATAGATAGGGCAAGACAGTAAATTGAGGAAGTTACCTCCTATCTCCTTTTTACTCCTCTCCTGACAACATTCATATCTTTTTGCATAGCCTTTCCCATCTACCCAGGTTCCAGCTCCAGGTGATACCCACGGGTCTTTTAGCCATGTGTTAGATTATCATTTTATTGTTTAAAACATTTTCCTTTAGAATTTCTTTCCATGAAGCCAACAGTTATACAGTCATTAAGTCCAATCTGTATTTTAGCAAGGGCTTCTTGGTGATAAACTCATCACAAATGTACCCAAATTATTTTGAGGTACAAAGCAGGTCAGTGGTGAAAGCAGTTTATGTCAGACTGGCTACCTTGTGATCACCCAAGGACATGGGTTGGACCGTCTTCCAGTTAATAGGTAGGCTATGGAGAACTTAGGGAAATTGAAAGAAAGTTTATTAGTCATACAAGGGATTACTGGGAAGGGCAGGGGAAGCACAGAAATGTCCCAGAGAAATGGCCTTTATTATGGTTAAGGAGTAAGATTAGGGCATTTTCTAGGTTTGGTTTGTGATTTGTGAAGTTGGAATGTTCCAAGAGGGCCACAGCAGGGCACGTGTACCAACTTTATTATCAACCTGTCTGGATGTGGAGCTAACGGGAAAGGGGAAACTGAGGTTTAAAAGAAGTCAGTGGTATGCTTTCTTTGACAGCACATATACTAAAATGCATTCCCTAGTGGCTCAAACAGTAAAGATTCTGCCTACAATGCAGGAGACCCAGGTTCTAACCCTGGGTCAGGAAGATCCCCTGGAGAAGGAAATAGCAACCCATTCCAGTATTCTTGCCTGGAGAATCCCATGGACAGAGGAGCCTGGTTTGTCATAGCCCATGGGGTCACAAAGAGTCAGACACTACTAAGTGACTAACACTTTGATGCTGCTAAGTCACTTCAGTCGTGTCCGACTCTGTGCGACCCCATAGATGGCAGCCCACCAGGCTCTGCCATCCCTGGGATTCTCCAGGCAAGAACACTGGAGTGGGTTGCCATTTCCTTCTCCAATGTATGAAAGTGAAGAGTGAAAGTGAAGTCGCTCAGTCATGTCCGACCCTCAGCGACCCCATGGACTGCAGCCTACCAGGCTCCTCCGTCCACGGGATTCTCCAGGCAAGAGTACTGGAGTGGGGTGTCATTGCCTTCTCCAAACACTTTCATACTTCATACTAAAGTTAGAATATTAGCATGGCCCCAGCATAAGGATGACATGAAGATTCATGAAGTATTCCATTGTTTTGCTTGGGACTAGTAGATGCAAATCACTATATGTGGAATGAATAAACAACTAGCATGGGAAACTATATTCGATCTCTTATAATAAACCATTATAAAAAGAATATATGTATAACTGAATCACTTTGCTGTACAGCAGAAATTAACACATTATAAATCAACAGTACTTCAATTAAAAAAAAAAAGTCAGTAGTCTAATACCCAAAAATAGGGTCAAACTCTATTACATTGGTCTTTACCTGCTTGGTTAGAATGCCTAGGGGCTTCTTACTCCAGAAACCAGACAGCTTCCTCAGAGACTAAATGAAGATGAAGCAAGGGGTGCTAAGAAACCAGACTGACTAAACAAACTTGGAGAACAAATATTAAGGTCCCTGCCTTCCTTTCACGGCTGCATCCTGAGCTAAATGTGGGATCACACATAGAGGAGCAGTGTGGTGATGGACCTGCATGACTCTCAGATACAGCTTTCCTAAATGGCTGGAACCCTCTAGGTGTAAAAGATCTTTTCATTCTTCTAAAACTATGTGCTAGCAGAGTATCACTATTTGTAGGGCAGGAGCAATTATAAAACATTTATGATAGATTTCAAAATCAGGCCTTCATGTGTATTCATTCATTCATTCACATATTTTTTTTTCATTCATTTTTTTTTTTTTCCAGTGAATAAGAACCTATTTAGCAACTCAGGTACTTTCCCATATGCTATGGTACATCGAGAAGCAAGTTAAATCACTTGTTCCCATGGAGTTTGTTTTTGTGGGAGGTGACAGAGTTTTTTTTTTTTTTTAAGAAAAATTTCAGTTCTATTAAGTGCTATAAAGAATACTAGGTTCTATCTTAGCCTGGGGTGCCAAGGAAGGTGGATTTCGGGGGACTGATGGCTAGCCTGAAACCTGAAGCATCAGTCTAGAACGTCTTTAAAGAAGTTAATGCTTGGTGCAGGAGTTCCCATTTTTCAATTTTCGTGTTTAGCCAGCACTATATTTAATTGGCCAGATAGAAATAGGGCAGAAATTGAAAGTGGGCCTCTCTGCCTCTGTAATGAATTAAATAGTTTTCCATAGCATTAGCTGTAAATGACACTGCTGAACTCACAGTTTCTTTCCTGTTTGGGCTTCATTTAAACTTCTGAATGGTATTAAGAGGTTATTAGAGATTAATCTCCAATTAGGTATTCTGATAGCCCAAGAAATTGTCAAAGGGTCCCTCTGGCCATACTTTTTAGCATTAAAGAGATATTGAATTAATAATATTTTGCCATCTCTTCAGACCTTTAAACTCCTGTGACTAATGTCCAATCATTTAGCCCACTTAAACGGAATGTCACACTGTGAGCCTTCCATTCTGAATAGGTCACCATAGGCTAGAGCTCATTAATGTTGAGTGTCCATTTCAGAAGCTGCAGCAGTCACTCAGCCCCTATGTTTTAAGAAAATAAGTAGAAAATTGTTTTCTCCCAAATGGAAGGGTTATGAAGACAGTGCCATATGTCATTATTACTGTGACTAAAAAGTGTCATCGTAGTTCTATAGTGCTGTATAATGCTCCCACATAAGGCCATAAAATCATGTTGGGTTAGTGAGCGAGGCCTGTGGCACACTTCCCAGACCCTCTGGAGTGCTGTGGACTGAACAGGACAGCGTCCAAAGCCCAGCATCAGAAAGCAGGAGCAGCTGTGCAAGGCAATTGTGATTTATGTGGGATTCTCACCCACTGAAACAGGAGGTGAATGAATTGACCAAGTATCTGCAGTGAGAAGTTAAAGGCAAAGGTCAGGAGGGGATAACCCGCAAAGAATCTCCCTCATTGTGTTAATCTGAAAAGTTAAGAGCTCCTTTTCTTTCTCTCTTACACTTATTTTAAAGCTTACTTTTGTAGTAGACTATGAGAAGATACGTTATCACTTAGGGGTGTAGCTTTCAACTAATGTGTGTCTGTTCCTGGTCTCTGTAACTGCATTACATCCATTAGGCTAATGTGTAATCAATAATAATAAGACTTACCAAGGTGTAAATCATAGGGCTTGGCTAATTGTAATTTCTAAACTGGCATTTTCTAAGGAGGAAATATACAGTAGAACTCATTCATTGGTTTGGATTAGGTGACTTGTATAAACATCTGTTAACTTTGACTCTCAGTGTTTCTTCCTCCTTCTGGTAGAAGCTCCTCCATTTGATTTTCCTTTAGGGAACCATGGTCTTCCTTCAACCCCACTTTTCTGCAGTTTTCCTGGGACTGTCAATAGCAGTAACTCACCTTCCTGAGCCAAGAGTGGGTAGACATGTGACCCAAATTACACCAATAAGACTGCCCTTCTGCTGTGTTTAAATTTTAAGAAGAGACATAGGGATAGAAAATGGTTGGGCCTGATAAAACACTGTGAAAAGCTGAAGAGAATTCCTATGGGTTTCTTATTTCTTACATTGCTAAAGCAGTCCTAAATCCTGTTCTTATGAAGAGTTGGTTGTAAAGGATTCCCTTATTTGGGGAGCTATTCTATTTCCTTCCAATATATTCACTTTAAGCAAAATTAATTGTTTCTATTGTGGCTCAAGAACATTAACTAATACTATGACATCAAAACCTTCATCCAATGGATAAGCTAAAGAAATAATTGTTTGGACAAAAACATTAGGAATAGAGTAGATATAGGTGGTTGTATTATGTGGAAATGATGTGTTTGGTGGGGGTGGGACATTGAAAAAAAAGTAGTGGGGGATTTTGGATTTGGAAGGTTTTAAATACTAGACCCTGGAATTTGCTTTTTGGTATAGTACAAAGGAACAGAAAAAGGACAACCCAGTTTCTATACTATTCCCATGACATCCAAGACCTTGTGTCTCATAATATCTATGGATTTCAGTTATCATATCTATGAAGTGATGGAGGTGGGCTGGATGATCTGAAGATCTTGTTTAGTTCTTTGGTGATGTAATAACGTATTATTACTCTGCAAGCCATGGTGAAATGTTGAGCAGAAGAATGACCATATAAAAACCACGTTTTAGGATTAATGTAAAAAAATGACATTTCTGTAGTTAAACTTGAAATAGAATATCTGAATTCTTCATTACTCATTGTAATTTTAAAAACAAGTTTGCAAAATACCTAGACATTTAGAGCAAGACAACTACATGGGATTGCTAGATAAAG
Organism: Bos indicus; assembly: GCF_029378745.1. Classification (NCBI taxonomy): domain Eukaryota; kingdom Metazoa; phylum Chordata; class Mammalia; order Artiodactyla; family Bovidae; genus Bos; species Bos indicus. The sequence continues at coordinate 77,875,683 of NC_091766.1, forward strand.
TCAAAGGCAAGTGAGTAAAAAAAAAGGCTGACCTAGCATGTTAAATGCAAATTTTATTAGAAATAACAAAAAATCATTTAAGAAAAGAAATTCTAATGGACATGAAAAAAATCAACAAACTTTAACAAAATTCCTTAAGCAGATATACATAATTTAAATGAATGATTGCCTAGTAAGCAAAAGTAAACTTATTTTGATTATTTGAAATGATTTTAAATCTACCTCATATCTGACAGTGTTGAAATGTTGAAATGGCATTTAAAAATGATTTAAACATGGAACTGATCTCTCAGTCTGAAAAATACTCTGTTACCAATACATTCTTTAACATATATTTGCCTATGAAATATAACACAGAGAAAATGCACAAAACAAAAATCAAAACAATGAATTATCATAAAGCCAGCATCCATGTGACTACCACTCAAATCAATAAATAGATTAGAATGTGCAATCTAAAAGCCTCTTCCTACATTCTCCCCATCACTACTTCTTCCATGTCTCCAAAGGAAACATCCTGACATTTACTACTATCGCTCCCCTGGTTTTACCATCTAATCCTGGGCTGGCTTTTCCTGTTCTTTTAATTTTGTCCTAATAGAAATATATGACTTCTTTCACTTATTGTAGTTGTGAGATCCATCATTGTTGTGGGAAGCTATATCTCATTCATTTTGCCAATTGTAATCACACTGGTTCAGTTGGTAAAAAATCCTCCTGCAATACAAGACTGCCTGTAATGCAGGAGACATGGGTTTGATTCCTGGGTCAGGAAGATCCCCTGGAGAAGGAAACGGCAATCCACTCCAGTATAAATACTGGGAGGTTCCCTGGACAGAGAAGCCTTTGTCCATGGGATTGTAAGAGTCCGACACAAGTTAGCAACTAAACCAGCACCACAAAATAATCCACATATGAATATGATACAATGTATTTATCTATTATAATATTAATGACTATGGGGATTATTTACATTATTGATTCTAAATCATACCACTCTTAGCTTTTGTATACATATTTCTTCAAGTTCATGTAGTTACATTTATATTGGGTGCTTTTTATAGAATGGAGTTTCTGGCAATGGGATACACGTTAGCAGTTATATGTCCATTTTAACAGATAATATAAAAACATTTTCTAAGAGGTTGTAGCAATTTATACCCCAATCATTGTATAAGAATTTTTATTTATCCACATATTTGACAATGCTTGTGAAAGTATTTTTAATTTTAGCCAATCTTAGGCATATGAAGTATTATTTCACTGTGACTTTAATCTGTATAATCATAAGTAGTAAATTTAAATATTTTTATTTGCTTCTTGCATGTCTTTTTTTGTGAAATGTCCATTCATAACTAATTTCTTGCATCTTTGGCCAGATAACTTTCATTAGTTTTGGAAGGTTTACAGCTATTATCTGTTCACATATGATGGCTGCCTTTTTCTCTTTCTAAATATTCTTTTCTTACTATAATTATACGGCTGTTACCCTCCTTGTACTTTCTTCCGTAAAGCTCTCTGCTTCATTCATTACTCTCATTATTCATCTAGTTCACTAAGTATCTTGTCATTTCTGTTTAACTTGTTGTTAATCTCATCAGTGCATTCTTCATTTTGATTACTGTATTTTTATATCCTGAAATTTTCACCAGTGGTTTTTTTTTTTTTTCAATTTCTGTTATTGTTGTTGCTGTTGCTGCTGTTGTTGTTCAGTCACTAAGTCTTGTCTTACTCTTTGCAACCCCATCAACTGCAGCATGCCAGGCTTCTCTATCTATCACTATCTCCCTAGGTTTGATCAAACTATGTTGATTGAGTCACTAATGCCATCTGACCAACTCATCCTCTGTTGCCCCCTACTCCTCTTGCCTTCAATTTTCCCAGCATCAGGGTCTTTTCCAATGAGTCAGTTCTTTGCATCAGGTGGCCAAAGTATTAGAGCTTCAGCATCAGTTCTTCCAAAGAATATTAAGGGTTGATTTCCTTTAGGATTGACTGGTTTGAACTACTTGCTGTCTAAGGAACTCTCAAGAGTCTTCTCCAGCACCACAGTTCAAAAGCATCAATTCTTTGGCTCTCAGCCTTCTTTATGGTCCAATTCTCACACCCATACATGACTGCTGGAAAAAGCATAGCTTTGACTGTACAGACCTTGGTCGGCAAAGTAATGTCTCTGCTTTTAATACACTATCTAGGTTTGTAATAGCTAGTCTTCCAAAGACCAAGCATCTTTTAATTTCATGGCTGTAGTCACCGTCTGCATTGATTCTGGAGCCCAAGAAAGTGAAACGCAACTCTATTTCCACATATTCTTCATCTATTGGCCATGAAGTGATAGAACTGGATTCCATGATCTTCATTTTTTGAATGTTGTTTTAAGCCAGCTTTTTTTCTTTCACCTTTATCAAGAGGCTCTTTAGTTCCTCTTCATTTCTGCCATTAAAGTGGTATCATTTGCATATCTGAGGTTGTTGCTCTTTCTCCCAGCAATCTTGATTCCAGTGTGTGATTCATCCAGCCCAACAGTTTTCATAATGTCCTCTGCATATAAGTTAAATAAGCAGGGTGACAATATAGAGCCATGATACTCCTTTTCCAAGTTTGAACCATTCTGTTGTTCCATGTTTGGTTCTAACTGTTGCTTCTTGTCCTGCATACAGGTTTCTCAGATAAGGTGATCTGGTATCTCCATCTCTTTAAGAATATTCTACAGTTTGCTGTGATCCACATAATCAAAGGCTTTAGCATAATCAATGGAGCACAAGTAGATTATTTTTGGTAATTCCCTTGCTTTTTCTATGATCCAGCATATGTTGGCAATTTGTTCTCTGGTTTCCAAATCCAGAGATTTAGAAGGTTTCTAAATCCTTTCTAAATTCTAAAGACTTTTCTAAATCCAGGTTGAACATCTAGAAGTTCTTGGTTCATGTACTACCGAAGCCTAGCTTGAAGGATTTTGAGCATAACCTTGCTGGCATGTGCAATGAGTGCAATTGTATGGTATGTGACATACTTTGGCATAGCCTTTCTTTGGGATTGGAAAGAAAACTAATTTTTCCAGTCCTGTGGCCATTGCTGAGTTTTCCAAACTTGCTGGCTTAATGAGTGCAGCGCTTTAACAGCATCATCTTTTAGGATTTGAAATAGTTCAGCTGAAATTCCATCAGCTCCACTAGCTTTGTTCATAGTAATGCTTCCAAAGGCCCACTTGACTCACTCTCCAGGATGTCTGGTTCTAAGTGAGTGATCTGCCAATATTCTGCCACTTGTATTCATCCTATTTAACATAATAAAGTGGCTATTTTTAAATCTATGAGTGGTCACTCTAGTGTCTCGATCATCAGTAGATCTGTATTTTTATTGTTTCTTCTGATTTTGTTCATATTTTTTGTCTCCTATTATGCCTGGTTATTTTTTTTATTGTTGGGCCTTGTTTTCCAGAATTATTTGCAGAAACAATTTAAGGTATCTGATATTATTATCCTTTTCCACTCAGGATATAGATTTTCTAATCTGTAAGAAATAAGTCTTAGTTTCAGCTCATTTGGGGATGAGTTATAAGTCCCTGAAAAGGACCTGCCTGTTACTCTTTTAAACTTAACCCTACAACGCAGCATTTCCATATCTATCCCCAAAGCAAGGGTGATTCTGTAGTTTTCCTCTACCTGCTACCTTAGACACCAATAATGTCCACTTAACCCAATAGGGCTGTAAAAATCATGATCAGTCTATGGCTGTCTGCCATAGAACTGGCATGCATGCATGCTCAGTTGTGTCCAACTCTTTGCAACCCCATGGACTGTAGCCCACTAGGTTCCTCTGTCCATGGGATTTTCCAGGCAAGAATACTATAATGTGTTGTCATTTCCTCCTGCAGGGGATTTTTCTGACCCAGAGACTCAGGAGTCTCCTGTGGCTCTTGCATTGGCAAGTGGGTTCTTTACCACTGAGCCACCTGGGTAGCCCCACAGAACTGGCAAACAATTAAAAAAAAAATGTGGCCTCCAAGTCCAAGTTTACCTCTTTGAGCCTCTATCTTCCCGGCCTCAGCAATTTTAAAATCGGAGAAGGCAATGGCACCCCACTCCAGTACTCTTGCCTGGAAAATCCCATGGACAGAGGAGCCTGGTAGGCTGCAGTCCATGGGGTCGCTAAGAGTCAGACACGACTGAGTGACTTCCCTTTCACTTTTCACTTTCATGCATTGGAGAAGGAAATGGCAACCCACTCCAGTGTTCTTGCCTGGAGAATTCCAGGGACGGGGGAGCCCGGTGGGCTGCCGTCTGTGGGGTCACACAGAGTCAGACACAACTAAAGTGGCTTGGCAATTTTAAAATAGATATGTATATATGTTAAATATTATAAATATGTATGTATATTTTATTCAGAGGACAGCTTTTCTAAATAGTTAATAAACCATTTCTGGAAGTGAAAGTCTCTTGTTGGGTTCATTCCATTGTCTATCATACTACTATATTTTTAATTTCAGAAAAAAATCTTTGATTAACTTATTAAACATTCTACTAAGTATATCTATTTCATTCATTCATCCCATTCCATTTATATTAACATCTAAACATCATAGCTCATAATTTGTAGCTTACTATAATTTAACCTTAATCTTCTTTTCCAACTTTATATAATGTCATTCTCAACCCCTTGCATTATTATTCTAGAGCTAGGGAGCTACATTTTTCCCTAGTGACAAGGGACAGTCTAATGTTCTCTTGCTATTAACTCATGCTGTTTCTCCTGTCAGAGTGTGCTTTCATTGTTTGGTGGTAAAATCCTATTCATCTGTTTAGACAGCTTTTAAGTCGACTCTTTTGTGAATGCACTTCCTAAACCCAGCTCAAACACAGACAGTAAAATACACAGCAGACCTGATCCTTCCCTCCTCAGTTTCTAACATGAATTCCCATGTACCTTACAAGTGAACCACCCTAACCAATTTCCTGAATGCACCCTATTTCCATACCTTCATGCCCTTGCTCAGAACAAACTCTTTGCTTAAGAAGGTCCAACCCATACCTCAAAAAGACCCTATTTTTCTTTTTCTTTATTTCCCACAAGAACTAAGTTAATACATCGTTTGCATAGCACTTTGTCCATACCTCAATTTTCGTAGATCCTAGTCATAGTAGTCATTGTGCTTATTTTCTGAATTATTGGTCAGATGCTTTTCTTCCTTAGTTCATTTCAGTTCAATCACTCAGTCATGTCCGACTCCTTGCAACCCCATGGACTGCAGCACACCAGGCTTCCCTGTCCATCACCAACTCCTGGAGCTTGCTCAAACTCATGTCCATTGAGTCAGTGATGCCATCCAACCATCTCATCCTCTGTTGTCCCCTTCCCCTTCAATCTTTCCCAGCATCAGGGTCTTTTCCAATGAGTCAGTTCTTTGCATCAGGTGGCCAAAGTATTGGAGCTTCACCTTCAACATCAGTCCTTCCCAATGAACACCCAGGACTGATCTCCTTTAGGATGGACTGGTTGGATCTCCTTGCAATCCAAGGGACTTTCAAGAGTCTTCTCCAACACCACAGTTCAAAAGCATCAATTCTTCAGTGCTCAGCTTTCTTTACAGTCCAACTCTCACATCCATTAATGACTACTGGAAAAACCATAGCTTTGATTAGATGTACCTTTGTCAGCAAAGTAATGTTTCTGCTTTTTAATATGCTGTCTAGGTTGGTCATAACTTAATTTCCAAGGAGCAAGCATCTTTTAATTTTATTGCCAAAGTCACCATCTGCAGTGATTTTGGAGCCCAAGAAAATAAGTCTGTCACTGTTCCATTCCTTCCCCATCTATTTGCCATGAAGTGATGGGACCAGATGCCATTATCTTCTTTTTTTGAATGTTGAGTTTTAAGCCAACTTTTTCACTTTCCTCTTTCACCTTCATCAAGAGGCTCTTTAGTTCCTCCTCACTTTCTGCCCCAAGGGTGGTGTCATCCAGATATCTGAGGTTATTGATATTTCTCCCAGCAGTCTTGATTCCAGCTTGTGTTTCCTCCAGTCCAGCATTTCACATGATGTACTCTGCATATAAGTTAAATAAGCAGGGTGACAATATACAGCCTTGACATGCTCCTTTCCCAATTTGGAACCAGTCCGTTGTTTCATGTCCGGTTCTAACTGTTGCATCTTGACCTGCACACAGATTTCTCAGGAGGCAGGTAAGATGGTCTGGTATTCCTATCTCTTTCAGAATTTTCCACAGTTTGTTGTCATCTACACAGTCAAAGGCTCTGGTGTAGTCAAAAAAGCAGAAGTAGATGTTTTTCTGGAATCCTCTTGCTTTTTCTATGCTAACAGATGTTGGCAATTTGATCTTTGTTCCTCTGCCTTTTCCTAATCCAGGTTAAACATCTGGAAATTCATGGTTCACATACTGTTGAAAACTGGCTTAGAGAATTTTGAGCATTACTTTGCTAGCTTGTGAGATGAGTGCAATTTTGCAGTCGTTTGAGCATTCTTTGGCATGGCTTGGAATGAAAACTGACCTTTTCCAGTCCTGTGGCCACTGCTGAGTTTTCCAGATTTGCTGGCATGTTGAGTGCAGCACTTTCACAGCATCCTCTTTTAGTAATTGAAATAGCTCAACTGGAATTCCATCACCTCCACTAGCTTTGTTCATAGTGATGCTTCCTAAGGCCCACTTGACTTCCCATTCCAGGATGTCTGGCTCCAGGTGAGTGATCACACGATCGTGGTTATCTGGGTCATGAAGATCTTTTTAGTACAATTCTTCTGTGTATTCTTGCCCCCTCTTCTTAATATCTTCTGCTTCTGTTAGGTCCGTACCATTGCTGTCCTTTATTGAACACATCTTTGCATGAAATATTCCCTTGGTATGTCTAATTTTCTTGAAGAGATCTCTAGTCTTCCCTGTTCTATTGTTTTCCTTCATCTCTTTACGTTGATCACTGAGGAAGCCTTTCCTATCTCTTTGTGCTGTTCTTCAGAGCTCTGCATTCAAATGGGTGTATCTTTCCTTTCCTCCTTTGCCTTTAGCTTCTCATCTTTTCTCAGCTATTTGTAAGGCCTCCTCGGATAATCTCAGATTATCTTCCTCAGCTTTTCTAACTCAGATTATCTCTTTTTTATCTTTTTGTTTTGCCTCAGATTCAAAATAGTAATTGATGTACTCCTAATATGCAGCACTTAATATCTGGTTGATACAAGGAAAAATGCATATAGTGTGTCTCCACTTCACTAGTTGTGAAATAGTTTTCCACAAATGGATTCAGAAATTCAGTTTATATAATGGGCCCAAAGTTCAGCTCGTCATATTTTTTTAATTTGTCATGATAATAGAGGAAAAATAGCAGGAATTAATAAAAGCCAGGCACAATTCCAAACCTCATTTAACTAGTATTTTTTCTTGCTTCCACCAAAGTGTGACTAACAAATAGAATGATGCTTTATTCTCTCCATTTGGGTTTTACTTGTTAACGTAGAGTGGAGATTTTATTGAGCTGTGAAATTGTTGAAAGCACTCATCTCCAAACATTAGTGGACTTAAGAATCAACTGGGAAAATTGTTAATATTGCAGATTTATGACCCTGAGTGTCTGGTTCAATAGGGCAGTGTTGGAAACTAGGAATAAGCATTTTATTCAGCACCTCATGTAATTCTACTTCAAGAATTCTGCTATCATTGTTAATAATAGTCTGGTTTCTATGCAGTTATTGGTCTAGAAGTAAAGCAAACTATTGGGCATACACATAAAGTCTAAATAATAAAATGCTGAATTCTAGAAAGCTGACTAGAAGCTGTCTTAGCTATATTACATCAGACACAGTGAATGAAATGAAACTCTATTTTTCAATATCTAATAGCAACCAAAGCGGCATAAATACCAGGCAACAGTAGTGGAGGCAGGGAATTTATCAATTGCCTTAGAAACCAATTACATATTGCTTAATAAAAACAACAAGTCAGAGGGAGAGACAAACTTAAATTAAGAACATATGTTATCCTGAAAGATATTTCTCTGGGCTAACATCTACCCTAATCCCCACAAATACTTTACTTCTAATCATCCCCCTGTCTTTTTTATCTGCCTGTCATTCTTGTAAATGGTGATACTTAACTAAGATTTTAATCTGGCAACTGTTGTTTGACAGACCATGAATTTGTTTGCAGAATAGATGGATTAAATGCAGACTAGAGATGTTGATGGACTCATAGGAATTTATTAATGTATTTAAGAAATATTGTCCACCCAAATAAATAAATTACTTTAGTGCTTTGAAAATGTCTGTGGTTCAGTTTGTAATAGTGGTATGTCAGCACTTTTTGACAGATGGCCCCTCAAATTTATGACTTTGATGGACAAATTTGGATAGAACAATAACAACAACAACACATGCACACACACACATTTGCAAGTATGGCCTGACCACCCCTTCTATCTAAAAGGAGAAAATATGTTATATTTTTAAACTTATGAGCATTAGTATCCAATAGCACTTCTGTTCTCTTTTTTTCAGCTCTTTATAGTGCTACTTTCAAACTATACCTGCCATTTGTATTAGGAGCATATGTCAATATTTGGAAAGAGTATCATGTTAAAGTACGAGCCCGGCTCATATGCTGTATATGTGAAGTTGTTAGTGTATTCTGACTTTTTGAATCCACCAAGTAAGTTGGCCAAGATGGAAATATTAATTGGAATATATGGGTGCATTCTGATTTCATGGTATATCCATAGAAATGGCATGATTAGCCAAGAAAGCATATTTAGGATACATATGTTTTAATTATGAAATATGACTCTCTTTGGATGTCGGTTTTTGGCTCAGTTTATTATTTTAGTTACTTGAAACTAATAATTAGCATATATAGATGTTAAGTGTTTTAATCTGGAACATTTATTTTCTATTTTTAGTGGTTTATCATAAATTAAATGCAAAAGGGGATCAAGAAAAGAAAAAGAAAAGGTTTGTGGACATGTTATATTTTATTGATGTAAATACCAAACTCCTAGTTCTTCATGGAAATTATTTTCTTTATTTCCAACATTCAGTGTTTAATCAGTAAGAAGTAGAGGGACAGTTTTAATTGTAATATTCTTTCCCCCCAAATCCAGGTAAATACACATCAAAAAGTGAAAGCTAGAGCATGTTTTTTATTTATTTTGTTAGGGCTTATTTGGGAACTAAATTTATTTTTACTAACAACAGTGAAAAATAAAGTGCCGGGGGGCACAAGAGAGAAAGATTGAATGTAGAATTGAAAATCTAACAGAAATACTTGAGAATTTCAGACAAGCCTCAAAATCTGTGGGAACTTCCAAGAATGATTTGGTTTACATATAACTATAATAGGCTTACTTTTCAGGGGCAGATATAAGTATATTTCAAATCAGAGGTCATATTAAAAGTAAAATTTGCACTGGTATTTATTTAGTTATCAGAGCTGTATTAGGATGAAAAGAATGACATTTATTGTTCCCCGCTATGTACCCTGAAAACCTGTCTTTATAATCATGACAGGTGACACAATCACACTTTATACAGGACAGGCTGCAATGTATACAGCCCCTAACTTGAGATATGATGTTCTTTATTTTTTTTTTAAATGAGGAATATTCTGAAGGATAAGACTTATTTTTGTATTGTGTCTGTCAACTCATTCCTGAACACAAGTGTTCTTTCTTCTCCTTTATGTTTCTGTCCTACTATATTAAAAGATTGATGTAGGTAATAAACCTGACCTACTTCCTGGGTTTAAAACTGCATCTGTTGGTGACTTACTAAAGAATTTGATCTCTGATGAGCTAATCAAGGCTCAGACTGTCACTCCAGTAGGGTGTACTTGGAATTGTAAAATTGTTTCACCCTATTATGTGTAAATTGGAATAAAAAGATACTAGCCCACTGTCAGCACAAATGCTTCTAGAGTTTTTCCTGAAGAAACTGATCTCTTCCTAAGAGCCAACATCAAAGTGAAGAACAGGACACCGAGAGTACCATTATCCACCTACTCTTTCTTACAGAATACATGCATAGACCATATTTAAGCCCCAATGGTAAGAAACATGGGAAAGCATGTATGATTTTTAAAAAACAGGTACATCTAGTTTATAGTCAGCAGCTTTAAGGAAGAAAAACAATGCTTTAATTGGCTATTTTGGATTTATGACACCTATCACTTCTTAAACAGAATGAAGGTCCCATTGAAGTGTATTTTTTATTTTTTTATCACTTATTAAATAAAATATCAGTGGACTAACTGGGATGCTGGCTAGGCTGGATCCTGAACCATGATCAAAATTAATCATGCAGTCTGGAATGTAGTGACAAGTGTTCTAATGCCACATTGAAAACGGCAGCATCTGCTTAATAGCATGAGCCCATTCAACGTTGATGGATAATAGCACTGAGAGAGAAAATGGTTTTTGGGTTGTTTTTTTTTTTTGCCCTGAAAGCGAAATAAGTATCTATGTAATTAAGTCCAGGGAGAAAAAAATCATGAGCTTTAAAACTGGAGTAGTTTGGAAACTGTTAGCTTATATTATTAAAATTAAACTGTTAAACTGATTTTTTCTGTCTGAGAGAAGAAAGTAAAATTGTTAACTGTGGTTTTACAGGTTATAAATACTGCCTACATTTGATTCAGACTTCCTAAGTACCCATAGAGATATTTAAACAGCAAGCTACTATTTATGTTAGGCAAGATTCAGCTACTTATTCAAAATATGTCTCAAACTATTAACAAGGAGATAATTAACTTTCTGTTCTATCCTCTAATCTTGAATACATGTGTAGGTTACCTACTGGACAATGAATTGGATGCTTATTCTACAGAAAAAATTAAACTTCAGAAAGAAAAATGATTATCTTTTTTTTTTTTCTGTAAGCAGAAACAGTTCAAAATTGGGAATGTGTATCTTCACTATATAGTCTGTTCTGCTGAAACAACATACTCATTTCTAAAAATCATTTTGCTATGGAAAATCATAGAATAAAAACCAGAGGGTTCATGGGGGAAATGAGATTAGGCACAACACTGAAAAACTTCAATATTGGCTTATTTTATTATTATTATGCATTATTGATATTAAAAATACAGGAAACTAATATGAAATGGGTCACAAAGTTTGACAGATGTTAAATGATTTTAAAAAATGCATGTTTGCATGAAAAGATGGTACTTATCTCAGAAAGCTGCAGACATTTGTTCATGGAAATAGATATCAAAAGAGTTGCGGTTTAATATTCTGACATTCAAAGGAAAGCTGAAACACCACATTAGGACAGGTGTGGCTCATCTGAGTCAGTGAACTGAGGTGCCTGGTAGCTGTTTGAAGAGTATGTGTTTTGTGTATTCCTATGAAGCTAGGGTCAGCTAAGTGCAGATTCTGTATTCACGTTTTTCACCCACATGGAATAGCACAGGAGTAAACATGATTCACATTAATCTCATTGTTCCTTAATTGCATTTGACCAAATTTGCATTTCCAGACATGCTTATAGCAAAACTTATTCAACTGGATTCTGAGAAGATTTTAGATATAAACTATATGCACATTATGTCATAAAATTGTCATTAACCTGTCACATCAAAATTAGAATGTGGACAGAATATACTTCTGTCGAACATGCTTTTCCTTAAGCTGAAAAATGTTACTAGGCAAAGGTTTCTAAGAATTTTGCCTTTTTTCCTTCTCAAGTCCACTTATAGGCTATCCTATTTGAAGGAAACAATAGTTCAGTTCATTGGCTCAGCCATGTCCGACTCTTTGCAACCTCATAAACCGCAGCATGCCAGGCCTCCCTGTCCATCACCAGCTCCCGGAGTGCACCCAAACCCATGTCCATCGACTTGATGATGTCATCCAACCATCTCATCCTCTGTTGTCCCCTTCTCCTCCTGCCCTCAATCTTTCCCAGCATCAGGGTCTTTTCAAATGAGTCAACTCTTCACATGAGATGGCCAAAGTATTGGAGTTTCAGCTTCAAAATCAATCCTAACAATGAACACCCAGGACTGATCTCCTTTAGGATGGACTGGTTGGATCTCCTTGCAGTCCAAAGGACTCTCAAGAGTCTTCTCCAACACCACAGTTCAAAAGCATCAACTCTTTGACACTCAGCTTTCTTTATAGTCCAACTCTCACATCCATACATGACCACTGGAAAAACCATAGCCTTGATTAGACGGACCTTTGTTGACAAAGTAATGTCTCTGCTTTTTAATATGCTGTCTAGGTTGGTCATAACTTTCCTTCCCAGGAGTAAGTGTCTTTTAATTTCATGGCTACAGTCACCATCTGCAGTGATTTTGGAGCCCAGAAAAAGAAAGTCTGACATTGTTTCCACTGTTTCCCCGTCTATTTGCCATGAAGTGATGGGACCAGATGCCATGATCTTCGTTTTCTGAATGTTGAGCTTTAAGCCAACTTTTTCACTCTCCTCTTTCACTTTCATCAAGAGGCTCTTTAGTTCTTCTTCACTTTCTGTCATAAGTGTGGTGTCATCTGAATATCTGAGTTAATTGTTATTTCTCCCGGCAATCTTGATTCCAGCTTGTGCTTCTTCCAGCCCAGCATTTCTCATGATGTACTCTGCATATAAGTTAAATAAGCAGGGTGACAATATACAGCCTTGACATACTCCTTTTCCTATTTGGAACCAGTCTGTTGTTCTATATCCAGTTCTAACTGTTGCTTCCTGACCTGCATACAGGTGTCTCAAGAGGCAGGCTAGGTGGTCTGGTATTCCCATCTCTTTCAGAATTTTCCACAGTTAATTGTGATCCACACAGTCAAAGGCTTTGGGATAGTCAATAAAGCAGAAATAGATGTTTTTCTGGAACTCTCTTGCTTTTTCGATGATCCTGTGGATGTTGGCAATTTGATCTCTGGTTCCTCTGCCTTTCCTAAAACCAGCTTGAACATCTGGAAGTTCACGGTTCACGTATTGCTTAAGCCTGGCTTGGAGAATTTTGAGCATTACTTTACTAGCATGTGAGATGAGTGCAATTGTGCAGTTGTTTGAGTATTCTTTGGTATTACCTTTCTTTGGGATTGGAGTGAAAACTGACCTTTTCCAGTCCTGTGGCCACTGCTGAGTTTTCCAGATTTGCTGGCAATAGCTCAACTGGAGTTCCATCACCTCCACTAGCTTTGTTCATAGTGATGCTTTCTAAGGCCCACTTGACTTCACATTCCAGGATGTCTGGTTGTAGGTGCATGATCACACCATCGTGATTATCTGGATCATGAAGATCTTTTTTGTACAGTTCTTCTGTGTATTCTTGCTGCCTCTTCTTAATATCTTCTGCTTCTGTTAGGTCCATACCGTTTCTGTCCTTTATTGAGCTCATCTTTGCATGAAATGTTCCCTTGATATTTCTAATTTCTTGAAGAGATCTCTAGTCTTTCCCATTTTATTGTTTTCCTCTATTTCTTTGCATTGGTCACTGAAGAAGGCTTTCTTATCTCTCCTTGCTATTCTTTGGAAATCTGTGTTCAAATGGGTATATCTTTCCTTTTCTCCTTTCTTTTTGCTTCCCTTCTTTTCACAGCTATTTGTAAGGCCTCCTCAGAGAGCCATTTTGCTTTTTGCATTTCTTTTTCTCAGGGATGGTCTTGATTCCTGTCTCCTGTACAATGTCACGAACCTCTGTCCATAGTTCATCAGGCATTCTGTCTGTCAGATCTAGTCCCTTAAACCTATTTCTCACTTCTACTGTTTAGTCATAAAAGATTTGCTTTAGGTCATACCTGAATGGTGTAGTGGTTTTCTCCACTGTCTTCAATTTCAGTCTGAATTTGGCAATAAGGAGTTCATGATCTGAGCCACAGTCAAAATTACTCTCTAAGGAATCACTTTCAAAATTGAATCTGTTAAGAATTATCAAATACTATTTATGAGAAGAGGTCATTTTAATTGAATTTATACTGTATTCCAGGATCTTGCATTAAACTCTACATTATCCTTTTCACTTGTCACCACTTTAAGCCCCTGTGATTGTTATATTGCTGCTGCTGCTGCCAAGTCGCTTCAGATTGTTATGTTAATAGACCCATTTTACAGAAGTGGACACTATAGTTTAAAGTGAATACTGTCTCCAAGTTCCTATAACCAGAAAGAGAAGGCTAATTATGTTAATATTCTGATTTAGGCTCTTTGGCACCACTCACTAAGAGATAATTTCCTGTTTTAGTTCGATTTTTGTATTTTTAATTGAAATATAGTTTATTTATAATGTACTGTTAGTTTTAGGTGTTCAGCAAAGTGATTCAGTTACACGTTATATATACATTTGTTTTCAGATTCTTTTCCTTAGAAGTTATAACAAAATGCTGACTCTAGTTCCCAATGCTATACAGTAGGTCCTTATTGATTATCTATTTTATATACAGTAGTGTGTGTATGTTAATCCCAACCTCCTAATTATACCTCATCTACCCCCTTTTCCCCTTTGATAACCATAAGTTTGTTTTCTATGTCTGGGGTTCTATGTCTGTTTTGTAAATGAGTTCATTTGTATTTTTTTTTTTTTTTTTTAGATTCCGTATATGTAAGTGATTTGAGAGGGAAAGACCTTGAAGTCCCCCCTCCCTTGACTCATAGCTCTATACTGTAGAACAACCTGCTTATTAACAGATGCATTGCCCTGTATGCTTCTTTTCATGTGGTTCTTGTGTCTCTTACCAGAGACGTTAAAAACCACATATAGAGACACTTAATCTTTATTCGTCCTTTAATTCAGAGAAAAAGCTGCTCCTTGGATCAAGAATCTGATAAGTCTGGAGGTGGAGTGTGAAGAAAGGAACTGTAAAATATAGACACTGTTCCAGATTGGTAGCATCATGGGCAAATAGGGCATCATTGCATTTTGCTTATCCTTTAAGGAGCTGATAAAAACTATAAACTCTCTTTCCTACGTGCGATGGACTCCTAGATTAAAGCCACTTAAAATAATGTATCACCCATTCCCATCTTTCATTAAATAGCATCAGCCTCCAGTGTTGCCTGCTGAAGCCCTCAGGGGCAGTGGGCAGGAGGAAAGGAAATGTACATTTGGTCAGAGGAGAGGTTGGCTCCTTGCCCAGGAACTTTACCTGGCTACCACTTAGGTTGCTAACTCCAGCCATCAGGCTTTACTTTGCCCTTGAAAAGGCTTCTTTCTACTGTTATTCTAACCCTTGCTCTATCCTGTCAGGTACCACTTAAAGCACAGCAGGTGGTCTGAGCATGGTTGTGAGAAAGGAAGATTTATATAGGGTTGCAAGATTTTTGTGAGATAAGTAAAAGATGTACATATCTGAATTTCATCGCAACACAGCAAATAATTTTATTGTGTAATTATATCCCAAATATTTCATGGGAGATTTCATATCTCATAAATATACTAAAAAACTTCATTTTTAAAAATCTGAGATTTAAATTTAACTGGAGTTCCTGTACTGTATAAGGCAGGCTTACTTGGTGGCTCAGATGATAAAGAATCTGCCTGTAATATAGGAGACACAGATTCCATCGCTGGGTCAGGAAGATCCCCTGGAGAAGAGAATGGCTACCCACTCCAGTCTTCTTGCCTAGAAAATCCCATGGACAGAGGAGCTTGCCAGGTTACAGTCTATGGGGTCACAAAGAATCAGACTTGACCAAGCGACTCATCCTTTCACCTTTTTTCACTTTCATTGTATAAGACACCCCTAAATTTATAAACAATGTAATCCTAGAGGCAGGTGACCTCAGCTGGGCCCACTCACAGCTTTGCTTAAATGATTTCCTTTTTGGTAAACCACTGACAACCCTTTAAATTAATTGAAAATAAAATTAATAAAATATTTTTCTTGTGCTTTAGTCTCGAGAGTTGTATTGTCCTTTGAGAGGGGCTGTCAGCATCTTGAATTATCACCTCGCTTCCATAAGAGTAAATAAAAGCAGAGTTTTAAGTGCTTTTATTTCCTCTTCTCAGAGCAAAGATAGATTTAAAGATTCTTTATATGTACATTTATGAATGCTTATTTATATGTGAAATATAAAATTCCATCTCATTTGATTCTTTTATGTTTCTGTCTTGTGAACAGCACATGGATGCTGGTACTTTCCTGAATAAATAAGGAATAAAGCCTCCGTATACGGCAGCCAGGACAAGTGAAATTTTCAAATCAGCTCATGTTTAGTTAAGCCTGTTGCACTTCAATGTCTCTTTTTGAGACTTTTCAAACTTGGCCTTCCAAAAATATGCATTGAATAAAATGAACTTCAGGAAACCAATTCCTCCTCTATGGCATTTATTCATGTGATAAAGCCCACAAAGCTATCTTTAATTATTACTGTATAGGATATCCCGTTATCTTTAATTATCACCACCGAATGGTTGCAAAATCAAATACTGCTGGCAATCAAGAGTCATTATACAATAGCATGATTGCATCTGTTCATATTAACAGATAAGCACAGAAAATCAAAACAGTGTCTGATTTAACCACTAAAACTGTCGGAACAAAATATTGTATCTAGCACTCTTAATATCTTGTGGTGACTTTGATCTGATTAAAGTCCAAAGAAACATACCCACAGATGCAAATGTTCTGGTGTTTCTGAAATTAATATTGCTGAATTTCACTGGACTGAATTGCTGGAATCCTAGTGAAGCAGAAGTGATTATAGGCATAGCACAAACTTATGATAGGAGGGTATCTAAATCTCTGAGGCCGCAGGTGCAGGATTATAGCAAAACCCCGCTGAAACATTCAGTGTTCTGTCTAAATACCCCAGTACAAAATTAATTAGGCAGTTGATCACATAATAAAGCTATGATGGATGATCTAATGGAAACTAGCATTTCAGAGTCAATAACAAACTTGGTTCTCTTATTAGATGCAGCTGATTTTCGGTTCTGCCATTTACAAGACTGTGTGCATAACAGCAGATGAGAAAAGAGGGGGGTTCTATTTTGAAAATGAGAACTCAGTTACAGTATTTATCTCTGTTGGAAACTATAATATGTAAGCAATGTAGAATTTGTAGATAGACGTATCTGCGAGTAATTCTCTAAGATACTTGGCTGAAAAGCACATCAAAGAACAGGGAAATAATGAGATAGGCTCCAGCTGTTGGAGTCCTACAGCTTTTGATTTGTGCTCTACGAGGAACTTCAGGTTTTGATCCTGTGTTGATTATTTCTATGATACTGAAGTTGATTTGTGCATT
Source organism: Bos indicus (assembly GCF_029378745.1). Classification (NCBI taxonomy): domain Eukaryota; kingdom Metazoa; phylum Chordata; class Mammalia; order Artiodactyla; family Bovidae; genus Bos; species Bos indicus. Next base: position 77,892,875 of record NC_091766.1, read on the forward strand.
ATTTAAAAACCGACAGTAGGCAGCAAACAAGGAAGAGTTTGCAAACTACATCTTAAAGGATATTTTGTTTCTGTCTTGTCATTTCTTGCATTCTACTTAGGGGCTCTGGTGATATGCACGGCTACCTATAGGGGAACACATATTAAAAATGGAGAAGGTCCAGAACACAGCTAATTAAAGATCTTAAAATCAGGAAGAGATTGCAAATAAAATGACCATGGCATTCTGGGACTAGGGGATATAAGAATGAGGTACATTCCATGTTGATTTTCAGTTTTATAGAACTGTGCAAAGGATTATAAGCGGGTGAGGACAGCTGCCTGCTTTGAAAGGAGGAAGATTTACTCAACACAGAAACCTGTGGTTAAAAATGACTAAGAGCACAGTCTGCATTGGGCACTCCTCTCCCCGACCCAGGGTTTCAGAATGTCCTTATTTCCAAGGTAGCCCATTTTCCAAAAAGTTTATCATACTTTCTTTAAAGCCTATCTCATTTTCTAATTGTAAAACAACAGACATTTTGGAAAATCCAGAGGACTCCGCCCAAAACTGTTTTTGTGTTGTGGTGATAATGATGTCACAAAAGGAAGACAGAGCCCATGATTTCTGGTCCTGTTTAGGCTTCAATGATATGTTATTATCCCTCAACCTCCAATAAACCAAAATATGCACAGAGAACAATTTTTTTTTCTGCCTCTATTTCTTTTAGTCGAATGCAGGGTTATACACGGTGAGCTATTATTTTGGTAAAAAAAGAAATCCATCTGGCAAGTGACTTCTTAATCTTGTTTGTGAGCTCTTTCAGCCTTTCTTTGCTGCTTCCTTCCTTTCTTCCTTCCCTCCATTCTGGTCTTGTCACCTTCCATGGGCACAGATACATAAACACAAACACATCAAAACAACAAACATTTGGAATAGCTGTTTTGTGGACTAGTGAGAAAGGTTATTTGAGTTATTTTTAGATAAGCCCTCACATTGGTCAATTTATTGACTCAGAGATATCAATAATCAATACACAATTCTCTGAGTCTTTTGTTGGCAACTGTTTGATATAACACTGACTCAACCTTATCCTTGTCAATAATAACTTCCTCTCTCCTCATTTGGTCCCTTTTGCTTAGGCTGTCAATGTATATAGTACATGGATACTTTCTTAATTAAATATAAGAATTATGACAAAGTTTTCCATGTTCATGGGCACAAGTCATGAAAATTTTCAGTCACAGCTATTCTTGGTCTTATGTAAAATACCAAAAATTATAAGATGGGTTTTCTCTATTCAAAAGGTCCCAACAAGACCCTAAGGCAATAAAACAATGCAGTTTTCAAACAAAATGCAAACTAAATTAGACATATTCTGAAACGATTTAATGAAAAAATTAAAGTAGCATGTCTAATGGAAAATTATTTATTCCAAGAAGGTAGATATAACTGAAGATTAGTATAGTTTCAAAAGATCTTTAATAATGGGACAGATGAGTGAAGATTAAAACTTACATTAACCTGAGAGAGACAAATACATTGGAAAAATTTCCCAAAAGGCAGTAGAGAAATTCTTCTTGAATTATTGAGTCTGTACTAATTAATAGCTCTAAAATACATTTGGAGTACTTTTAAAAATAATTTAAGTAATTACGTTGTAGATAGGTATCTTTTAGAAGAAAATTTTTAAAATGCACAGGAGAGAAGAAGAGAGAAATAACAATCTCAAAAGTAAAAGAGAAGCATCTTTATGTATTTCCCTAGGAATTTTGCATAATTTGTAAACATGGAGAAATTATTAGTCAGGTTGGCTAGATTATGTTGCGTCAATAAATCTCCAAATTTCAGAGGCTTAATAGGACAAAGCTTTTTGTTTTTGTTTTTCCTACTTTCCATTGTATGTTTAATGCAGGTTGGCAGGCTTCTGCTTCCTATAATCACTCTCAAGTCCCAGCTTGTTGGGGGCTTTAGGATACTATAGCTAAATTATTTGAAACACATGGCCTTCAAGCTTACTGTGGTCGGGTGAGAGAAGACAGAAGGCTTATGAAGGATGCTTATAAGATCCAGACATGTAAGTGGCTTATTATTACTTCTACCACATGGTCCCAAATTGGCTGCAAAATAGATTGACAAATATAGACTTCCTAAATGCCCAGGAAAAGTAAAATGAAAAAAATGATTTGGAACAATATAGGCTTAGTTCCATCTCCTCTCACACTCTGTTTTGGACAAAATTTGAATCATTCTGTTTTACAGTTTAGCTTTATTTGAATTAATGAATTATGAATATATATCACCAATGTATGCAGAATATTTTATCATATAAATATTGCACCCTTTATACTATGTATTCCTTACTATTGTAAATTGAAATTCCAGGTATATTTCTTGTATTATTTAAACATTTATTTTTAATTGGAGGATAATCTCTTTACAATATTGTATTGGTTTCTGGCATACAACAACACGAATCAGGACAGCGTCATACGTCCCCTTCCTCTTGAACCTCCCTCCCACCCTTCACCCCATCCCACCCATCTAGGTTATCACTGAGCCCCATGTTGAGCTCCCTGCGTCATACAGATTATATATTAAGCATAGCTGTAAGGTCTTGGCTTAGGAATGTGGCTTTCCTGTCAGAAAGGTCTCTATTTGAATCCTTTGATCCTTTTCCTTATCCACTGAATGACTGAAAGACATTTCTTAACGTGTGCCTAGATTTAGTGATCTTTATATGGAGAGAACAGTGCCTGTCTCATTCACTACCTTGAGCAGTAAATAAGATAATAGAAGTACTTAGTTCATGGCTTGCTTTTAAGAGTGTAAGCCCAGAATAAACGGCAGTACTAGAGACGGTGTTACTGCTGGTGGCTTGTTGTGTTCTTTTGCTTTTCTTTCCTTAATCTGAAAGTACCTATTATTACAAGAGTTTTTTGCATGAACACAAGCAAGTGAGTTGAGGCTAAGAAATATCCTCTAACAGAAGCAGTCTAAAGCTTACATAAAATTTGCCACAACTGAATCCTAAACTTGAATGATCATCTATATTGCCAATGCCACTCAAGTGTTGTTTTGAATGAATTCATATTTAGAAGGAAACTGAGGGATTTCTAAAGTATAGAAAAGTACCATGATTGTATATTGTGTTCACACTGTTCTGTTCTCCCATTGCTAGCCACTGTCCTCTGAGAGAAGAAAGTGAACTACCATCTGGTGCTTTAAGATAAAGAGATAAACAAGCTTGAAATGCAAAGATGTATCTGTAAGGATGTTCACTAAGCAGTGTGTAAAATACCATACACATGAATGCAATCTAATTGATTATCCTTGGTGGTAAATGACTTCAATTAAGAAACAAGACACTGAATAGAATATGGTGCAGGCCTGTAAAAGGAAAAAGGGTGGTTTGTACCACATCCATTGATACAGGAAGATGTCCACAATACAGTGTATCATTTTCTGTGCGTCTCCTGTATTTGGTTTCTCTACTCTTTCGCTGCCATCTTGGTTTGCATGCTGCTGCTGCTGCTAAGTCGCTTCAGTCATGTCCGACCCTGTGCGACCCCAGAGACGGCAGCCCACCAGGCTCCCCCTTCCCTGGGATTCTCCAGGCAAGAACACTGGAGTGGGTTGCCATTTCCTTCTCCAATGCATGAAAGTGAAAAGTGAAAGTGAAGTCGCTCAGTCGTGTCCGACTCCTAGACACCCCATGGACTGCAGCCTACCAGGCTCTTCCATCCATGGGATTTTCCAGGCAAGAGTACTGGAGTGGGGTGCCATTGCCTTCTCCATTGGTTTGCATAAATGAATATATTCTAGTGTAGTACCTACATACCTCACAACACTTGGTATTGTCAGTCTTTGTTTGAGCCCTTCTAACAGGTATGTAAGGATTTTGAAGTTTTAAGTTGCATTCCCCTAATGAAAATGATGTTAAATATATTCATATTCCTATTTTCCATTTATATATAGAGAGATAGATGCATATATACTTAGTAAAGTATATGTTCAAAACATTTTGTCTATTTTCGTGTTGGGCCATTTGTTGTGGATTTTTTCTTTTTTTTTTTTTTTTGATTGTTGAGTTTTGAAAATAATACAACAGCAGGATATAAATCATTTATCAAAAATACAATCTGTAAATATTTTCTTCTAGGATGAAATTTTTCTTTAAATACTCTTAATGTCTTTTGAGAAAGAAAAGCTTTTTATCTGTGAAGTATAGTTTTTTTTTTTTTTAATGTATCATTACATGAAATATGCTTTAGACATCATATCTAGGAGATATTTGCCTAAGGCAAGGCCAGAAAATTTTCTTATTTTTCTAAAATTCTATAGTTCTAAATTGTACATTAATGCATATTGTGCATATATATGTATAGACACATACACAGATATACAGTCAAACACAGATTGAAGTTCCTTTCTTTGCAGGTGTAGTGTTCAAAGATAAACTACCATTTGTTGGAGACTACTAATATTCATCATTACCTTTGTCAAAAAACAGTTGTCCATGTGTGTGTAGATCAGTTTCTGAAGACTCTACTCTGTTCTATTTATCTGTTTGTCTATTTTTATACTAATAGCACTGGGTCTCATATCTGTAGCTTTATAAGAAGTCTTAAAATCAGGGAATGTTAGCTCTGTAATTGTTCTTTTAAACATCTTTTTGGTTATACTAGTCCCTTTGCCTTTCCCAGTGGAATTTTAAAGTAAGTTTGTGAGTTTCAACAAAAGCTTGATGACATTTTGCTTGAGATTTTGTTGAAATTATAGGTCTACCAGGGGATAATTGTCATCTTAATATCAACCTTCCAAATACAATGTATCACTCTAATTATTTTGTTATTTCATTGCATATAACAATGGGATTCCCTTGTGTCTCAGATAGTAAAGAATCCATCTGTATTGAGGTAGACCTGGGTTTGATCCCAGGGTTTGGCAGATTCCCTGGAGAAGGGAAAGTCTACCCAGTCCAGTATTCTGGTTTCGAGAATTCCATGGACTGTATAGCCCATGGGGTCACAAATAGTCAGACACGACTGAGAGACTTTCATTTTCACTTTCTTTTTTTTTTTTTTTTTTTAATTTAACAGATTTTATTAAAATATATAATATAGTCATATAAAGTCATATTACTTTACTAAGTTTTATTGTGATTGTGTGTTTTGTAATTATTATTAGTTCTTAGTGCTTTGGGTGCAAGTTGATTCTAAAAGTTGGAAACCAATAACCAATACTCATAATTTCTTGCTGAGAAACCAATACTGTGACTGCATGCATATACAAGAAAATGAAAGCCTATGTCCATAAAACTTGGCTCCTAAAAGGAGAACTTCTGAACCCTTGGTTGTTTTTAGTTGTCTTCAATTTTTCTGAATTGGGCTAATGGCCATACTTTCTTGATTTCCATTTTGCTTTTTTTTCTTTTTATTCCTCTTCTTTTTGCTGGAGAAAATTCCTCAGGAAATTATTTTGTATTGATCTCATGGATAGTCAAATTTCTGAGTTCTTGCCTGTCTTAAAATTTCTTCAGTGTTCCTTTTTTTCTTTTTAATTTAATTTTATTTTATTTTTAAACTTTAAAATATTGTATTAGTTTTGCCAAATATCTAAATGAATCCGCCACAGGTATACATGTGTTCCCCATCCTGAACCCTCCTCCCTTCTCCCTCCCCATACCCTCCCTCTGGGTCGTCCCAGTGCACTAGCCCCAAGCATCCAGTATCGTGCATCGAACCTGGACTGGCGACTCGTTTCATACATGATATTATACATGTTTCAAAGCCATTCTCCCAAATCTTCCCACCCTCTCCCTCTCCCACAGAGTCCATAAGACTGTTCTATACATCAGTGTCTCTTTTGCTGTCTCGTACACAGGGTTATTGTTACCATCTTTCTAAATTCCATATATATGCGTTAGTATACTGTATTGGTGTTTTTCTTTCTGGCTTACTTCGCTCTGTATAATAGGTCATTTTCACTTTCTTTCACTTATGACAATATAGTTTTTAGTTTTATGTGTATCTTTTATATCTTTTGTCATATTTATCTCTATTTTATATTTTGATTCAATGTGAATGACATTTTTAACTTCAATTTTTGATTTCTATCTCTGGTACAAGACAACACAATTAATTTTTTTAATACTGTTCAGTTCAGTTCAGTTGCTCAGTCATTTCTGCCTGTTTGCAACTCCATGGACTGCAGCACACCAGACTTCCCTGTCCATCACCAACTCCTGGAGCTTGCTCAGACTCATGTCCATCGAGTTGGTGATGCCATCCAACCATCTCATCCTCTGTCATCCGCTTCTCATTCTGCCTTCAAATTTTCCCAGCATCAGGGTCTTTTCCAATGAGTCAGTTCTTTACATCAGGTGGCCAGAATATTGGAGTTTCAGCTTCAGCATCAGTCCTTCCAATGAATATTCAGGATTGATTTTCTTTAGGATGAACTGGTTGGATCTCCTTGCAGACCAAGGGACTCTCAAGAGTCTACTCCAACACCACAGTTCACACACATCAATTGTTTGGCACTCAGCTCTCTTAATAATCCAACTCTCATATCCATACCTGAGTACTGGAAAAACCATAGCTTTGACTAGATGGACACTTTTTGGCAAAGTAATGTCTCTGCTTTTTAATATGCTGTCTAGGTTGGTAGCTCAGACGGTAAAGCATCTGCCTACAATGCGGGAGACCTGGTGTTTCATCCCCGGGTCAGGAAGATCCCCTGGAGAAGGAAATGGCAACCCCCTCCAGTATTCTTGCCTGGAAAATCCCATGGACTGAGGAGCCTGGTAGGTTACAGTCCATGGGGTGGCAAAGAGTTGGACACGACTGAGCGACTTCACTGTGTTGGTCATAACTTTTCTTCCAAGGAGGGAGGGTCTTTTAATTTCATCGCTACAGTCACCATCTGCAGTGATTTTGAAGCCCCCAAAAATAAAGTCTGTCATTGTTTCCATTGTTTCCCCATCTATTTGCCATAAAGTGATGGGACTGGATGTCATGATCTTAGTTTTCTGAATGTTTTAATGCTGTAGTGATCTTATATTCTGCAAACTTGCCAAATTCACCTATAAATCCTTTAACTGTTTTGTTTAATCTGTCATATTTTCAACACAAACAGTAATATCCTTTAAATTTTTTTTAAATGTCCCATTTTTTGTGCTTTATAACAGTAGCTAGACCCTCTAGTGAAGTGTTTAATTGAAGTAACAGTGGACATCCCTAACTTCTTCCTGATCTTAGGTTGGAAACATTCAGTCTTTCATCATTACTATTGTGCTACCTACTAATTTGTTATAGATATACTTTATCAGGTTAAGGAAATTCCTAACTATTCCTAGTTTACTAACAGTTATTATCAAGTATTAATGTTGGGTTTTTCCAACTGTTTTTTCTCTACCTATTGAAATATTCAATATTGGTCCTTCAAAAAAGGTCCTTGGTCCTTTTTGACTATAAATTGTTTTTAAAATAAATTTTAAGATTTGTTTGTTTATAAAATTCTATTTAGAATTTTTTCACCTGTAATTACTAGTGATATTGATCTGTAGTTTTCTTTTAATGTCTTTGTGAAGATTTGGCATCATAATAATAATGACTTCATAAGTTATAGAGTATATAGTCCTTTCTTTAGAAAGGAGTTTTGTGTAGCATTTGTTTTCTTTCCTAAGTGTCCTGTAGAACTAACCAGTGAAGTCTCCTAAGTCTGGGACAACAAATTCAGTTTCTTTAAAGGATATATATAGGTTATTTAGGTTATTCTTAGGTAAGCTTTGATACTTTATGTTTTTCAGAATATTTGTTCTACTAAGTTGTCAAATTAATTGGCCTATTTCCTTATTATCTTTTATGTTTTTCTAGAAGTTCTAGTGATGACATTCATGATATTGGAAATTGTTCATTCATGATATTGATAATTTGAATCTTCTATTTTTATTTAGATCAGTCTAGCTAGAGGTTTATTAAGTTTATTAATCATATAAAGGGCTTCCCTCATAGCTCAGTTGGTAAAGAATCTGCCTGCAATGTGGGAGACCTGGGTTCGATCCCTGAGCTGGGAAGATTCCCTGGAGAAAGGAAAGGCTACCCACTCTAGTATTCTGGCCTGGAGAATTTCGTGGACTGTATAGTCCATGGGGTCGCAAATAGTTGGATGCAACTGAGTGAATTCCACTTTCAATCATATAAAAGAACCAGTTTTTGATTTTATTAATTTTCTCAATTTTTTTCTATTCCATTGATTTCCAAATTGATCTTTATTATTTTGTTCTGCTTACTTTAAGCTTAATTTACTCTTGGTTTTCTAACTTCTTAAGGTAGAAGTTCAAATCATTTATGTAAAGCCACTCATCTTTTCGTGCTATTAATTGAATATCCCAGCATTTTTTGCTATGGTTTCTTTTCTTTTTTTTTTCATTCCAAAATGTTTTCTAATATCTCTTTTGGATGTTTTCGAATCCGAAGTATTTCAAGTTTATCTCCAAATATTTATGTCATTTTTAAAATTTAGTTCACATTAGTATAGTATTGATGTAGCTTAAATACTTTTTAATTTATTGTGACCTACATTTATGATCCAGTATATAGTCTCTCTTGGTCCGTTTCCCTTTTGCACTTGAAAAAAAAGTATACTTTGCTGTTGTTGCATGGAGTGTGCCACAAAGGTCGTGTTAGTTGCCATTAGCTGTCAATTCTTTTATATTCTTACTGACTTTCTCTTTACATATATCAATGACTGAAAGAGTTATATTGAAATCTTTGACTTCAACTACGAATTTCTTTATTTTTTCTTGCTGTTTATTCATTTTTGCTTCAGATATCTTGAAGTTCTCTTATTGGGTACATAACATTTTTTCACAGTTTTGTCTTCTGAATGCACTGATATTTTGCCATTTTCGAGTGAAAAACATTATTTATCAAATCTTTGCTCTGAAATATAATTTGTCTGATACCAAATACCCACTTGGCTTTTTATTTGACTAGTGTGAGCATCTGTTATCCAATGCTTTGGTTATCCTTTCACTTTACAATTGTAACTTAATGGTTGTATCTTTATATTTGCAGCATCTTTCTTATAGAGTTGACCTTTGAGCAACATAGATTTGAACTGATTTTGTTCTCTCGGTGTTTCATTTTAGACAATTTTGCAGCTATGCCTTCAAGTTCTTTTGAATTTTTTGGCTATGTGTACTCTGACATTAAGCCTACCCAGTGTCTTTTCTATCATACACATTGCAGTTTTCACTTATAGGATTTACATTAAATTATTTTTTTAATATCTTCTATGTCTATGCTTAATTTTGTGATCATATGGAAGATAATTTTAATAACTGTTTAATAACTGTTTAATATCATTGTCTGGAGATTAAATTATCATGTCTGTTTTGGGTGAGTTCATTAATTAGTTTAACTACTATGATAGACAGACAGAGTGCCTGGAGAACTGTGGATAGAGGTTCATGACATTGTACAGGAGGTAGTGATCAAGACCATCCCCAAGAAAAAGAAATGCAAAAAGCCAAAATGGTTGTCTGAGGAGGTCTTACAAATAGCTGTGAAAAGAAGAGAAGTGAAAGGAAAAGGGGAAAAGGAAAGATATAGCGTATGAATGCAGAGTTCCGAAGAACAGCACAAAGAGATAAAACACCCTTCCTCAGTGATCAATGAAAAGAAATAGAGGAAATCAATAGAATGGGAAAGACTAGAGATCTCTTCAAGAAAATTAGAGATACCAAGGGAACATTTCATGCAAAGATGGGCTTGATAAAGGACAGAAATGGTATGGACCTAACAGAAGCAGAAGACCTTAAGCAGAGGTGGCAAGAATACACAAAAGAACTGTACAAAAAAAGAACTTCATGACCCAGAAAATCATGATGGTGTGATCACCGACCTAGAGTCAGACATCCTGGAATGTGAAGTCAAATGGGCCTTAGGAAGTATCACTACAAACAAAGCTAGTGGAGATGATGGAATTCCAGTTGAGCTATTTCAAATCCTAAAAGATGATGCTGTGAAAGTGCTGCACTCAATATGCCAGCAAATCTGGAAAACTCAGCAGTGGCCACAGGACTGGAAAAGATCAGTTTTCATTCCAATCCCAAAGAAAGGCAATGTCAAAGAATGCTCAAACTACCACACAATTTCACTTATCTCACCCACTAGCAAAGTAATGTTCAAAATTTTCCAAGCCAGGCTTCAACAGTACATGAACTGTAAAATTCCAGATATTCAAGCTGGATTTAGAAAAGGCAGAGGAACCAGAGATCAAATTGCCAACATCCGCAGGATCATCGAAAAAGCAAGAGAGTTCCAGAAAAACATCTATCTCTGCTTTATTGACTATGCCAAGCCTTTGACTGTGTGGATCACAATAAACTGTGGAAAATTCTGAAAGAGATGGGAATACCAGACCACTTGACCTGCCTCCTGAGAAATCTGTATGCAGGTCAAGAAGCAACAGTTAGAACTGGATATAGAACAACAGACTGGTTCCAAATACGAAAAGGAGTATGTAAAGGCTGTATATTGTCACCCTGCTTATTTAACTTATATGCAGAGTATATCATGAGAAACACTGGACTGGATGAAGCACAAGCTGGAATCAAGATTTCTGGGAGAAATATCAATAACCTCAGATATCCAGATGACACCACCCTTATGGCAGAAAGCAAAGAAGAACTAAAGATCCTCCTGATGAAAGTGAAAAATGAGAATGAAAAAGCTGGCTTAAAACTCAACGTCAGAAATCTAAGATCATGGCATCCGGTCCCATCACTTCATGGCAAATAGATGGGGAAACAATGTAAACAGTGAGAGACTTTATTTTGGGGGGCTCCAAAATCACTGTGAATGGTGACTGTAGCCATTAAATTACAATACACTTGCTCTTTGGAAGAAAAGTTATGACCAACCTAGACAGCATAATAAAAAGCAGAGACATTACTTTACCAGCAAAGGTCCATCTAGTCAAAGCTATGGCTTTTCAAGTAGTCATGTATGGATGTGAGAGTTGGATTATAAAGAAAACTGAGTGCAGAAGAATTGATGGTTTTGAACTATGGTGTTGAGAGTCCCTTGGTCTACAAGGAGATCCATCCAGTCCATCCTAAATGAAATCAGTCCTGAATATTTATTGGAAGGACTGATGTTTAAGCTGAAACGCCAATACTCTGGCCATGTGATATGAAGAATTGACTCATTGGAAAAAATCCTGGTGCTGGGAAAGGTTGAAGGCAGGAAGAGAAGGGGGCGACAGAGGATGAGATGTGTTGGATGGCATCACTGACTCACTGGACATGAGTTTGAGTAAACTCCGGGATTTGATGATGTACAGGGAGGCCTGATGTGCTGCAGTCCATGGGGTCAGAAAGAGTTGGACACGACTGAGCGACTAAACTGAACTGAGCTGAACTGAACTATATATGAACCATATTATTATACTTATTTTTGTAATTTTCTTTTTTTTTTTTAGTAAGTTTTGATTGGATGTCAGTTTGTGAACTTTATCTTGTTGAGTACTGGCTCTTTTATTTCCCTGTGAATATTATTAAGCTGTGTTTTATGGTAGAGTTATTTTGAACCTTGAGTGTTTGAGATTTAAGATTTGTTGGGAGACCAGAGTAGTCCTCAGCCTTGGGGTAATTGTTCAACACTGCTGTGGCAAGGCCGTTCTATTTGCTTTACTCAGTGCCCCATGATCCTGGAACCAGTACTACTCCCAGCCCTGTGTGATGACTCTTTTTAGGTTGTTCTTTCTATAGCCTCAGGTAATTTCCTCTCATGCGTTTGCTTTACTGATCAGGACTCAGCTGAATACTTAAAAAGAGCACTGTTGATCCTGGTGTTCTTTGTGTACATCTCTTTTGGCTCAGATGGTAAAAAATCTGCCTGCAACGCAGGAGATGAGGTTTCAGTCCCTGGGTCAGGAAGATACCCTGAAGAAGGGAATGGCTACCCACTCCAGGATTCTTGCCTGGAGAATTCCATAGGCAGAGGCCCTTGCTGTGCTACAGTCCATGGGGTCGCAAAGAGTTGGACACGATTGAGTGAGTAACACTATAGAACAGTCTACAGTGACTTTAGTGCCTTATAAAAGAGGCCCCAAAGAGCTTCCTTGCCTCTTCAACCTCAAAAGTGAGGATATAACTCTAAGTCTGCCAACTAAAAGAAAGCTTTCATTTGAACATGCTGGCGCCCTGATCTCAGACTTATTGCCTCAGGCGGAAACTGTGAAAAATAAAGTTGTTCTGTTTATCAGTCATTCGGTCTGTGCTACTTTGTTTATAGCAGTGCTAACAGACGACGATAGTAGTCATGAGCCTTATCTCATTTGTCATCTCTCGGAACTACAGATCTTGTCTGATATCCAGTATGTTTAAATTTTTGTTTCATACATTTTGTCAGTTTCCGGTTGTTTCAGGAGAGAATGTAAATTCAGTCCGTGTTATTCCACCTTACCCAAACGTGAAAGTCCTCCTCATTCCTTTTCAATTATGTACTAAACTATGAGAAAGTTTTGCAAAGCTTAAAGCACTATGGATTAATACAGCAAAAGTTTTCCTTAGTGCTTGGTAATCTCAGTCCCTTTATCACAAATAACCACCGCTTTGTAGGTATCATTCAAAACCATTTCCATACATTTACACGTATACATCTTCATGTAGAATAATACATTCTGTGTGCATTTTGAAAAACAAATGGTGCCATATTTTTCACGCTGTTCAGAAACCTGCTTTTTCATTCATTGATGTGAGAAACATTTATATTTCCATTTTGAAAAGTTTACCTCATTCTTTTTATTGCTGGACTTCAAACAACTGTGCTATGTACAATTCAGATTCATCTTCTGTGTGTAATTTTATAAGCACTGCTCTATTTGCAAGTCTGTCTCCTCCTGGTAGACTTTATCGAGGTCAGGTCTCCACCTTGTTTATTTTTGTTCTTTCAAGCTGTAGCACAGTATTTGGCACAGAGGAACTCTCTATAAATGATATTAAAAAAATGAATAGGATGAATGTCGTGCCCTTAACCAAAATCTTCCAGAGCAGAGTTCACAATTTCAGTGTCTTTTGTGGTTTCCCAGATTGCATATTTCACCACACAATGAGTACTGTGTAAAGGTATACACTGAAATTAACTGTATATTTTTTCTCCTCATAGTCTGGCTGAACATGCTTCCCTGGTGGCTTAGGGTAAAGCATCTGCCTGCTATGAGGGAGACCGTGGTTCGATCCCTGGGTTGGGAAGATCCCCTGGAAGAGGAAATGGCAACCCACTACAGTATTCTTGCCTGGAGAATCCCATGGACAGAGCAGCCTGGCAGGCTACAGTCCATGGGGTAGCAAAGAGTCAGACACGACTGAGCCACTTCACTTCACTTCACTTTTCTCCTCATAGTCACAATACTGGGTCAACTACTGTTGCATAATAAACTGTCCCAAAGTTCAACGATTTAAACCAACAACAATTTATTCTGTCCTTCTTGTGTGTCGGTGGGCAGAGAATTGGCTTTCTAGGCCAGGGTGGTCCCCAGGGGTGGGGGGTGGTTGAGTCCAAATATGCTTCTGTATTTTTCGTTTTCCTTGGGACAGCATGTCGAACCAGGTGGGTTATTTTTACAAAGATGGCAGAGGTGCAGGAGGACAAGCCCGAGTATGTAAGCCCGTGGCAAGCCTGTTGGCCAAATAAAGTCACATGACTGAGCCCACTGTTAGAGTGGAAGTGTATAATCAACCTCCGGTGTGAGAAACTACAAAGTCCCACTGAAGAGGGTATGAATTCTGGTAATGGTAAATAATGGAGTCAATAATTCAACTTCTGGCCACCCTTATAGTGACCAGAGAAGTGCTAGAGAAAAACATTTAGAAACACCAACAGCAAGATTTTGACTAAGCCCTTAAAGTAGTGTAGTAGAAGTATGAAGCAAAATCCAAGCCAATTTTTATTTAATCATAGTTTTCTTTCACCCTTCCAACAAATGGTGGATAATGAACATTACAGTCATTTCGAGAGTAATCAACTGTGGTATCCCAAACAGAAGATTATAACTTCAGCTGGAAATTGAGAAGCAGGACAGTTGAAGGCTTAAAAACAACAACAAAAGTCTCATTTAGCCTCAAGTGACACTGTGCAGTAAAGAGAGAGGGTAGGGGCAGGGAAATTAAGAAATTAGCAACATGAACAGAATTGTGTCACAGCAGAAGACCGGACTTATCATTAGAGTCTTGCCAGAGAGAATGTGAATATCAGAAAATGATACATGAGGGGAGTGGGACTGGCCCTGTGCTGTAAACACTGAAAGATATATATAATGAAATGGGAAGGTCATAAATCTAGGGAATTAAAACAGTCAAAATGAAGATTTTCCTGTGCTTCAAACCAAGAGCATTATATTTTGCACGTTTCTCTCAGCAGCCTAAGCCTATGGCATGAGTAATGGAGACAAGTGTAGGGAGTGATGACACTGGGATCTCAGTTTTGTGGCTGTTCAGAAATCGGGTACTGGCTCTTCACCCCCAGGATTGTTCTCCCTTGCAGCCGCACAGCTGGGTATGCCCGCCTCTCTTGAGACTGCCAGAGAACACCTGTGGCAGCATCAGTGGCCACATTCAAAAAGCCAAGATGTAAATGTGCACATTAACATAGCCCTACACATTCAGCTTAAAGATAAAAAACACTAAGGGAAAATGTCTCATGGAATAGCAGTCTTTTTGCAATTGCTCAGCATTTACCTGCAACTTTTCTGTGTTTTTCAAGCAGTTTTCTGTTATTTTCCCTCACATGAAATGACACAGATCTGTAATTTCTCACTCCTTGGTTCAAATCGTGTGCCATTTTCTAGTGACTCACACATTTACTGCTTCATATCTTTATAGATGTGCAGTGCTCAGTCACTGAGTCATGTCTGACTCTTTGTGACCCCATGAACTGTAGCCCACCAGGCTATTCTGTTCATGGGATTTCCCAGGCAAGAGTACTGAAGTGGGTTGCATGCCCTCCTCCAGGGAATCTTCCCAACCCAGGGATTGAACCCAGGTCTCCTGCATTACAGGCAGATTCTTTACCATCTGAGTTTCCCTTCTATAAAGAAGGGAAACCCATCTTTATAGAAATGTTTAAATATATATATATGCATACACATGGGGAAAATATGAACATAGCCTTTACAAAATATTCTTTATACCACGTTTAACAGATGAGATCATACGTATGATCTTAAAATACATTTTGAAAGCATAAATGTAAAAGCAAGATACAACTATCCCACAAGAGAAAATGTTCCACAGTTCCCCCCACCCTTACTTCAATAAAGGTAAAGTTGCTTTAAATTAGAAATTAAATTCATTAAAATATGAATGTGAGCAAGACTACAGTCACCATCACTGTTCCTACTTCTCAGGCTGAGAACACATCAGGTATGTTCTTGCATTTCTAGTACAAAGGCAGATACCTATTTAAGTACTAGAAGCCATAGGAGCATAATTTAAAAAATCGACATTGGCATTTGTTCCTGAAAAATCTGATTATGGTTGTAGAAAGCCATGGCAGAGTGTTACTGGGAAGTAAAGTGAGTTCTCTTACTTGACTATTTTTCTGGAGTTAATGTAGACATAATTCTTACACTCCCAGTCTCCTCTTCACATGCATGAACTGTGGAAATTTCAACATGTGGGTATATACCTAGATAGTGTAGACTGACCCATGAGCTAATAAGCTCAACCAGACATTAATGCCTCCTGCCCAAATAATTCACATGTCAGAGGAAAAGCTTTGCCCTTGACCTAGTGAAATGCATACTGCCTTTTATATCTTACTCACTTCACCTACTCATTCATTCAAATTTGTGCTTATTTAATGAATATCTCGCAAATCATATATTATGATAAATTTTAGGGATTAGAAGAGAATGAGAAGGGCACTACTGTTCAGATACTCATAATCTAAAGTAGAAGACAGCTATAAAAGAGTTATAAGATGATGAGAAATATATCAAAACAGAGCCATAAGCAGAGTACTATGAAAATAAGAAGAAAGCAATAATTTTTGCATGTAAGTATACAGAAAGACTCCACAGAAGGTGGCCCTAGTGCTAAATCTTGAAGGATGAGATGAAATCTGCCAATATAGATAGAAAAGAAGGATGTGCCAAGGGAAAAGGACCTTGCAAATTCACTGACGTTCTTCCCCATGTTGTCTGTTCATGGGTGACCTGTAGCCCAGATGTGATTTAAAACACTGGCTGGGTACTTAATATTAATATTTTTATAGAAACTGTCCCCTCTGTGTCCTAAATAAAGCTATGAAATAAGTTAAGCAGCATAGAACAGAACTTGAACTGGATTTTTTTTTTTCAAAATTTTCTTCTCATGCAAATAGCAAACACTTGTCTTTTTAAACATATTATCATTTTTCTTTTGATTTAAGTCTGTGTGCAATCATGTAAAAATTATTACAATTCATACAGATAGTGGCATTCTGAAGCATGTACAAGTAGACAAGAATTGCAAATTTGCTAATTTGGCTTTGTATTGAATCCCATGTTATTGTGTAGCTTTGAGGGAAGAGAGTAGAGAGGTGGACATCTTTTTTTGTTAATAAGCAGGCTTTTATTTCATTTCAAATAGGGTCAGTGGGTGCTTCCAGAGCAGGAGTTCTCGTTTATTGAAGGATCCTTTAAAATTTTTCCATATTTCCTATTTGTCATATTATGCTATGCTTCCATTAAAAATAATTGAAATAGAGGGTTATAACTATAATTTTTGTCAATCATCTTAGCCAGTTCCCCAAAGAGGAATGACAGTAATCTGTGTGTATTTTTAAAGGGCAAAAATAAATGACCCTAGATTTGATTGTACCCTTTTTGCTAGTTAAATTTGTCTTGGTGCTCAAACATTATCCTCTTACCTAGATTGGGAATAAGTACCTCTTCCTCTCTTTTTTTTTTTAAATCTTATCTTCCTATACCCCATCTATTGCATTTATTCAATATTTTTTATCTCTCCCTGTCATTTTAATACATAACATTTTGTCTGTCCAAACTGTAAGACCTCTCTTTTAATCAGACTTCCAATACCGGTCTTCCTTGGCCAACTCTATCCTTTTGACACTTGAGATCAGCAGGTCAATTCAAGAGCATTGCAACTTTAACTCTCTGCCATTTCTTCAGAGTCATAATTGGATATCTTAGTTGGCAGCCATATGTGTGATTCCACTAATTATCAGCTATATGACCTTGATCAAGACCATCATGGCAGGAGTCCATCATAAAAGTCTACCATTTATATCTTGCCATCTAATTGATCTCTCCCTACTATATTCCTTACCTTCCTTACTTTTACTCCCAGATATAGTGCTTTTCTCATATGGGCCACTAAATCACAGCATAGTTCATTCTGATAGTCTTCTAATCAAATTTAGCCTTCCAGCCTCAAATATCTGTCTCTCTGTCTATTCCTCTCTCTTACTCCTGACTATATTTTTATTATTCTGTCTTTATACACATACAGCTTTAAAGTATAGTGTATTTAATTAGATGGCTATGTACACAAATCCAGGTTTCTTCACTTTTATTCATTTTTTTTCCTTAAGGTGCTTCGTTGTTTCAAGTTTGCTGTAGTTCCTGCTGTTCACTTCTGTCTCCCAAGACCTCGCTGTTGTTATTGTTGTTCAGTTGTGTCTGACTCTTTGTGACCCCATGGACTGCAGCAAACCAGGCTCCCCTGTCCTTCACATCTCCCAGAGTTTGCTCAAATTCATGTCCATTCAGTCAATGATGCCATCCAACCATCTCATCCTCTGTCATCCCCTCCTCCTGCCCTCAATCTTTCCCAGCATCAGGCTCTTCTCCAATGAGTTGGCTTTTCTCATCAGGTGGCCAAAGTACTAGAGCTTCAGCTTCAGCATCAGTCCTTTCAATGAATACTCAAGGTTGATTTCCTTTAGGATTGACTAGTTTGATCTCCTTGTTGTCCAAATGAATCTCAAGAGTCTTCTCCAGCACCACTTTTTGAAAGCATCAATTCTTTGGCTCTCAACTTCTTTATGGTCCAACTCACATATCCATACATGACTATTGGAAAAACCATAGCTTTGACCATACCCACCTTCATCAACAAAGTGACTGTTTTTAATACACTGTCTAGGTTTGTCATAGCTTTTCTTCCAAGGAGTCTTTAATTTTAAGGCTGCAGTCACTGTCTGCAGTGATTTTGGAAGCAAAGAAAATAAAATCTGTCACTGTTTCCATTGTTTCCCCTTCTATTTGCCATGAAGTGATGGGACCAGATACCATGATTTTAGTTTTTTGAATGTTGAGTTTTAAACCAGTTTTTCACCCTCTTCTTTCACCCTCATCAGGAGGCTCTTTATTTCCTCTTCACTTTCTGCCATTAGGATGGTGTCATCTGCATATCTGGAGAAGGCAATGGCAACCCACTCCAGTACTTTTGCCTGGAAAATCCCATGGACAGAGTAGCCTGGTGAGCTACAGTCCATGGAGTTGCAAAGAGTTGGACACAAATGAGCGACTTCACTTTTACTTTTCACTTTCATGCACTGGAGAAGGAAATGACAACCCACTCCAGTATTCTTGCCTGGAGAATCCCAGAGATGGAGATGCCTGGTGGGCTGTCATCTATGGGGTTGCACAAAGTCGGAAATAACTGACGCAACTTAGCAGTAGCAGCAGCAACATCTGAATATCTGAGGTTTTTGATATTTCTCCGGCAATCTTGATTCCAGTGGGAGCTTCACCCAGCCCGACATTTTGCATAATGTACTCTGCATATAAGTTAAATAAGCAAGGTGACAATATATAGCCTTGACTCACTCCTTTCCCAATTTTGAACCAGTCTGTTCCATGTCTGGTTCTAACTGTTGCTTCTTGACCTGCATACAGGTTTCTCAGGAGGCAGGTAGGGTGTTCTAGTATTCCAATCTCTTTAATACCTAGTTGCCATTTATCAACTCACTTATGGTGTTATTTTTATCTTACGCCTCTCAGCCTTCTTTTACTGGTATGTTGCCTGCTTGATTTCAGTAGAGATTTATGTTTCTGGCCCCTAACATAGATTTACTTATAGCCACAAGCAAGAGAGGATTCATTCTTAGAAATCTGACGCCTAATAGTTAAGTAATTTTCCCAAGGTCTTGTTACCTAATTCCCAGTCTTTTAAAAAACAAACAAAACCCATCACCTGTTTGTTCATTTATTATCTCATGGTTTTATTGGGTCAGGAATTTGAACCCAACTAAGCTGGGTCCTCCAATTCAGTGTCTTTCAAAAAGCTCAGTCAGGTGACAGCCAGTGCTGGAGACTTAGCGAAGGCTTGACTGGGGAAGGATCTGCCTCTAAGTTTATATGGTTGATGGCAAGATTTAGTACCTAGTGGGCTGTCAGACTGAAGCTGTCTTTCTCTCTGGCTATCCACTGAAAGCCGCATGGTTCCCACATGGGCCTTTTCACAGGGCAGTTCACAATATGACATCACATCATCAGACAGGAAGGGAAGTTGTTCAAACCAGGTATCTAGGCTTCAGTTTTATCTCCTTTTCCCCCTACAGTCAGTCAGTCATTATGTCCTACTAATTCTTTTTTTTTTTTTTTTTGGAGTTTTTAAATTGAATTTCAATTAACTTACTATATTATATTAACTTCAGGTGTGTAACAGTGATTTAATAATTTCTACATTACAAAATGATCACCATGATAAGTTTAATTACCATCTGTTACCATAGGAAATTATTAAAATGTTATTGACTGTATCTCTTATGCTGTACATTGCATCCCTGTCACTTACTTATTTTAAAACTGAGTTTGTGCCTCTTAATCTCCCTTACCTACTTCAGTTTATCCCCTACCCCACATCTGCTCCTCTGGCAAGTATCAGTTCCTTCTCTGTTTAAATGAATCTGTGTCTCTTTTGTTACATTTGTTTGTTTTTAGATTTCATATACTAGTCAAATCACACAGGATTTTTCTTTCTCCATTTGATTTATTTCACTTAGGATAATACACTCTAGGTCTATCTACATTGTCCCAAATGGAAAAATATCAAACTTTATTTTATGGCTGAATAACATTCCAGTGTGTATGTGTGCACACATGTACATCACATCTTCTTCATCTTTATATCTCTCTATGAACACTTACTTCAGTGTCTTGGCTATTGTAAACAATGCTTCACTGAACATATGTGTGTGTGCTCAGTTATGTCTGACTCTTTGCAACCCTATGGACTGTAGCCCACTATGCTCCTCTGGGATTCTCCAGGCAAGAATACTGGAGTGGGTTGCCATTTCCTTCTCCAGGGGCCTTTTCCAACCCAGGGATTGAATCCACATCAGGCAGATTCTTTACAATCTGAGCCACCAGGGAAGCCCCTAGAATATAAATATATATAAGAAGCCACTAGAGTATAAGTTGTATGAAAGCTGAAGCATGTCTTGTTTATTTTGATATTTCTTGTTCTTAATAAATAGTACTTTATAATTTTGTTGAATGAATTATTGAATAAATAGTAAAATCCAGTACTTGGTAAAAATTAATTTAAAGAGAGAAAAAATAGAAGTAGAGACCTGGTCCCTACCAATCAATAGCTATTTAAATTCAAGAAAATAATTCCTAAGGAATGTGTATGCTTCTCTGATTTATGTGGTAGCTTAGTTATGCTTGTGTTAAGAATGCAAAAAGAAGCAGTGTATCATTCACTGATAGTGCTTGTTGTAATAGTTTCTCTTCTGGGTAGGAAGAGTTTCTACATAAACATTCAAAGGATTGTAATCACTATCCAGAGAGCGAATCCTCTGCCCTGACAGTTGGAAAATGACTTTATACGCTGACAGCCCCACAGGATGGAAAATGCAATGGCTTTGCTACTACTGTGTAATGTTGCTAAGCTTAATTGACTGCACCCATAAATAGTGGGAGAAAGTGAGAGTGTGTAATCTATACCACACTTAAATTATTATGTGGGGCCAACTTGAAGACATCTCAGGGAATCTCTCTAGTATAAGCCGTTGGTTGTTTGGATTTTAGATTTGCATTGTTCATAGCAACCCCAACTCAATTTCATTCACTTGCTCTCCACGATTTCTTAAGCCTAGTGTTGTTGTGATTTCACACATGCTTTCCTTTTCTTAAAAAAATAAATGTTGTCTTTATGGGCTGTTACACCTTATTGCCATAATTACCTTCCTACTCCTGTCTTATTTCTGCATCCTTGACTCCAAAACAACTTTGTTAAAGACATCAATGATTTCCACACTGGAAATCCAAAGAACACTTTTAAGCAAAATTATCTTATTGGAGTATAGTTGATTTACAATGGTGTGTTAATTTGCACTGCACAGAAAAGAAATTCATTTATATATATAATATATGCATATATAGTATACATACATACACACATATTATACATATATAATATTTATGCATAATACATATATTTATGCATAATACATATATATTTATGCATAATACATATATGCATAAATGAATTGCTTTGCTGTATAGCAGGAGTTAGCACACAGTTGTAAATCAACTATACTCTCCCTATATATGTAAATATATATGTATATATATATTATATATGTATAATTGAATTGTTTTCCTATTTGAAAAGACTACAGTAAACATATATACATGTTATATATACAGTATATATATATATATATATATGTTATTTTTCATATTCTTTTCCATTGTAATTTATCCCTGGATATTGACTATAGCTTCCTGTGCTGTACAGTACGACCATGTAAAGAATACTTCTTAGTCCTCATCTTACTTAACGTTTCACCACATTCAACATAGAAGGAGCCAAGCCTCCTTCTTGAAGACACTCTTAGCTTTCACCTTACTACAATTTCCTGTTTTTGTTTTCCTTCTGCTCTGACCACTACTTCTTGGCCTCCTTCACAAGGTACTCTCTCTGCTGTTGTTTGGTCACTAAGTCATGTACGACTCTTTTGTGATCCTATGGACTGTAGCCCATCAGGCTCCTCTGTCCATGGGATTTTTCAGGCAAGAATACTGAAGTGGGTTGCCATTTCCTTCTCCAGGATATCTTCCCAAAGCAGGGATCAAACCCATGTTTCCTGCATTGGCAGGCAGATTCTTTACCACTGAGACATTCCAAAATATCAAAGTTCTTCTCTCTATATAAACTTTCCCTAGATGGTATTCCACACCCATAACTTAATGTCTTCCAAATACTCATATTTACCATTTCTTCTCACTCACCCATATCTTTCCTTTGAGAGATTGGTTTATAGATCTAATGCCTTCTAAACAACTCTACTTGAATTTCTTTTAGGTTTCTCAAACTTAAAATGTCCAAAATTTTATTATTGAACTTTAACCTCCTCACTTCATTAACACTTGATATTTTCTCTCTCCCTTGCCCTAACTTGTAAATTTCTGCCAGCATCTAATTCCTAGCTGCATTATTCACTCTTTTGTTTGATTCATCATCATTTCTGTTTCTGGACTTTTAACCATGGCTAGTTATCAGCCTGAAATGTTCTCCTTCATTCAGATAATTCCTATTCATCAGAAACTCTTAATTTCAATATGCTTTCTTTGGAGACCTTCCCATACCTCTCTGTCCCACTGGCATGCTCTCAGAGCATTTATCCAGTTCTTTGTAGATATTAACGTGATTTGTAATTCTGCATTTATATGAATGCTATTATGTTATCTTCTTTATTTCATTTACCTTTTCTTCTCTTTATTGTCTTTTAAATTTGACTTTATAAACCTAGACAATTTGGAAGAGCGATATTTCATGGACTACTAAGATATATAACTCTGTCTTAAAATATATAGAACTAATTCTCTGTATTGATTAAATCATTCATTTAATCAATTCTTAAGCTCCTACTGTGTACTTTTATAATCTGAATCTTGGATCCTGCCAAGGATTATTTTCTGAATTATCATGAAAAATTAAGCATTCATTCTTCAGTTTCCTTTTCTCTTAAAATGGGTGAAAATTGTAGATAAATTATAAGGATACTTTGAGAAATAAATGAGTTATTACATGCAAAAATGACTAGCACATAATGAATTCCATGTAAATATTAGCCTTATTTTTATATTATCATTAATTATTCATTACTTTTTGAGGTAATGAGTTGTATAATGTTAAACAAAATACATTTTGTATCTTCACATAGCTTGTATCTTAATATAGGGCAAACTATGATTGTTTGACCAAGTCTGGCCCAGTGACCATTTTTGTAAATAAAGTTTTACTGGAATACAACTAGCTCATTTCTTTATACTTTGTCTAAAGCTGCTTTATGCTGCAATTATGACTTTAAATAGTTACTACAGAGACTGTATGCCCTACAAAGCAGAATATGTGTGCCATTTTTTCTCTTCACTGAAAATGTTTCCTGAACTCTCTTCTAATGCAGATAGATTCACTTTCTTTAGTAAGTAGCCTAGGTGGTGAAAAAACCCAGTGGGCTCATGAAGATTTGGATTAATATTCTAATTTTTGTATCCTACCATTGTCTTCTTGCATGGTTTTAGCAGGCCACTTATCTCCGTAAACATCAGTTTCCTTGATTGTAAAAAGGGTTCAGTGTCTATTCTGATGTGTCCTTGCAGAATTAAAGAGTAAAATGTATATATACTGCCTGAAATCTGGGTACTCAATAAAAATGTTCTTTTTCTTTTTAGAGGAATCCAATAAAAGTATTTATACTGATCTTAAGTATTAACATTTATCACAACTTCACAACTACATGCAACATTTTAAGAACAGAAGTTGAAAAAATCATGGTCTATAATGGACAGTGTTTCACTAGAAGAAAAATAAATTTTAACTGCAGTAAGTGCAAAGGAAAGATGTGTTGAATTCTAGTGCTATTAATATGTTATTATCTTAGTCTTGTTTTAAATTTATCATAGTTAAGTTGCAGGTTTAAATCCTTTATATGCTGAAGATTATTCACTTGTAATAAGTTTCCAAGATGCTTCTTGTGCAAAACCAACTGAAATTACTGACTAAACTAAATTACTTAGAAAGGAGAACATTCTGGTTCTCTCTGAGGGAAATCATTTGTTTTTTAAAGGTGCCTCTTTAATAATAGCTTAAAACAATAAATCTATGAAGAATTGTTTGTGGGTTTTTTTTTTTCCCACAGTAGTTAACCCATCAGTAACATTACTTACAAAATTCCAGTTTAAAAAATGACCTTTGAAAGATGCCATATAAAATTAAATTTTAATGAGGGATAATAAATGATGATACTTTTCACAGGAGGAAACACAATGCTTGCCCGGAGCCTTTCCTGCATGTCATCCACTTTAGCCCTCTGTTACTGTGGCTTCCTTTTCATTATTTTCAAGGGAAGATGATGGGATAGCACACTTTGAAAAACCAAGCCAGTTTTAGTATTACGCTTACCAAAGGCAGTCTTCTTCTCTGGCTAATTAGGCAGATGGACCTCCCTTGCTTTAGTGATGATTCTTTTGTAGAAAGCTGCTCTGTTCCTCCACAATGATAGTTTAAGGTATTTAAGCACTCCTTTGATTATGTGACCTGATGAAAAACTCAATCTTCATGATTGGACTCAAAAAAGTATTTGCAGTAGACGGGAATTTTAGCGTTTTGTGGCAAAGACAGAAAGGTTCCTACAATGGTCATTTGGCAACCAATCAAATTGAGTCTAGGAAGAGAAAAACATAAGGACTAAGGGTAAAAGAATCATATTATATCTGCAAATAGCTGTTTGACTGCCTTAATAAAATAAGAATGCTCACCAATGCTTCTTAGTCCAATATAAGCAGTCTGTTAATAACCCTCTGGGCCACTCAAGTTCATTGTCCCCTTTACTAAATGAGAACAATTCATCATAGACATACAATAATCTTGGCAAACATACTTATTAATTTATTGTTTCTAGCTTAAATTTCAAAAAATTATGACACTTTCTGCTTTTATATGATGCCACCCTTGCAATATTTTTTTGCCCTGAGGATCCTATTAGCAGAGAGCTAAGCAATTCAGTTTCATTGGAAATAAATTATGTCTCCGTTCTTAAAATATAAGTATTGAAGGACTGTAAAGATTAGAAATTCGTTTGAAGCCCCATCACTTGAAGGTTTTTTTTTTCTTTTCCCTTGATGTATAGAGCTTCTGGTGTTAATGTAAAACAACACATCTTTTGAAAAGTTAAGAGGCAAGTCACCTTAAAGGAACCCTGGCCAGGATTACGAAGGATGTACAAAATGAAACACATTATTGTGGAGGGCGGGGATGTTTGGTTCCTCAGAAGCTGTTTCCAAGACAGGCTGCTTTTGTATTACAGAGTGGGGAGGTGACTCCGCTAGTCACCCTCTGTTTCAAAATGATTAGAAAGCTGCAATTCCCAAGAAACATGAGGTGATTTCTCACTTTCCTCACCAAGGGTCTGAGGATGAAATGACACCTTTAATTATGAAGGACTGTTGGTACCACTCTGGTAACAAGCTGCTAGAAATGAAACCCTTAATTGCCTCAGAATCATGTATTTCATGTAAATGCATTTTAATCTTAAGTACAGTTGTTGGTCCAGCTTTCATTATTTTTCCCTGTTAGCATATGATAGAAGGAAGTGGTTGTGCCAACTTCTTATTTTGCTGCTATTTTATTGTCAGTTTTGCCCGATGACTAAGGAGCTAGTGTGTCTTTTCCAGCAATAACTTGTTATTTTAATAGCAGCAGGGCCCCATGGTGGTGTTCAACTTTGACTTAAATAAAATTGTAATTAGAAAAACGATGACTCTCATGTTTTAACATAACTTGATCTTTGGTTATTTCTCATAATTATATCAAATTGCAGTAGATATCAAACCATTTTGTCTGATTAATTATTTTTAAAGCACTGCTGATAACCAGAATCCATTTATCAGCTCCATATGCTTACATTCTTAAAATTAACTCTGTATGATCTGAATATTTACTCAGCTATTTCTCCTCTCCCCCCACTGCCCCCCTTTCTGTTCATTTTGAAAGATAAAAGTAAATGCTTATTTTGTGAAGTTCCCAGTATTACACTTTTCTTAGAACATATTGAATTTGGCCAGCTGATTGTTTCTTCCAGATTAATGTAGACATATTTAGAGATGCAACAATTAAAGAAATAAACAATAATTAAGGAATTGTGAGTAAACCAGAGAGAGGAGTTGACCTAAGTAAATAAAGGGTGAAATTTGTTTGTGAATTCTCTTTCCAATGTAATTAAAGATATTTTTAAATTTCAAAATGAAATATAGATTTAAAAGCTGTATTTAACTCAAAATCTAGAAACTGATGGATTCTGAAGGAAAAGGAAACAGACTAGGTTTGTTGAACAGATGTCTACTGACCCGTTTGGTCTATAACAGGTAAAGTGCTATGGTAGTGATAGCAAACATTAAATCACTTTTCAGAGGAGACTTCTGGATGTGGTGGATATACTTATGGCATAGATTGTCATGATGGTCTCATGAGTGCATACTTATTTCCAAGTTTATCAAGTCATATACGTACATTAAATATGTATGCTTTTCATATGTCAGATATGCTTCAATAAAATGGTTTTAAAAGAATCAATTTCAGCAACTTGTCAAAGATTAAGAAAAAGAAGAAGAAAACAGACCTGCTATTCAGTAGTTAATTTTTGAAGAATTGTATTCTGGATTAAATTATATAACTGGTAGGTACACTAACAATAAGTGCTTCTGGCTTTTTCTTTCTTTAGAAACGAGGACTGAGTGAAGTCAGGAATTACTGGAAAGGAGGTCAGGGTAAGTCATATCATATTTATTTCTTACTTTTGAAGTGTGCAGAATACATTGTATAGAACTTGTTCAGGAACTCTCCGGGGTTCATGTCTCAGATAAATTAGACAAATTGAGTCTTTCAGGGGGAAATAAAATGCTTGCTATGGCTGTGCTACGCGGAAATATACCACTTGTCCCTGACATTTTGAGACCCGTGTTTTCCACGTGCCAACCACCTTACTGTTCCATATTGTTAAGTGGATCACGGCCAAAGTGGCAAGAAAAACTCTAGATGAATTCCTCTTTTAGAATTGTGAGTCTCATTATTCCATGTATTATTTTCTTCCTTTCAATTTAGTATGGCAAAGTCAGTGCTTAAAATTTCAGGGCAATATCTAACTAGGTATCTCAGTGTGTCTCATAGTCAAGTTCAGAGGCAAATGGTCATAGACTAAAGTTGATCATCATATAATTGTGTTTTCATGTTTTAGCATCATTTAATTTTTGCTTTTCTTTGAAATTTAAATGCATTTGCTTTTATGAAAGTATAAAACATTTATTTTATAACCAGTTGTGTAAAATCAAAAGCCATAGTATTCTTACAGATGACTTATATGGTATACTTCATCTCACTGTGCATAATAGATAGACATACAGGATCATCTTCAAATAGAGAGAATTGAGGCCAAAGTTGCATTTTTTTTTAACTAAAAAAATTTCCTAAAAGAATTTCTTCTTTTCAGAAAGTCACTCTGAATGCAAAGAAATAAGAAAGTCAGAATAAATAATGTCATCATGCAGATTCATTTTTCCAGTTTGTGTAGTAGAAGTCTTAATTCTAGTAGGCTCAGAAATAGCACTTGTTTGTTTTTTATTATCAATGCCTCCTTGGATCTTGCCAGCTTAATACTCAGTAGAACATTGGAGATTTGGTGTATAGAGAGTGGCACAAAGAAAGGGTGCACCTTTCTGAGCCTTTCTGAGCCTTCATTCATCTTCAAACAGTTCATTTCCACATAGTCCTTTGCATATTGGAATTTTCCCTAAAAATTTGTTTCAAGAAAGAGAGAACTTAGATGGAAATGTGTTAATATCTGTTTAGTCTAGCTGCTGGGGATGTGGGTATCTGTAACATGGGTTATTCAGTTTTTCTCTAATTTTGAAATATATCTTAAACATCAATGATTCAAAACAGTTCTTTTGGAAATAGCTCCACATGTCTTGAAATGGTTTTGAACTTCATTTTGTAGCATGTTACCAGCACATTCATTAGAGAGTAAAATTAACAACACTTTGTCTAGTGGATTACTTTCATTACAGTGAGAATTTTTCATGGATGGGGAGGGGGAGTATTATAGTCATCCTTTGAGACTGAACATCCCCAGCTTTTACTGTATTCTTCTTCCAAAATAAATATTTTAGATGGGCAAATAAGCAATTGGAAGAGGATGATATTTCCAAAGTTCCTTAATAGCAAATGTGACCACATGACTGAGTCTAGGCCACTGGGTGTTGTTGTTGAGTCACTAAGAGTAGTCCAACTCTTTGCCCCCTCATGGACTGCAGCATGCCAGGCTTCCCTGACCTTCACTATCTCGTGGAGTTGCTCAAACTCATGTCCATTGAGTCAGTGATGCCATCCAACTATCTCATCCTCGCCAACCCCTTCTCCTCCTGCCCTCCATCTTTCCCAGCATCAGGGTCTTTTCCAAGGAGTCAGTTCTTTGCATCAAGTAGTCAAAGTATCGGAGCTTCAGCTTCAGCATCAGTCCTTCCAGTGACTATTCAGAGTCACTGGTACATATTTGGAATTTCAGGTGGCCTTATAGAAACCTTCCCCAAGAGACAGCTGCTTCAAGTCTTTGTCCTTCGTGAAGAAGAAAGTTTCTTTTGATAATTCAGAGAATATCTCACTCTCTCTGACACTGTCAAGCACCTTCATACTGCTTCCTGAAATGTGGGTGTGGTGTCTGGAATTCAATCTTGGGCTATTAAATGTGAGTCATATGTTAAGGAGTGGCGAATTAAATGTTTTGGATTTGTGTTTTTTATTAGCGGAAAAAGAACAAACTTATATACCATTTTAATTAATTTTATAACAATAAAATTTCAGCTCTTTATATCAGGGCTTGGAAACATATCACAGACATTTTAATGAAGATATTTAACTAAATATTTAATTTGAATCTTCTCATGGAAAGAAGGTGGTTACTCTAAGTGACACTGAGTGGCCATCCACATATGGCCAAAATGATGTGAAACTAAGGAAAAGTGTTTCTCTTTGGAAATGCCAGGAGATCCTAAGTTTCCATCATTTCCAATCTCTCTAGTGTCTCCTGCCTGCATTGTTGTACTCACTGACTTTACCTGAACCTTTGCAATTAAGAATTGTGCAGAGTTCAGACATCAGCTGGACCTCTTTCAGATGCAAGCTGTTTCATGCATTCCAGGAAAAATTGGTACATCCCCAACTGCAATTCCATTTATACCAAAGTTCTCAAGGAGATTTCTGCAAATCCCTAATGAGATCAAGGTTTTCATGCTGTATCTTCATATAGCTTCTATTCCTTACCATGTCCATGCAGACATGAAACTCATATTTTTTTATGAATATCCACAAGTCAGCTCATTCATACAGGCATGTTATGACTACAGCAGAGTTTTTTTTTTAATAATACAGCAGTTATCATACAATCCCCACCTAACAAAAATATATTTTTTAAATTAGACTTTAAAGTTATGTAAAATATTCCTTGGTGCCCTAAGGTGAGTCATCTCTCTTGATGCCCTGGCTGTAGGGTTTTGCACTGTCGACTGCCTTCTCTGTCTGTTCCTCTCTTCTCTCCATTTTGTTCTCTTATCTGCCTTCTGTTATTTCAAAGGACACACACACACTTTTCTTTGGACCCATTTACAGCAGTTCTTC
Organism: Bos indicus; assembly: GCF_029378745.1. Classification (NCBI taxonomy): domain Eukaryota; kingdom Metazoa; phylum Chordata; class Mammalia; order Artiodactyla; family Bovidae; genus Bos; species Bos indicus. The sequence continues at coordinate 77,922,558 of NC_091766.1, forward strand.
CCTCCTCTTGCCATCCGCCCTGGAGCTCTCAGAGTTCTGTCTTCTATTTCCAAATAATTATCAAGCTTGTTATATTTGTCATCATCTTGGGTATTTGTTTTCCTCCAGCAAAATGAACTCATTCAATGATGAATGCTGGAAGCATCTTTTAATATGGTATATGTAGTTTATTCTCTTATCTCATCAAATAAAACACCATGACTTACCTTTCCTATGCCCCCAGTATTTGCATTGATTATATATTGCAAAGACCATTGTCATAAAGGGACCCACAGAGGGAAAAACTCAATTTCTGTGCTAAGAAAATCAGACAGGGCATGACCACCTACAGGAAACCACTCTTCTCTCTGGGATGTTTGTGGAGAGGAAAAATCATGAGACATTTGCAGAGGACATAGTTACTAAAGAAATGTTATGGAAGAGAAAGTTTAAAACCTGAGGATCTACAAAAATGAATGCTACTGCTAAGTCACTTCAATCGTGTCCGACTCTATGCGACCCCATAGAATGCAGCCCACCAGGCTCCGCCATCCCTGGGATTCTCCAGGCAAGAACACTGAAGTGGATTGAATGCTAGACCTAAATATCTTAGCTTGTGACATTTTGAAGATAGAATATTCTGTTCTGTTTTTGCAGCAGTGATTGGGATTTCTTAACTGTGAATCTCTAAAAAATATGTTCATTTTTACCAGCAATGGAGATAGCCTTAATATATGATGATATCCATGTGTAGCCCAGGAATTTGGTATTGGCAAATTTTGGCAAGACCATTTGTCTGATTTAGCTAAAAGCAACTGGCCTCTGTCTTTTGAAACCTAACATAATGTGAGAAATGCCAATTTAAGTCCATTTCATTCTCAACAGTGGTTTTCTAGGAACTAAGATAGTAAAATATGTTCCAGTTGACTGTTATACAATGGAGTGATTTAGCCAGATTATAAATTAAGTAGTATAGTATGAATAGTGGAGCATGGAATGCCAAAATGAGACGTGGCCACCACATGTAATTAACCTAGAGTAAACACTAAGAGCATATGCAATCTCAATTCAGAAACTTTAGAGTCTAAAGAAGAGGAAGAGATTTTTAAAGGACTTTTTTTACAGTTGAAATTAATGTGGTAAACCCCAAAGTTTGCTATTGTCTAAAGACATGTGGTTAATGTTTTACTGGAATATGTGTTTCCTGATGGTTTAATCCAACTTCTGAATTTAACACTTCTTTTATAAAATATCTAGTTAGTATAAATAATAGTTAAATGCTTCCCAACTTAGCAACTAAAGGTAAGGACATTCTTTAAACCTGCAGATCTCATAAAAATTTTGAGAGGGCAACAAAACATTAGGATGTTAAAGTATGGCTCATGTTGATATTATTTTATTTCCTCTCTCTACTAACTTTTTTCTTTCTTTTCAAAATCCATGATTAATGCTCATTCTATTTAAAAATAAAACAAAATTTGCTGACATGTTCTCATATTTTTCTCTTCTTTCATCCTAGGATAATTTTTCATCTCCTTTAGAGTTTTACTTTGACAAAATGGCTTTTTGTTAGGATGTGGGCACAAGCAGTGCGCTGCAGTTTTACACTTAGCTCAAATGAATACATTGTCGATTTCTGGCAAAATTAGAAACTTCTTCCAAATATAAAAATGGCTGGTATTACTTGTAACATGAAGCCCCTTGCAAGAACTTTTCTTCCCTATTCTTATACTCTTGTAATAGAATATATATAAACTTGTGTCTGAGAGACTCCTTAATAATTGATGTGATAGTTTGATTTACCTGGATTCATTTTCCCTTCTTTTTTATTTTCTATTATTATATCGGTAACACTCACATTCTGGATTTAAAATCATATAATTGAGTTGGTCCAAAATTCTGATAATTCTGTGCCCAAAAGCAGCTATTTGATTTGATCCTTTTGCATTTTCTTTAGATTATTCTAGAAGTCATTCAATAGCCATTCCCTCTCCCAATTGTTGACTTCCACTTTATTCTTGAATTTGTTTTGTATACACTGACTAAATATTGCTAAGAGTGACAGATACTAATTCCTACTCAAGTTTTTTCAAGTTTTACCTCCAGTGTCTAATACATTAAAAGGATAATTAAATAAACATTTAATTTCAAAATCATATTTAATTTTGCTTGCTAAATGCATTTCTTAGCACTACATTTTTCTTTCCTCCATAACTTTTTGGATAAATTAGAAATTATGTTCAAAACTTAGCCATAACTGAAATTTGCTTTTGATAAATTTGGAAAGGCAGAAGACAATTTATTGAAATTCTATCTTGCCATTATTGTGTTGATACACTGTCAAGAGGCATGTATAATTCATATGCTGGAGCCCTGCTTCTCCACCATGCTCCAGGTTCCTGCTATAAGACTGAAACGTATTTATAGCGAGTTCCCTCCAGTATCTTGGGTAATAGACCCTACTGACATAGTCCAACAGAGACTTTCCTTCTTTTGAATTCTCTGTTTTAAAAAATTGTAATACTGGAATTCTAATCCAGTTTGAACACATTTTCCGTATTGCTAAAGTACCTCTGCTTTCTTCCAAACTAGGCATTGTTGAGTCAAGCCAGTGCAATGGTTATAGAAACACATTTTGATATGTTCTCCACAGTTAGAATTCATTAGTTAGCAGAAATTTTCATCAAATGATGATTATAAAAGAAAGAAACAACTTTTTACCAATGTCTTTAAATCACATCATAGATTTTAACTTGCAGCTTCTCTAATATAGAAAACAGTTTAGCAATCTGACACATATTAATAAAACAATAGGTACCTGTTATTTTTTCCTAAATCAAGTGCTCAAAAATTACCCTCAAATTCAACACCCCTGTAAATTAGAGTTACTTGGATCTCTAAGGACCTGCAAGATGTGCAGGTGTTAACCTGATCCATAAAAAAGTAAGGTTTGCGTCCTTTTTCAGTAAAGTGTTATAAAATAGGTTTATGAAACATCCCTTCTAAGGAGTTAAGGATTTCACTAATAACAATGAACATATCCTGAAAAAGATTACAGAGAACCTTCAGTGCAATTATAAATCATGATAATAGTTGCATTAAAAAATTAAGAGAACATTGTCTGGAAATGGTACACTCTACAGGAATGCCTTCCCCATTCAATTTCCGAGAATAGAAGCTCCATTAGTTACGGTAGAGTTATAAGACATTAAAGGCACAAAAAATACGATGCTACCTTATGCTTTTGTAGAATGTGATTGACAGGATTACCTGTGTCTTGATTTTGAAAATAATTTGCAACATTGTTGGCGTCAGGCCAAAATAAGGTAAGATACCTGTTTTGCAGTAGTTTTATCAATTTAGCTAAATGTTTTTGTTTGTTCAAGGGAAATCAGCATTGAAAGATAAAGAAAAATGCTAGCAACAATAACAAAATAAACTAACAATTCGATGACTATTAAAAAACATAAAGGGTTATGAGAAAAAGGACATTAAAATTTCTTGAATCACCAGAAATTTTTTCAACGTTAATTTAGATCTTGATCTCACATTTTATTAATGAATGAGCAATGAAGAGGATGACTTCCCTGGTGGCTCAGATGGTACCTTTTATTTCTTCCTAAATCAAGTGCTTAAAAATTACCCTAAAGAATCTGCCTGCAATGCAGGACATCTGCAGTGTTCGATCTCTGGATCAGGAAGATCCCCTGGAGAAGGAAATGGCAACCTACTCCAGTATTCTTGCCTGGGAAATCCCATGGACAGAGAAGCCTGTTGGGCTACAGTCCATGGGGCCTTAAGGAGTCGGACACAACTGGATGACTAACATACAATAAAGAGAAAGATAGTCACATGTATGACTACTAAATCTAAGATGTTTGTATCTTTCTTCTTTTTTGGACTTCAAGGAAAATGAAACATAGAAGACAGTTTTAAACCTAGACATAACTAAGCATCATGTTAGAAAGCGTAGCTTAGTACAATAACACTTTAATTCTTTAGCCATAGAACACTCTTCAGCACAGTTGTCTACTGTAGTTTGCAGCTTTTTCATGTGACACTTTGTAGTTTTGAATTAAGATTCCAAATGCAGATAAAACGAGCAATATATATCTACCACCACATTGTGAATACCTGGCAATCAAAAACACCTCTGGATAGTTGAAATCAATAAACCATTAATTTTTGAATTCATGGAAATATGTCCATCTTTCAGGGCTGTAAAATGACAAATGTAATAGAGAACATATCACTTTTCTCATTAGTTGATATCAGTTTCTCAGTAGATGACAAATTATAAATTTTAAAACAGAGTAGAAAAAGTCAAATTCAGACAATTTTTAAAAATTTAATTTGTGAGGCTTACAGTAAAATTAACTTTGTTTTATTAAACCTGACTTAAATCTGTGTGTAAAACAAAGGCTGTTTAAATTTCTTTTACTTTCATCTTTTTCTGTAACACTGAACTGCATCAGTGAATTGATGTCTTAAAAGTTCTCATTTTTTCAATTAAAAAAATAATCATCTATGGATGAAATGTACTGATGTTTATGATCATAATAGGTGGCACTTCAGCAAAGGAACTGATTCCAGGAAAAATGTAGGGGTGAGGAAGAATGATCTTAGTAAAATAGGAACCAAGTTGATTTCTTCAAGAACATTACTTATTGTGATTGAAATAAGAAAGGAGAGTTTGTGCGATTTCATTTTTTTTTTTTTTTTGTCAACAAAATACATGTTTAGTAAAAAATTACATTGTTTCCAAAAACTGTAAAGAGACTTAGGTGAGCAGAGTTCTTATCTTCAAGGGTGATGAAAAAGAGAAAGATCCATTGTTCTAAACAGAAAGCTATTCTGAATGTCTCTATAGGTCTCCCTACTCTTAAACATCTCACTTGAGCAGAAGGGAAAGTAAGTGAGTTAGAATCAGAATATCTGCAGGAGGCAAGTGGTATCGAGAATGATGCTCATAAATTAATGAGGAGTCAAGATGAATAGAGAACAATAATATGGTCTTGAGGAACAAGTGAAATGTCTTTAGGAGTAAAAAAGAAATATTTGGAGAAAGGTAGTGGCATCACTAGCTTATTATCCAACCATCTAGCAAAACTATCAATCCCTATTTCCCATTTTGGGATTAGTCTAATTTGACATAAAATTGAATTTAAGATTCCATTGATTTCTCAATATTTTTCTCATTTATTATGTGTAAACAGGCCACATCAGTCTTTAAAACCATGATATTTTGATTCTGATAAATTTTAAATTCTAAAGGACGTTTTTGGTGATGAGGAAATGATTTCAATCTGCTGTCCAAAGTCAAGATATGAAATTTCAAATTAAGCATGGCAAATCTAATAGAGAGGATTATGTACTGATCCCTGAACTTGAATGTATATTCAA